>NC_133324.1:788124586-789324586 GCF_042186555.1 Aquarana catesbeiana
GAATGAATAATACAATGTCCCATGCTAAGATGGTAGCCATCGATCAAAATCAAATTCCAAAATTTGAAAAACTTTGGCATCCTTGGATAAAACAACAGTTCCTGTCAAACTTCAATGACTCTGTCCTGTTGCCATGGTAACAGATTAAATGACTTACAGAGACACCCATTCTAAGGCTTCAAAAAGAACTAAAAAGAATAATAAACTGACGAGTGGGACAACCTTGTGGACCATACCTCTACCTTTCAACCCTTTTTCTTCTTTCTCTTTCCTTTTCTCCACCTTACGATTAAAGCTCATTATCAGAATTTATTTGACCTATATACACTCTACTTGTAAACAATATGTATAGTAGGTATAAATCATTTAAATACCTACAAAAGTAACTAAGGAAATTATATATATCTTTAATTTAGGTTTACGTGAACCCAATGTTTAATATTTGAAATTTCATGATATTTACCTATATAAACCCTACTGTAAAACAATGAGCTTACTTTATAGATCCTTGTAAACTTACTTTATGTATCTTTATAACATTGTATACTCAATAAACTTCTTTTGACAAGGAAATAATGTTTAGAACATGATATAATTGTCTAAATGGTACTGAAATATGCGGTATATTATTTAAAGATTATCTTCTTTTAAACTGTGTGAAAAAGTGATTTCTACACTGAAATATCTTTAAAAGTCTGAAAAGTGAAAAATTCCCCGTTTTGGACAACTAGGTGCCAACACAACTGAGCATGCTCAGACCTGAATATAACTCTCATTTAACTCAAGTGTCTTTTTTACCTGGAGCTATAGTAAATACCAAAATGAGAGCTAATTAGAGAGCATTTTTTGGGAGTTAAAATCTGCTCTAATTTAGTCCAAATGAAGTTTTAGTCATTGATTCTAATGGAACAATTCTAACTTTCACAAAAAAAACTTTTAATGTTGAGATGAAATATATCTTTCTCTGAAATACATTTTCCTTTCCAACATTGTTGCTTCTACTTAAAATATTTTGATTCTAAGAATGCTACAATGTGGAATGTTTTGATGTTTTGGTAAAATATATTTTTCTCTGTCACTTTCACTTGTTACTCTTCATCTCACAACAATCTTTACCCCAAACTCACACAGGTGTCTTTATAATCCACAAACAATACCATTGCTGATTAAAATTTAAAATTAATCACAATTTTTTGTGCTTTTTATTATTTCCAAATATTCATAATTTGAGCCCAAAAAATGTGATATGTGTACCAACATCAGAAAGCAAAATGTAATTCCCCAAAATTTGAGGGTAATATTCTACTCTCACCCACAAAAAAAACACCAAATATCACAGAATAAATCAAGAAGAATAACTCTTGAGTAATGTAATTCCATCACCTGTATGTCCATAGAAATGCAGTATTTATGTGTTTTTATGTGTATTTATGTGTAGGAGGGTCTCACACGTGGCAGCTCTGTGGCTTAGAGGTTAGAACTTCTGCTTAGTATCTCTGAGGGTCTGGGTTCAAATCCCAACCGTGTTACTTCATGTAGAGAAGTTGTCTCATCTCCCAGGTTCTATAACTATGTCTAAATGTAGTAGTTATGTGTAGGAGGTTTCCACCACCATTGTAAGTCTTTTCCAAATACACTATATAGCCAAAAGTATTGGGATGCCTGCCTTTACACACACATGAACTTTAATGGCAGCCCAGTCTTAGTCCGTAGGGTTAAAATTTGATTTGTCCCACCCTTTGCAGCTAGAACAGCTTCTGGGAAGGCTGTCCACAAGGTTTAGTGTGCCTATGGGAATGTTTGATCATTCTTCCAGAAGTGCATTTGTGAGGCCAGGTACTGATGTTGGATGAGAAGGCCTGGCTCGCAGTCTCTACTCTAATTCAGCCAAAGGGTGTTCTATCGGGTTAAGGCCAGGACTCTGTGCAGGCCAGTCAAGTTTCTCCACCCCAAACTTGCTCCATGTCTTTATGGACCTTGCTTTGTGGATTGGTCCAAATGATTTGTTGAATTAGAGAGGAGACTGTAGGTCAGGCCTTCTCGTCCAACATCAGTGCCTGACCTCACAAATGCACTTGGAAGAATGGTCAAACATTCCCATAGACAGACTCCTAGCTGCAAAGGGTGGGCCAAATGAGTTCTGAACCCAATACTAATACTGGCATGCCATTACAGTTCATGTGTGTTTAAAGGCAGGCATCCCAATACTTAGGCCAATATACTTTATATTGCTTGTGACACTGAGCATGGCTATGGACTTAGGGGTGGTTCTCACCACAGAGATGCAGAGAACATGTGTGGGTTTGCCTGGTGGCTAAGTGGGTAGCAGTTCTGTCTAGCAGCACCTGGGATGTTGGTTCAATTCCCCAACATGCTAATGCTTGTGTTGAAGTTTATATGTTCTCCCTGTGTGGGTTTCTCACCACAATCCAAAGACATGCTGGCATTTTATTTGTCTCCTGTTGAAATAGGTTCTAATGTAAGAAAGTTAATTTTGGACTTTATATTGGAAGCTCATTGCAGCCAGGGAATGATGTTAATGTTTATTAGCACTAATCATGCCCAGGGACTTGGACATTTCAAATTTTAGGGTTTACACTGCACAGGTACATATGCTTAGAAAACTGTTGCTTTGTTTATGTGGATGCAAATGGACTTTGATCTTTGGCCTGTAGTTGGAGATTTGATGCACATAGCCAAGGGCTAACACAGTTGCAAATAGTATTATGTGTTCCTGCTCATCAGGTGCAATCACTTTAGACATACATGAAGAGACAGATTGAAAGATACTGGTGGGCGTGTACTTCTATTGGGTGTGTCAGTGTGCTAACAATGCAACCTCTCTTATATAAATTCCTGCAGTAGGGGGGTTTGTTTGGCCTGAGAAGGTCAGGTTTTTTGTTGTGAGGGAGAAGGAATGATATTGGGAGATTTGATGAAATTCTTGTGCATTTTTTCAATCAAAAGTGGGTTTATGTGGCCATGCTGTCAATGTTGTGTGTGTATTTTTCCTGTCTGATCATGCAAACATCGTTTGGAAGCATCTGATGACCTACTCTTTTTGATCTCGTTTATTCGTGTACACCGAGATGCAGCTTCCAGCAGAACATGGTCACCAATGTATGTATGTGTGGATTGTGGGCTGGTGGTGGGTGTTTTGAATACGTTTTTTGTAATATTATGTTGGAATGCTTTGTAAGAATGACTGTTAAGTATGTTTCTATAATCTTGCAGATAATAATGTGATGTGTTGCCCACTATACACTGAAATTAAAGCTGTGTCCACTCTAAGGTTTTGTCCAATTTTAGATTGTAAGCTCCTATGAGCAGGGCCCTTAAAATTCCGTTGCTAAATGTAGCACCATATATCCTGTCAAAATTTTTTTGAAGCTAGTAAATGTAAATTTATTTTTTTTTTCTGCTGGTAAAATAAAAGTACATTATTGAGCTTTTGTTGTGGTGTGGGGTTTTTTTTTTTTTTTTTTTTCCTTCTACTTTTCTTTCTCTTTAGTTTTTGTGGGTGGTGGTTTTGGGAAAGTGCAATATCTCTTATTTTATTTCAATATGTATTTGTGCACCAAAAAACTAATCTCTTTGCCCTGGTTCACATGCTACTTTGAAATTGTGCTACTTCACTTGAAGTAGCACGATTTCAAAGTAGCAAGGTCAGCGTGATTTCAGGTGGCTTCATACACAAATGTCTATTAAAGTCGCACCTAAAATCGGCAAAAGTAGTGCAGGAACTACTTTAGCAAATTGATGCGGTGCCACAAAAAAAATGTTGCATCGATTGGAACAGTGCCATTGCCAATAGGCATGTGATTTGATCTCTGAAATCGCATTTCCAATCGCTCCAATGTAAACCTAGGCTTCTACACAACTGCAAGTTATATATAAAGATTCCACCTTTATCATTAACAGCTGTGGAGAATTGCAGGTAATGAATTCAGCTGGTGGATAGGCAGTGTTTGAATGTGTCAGCTCTGGTTCACATTGGTGTGATTTGACATGTCAAATCTGTGGCAATTGCACTGTTCTAATTGGTGCGATTTGTATTGATATTGGTGCAGAAACCTGCACTGATATCTCTGATGTTGCCCCCACAGTCGGGACTGACATGCAGGAATGAAATTGTGGGAGTTCAGCTGAACGCTTTCCTCCTGCTGTCAGTGTGAACCAGGGCTCAAACTGGGCCTTTTGCCTTTGTAATTCACCTGCTGCTAACCCAGGGACACCATTTCTTATCAAACTCCCTTAAGTTTACCTTCAAATATATGTAGAAATACAGATTTGCATATCTGAAAATAAAAAAATACTAATCATGGTTGAGATCAAATATTCGCAGCTGCAATCAAAAGCGTGGTTTCACCTTCTGACCTGGAAATTAGTCATTGTATGCACCCGGAAGTTCCTGTGCTGGTCAGGATCTCCATCTAGGTGGACATGGCGAGGTCTCTTTAGCAGAGAGGAGGTGCTGCTCGTTTGCCGAGTAAGTGTAGGATATGTACTTGTACTTAATCAATGCGGGGGTGGATGTCATAGTTAGATTTGGTGTGGGTGGGGTTCATTGATTTGTTTGGCATCACCACACATTTGCTTCCGTCCCATGTGCACACATCACTTCCTGCATTTGTTCTGCTGATGTAAATCAGTAAGGACTATGCAAGTATAAATGAGAGCTCCTTTTATTAAAATATATATGACTTGTTTCACAGCTGGGCGAATTTTCCAGCAAATTTGGACCTTTGAGTTGCATGACAAGTTGTACCCCATGATTCTCAATGATAACCATTCATATCTGTGCTACTTTAAGTCGCACCAACTTCAAAGTAGTCCCTGTACTACTTTGGTGTGACTTGAGGTATATCGGGTACAATATTACACAGGCATTCCCAGAAGTTGGGGCCAAGTTGCAGTGGCAAAATAGTGTGACTTTCAGGTCGCAGCAGTGTGAATGAGATTCAAGGATAACACCTTTGAATTTGGCCCTATTGTCACTTGTACATCCTGAAGGTGTAGCAAATTCATCCCTGCACTACCTTGGTTTGGCTTTGATGCAATTTGAGGTCCATACACCACAAGATTACACAGACATTGCTTCAAGTCATGACAAAGCTGTGCAATTTTAAGGTCGCACAAGTGCATATGGGGCCTTATTCAAAGGTGGTATCAATTAATCGCATTAGGTTACTTTCACACTTGGGTAACTTTTCATGGAGCTTTGGACCTCAGAGTCACATGAAAAGTTGTCCCCCTTGATTTCCATGCATATTTATTAGAGCTGCATGATTAATCGTCATCGTGATTTTTTCCCCTTTACGATCTTGAAAAAAGCTTCTTCTGAAGCCACAGCTGAAAAACCAGGAAGTCTGCCAAGAATTAGAACATTCTTTATCAGTGAACTTAACTAGAAACCTTGTAACAATTTGTCAATTAAATAGAATTCTGTGTAAGTGAGGAAAGTTTAACCACTTAAACACTTTTTTCTGACATTTGTTGGTTTCAGGTTAAAATCATTTTTTTTTTTGCTAGAAAATTACTTAAAACCCCTCAACATTATATATATTTTTTTAGTAGAGACCCTAGAGAATAAAATGGTGGTTGTTACAATATTTTATGTCACACTGTATTTGCGCCTTTCAAATACAATTTTTTTGGGGAAAAATTACTTTAATGAATTAAAAAAAAAAAGAAAAGTTAGCCCAATTTCTTGTGGGATAATGTGAAAGATTTTACGTCGCGAGAATCGTGATCTTTTTATTCTAAGCAAAAAGATTGTGATTCTCATTTTGGCCAGAACCGTGCAGCTCTAATATCTATGCAACTTCACCCATGTTCATGTCTGAAATTGACATGTCAAATTGTAGGCCAAATCGGCGCCTATTGATGGCAATGGAACTGTCCGAATTGGTGCGATGCACAACGATTCCCAAAAGTAGTTCCTGCACTACTTTGGGCGACTTCAGGGGGCGATTTCTTACCTCCCAACTTTTTGAGATGGGTATAAGGGACACCTATTAGCAAAAGTATGTAGGCATAGGACACCTTCTTAAAGGAGAACAGTTGGGACCTATGTGATTTCACTAGACATCTGTGCAGGAAAGTGCACTGATGTCTCTGAAATCGCTGACAAAGTCGGGCTGAGTCACACTTGTGCAACTTTGGACATCAGAGTCGTATGACAAGTCATACCCCATGATTTTCAATGTGTACCATTCATATCTGCGCGACTTCAAGTAACACTGACTTCAACGTAGTCCCTGTACTACTTTGGTCTGACTTTGATGCGAGTTGAGGTCCATAGACCTCAAGTTTACACAGGCATTCCCTGGAATTGCGGCAAAATTGCTGATGCAAAATCGTGGGAAAGTTGCGTGTCTTTCCCTGCGACTCCTGCGTCCATAGACCTCAAGATTACACAGGCATTGCTTAAAGTCGCATTAAAATCTCACAACTTTCAGGTCGCACAAGTGTGAAAGGTGCCTAAGTCACTGTGCTGAGTACTATTTTATACCTAGAATATAAAGTAGTCCCACCATCAAACACTAGTAAACATATGTTCTCAATATAATTGTGCTCAAATGGCTGAAAATCACACAGATGGTATCACCTACTGAAAGCTTGCATTGTACTCAGCAGCATGTGCTGAAAAGAGGCAAATGCCTATTAGCCAATGCCACATCGGCATGAGCATGGTTGTTACTATAATATTAATGCCTGAAATGCAAAACATTATTGTATAGAATCAAACATTAGTAAATGTATTTTCTCTGTAGGTAAGTGCTCAGCTCTGTAGCATAGCGGTATACCCTGCTGCCCCCAAAAGTTCAAGCCATGAATTCAAATCCCACTGACAGCATCACCTCCTGGAAGTGTGCATTGTACTTAGAAGCATAATTAGCCAAAGCACATCAGCTTGCTTTATTCCATATTTTAACTCTTCAAATGCATGCAATGGTATGTACTTATTCAATAATATTATGGTATGGAATTCCAAAATTCAATTAAAAAAATGTCATAGGGTCCCCCCGGTACATACCAGGCCCTTCGGTATGGATTTTAAGGGGAACCCCACACCAAAATGTAAAATAAATTTGATGTGGGGCACCCCAAAATCCATACCAGACCCTTATCCGAGCATGCAGCCTGGAAGTCAGGATAGGGGGAGATGAGTGAGCACCCTCCCCTTCTGAACCTTACCAGGCCACATGCCCCAAAGCACCTTTTCCCCATGTTGATGGGGACAAGGGCCTCTTCCCGACAACCCTGGTCGGTGGTTGTCAGTCTGCAGGCAGGGGGTTTATCAGAATCTGGAAGCCCCCTTTAAAAAGGGGGCTCCCAGATCCTGCCCCCTATGTGAATAGGCATGGGGTACATTTTACCCCTACCCATTCACCAAAAAAAGCAGTGAAATATAAAAAAATCAATAGCCGGTTTTTGACAAGTCCTTTATTGTAAAATAGCTCCGAGCTGTCTTCTTCCCTGAGTCATCTTCTCCAGACGCTGTCTCTTCCTCCTCCATCTTCTCCCCGAGCTGTATTCTCCCAGAGCCGTCTCTCCTGCCGCTGCCATCTTCTCCATCTGCTGTGTTCTTCCGCACCGCTGGTTACCCGCTAATAAAAAAAAAGCTGCTCTTCTTCCATGGTGGTCTTCCTCCGCTGTGTTGTCACCCGCTGTGTGGCATCTCTTACATAGCCATGGACCGGACTCTCCGGATGACATTATCGGATGGCCACAGAAGACCGCCACAAGAAGAGCGGCTTTTTTTTTTATTAGTGGGTAACCGGCTGCGCTGAAGAACACATCAGCAGGAGAAGATGGTGGCAGCAGGAGAGACAGCTTGGGGAGAAGAAACATCAAACACTAGTGAATGTATTTTCTAAGTATTTTTTATGTATGACTGTGCTATACCCAATAGGCTAGCGGTCAGCACTTCTACCTTGAAGAACTCATGGGTTCAAATCCCACAGAGGAATACTAAAAGATTGAATTGGTGAAAAAAAAGCAAATACCAATTAGCAAAAGCAGCATATGCTGAAAATAGGTGAATGCCAATTAGCCAATGCACTTTAAATTTGGCTGATTCTATTATATTAACTCTTCAAATGCATGCAATGATATGTAAGTATTCAATACTATTATGGTGTGAAATTCCAAACACCACACACTAACTAATGGGCAGATTACCTTTTTATTGTTTGTTTATTTTTTTTTGAAAAAATAAACACAGCTGGGGGATGGTAGGTTGGCTGGTATTTGAACTTGTACCGTGAGTGCTGTGGAGACATCTGAGCAGACCACTAAGCCATTGTGCTAAGTATGAGACCTGCATAATAGTGTAGTATGATTAAAGAATGAATATAAATAATTACCGCTTTATAGTCACCTAAATTAAAAAATAAAAAACAACATACAACAATTAGGTAACCTAAATGTTTAATACATGTAACTTTACAGAATAGCAGACATTACTATGTAATAATCATTCATAACTGCATTAGTTAGCAAAAGAAGGAAAAAACTAGGAATACTAATTGGAACATACATCAATAGATGCACTCGAGGTAGAGCACATCTCACATAAAAATGTTTCTTTCACATACATGGATCATGATTACAGTGCAGTACTATATAACAACTTGGTAGGAATTGGCATTTGCATATACGCGGAAGCGCTAATTAGAATTTACTAACATGTGTTTCTCACTAATAGCTAATTTTTCATTCGCACATTCGCCTGTTGAAATTTTATTTGGCTAAAATGGGAGCTATTATTTGCCATAGGGCCCAGTACTTCCTGGCGCTATAGTAAATGACCCCCATAGACTTTAACGGTGTTCACGTGCTCGAACAAACTTTTTTCCTGTTCACATGTTCTGGTGCGAACCGAACAGGGGGGGGGGGGTCGGCTCATCCCTACCTAGCAGTAAAAAGGGTCGCTGGTTCGTATTCCCAACCACACCACAAGACTACCTGCCTGGAGTTTGCATGTTCTCCCTGTGCCTGCGTGGGTTTCCTCCGGGTACTCCGGTTTCCTCCCACACTCCAAAGACATGCTGGTAGGTTAATTGCCTTCTGTCTAAATTGGCCCTAGTATATGAATGTGAGTTAGGGACCTTAGATTGTAAGCTCCTTGAGGGTAGGGGCCCATGTGAGTGTATAATGTATATGTAAAGCACTGCATAAATTGACGGCACTATAGAAGTACCTTAAATAAAAATAAATAAGTCTTCACTAATATTATGGTGTGAATCTCCAAAACACCATACACTAGCTAACAAGCAGTTTACATTTGATAAACTTTATTGTATGGTATATAAACCATCAAACACTAGTAAAAGTATTTTGTATATATAATTGTGCTCAGCCCAATAGGCTAGCAGTTAGCACCTCTACCTTCAAAAATTCAGGTATTGAAAGACTCATGGGTTCAAATCCCACAGAAGAATCCTAAAAGATTACTATTGGTGGAGAAAAGGAGAATTACTGTTAGCCAGTTAGCCAATTAGCTAAAGCAGCATACAGTGAATGCCAAGTAGCCAATACACTTTAATTTGGTTGATATTATTGTATTAACTCTTCAAATGCTTGCAATGGTATGTAAGTATTCACTAATATTATGGTGTGAATCTCCACACACCAAACACTAGCTAACAAGCAGTTTACATTTGATAAACTTTACTGTATAGTATATAACACATCAAACACTAGTAAAAGTATTTTGTTTGTCTAATTGTGCTCAGCCCAATAGGCTAGCAGTTAGCACTTCTACCTTCAAACATTCAGGTATTGAAAGACTCATGGGTTCAAATCCCACAGAAAAATCCTAAAAGATTGCATTGGTGGGAAAAGGAGAATGCCAGTTAGCCAATTAGCCAAAGCAACACAAATATACATATATATATATACTGAAAATAGGTGATTGCCAAGTAGCCATGTGAAAGTTTTTATTGTATTAACTCGTTAAATGCATGCAATGGTATGTAAGTATTCAATTATAATATGATGTGACATTCCAAACACCACACACTAGCTAAAGGGCAGTTTACATTTATTTGTTTCTTTATTTTAATTCACTTGTGCACTGAAAAAATAAACACAGCTGGTGGATGGTAGGTTGGCTGTTGTTTGAACTCATACCATGAGTGGTGTGAAGATATCCAAGCAGACCACTAAGCCATTGTGCTAAGTACAAGACCTGCATAATAGTGTAGTATTATTAAAGAATGAACATAAATAATTACTGCTTTATAGTCAACTAAATTAATAAATAATAAATCAAAAACATGAAAAAAACAACATACAACAAATAGGTAACCTAAATGATTAATACATGTAACTTTACAGAATAGCAGACATTACTATGTAATAATCATTCAGAACTGCATTTCTTAGCAAAAGAAGGGAAAAAAAACTAGGAATATAAATCAATAGATGCAGGGGAACTAGAGCACATCTCTGATAAAAATGTTTCTTTCACATACATGGATCATGGCTACAGTACAGTGCTATATAACAACTTGATAAGAATTGGCATTTGTATATACGCGGAAGCACTAATTAGCGGCAATTTAGAATTTACAAACGTTTGTTCCCCGCTTATATCGCAAATTTTCATGTGCAAATTCGCCATTTTGTTTCCATTTGGCTAAAATGGGCTCTATTATTTGCCATAGTGCCCAGTACTTCCTGGAGTTATAGTAAATGACCCCCACTGCATTACCATGCTGGAAAAGTGTTTGGCATCCAGAATTTATATTTAGATCAAATTAATTACATTTGTATATTTAATTACATACTAATGACCTTCCAAGTTATTTTTCCACATGTCTTTGCAGCACATAGCAGCTGTGATTGTGGAATACAAAACAGGAGACTGTAATCTCAGGTACAGAGACTTCAACATCATCCTCTTTAGCCTTAGCAAAATCAATAACATTAATACATTGGAAGACAGATCAAATTTGGAAAATATTGCGAGCTGCACACAATAAATTGATGTATGTATTCTTTCTGCGAACAAAGATACATTGTAGTTATGTGCTCAGTGTGTGGCTTATTGATTTCATTCCTTTTTGGAGGTTTATTTATTCTCTGCTCAAGGTTGACAAGGGCAATTATGTCATACAAACATTATTCAGTCACAATTTCTGTTTGAAAAGAAAGCTTGAACTATTTAGCCTTCATGCCGAGGGATTTTTTTCACACCTTAAAGAAAACCTGTCATGAAAGAAATGTGCAGGAGCCATTACGTACTGTGTCTCCTTTTAAAAATGCTAGTTACCTGGCTACCAATAGTTTAAACCAATAGTTTAAACTTGAAAGAAGTATGGGGGCAGCCATAATTACCTGGCTATGTAGAACTCCAACCCACAACAACTAGATAAAAATAAATAACCCATTACAAGGCACATTAACTAAGCTAGCTTATTAGGCAATATTCAGGTACAATCCCAAATTCTCCCCTACAGTACTTTTTCCTGCTGCTTGATGTTCTCAGTCTGATGGCCAGAATAATTCAACCCACTTACTTTGAACCCATATCATCCTGAACCTGCAGCACAATAATGAACTCATCTCTGTTACTCTGCAGTCTCTTACTATCTGCACCCTTCTTGTCAACACATTAACTGATTGGCTCCTACAATCCAACTCTGCAAGAGGCTAATACCATGTCAAATTTAGGTACTTACACTGCTTGCATTTAAAATACATTTACTGCTTTAGTTTAGTGCTGCATTAGTTTGTATCTTTCCTATTGGCACATAGTTCAGATTTAGTACAGATACGGAACAAGCAAGCTGTAACTGGGTGCTACAAAAAGTATTAGAACTCAGAAAAGAGGAAATTGTATTTGATTTGGGGCATTAAATGGTCTACTCCAGACAGATAACAAACATATTCATATTATATTGTTTATTGGAAAGTAGAAAGAGACAGTTAATACATTGAGGTTAAAAACAATAGGGGATTAATATACATGCCCCAATATATAAAAACAATGGCGTGTATACAACATTTTGTACAAAGATATTACATAGACGTAGCCAACATGTTTTGCATCCGCTTCTTCGAGGCTTGCTTTTTTTGTAACTAACTCAAATCTGTCTTTAAACAGAACATAAACATACATGAACAATGCCATACATTATATGTAACCAATTCTCTATCCCTAGAGTGTAGAGATAGCTGGAGGGGGGGGCGATGGGAGTCCTGTACCTTGAAACGGTACAGGGCATCCAGATTAGTGGGAGACCAAGACATAAACCATATCACAGGTGAAGTGTCAGAACTCCTTATACAGTATTTATACCTATTCTGGGTCAGCCACTCATGCAACATTAAAGCCAAATTATCAGAAATTTAGCCAGGTAACTCTCAAAGGAGAGTTCCTCAAGGGCAGCCATGGCTCCATAATCTCTCATGACACAGTTCCTCTAAATATTTTTGAAGGCACTGACCTGGAACAAGTATGCATAATCAGAGATTAAGCTTCACTATGATTTAATTTGTTACATGCTTGTTATTGGTTAGTTACTAAGATAGCATTGAAGCCAAGGAAAACCAGGCAAATGGTATGTTGGGAATGAGTTCAACAATTCAGCTCTCATGTTTCATTTGTTACGGGTTTCTATTAAGCAGTACCATGTTTTCTATGTAAAAAGTTATCGATTCCATTTATATTTAAAGTGGTTGAAGGTAAAAGTAAAAGTAAAAGCTGAAGGTTGTTTACCTTAATGTATTCTCTGCATTAAAGTAAAAAATACTTCTCTCTGTAGCTCCTTCCCCCAGCCGCCTGTCTCCTCATTGGCTCAGATTCAGCAGTGGCAACTATTGGATCTGCTGCTGTCAATCATAGCCAATGAGGAGGGAGAGGGGCGGGGTCAAGCAGGCTAGGGAACGAGTATTCACGAGTGCCCCCATAGCAAGCGGCTTAATATGTGGCACTCGTGGGGGCAGGGGGGCAAGATCACCGGTGGGGGACTTGAGAAGAGGAGGATTGGGGCTCTTCTGCATCTTAACCAATCCAATAAAATCTCATATGATCTTTTACAGGATAAAGAGACAGTTTTTATTAAAATAATAACTGCTTATCTTGCCATGAAAGTACTTGTATAGACACTTGTGAAGATTACTAGATACATTTCATTTTGCATGGCAGACATACCTTGAGTATGAAAAATTGTTTATTGGTCATGGATAGTGATATCAGCAACCTCTCATTTTAAGCAATTGCAGATAGCCATCAATCAATTCTTTTTATGGCATAGTGTTGGGAACATGTTGTGTGAAATCCTATGCCAACTAGTGCCTGGGGGCTTGAGAATGGGAGCTGTTCTCAGACAAGTGTCTCTTTATGTACCTGGACCATATACATATGTGGCATAGGTATATAGATGACGTGCTCGCCATATGGACAGGCATCTTGGATTAACAAAGTAACTTTATGTTATTGATTAGATACAAGCAATATAATTTGACATTTACAATGAGTGTGAGTAGTTTCTAGAATATCCTTTATGGATACAGACATTATGACGGTTCCTGATGATAACATATCTACCACACTATACTGCAAACCATCATCTGGCAATACCATCTTACATGTGACTAGTACCCATCCATGAGTTTAAAGAATAGCATCTCCCAAGAACTCAGCTTCTCAGAGGAGGGCAAGTAATACTCCAACCCTATAGTCTGCTCTCAAACCTGTCCCCTGGGCACTCCACTGTCCGATAGCCATTCTAAAGCCAAAATGAGGATGAATCCTGCTTCAGCCATCTTCAGGGGAACCTTCTTCACTCCTGGGACATCCTGACCAAACCCCCATGACACACCTGTGGATGGCCGAGCTCAAAGCAAAATCTCCTTCGACTGGCAGCTGTCCCAATGTAAACATAGGCAATGACCAAGATGACCCTGGCACCTCGGGAATCCATATGTTCTTCTTTTTTCCCACTGACCCAAATTGGTCTATGTCCATGTCTCAGTTTCTTTGAACTTTTACCCCACGTTTGTTACTCCTGTAAGGCGTTCTATGCAACACTCTAAAAAGTTTTTTGAGCTCACCAGTTGTTCCAGGTTCTCGTCTATCTTTAATTTTCTTCTCCATCATCCTGTAAAAGTTCCCCCTTTTTTTTTTTTGCTGTGGCTAAGCCACTGCTTCACTTTTTTGTATTACCACTCACCAATTTCACTGTTTAAGATGCCTAGACTTGGCATTATCTCTAGTTTGCAGTCTCAACAAAACCTAGAGATACTCTACCTGATCCACGTTTCTCCAACATCTCAATCCTTGACCCATCTGTCTCTACATAATCAGCCATAATAACCATCACAATCATCTCGCTCAATACCAAAGGTCTGAACCATCCAACAAAAAGGGCCTCCCTCTGCAAACTAGCCCTGGACTGCCATTGCAACATCCTATGTGTTCAGAAAACACATTTTCATGCATCCTTTCAGCCATCCTGTATGAATAAAAATGTTCCCCACATTTTCACAGCGAGTATCCCAGTAAAAAAAATGTGCGTACTAATGGCAGTCAAGCACATAGTATCTTTCCAACTTCAAGAATGTTTTGCAGACCCAGCAGGCTGATACACGTACATCATTCTCCTCTGTACTCCGAATAACTCTTGCTACACACTAGTCAATGTCTACACCCCCAAAATGCATCAAGGGCACTTCTTGTAGAACCTTAAGAAGAAAATCAGCTCTCTACAACAAGGCTCTCTCATGGTGCGGGGACTTTAACCTATTACCAGATACCCAGCTAGACTCTTCCACCCCCTCTAGGAGACATAACCCTTCTCTGAATTATTTTCTCCAAGAATTCATACTTCACAATGTTTGGAGATGCCAACATGCAAACGAGTGGGACTATACATTATTCTTGGCATAAAAATTCCTACTCCCGTTATGATCTTTTCCTTACTGACCAATAGACTCTCCAAAAAAAGTCTGCTTCCAAACTCCACCTCATCACTTGGTCTGCCACTCACCCTTGAGCATCACTATTGAAGACATCCCACACTTTCATCCTACCTTCCTTTGGAGGGCAAACACTTATCTTATGTAAACTTTTCCCTATGCTGAAATCTTTAAAATGCATTTGGATGACTTCTTTTGCTTTAACCTGGACTCTGTCTCATATCCGCCCTTATGGGCTGCATATAAAGCCTACATGAGAGGTATTTTTATCCAGCTAGGTGCCAGGGCTAAGAAAAGGAAGTTGCAGTGCATTAATAGTTTATTGCCTGAAATTCAGTTACTGGACTCCCAATACATACAGCAGGCCTGCCCAAACTTAGGTCCAAACTGGGTCACCTCAGGTTGAAACTCAGATCCCTGCTCTTAGATCAGTTTGAGAAGTCCCACAAGCACCATAAAATATCTGTCCATGCCACAGGTTATAAGGCAGGCAAACTTAAAACAAGCATCTCTTATCTGTACCATCTGATTACCAAAGAAAAATGATTTAATCCCCAAGTCATAGCTGACACCTTCAGCACTTATTAAAGCTCCCTTTATAACCTTTAAGATGACCTCTCTACTGCCCAACCAGATCTTTCTGTTAATGAGCATTCATTATCCCCCTTCACTATCCTCGAAATCAGCAAAGGAATTAATTCTCTTCTGAATAACAAGTCTCCCATGCCTGACGGGATTGCGAGCGAATACTACAGGCATTTTCAAGAAATACTGGTAAACCACTATTCAATCCAAATGCTTCTTTCCTTTCTTTCCCAAAGGAAATTTTAAAGGCGCTCATAGTTGCCCTATCAAAGCCAGGGAAGGATTCTTTCTTCCCCAAAATGTTTGTCCCACCTCCTATTGAACCACAACCTAAAACTATGTGCCAAAATTATTGCTAACTGCTTGATCGGCCTGTATCTGATTTCCCCTGACCAGTCGGGCTTTACAAAAAGGAGGCAAACCTCAGACATTACCAGATGCCTAATTAACATTATCCACCACACTCGCCGAGTCCCACAGAATGCCACCTCAGCTTCTCTCTTTGGATGCAAAAAAGGCGTTCAATAGGGTCCAATGGACCTATTTGTTGCTGACTCTCCAAAAATCTGTCTTCCAAGGTCATATTCTCTCAGCAATAATGGCTTTATATTTGTGCCCGTCAGCCCAAGTATACTGCTCTGCCATGTTGTCTAAGCCCTTTAATATTACAAACGGCACTGTCCCCCCTTAGCTTCAATTTCCTAATGGAGCCCTTACCAGAGACTGTTAATGCCCAAACAGACATCACTGATTTTGCAATTGGCACGAGGGAGCAAAAAATACATCTCTTTGCAGATAAAGTCATCTTTATGCTTATTAACCATGAATCTCCTCCCTGGCTGTGGGACAGAGCACATTGCCTCGCCATTGGAAAAACCCTGTACACACCCATATTTTGCATAAATATATGCTAACCTGGCAAGGGATGTTTATGCTCAGTGGTATGATTGGCTTAATTGGTACTAAAAGTTCAATAATTCTGTTGATGTTACTGTAAATGCTTGCCTTTGTTGGGCCATTGTATGGACACCACCACATGTCTGTATCAATTTTGTTCACAAGTGGATTGTACTCTTGCCATTTTTGTCAACCAAGTCGCCACAGCCTCCTGAATGTGAAATTGCCTTCACAGCTGTACTTTCTTCTGTTTTTGGTTATGTAAGTTTTCTTATAACTTTCAATAAATAATCTTATTGAAGTGAAATATTTTAAAGTTTACTTTTTGTTGTGGTGCCATGTAAGGTATGAGGGGCAGGGGTCTAACTCAGGCACTGCACCTCTGTCATTGTGCTGCTAGGTATTTTGATGGTACCTTGGGGCAACAGAAACACAATGTTTATTGTGTAAGCAGCTTCATGCATGACATTATGGTTTGGGTAACTTTGCTCTGCACAACACGTTAGACATCATACCGCTGAGTGAATGTAATTTATTGTTTAATTGGAACTATATTGTTATGTGGTGTATTTATGCACTGCATCACGGTACAGGAGAGAATGTACCCCAACAAAGTTTTTTTTTAATATATTTTATATAAATAAAGTATATTTTTTCCCGAAAAAGTATTTTACTAATACATGCGCCAACTGTAAGTGCTGTGTAAACTATATATAGCATCGGCTTTGTTTTGGCAGTAGTACATCTGCTGCCAAAACAAAATTGAGTTGGACTGAGCACTGCTCAGCCATTCACAAGAAGCCTTGTATTTTTATGCATTAATTTAAGGCTTCCTCTGATTGGTTGAGGCAGATGATGTTGTGATCTCCACGTTAGTCATTCAGAGGAAGCTTTGTATTGTGATTTTGTTTCGGGAATGGAGCAGAAGCACATCACCACATGCTATATGTAACTAATGTTACATACCATTTATGCAACAGTTACAGTGGCTGCATGTATTAGTACAGGAAATAGTTTACTATTTAAAGTGATAGTAAAGTTGGAGTTAGGCTGACTTGTGAACTGTGCATATCCAAGCACTTTGTTCTTTGTTATCCCTTTTCTTTATTATGTAGTTTCTGGCATCAGGTTTAGGTCAGAGCTACCACCAGATATGTAAAAATTTTGCAGTGAAGTATGAGCTCCTTCAAAAATCACACACAACACTTTAAGTGGTTAGTTTACTTTTTTGTAACTTTTTTTCCTTTCTTTTATTTCAGTAAATTATATTTTAATATACCACATGAATTATATTTTCAGTGGCGTAGCCACACAACTTTGTGTCCTCAAAGTGGACCATTAACTTTCAAGTTTGCAAACATACTTCCTGACATGTCACAACATGGAGCAACATATATCAAAACATATATAAAAACATATATCAAAATTATAATTAAAAAGCAGTTCTTGAGCTCCAATCAGGTCTAGTATGGGGTGATATCATCAGTCTTCTACAGGCAGGAGGAAGCATTTCTTCAGTCTCCTCTCCCCCAGTCATCGGACTGCCATGGGTGTAGGGATACCTAATGTGTGTTGTGCTATCTGTAACTATGTATGCATGTGCATCTTAGCTGTACATATTTTTACATAAGTGAGTGCATTTACAACAACTTCTACATTTGGGAGCTACTACAGCCATGAGCTTTTTAAAACCTTTGATTGACAAGATGAGTAGAACTCATGTTTGGCAGTCAGAGGGTTAAGCTCTGACAGTCTAACATAATAAAGAAAGCACTACCTTTAGAATTAACAGTTTGACATTACAAAGACAGTACTGTTGTGGAAGTTATTGATATAATGAAAGGAATCCTGACCAATCTTGATCTAATTAAAGCAACTTACCAGCTTCTCTTTTTGCTAGCATCCACTCCTTACTTATGCACTGAAAGACAGAAATAAAGTACTTTAGACATTGTAAGTCAGTTCTGATATAGATGAATAATAACATGACCACACAAAATGAAAGCTTTTTTTTCATTTATCATTTTTTTTGCAAGAGTTGATACTTAACAGTAACATGTGGTTATAAGATAGGGAAGAGGGGATCAATTCCTCACAATCTATATCTTACCTGCCTCTAGCAGATTATGTCATCAGAATAACAACAACAAAAAGTAAAATAGATATGAATGTAGATGTTATCGAATGACAAGGAGAGAATCATGTCCTACTGTCATTACTAGGTAAATTAGACTGCCAGACCACCATCTGAAAAATTAAGTAGTGTCTGCTCTTCATAACAAACATACATCATAATAAAAGCTTGTGAAAATGATTTTAAGTACATTCTACAGGCACATGTGATGCATTTAAAATGATTAGGGTATCCTTATAAGCTGCTTCTGACTCCCTTCAGACCTGCTTCAGAGTTGTTTTTCTAACCATTGACTTACAGTATAAGACAAGAAAAACAGCTCCGATAAACACAAATACCCATGTACACAAGAACATTATGTGTGCCCACAACATTCTTAAACCATCATTAAACCCAAAAGCAAATATTTATTATAGGCAACTTACCAATTCTTTGATCTGGTGGTTGTATATATATATATCTATATATATCTATATATATATAGATATATATATATATATCTATATATATAAATAGATATATATCTATATATATATAGATATATATATATATATATATATATATATATATATATATATACAGTGGGGAGAACAAGTATTTGATACACTGCCGATTTTGCAGTTTTTCATACTCACAAAGCTGTAATTTTTATCATAGGGACTCTTCAACTGTGAGAGATGGAATCTAAAACAAAAATCCAGAAAATCACATTGTATGATTGTTAAGCAATTAATTTGCATTTTATTGCATTACATAAGTATTTGATACATCAGAAAAGCAGAATGTAATATTTGGTACAGAAACATTTGTTTGCAATTTCAGAGATCATACATTTCCTGTAGTTCTTGACCAGGTTTGTACACACTGCAGCAGGGATTTTGGCCCACTGCTCCATACAGACCTTTTCCAGATCCTTCAGGTTTCAGGGCTGTCACTGGGCAATATGGACTTTCAGCTCCCTCCAAAGATTTTCTATTGGGTTCAGGTCTGGAGACTGGCTAGGCCACTCCAGGACCTTGAGATGCTTCTTACGGAGCCACTCCTTAGTTGCCCTGTCTTTGTGTTTTGGGTCATTGTCATGCTGGAAGACCCAGCCATGACCCATCTTCAATGCTCTTACTGAGGGAAGGAGGTTGTTGGCCAAGATCTTGCAATACATGGCCCCATCCATCCTCCCCTCAATATGGTGCAGTCGTCCTGTCCCCTTTGCAGAAAAGCAGCCCCAAGAATGATGTTTCCACCTCTTTGCTTCATGGTTGGGAAGGTGTTCTTGGGGTTGTACTCATCCTTCTTCTTCCTCCAAACACGGCAAGTGGAGTTTAGACCAAAAAGCTCTATTTTTGTCCCATCTGACCACATGACCTTCTCCCATTCCTCCTCTGTGTCATCCAGATGGCCATTGGAAAACTTCAGATGGGCCTGGACATGGACATGTGCTGGCTTGAGCAGGGGGATTTTAATCCATGACGATGTAGTGTGTTACTAATGGTTTTCTTTGAGACTGTGGTCCCAGCTCTCTTCAGGTCATTGACCAGGTCCTGTAGTTCTGGGCTGATCCCTCACCTTCCTCATGATCATTGATGCCCCACAAGGTGAGATCTTGCATGGAGCCCCAGACCGAGGGAGATGGACCGTTATCTTGAACTTCTTCCATTTTCTAATAATTGCGCCAACAGTTGCCTTCTCACCCAGCTGCTTGCCTATTGTCTTGTAGCCAATAGTCATCCCAGCCTTGTGCGGGTCTACAATTTTATCCCTGATGTCCTTACACAGCTCTCTGGTCTTGGCCATTGTGGAGAGGTTGGAGTCTGTTTGCCTGAGTGTGTGGACAGGTGTCTGTTATACAGGTAATGGTGAGGTTGGTAGGTGATCAAATACTTATCTCATGCAATAAAATGCAAATTAATTATTTAAAAATCATACAATGTGATTTTCTGGATTTTTGTTTTAGATTCCCTCACTCACAGTTGAAGAGTACCTATGAAAAAAATTACAGACCTCTACATACTTTGTAAGTAGGAAAACCTGCAAAATTGGCAGCGTATCAAATACTTGTTCTCCTAGATAGATAGATAGATAGATAGATAGATAGATAGATAGATAGATAGATAGATAGATAGATAGATAGATAGATAGATAGATAGATAGATAGATAGATAGATAGATAGATAGATAGTTGTGCTCATAAGTTTACATACCCTGGCAGAATTTATGATTTCTTGGCCATTTTTTAGTATGAAAATAGATGAATGATAACACAAAAAAATTTCTTTTACTCATGGTTAGTGTTTGGCTGAAGCCATTTATTATTAATCTACCGTGTTTACTCTCTTTAAGTCATAATCACAACAGAAACTACCCAAATTACCCTGATCAAAAGTTTACATACCCTGGTGATTTTGACCTGATAACATGCACACAAGTTGACACAAAGGGGTTTGAATGGCTATTAAAGGTAACCATCCTCACCTGGGATCTGTTTGCTTGTAATTAGTGTGTGTGTGTGTATAAAAGGTCAATGAGTTTCTGGACTCCTGACAGACCCTTGCATCTTTCATCCAGTGCTGCACTGACGTTTCTGGATTCTGAGTCATGGGGAAGCAAAAGAATTGTCAAAGGATCTGCGGGAAAAGGTAGTTGAACTGTATAAAACAGGAAAGGGATATACAAAGATATCCAAGGTATTGAGAATGCCAACCAGCAGTGTTCAAACTCTAATCAAGAAGTGAAAAATTAGGGGTTCTGTGGAAACCAAACCATGCTCAGGTAGACCAACTCAAATTTTAGCCACAACTTCCAGGAAAATTGTTCGGGATGTAAAAAAAAACCCACAAATAACTTCAGCTGAAAAACAGGACTCTCCGAAAACATGTGGTGTGGCTGTTTCAAGATACACAATAAGGAGGCACTTGAAGAAAGATGGGCTGCATGGTCAAGTCACCAGAAGAAAGCCATTACTACTCAAATGCCAGAAAGTATCCCTCTTACAATACACTAAACAGCACAGAGACAAGCCTCAAACCTTCTGGCACAATGTCATTTGGAGTGATGAGACCAAAATTGAGCTTTTTAGCCACAATCATAAACACTACATTTTGAGAGGGGTCAACAAGGCCTATGATGAAAGGTACACCATTTGGTCAAAATTGATGGCAAGATGAATGCAGTAGGTTATAAAAAAATACTGGAGGAAACTTTGCATTCAGCCAGGAAGCTGTGCATGGGACGTACTTGAACAATCCAACACGACAATGATCCAAAACACAAGGCCAAGTCGACCTGTCATTGGCTACAGAATAAAGTAAAGGTTCTGGAGTGGCCATCTCGGTCTCCTGAACTCAATATCATTGAGCCACCCTGGGGAGATCTCAAACGTGCAGTTCATGCAAGACAGCCTAAGAATTTACAGGAACTGGAGGCTTTTTGCCAAGAGGAATGGGCAGGTTTACCATCTGAGAAGATAAAGAGCCTTATCCACAAATACCACAAAAGACTTCAAGCTGTCATTGATGTTAAAGGGGGCAATACACGGTATTAGGAACTGGGGTATGTAAACTTTTGATCAGGGTCATTTGGGTAGTTTCTGTTGTTATTATGATTTAAAAAGAGTAAACACAGTTGATTGATAATAAATGGCTTCAGCCAAACACTAACCATGAGTGAAAAAAATGTTTTTATGTTATCATTCATATTCTCTGAAAAATGGCCAAGAAATTATAAATTATGTCAGGGTATGTAAACTTATGAGCACAACTGTGTATGTATATATATATATATATATATACAGTGGGGAGAACAAGTATTTGATACACTGTCGATTTTGCAGTGTATATGTGTCATACTTTCTATAATGTTTTACTCATTTACCTCCCCCACCGATGAATACCTACCTCATAGTCATGACACTGGCCTTAAGGGTTTGTTCATATCCCACTGCCAATTTTCTATTTTAATAGAATGCCCATATAATCACTATGGTCAGCTGCAGACCTCTTTTTTTTTTTTATAATAAATGTTATTACGTTTTACCATAATAACAAACAACAACCAAGGTACAGGTAAGGTTCTTACAGAAAAACTTTAGATAAGAAGCAACAATATAGATTAAGAGTTAATAGAGTTGGGCCCTAAGGCTGGACAATATATAAGACATTGCTGCAGAGACTTTCCATAAAAGGCCTTGAGGCATGGATGGAAGATCCCTAAGGATTTGTAATCAGGCCAAAGACAGGGCGAGTTGTGTGGGTTCCACTAAAAAACTGCAAAACCTCTAGTATCTAGTACCAGGGAGAAAAACAAAGTGTGTGGGCCGAATGAGGAGAACATGATAAAAAGACAAAGGAAGGAGAAGGGTAAAAGGGAAAATAGGAGATGGATGAGGGAGTTGTAAGTAACAAATCATTGATGCTGCAATCATAGAAAAAAATATTGAAAACGGGAATAGTATTACCTGTTACAACAGCACCACAGTCTCAAATAAGCTTATGCTAGCGGGAGAGTTTTGTGATTTAGAAGGTCCTAGGCATTGAGCTTGATTTCTATGTAGGGGTGAATGGTGCATTGTTGTATGTGGAAGCAGATTAAAGTTGATGCCAGGTAGAGCATTGAAAATAGGATGTTAACGCAGATTTTTCTGCATCTGACACAATGATAATTAAGTAATCATGCCACCTGGAGGTGAAGTGCTTCATTGTAATGCTGTGCACCGATTCCATGTCAAGCTTTTCTCTGAACAATGAAGTATGCAGCTCACGTTTGACATCCGTAATAGTAAGTACAATGGAAGATGTCCATTTCTTTAATATATCTCTACATGCTGTCAGCAAGCAGATATGCATCCATTGTGAATATCTGGGAGATCTAGATTGTTGGAGAATAAGGTGATCATCCGAGGGTTCATAGCTAAAAAGGCAAAGGAGAGGGTTCTTGGTAATAGGAATACCAGTGACTTAATGTACAGTATGTACGTGGTCACTTGCTCCCAGAAGGCGGTAATTGGGGGGCACAACCACAAACGATGTGTAAGTGATGGTTTCAGACCTCTTTAATGTGGATGAAAAACCTAGCACTATCTATTCTTAAAAATGTTCCTTTTTCCCACCTATCCTGCCTAACCTGTATAAAAAAGATTTGTGTACTTAAATATTTTTAATCCACTCTGGTCTAGTCTGGTCCAGTCTGATCCAGCAGTTCTGGCTCCCCTGTGTCACTGAACTACTGAGTGGGGCATTAGGGGAGAGGGGATCTCAACAATAGCTGGGCCATGGGAGCCTATGGGTGATGTTATGGCTCCAGTATTTCCCATCTGGTGTAGAGCGCTCCCTGAGCTGGAACTACAGGAACACATGACCAGTTCAGTGCAGATTAAAAATAGGTAAGTATACAGATACTTTTTTATATAGGTTACACAGTATAGGTAAGAGGAGGGGGGAGGGAACATTTTTAAAAATAGTTAGAATTAGGCTTTTCTTAACTTTAACACATTTCCAACAACTATAAAGTGGTAAAGCTGTGCACTAAACAGATAAATGCGTGAATAAATTAATATATTACAATATAGATAAACCTGTGAAAAACATATGTGAAAAATTCTTTGAAAATACAGAACAAATAAAAGTCCAGCAACAAAAAAAAAAGGAAATTGAAAACTATTTGACTGTCCAATTGGTAACACTTAATGTAGACATAAAAAGTCCCAACTGTTGAATGACATGCTTACCAGATAGTAAGCCAAATGGAGCGGATGGCTTAAACCCAGCCTGGGCCTTTAAAGATCCAGTCACAGTAGATTAAACAATTTTCACTCATGAGATTGACGTTGATTCATAAAAAATTTACCCAAAGAATAAAAACATAGCGTAATACTGATAAAATAATATATGAAAAAGGAAAGTGACGGAGGGCGCATGCGCGGATGCCTGAGAGGTTAGTTATGCCTGCTTAGAGCTCCGCTCCGAGGCCGTTTTCGCCGGAGGACTACAGGTCCCAGAGACGCCAAAAATCATCAAAACTACCCGGCCCTTACCTGTAAAGCACTCAGGTACTATTAGAATGGTTCTGAAAGGTACCAAATCTAAATTTAAGTCCGGTAACATTAAAGAAACACCGGCCCAGCCGTTATCCAAGATGGCGGCGGCAGTTACCTCACAGCCCAGCACCTCACATACTGCCAAGCCATTGAAACTTAATACAAGCACTATAGATTTTTCTGGAGAGTCTGATACAGACATAGGAGGCTCACAATCAGCATCACAAACAAATTTATTTAAAAAATTTGAGCGAATATTACAAAAAGCCCTGAAACAGACATCAGACCACATAACAGATAAATTAACAAGGGAAATTAGAGAATTGGGGCAAAGAACAGCTGAGCTAGAAATAAGGATGGATGATCTGGAAAGCCAAACACAGCAATATGAATCAGAATTTATGAATCTGAAAGAAGAAAATGCTGTATTACAGTCACATTTAGAGGACCAGGAGAATAGGGATCGTCGGGCCAACTTGTGGATTAGAGGTATCCCTGAGGCTGTCCTTGATGTCCAAGCCACTATTACTGCACTATTTCAGGAACTACAACCTGGTATCCCAATAGAGAGATTAGAAATGGATAGAGTGCATAGAGCTTTAGCTTAACGTAGAATAAATGGTCCTCCTAGGGACATAATTGCTAAAATGCATTATTATCACACTAAAGAACAATTGCTTGCAGCAGCCAGAGGAAAGGATTCTCTCACCTTTCAGGGTCATGTATATCAGCTTTTTGCAGACCTTTCTCCTATTACAGTGACAAAAAGACGTGCACTCAAACCTCAGTTACAAGTACTTCAGCGTCATCAAATTACTTATCATTGGGGTTTTCCTTTTTCGCTCAGATTTACACATTTAGAAACTAAATATGTATGTCGCTCTTCAGAGGAACTGCAGTCAGCCTTTATCGAGTTGGGCCTAAAGGAACAGGATTCACCTAAAGATTTACCACGCAGAAGGTCGGCCTCAAGATCACCTCAGCAAAATGCAACAGGAGTACATAACTCTCCCACCTCTTCACGTCAGAATCTACATAAGCGAGGCCGCTTTGACAATTCTTCCCCTAATAATGAAGATTCAATGGACTGATATATATATATATTTTTATATATATATCTGTTAAAGAATGTCTTCTATTCGAATCTTCAGTATTATATTATAAATCTGTTTAAGTGAACCCATTATTCACAATACCAATGTTTCAGGTTTTTGGACTTCCAGTCTAATCCTTGTTTCTAATGTCTATGTCATCCAGAATTTTTTGAGAAAATATATAATTTTTTTTTTTTTTTTACAGCTTTTAATAATCATTTTTTGATTACACTTTGATACTTGGATATGACCAACACTTAATATCCTATCTGTTAATAAAGTGTATGTGTATGTATGTGTATATTTATATATATATACATGTGTGTATGGGTATATATATGCTTGCATATATATATTTTTTATTTATTTTAAAAAAAAAATATATATATATATATTTTTTTTAATGTATATGTATATGTATGTATTTGTGTGTATATGTGTATGTATATGTATGTGTGTATATGTATGTATATATATATGTATGTATGTGTATATGTGTATATATATATATATATATATATATATATATATATATATATATATATATATATATATATATATATATTTTTTTTTTTTTTTTTTGTCACGATTATCATATAAATAAACAATCTTAAGGTCGGTAGCGATTTAAATAATTTGGTTTGCCTAAGATTGCGTCTAGTATTATAAGTTATAGCAATATATTTTAATGGAGCTGTAGTTCTCCGGCGAAGTTCGTCCTTTCGGAACTTCTTGTTGCCCCCTTCTCCATCCTCGGACTCTCGCTGCTATTATGTGGGAGTCTGCGGATGGTTTTGGAGCCTCTTGGAGTTTTTTGATTACTCCTCTAAGTTGCTCGCTTACCCTAGCATATTGCTTTTTTTTATGCTTAAAATGTTATCATATTAGGGTTACTTGATTGCAAATTGTTCTCTCCTATTCTGTCCTTTCTTTTCCTTTTCCTTCTCTCGGGGTGGTGTCCTTGACTCTAGTTATTAATTGTATTCTATAAGGTGTGATAGCCATCTCTGATCTATTATGGCCCCGATAAATATTCTATCCTTGAATGTTCAAGGATTTAATATTCCACATAAACGCACAAAAGCAATGAGATCTTTCTCAGCCAAGAAGGCACACATTATTTGTTTGCAGGAAACTCACTTTACAGATAAAGCTACTCCTAAATTTCTTTCCCCATTCTTATCCACAATTTTATTCCGCCTCAACCACAGTTAAACAACGAGGGACTCTTATCGGATTTCATCGTTCTATGCCATTTACCCTTTTAACTCAACTGAAAGATCCGGAGGGAAGATATTTACTTCTCACAGGATATATTTTGGATATGGCTGTCACAATAGTATCATATTATGCACCGAATAACAGACCAGAATCCTTTTTGTCCCATCTTTTCCAATTTGTAGAAACCCACAAATTTGGCACTGTAGTTTTATGTGGAGACTCAAATGCAACAGTTTTCCCCTTCTTAGATAAGTCTCCTCCGGCACCCATCAATAGGTCTATTAAAGTAACTCTTCAACATCTACTTGCTAAACATGGTTTGATAGACACATGGCGAGAGCTTAATCCTACTAGTAGACGTTTTACGCATTATTCCTACCCACATAAATCATTCTCACGTATAGACCATATCCTAATCCCTTATAGCATGACCCCTGAAATTTTATCTTCAAGCATTCTACCCTTTACATGGACAGATCATTGTGCAATACGCACATCCATTGCATCTACAATACCCAGATCCCACGATACTAATTGGTGTATTAATGACTCCACATTAACTCACCCTTCCCGTCGTAGTGAAATTGAAATAGCACTAAAGGATTATCTCTCTTTCAATGATACCAGAGATATTTCTGACACCACGTTGTGGGAAGCTCACAAAGTGGTTATTCATGGTAGACTGATACAACAAGCTACAAACCTCAAAAGAGAATGTAAACTTTTATTTGCAAAGTTGGAAGATAACTTTAACTCGTGTTATTCCGCCTTTCAACCATCCCCGAATGCCATTAACAATACTAAATTAGACAAAGCTCATCTTGATCTGGATTTATTTTTAACTGACTCAGCAGACAAACTTATACGTAAACGACAACACATTCAATACCTTAATGCCAACAAACCCACCACCTCTTTGGCTAGAAATTTGAAATCAATAGATCAAATACGGACCCCTATACGACTGAAAACGTCACGTGATGCGTATACTAGTAATCCAATTAAAATATTAGAAATATTTCAATCTAATTTAGCTAAAGTGTATTCCTATACTCATGATTTTAATCAAACCAATGCAGATACTCTTTTTTCCAATATCAAACTCCCTACTCTAGCTAATGAACAACGAGAGAGACTTGAGTGTCCTATCACAAATATTGAAGTTCAGAATGCTATAAAAAGTTTGAAACTTCATAAAAGACCGGGCCCTGATGGGTTTTCGGCATCATATTATAAAAATTTTGAGCACATCTTAACTCCAGTCTTGACTAGAGCCTTCAATTCTATCTTGGCAGGACACTTATTTCAATCTGAGACATTAAAATCTATTATAGTTATGATTCCCAAACCCCGTTAAGATACTACCTCTTGGACTAATCATCGCCCTATATCCCTACTCAATTTAGATATTTAATTGCTTGCCAAGATATTGGCATCTAGATTGAACAATATTATAGGTCAACTTATACACAGGGACCAAACGGGTTTTATGCCCAAGAGACAGGCAGGAGATAATATAAGGAGAACCCTTTTACTCATTCATGCAGCTAAATCCAGACGCATCCCAACCTGCCTCTTATCTTTAGACATCAAAAAAGCATTTGACTCAGTCACCTGGCGTTATATGCAGTATATGCTTCAAAAATGGGGTTTTGGAATACATTTTCTAACCTGGGTTTCCTCTCTTTATAACAATCCGAGGGCTTATATTAAATATGCTGGCTACAAATCGGCAATGCTCGATATTAGAAGAGGTACGAGACAAGGCTGCCCCCTATCCCTGCTGCTTTTCACTCTACTTATAGAACCTTTAGCACAATTAATCAGATCTACTCCAGACATCAAAGGTATTGAATTAGGTGGTTATCAACACAAGCTTTGTCTTTTTGCTGACGATATTCTTATTTTTTTATCACATCCCCACATTTCCGCCCCTAATCTTCTTAACGTACTTGATAAATTTGCACATATTTCAGGGCTCTTTGTAAACCCCGTTAAATCAAATGCGCTTAATATATCTTTACCATTATCAGATCTTCAACAGGCTCAAATTTCTTTACCATTTAATTGGGTCTCTCATCAATTATCATACTTAGGAGTACACCTCACATCCTCACTTTCTGACCTTTTTGCAGTCAATTATCTACCTCTATTGAAACAAGCCACAGGCCTCATGAAACAATGGTCCTCTCTCCCATTGTCATGGTTGGGACGGATAAATACTATAAAGATGTCATTATTACCGAAATTTTTATACTTATTTAGAGTACTTCTGATTTCTATACCATCATATTTCTTTAGAATTACACAACGTAAAGTGATGTCGTTCATTTGGGGTAATATTAAACCCCGTATACCTAAATCTACTCTTTACCTTAGCAAAACATGTGGGGGCTTGGGGTTACCAAACTTTTCCTCTTATTACCATGCTGCACAAATATCAATTTTAACTAAATACCATTCTAGGGAAGAAATACCCCTTTGGGTAGCTATTGAATCTATTGATAGCGATCCCATATCTGTAGCCAATTTGTTATGGATGCAATCTAGAGATAGATCTCATCTACTTAACCCCATTACGAAGCATTCATTAACTATTTGGGATAAGTTTGGTAAAACTCATATGCTTCAATCTATGCACAATCCTCTTCTTTCTTTTCTAGGGAACCCAGCCTTTTATCCTGCTTGGAAATTTCCAAAGTCATTTTCTGCTTGGTCCTCTACAAACTTGGTTAGATTATACAAGCTAGTCTCTATTGATAAATTTCAAGCATTTTCTACTTTATGTGATAACAATGAATTACCTTGTAATGAAATATTTCGTTATCTACAAATCAAAAAATTTTTATACGCCTCTCCTTAGGACCGGTACTACGCTTAATCAATTGTCTCAATTTGAACATATTTGTATGAGTGACCCACATGTTAGAGGGATTATTTCACTCATTTATCAAAATCTCATTAATACTCCTAATGATTTACTTCCGCCTTATACTGCTAAATGGGCAACAGATTTAGGACAGAGGAAATGATTGGCTTATATAGAAAGCGGTGTGACTCCATCATACAGACATGTCAAAGGCTCCGCGGTGCACATAGTATAAAAACAGTAGCAACAATAGTGTAATACCATTTAGACTTGTTTATGTAAAGAAAAAAAATTGCACTTACAATGAATTCTTGGTTAAAAAGTGTAAAAAACAATGCCGGCCGGCAACGAACAAACTCCCGTCCTCCTCAAAGGGGCGACGTGGTGACGTCAGCACGTACCTCCCAGACACGTTTCGTCATAAGGTGATGTTTTCAATGGGGAACGGGCAGCGTGCTGAACAGCCACCTTTTATACATACACCAAGCCTCGCCTTGGGTCCCGCTATGAGAGTTTCAAGGTGCCATCTTAGGTGTGGGTGCAGCCAATAATTACCATTAAAAAAAGAGAAGGGGAACTATTTTTAACCTCTTGAAGGATAAAAAATATCCCATGAATCTAAAGATACAAAAAAAACATTCTCCCATTTAGAGATCAATTCAAAAATAAAGTAATTGACAGATCTTACAAAAAAGGTAAGTGGCTGATAGCTCTGAATGTTACATCAGAACTAAAAATATTAAATATTTAATGGTAAAAAATAACTGAAATAAAAACTGTGTATATATATATATATATATATATATATATATATATATATATATATATATATATATATATATATATATATATATATATATATATATATATATATATATATATATATATGAAATTCCTTTATTTAAATAATAAATAAAATAAAAATAAAAATAAATAAATATAAAAATAACAATAAAAATAAAAAAAATAAATAAAAATAAAAAATAAAAATACATATAAAAATAAATATGAAAATAATATGAAAAATCAAAAATTGTTTTTTTGAAAAAAATTATTTGAAAAATTATATAACTAGTGTCTATTTTATTGTTAAATGAATATATTAATAAATACTAATAGAAACCTCTTTTAGGACCCAAGGCGACCCAGATGTTAGGAATTATCAATAAAGGCATTAACATCTACATCAACGTTTAATCCATATGGTGTATAAGTTATAATCCTATGGATCCAGGACATCTCAAGTTTGGAAATTTCACGCACCATAGAGCTCCCACGCCAGTGAGGTTTGTATCTATCAATACCTAAAAATAGGGTGTTAGAGGGGTCTCTATTGTGCACTAAACGATAATGTTTAGAGACTGAATGGTTCTTGAACCCAGTGAAAATGTTGGTAATATGCTCATTGAGCCTAACTTGGAGAGGGCATTTGGTCCGCCCAATATATTGCAAGCCACAAGGGCATTGCAACATATAAACCACGCCAAAAGTGGAGCAGGTAACAAATGGAGTAATAGTATGGGTCTCACCAGTACTGGTAGAAACAAAAGACTGGGTTCTCCTATGTAGACAACTATTTATAGAACAAACTCTACATTTTTTGCACTTATAAAAACCGGTTAGCTGGTCAAAAAAGGTTGTCTTTTTCACTGGAGGGTCTAATATATTAGGGGCCACTCTATTTCTAAATGAAGGAGCCCCTCTGAATACTATTTTTGGTTTGGATGGTAAAACTTTATTCAAAATCTTATCATTACTGACAATATGCCAGTGTTTGGAAATCAACTGTTTCACTTTTTTATGCTGGAGGGAATAAGTAGTGATAAAGGGTACTCCAAACTCTTGGCCTAGATTATTTGTCTGCGGTTTATCCCGGAGCAGTAGTTCCCTGTCCATCTCATGCAATTAATTAAGCACAGGCAACAATGTTTCCATGGTGTATCCTTTTTCTAGGAACCTGCTAGTGAGGGTGTTGCTCTGTGTTAAAAACACTCTTGGATCTGAGCAATTCCTACGCAATCTCATATATTGGCTGTTGGGTATTGAATTGAGCCAAGGCCTATGATGACAGCTATCCAATGAGATGTAGGAATTGCAATCGGTGTTGTTAAAGAAGGTGGATGTGGACAAAACACCCCCTTCAATAGTCAATGTTAAATCAAGGAAATGAACCTGGGTCTGACTCATCTGAAAATTGAGATGGATGCCCCGGTCATTTCAATTAAGAGAGGACATAAACTCATGAAGTTCGTGGCCATCACCATCCCATAGGAGGAAGATGTCATCTATATACCTAGTCCACAGGATAAGATGGGGACTCCTGTGGGCATAGATGACATCCTCTTCCCACTTGGCCATGAACAGATTGGCCAAGCTGGGGGCATATTTAGCCCCCATAGCAACCCCCCAACTTTGACGATAAAATTTATTGGAAAACCAAAAATAGTTGTGGGAGGCAGCGTATTCGAGGAGCTCCATGATAAAAGAAATTTGATCTGCAGGGAGTCCTGAAACTCTAGTCAAAGCACCCTCTACAGCACTCAAACCCAAATTGTGCGGAATAATGGTATATAAGGAGGTGAAGTCAGCGGTCACCATCCATAGGCCTGGCCCGATGTCTATACCTGAAAGAAGATTCAACACCTGTCGTGTATCTTTAATATAGGAGGGCATCTTTTGAACTAATGGCTGAAGGTAAAAATCAATGTATCTGCCCACCCGGGATGTGATTGAATCAATGCCACTCACAATGGGGCGTCCCGGAGGGCAGATAGGGTTCTTATGGACTTTAGGCAAATAGATGGTTGGTGTCCTGGGAGCCTTGGGAATTAAAAATAAACTTTCTTTATCTTTCAAAATGCCAGTTGAAGAGCCTTTTGATATTTTTTTCAAATCCTTTAAATAGCTACTCTTAGGGTCTGAGGGGAGGGGGGTATAGGTACCAGTATCGCTAAGGATCCTGCCCATTTCGGCCATGTAATCCTTGCGATCAAGCACCACAATCCCACCCCCCTTATCGGCAGGACGGATAACAAGATCCCTGTTTTTACACAGGGAATCTAAACCTTCTTGAATAATTTTGGAATTCTTTGCCCTTTTAACTTCCAATGATTCGAGGTCCCTAAGGATAACGTCCCTAAACACTTTCAGTGTGGGAGCAAGAAACCTAGGGGGATTAAATAAGGATGCATTGGCCAAACCTGAATGGACAAATTGGTCAGTTGGTAAACAATTCCTTGTAATAGGATTGCCAATCATGTACCTTTTAATATTTAACCTGCGCACAAATTTCTGTACGTCCATAAAAGTTTGAAACTTGTCTAGGCTCCTGGGGAGGTGAATTTGAGGCCCTTGTCTAGAACTGCCTTTTCAGAGTGAGACAGTTCTTGTGAACTCAAATTAAAAATACCTTGACCTGTTAAGTTCTGTCTCTTTTTTGCTCGCAAGCGCCTCCCCCCTCTAGTTCCTCGCTTTTTTCTACCGGCCTTTTTAGACCCAGGCCGGATCTGGTAAAACCCCAAGTACCCTGTCCCCTAGGAGTCGGGACAGTGCAATTGGGCGTGATCAAATCTTGGGATGGATAAGATCCAGAGGGGCCATCATAGTTTTGATTAGGCCTCCACCATTCAGGATGGCCTCCATTTTGGCCACGACCTCTATTGTAATTCGATTGGCCCTGCCCTCTTGCTCAAACTTGTCTTGCATACACACGGTCACACAAAGTTGTCGGAAAATCCGATCGTTCTGTACGCGGTGACGTAAAACACGTATGTCGGGACTCTAAACGGGGTAGTAGCCAATAGCTTTCATCTCTTTATTTATTCTGAGCATGCGTGGCACTTTGTGTGTCGGATTTGTGTACACACGATTGGAAATTCCGACAACGGATTTTGTTGTCAGAAAATTTTATAGCCTGTTCTCAAACTTTGTGTGTCGGAAAATCCAATGGAAAATGTGTGATGGAGCCTACACATGGTCGGAATTTCCGACAACAAGGTCCTATCACACATTTTCCGTCGGAAAATCCGACCGGGTGTACGGGGCATTACAGTTTTTGATTGATAGGAAGTCTGCGAAGTTGATTAAAATTGATACCGAGATTAAGGTTATTAAAGAAAAACTTGGTACTAGTAAAGATAGTGAAGAATATAGGGAAAGATCACAGAATCTGTTAAAGGTCCTTGAAAAAGAGGACAGGGACCAAAAGTATAAAAAAAAGAAAACATATAATCGCGATCTGAACGATTATTGCAACAATGTTGTCTTTGACTGGCAGAAGAAACTGATAGAGGATGCAGCTGGTCAGGCCAAAACTGAGATGGAGGTGTCTACCCAGGGCCATGGGGAAACCTCTAATGGTTCTTTTAGACCATCCCAACAACCTAAAAATAACAAAAAAGGTCCCCTTAATAAAATACAGAAAGGTTTAGGCCCTCAAAATTATCGATCCCCTCAGAGACCATCAGGGGGGAATAAACCTACCTATGCTCCCCCTAACCACCCCCAGAACTTTGGGCCATCTGGGTCAAATTATGTCCAATGAGGTGGTGGGTCACGCTATATACAGCCACCCTCTTGGAGAGGAGGCCATCATATAGGAACAAGAGGGCGGGGCCAATCAAATTACAATAGAGATCGTGGCCAAAATGGAGGCCATCCTGAATGGTGGAGGCCTAATCAAAACTATGATGATTCGTTTCAAAGACCATCGTACCATGATCCCTACGATGCCAGTTGGGATTATAATTTACCCACGTACAATAGATTTTTTCCAATTAGTGATTTAAATCCTTGTGAGGAAAGTCCTGATCCCTTAGGGACATATGGACACCAACAAAATGTCTATTGCCCCTCTGGATCTTATCCATCCCAAGTTTCGATCACACCCAATTGCACTGTCCCGACTCCTAGGGGACAGGGTACTTGGGGTTTTCCAGACCTGGCCAGGGTCTAAAAAGACCGGTAGAAAAAAGCGAGGAACTAGAGGGGGGAGGCGCTTGCGAGCAAAAAAGAGCCAGAACTTAACAGGTCAAGGTATTTTTAATTTGAGTTCACAAGAACTGTCTCACTCTGAAAAGGCAGTTCTAGACAAGGGCCTCAAATTTACCCCCCCAGGAGCCTAGACAAGTTTCAAACTTTTATGGACGTACAGAAATTTGTGCGCAGGTTAAATATTAAAAGGTACATGATTGGCAATCCTATTACAAGGAATTGTTTACCAACTGACCAATTTGTCCATTCAGGTTTGGCCAATGCATCCTTATTTAATCCCCCTAGGGTTCTTGCTCCCACACTGAAAGTGTTTAGGGACGTTATCCTTAGGGACCTCGAATCATTGGAAGTTAAAAGGGCAAAGAATTCCAAAATTATTCAAGAAGGTTTAGATTCCCTGTGTAAAAACGGGGATCTTGTTATCCGTCCTGCTGATAAGGGGGGTGGGATTGTGGTGCTTGATCGCAAGGATTATATGGCCGAAATGGGCAGGATCCTTAGCGATACTGGTACCTATACCCCCCTCCCCTCAGACCCTAAGAGTAGCTATTTAAAGGATTTGAAAAAAATATCAAAAGGCTCTTCAACTGGCATTTTGAAAGATAAAGAAACTGGCATTTTGAAAGATAAAGAAAGTTTATTTTTAATTCCCAAGGCTCCCAGGACACCAACCATCTACTATTTGCCTAAAGTCCATAAGAACCCTATCTGCCCCCCGGGATCGCAAGGATTATATGGCCGAAATGGGCAGGATCCTTAGCGATACTGGTACCTATACCCCCCTCCCCTCAGACCCTAAGAGTAGCTATTTAAAGGATTTGAAAAAAATATCAAAAGGCTCTTCAACTGGCATTTTGAAAGATAAAGAAAGTTTATTTTTAATTCCCAAGGCTCCCAGGACACCAACCATCTACTATTTGCCTAAAGTCCATAAGAACCCTATCTGCCCCCCGGGACGCCCCATTGTGAGTGGCATTGATTCAATCACATCCCGGGTGGGCAGATACATTGATTTTTACCTTCAGCCATTAGTTCAAAAGATGCCCTCCTATATTAAAGATACACGACAGGTGTTGAATCTTCTTTCAGATATAGACATCAGGCCAGGCCTATGGATGGTGACCGCTGACGTCACCTCCTTATATACCATTATTCCGCACAATTTGGGTTTGAGTGCTGTAGAGGGTGCTTTGACTAGAGATTCAGGACTCACTGCACGTCAAATTTCTTTTATCATGGAGCTCCTCGAATACACTGCCTCCCACAACTATTTTTGGTTTTCCAATAAATTTTATCGTCAAAGTTGGGGGGTTGCTATGGGGGCTAAATATGCCCCCAGCTTGGCCAAGCTGTTCATGGCCAAGTGGGAGGAGGATGTCATCTATGCCCACAGGCATAGTCCCCATCTTATCCTGTGGGCTAGGTATATAGATGACATCCTCCTCCTATGGGATGGTGATGGCCACGAACTTCATGAGTTTATGTCCTCTCTTAATTTAAATGACCGGGGCATCCATCTCAATTTTCAGATGAGTCAGACCCAGGTTCATTTCCTTGATTTAACATTGACTATTGAAGGGGGTGTTTTGTCCACATCCACCTTCTTTAAAAACACTGATCGCAATTCCTACATCTCATTGGATAGCTGTCATCATAGGCCTTGGCTCAATTCAATACCCAAGAGCCAATATATGAGATTGCGTAGGAATTGCTCAGATCCAAGAGTGTTTTTAACACAGAGCAACACCCTCACTAGCAGGTTCCTAGAAAAAGGATACACCATGGAAACATTGTTGCCTGTGCTTAATGAATTGCATGAGATGGACAGGGAACTACTGCTCTGGGATAAACCGCAGACGAATAATCTAGGCCAAGAGTTTGGAGTACCCTTTATCACTACTTATTCCCTCCGGCATAAAAAAGTGAAACAGTCAATTTCCAAACACTGGCATATTGTCAGTAATGATAAGATTTTGAATAAAGTTTTACCATCCAAACCAAAATAGTATTTAGAGGGGCTCCTTCATTTAGAAATAGAGTGGCCCCTAATATATTAGACTCTCCAGTGAAAAAGACAACCTTTTTTGACCAGTTAACCGTTTTTTATAAGTGCAAAATATGTAGAGTTTGTTCCATTAATAGTTGTCTACATAGGAGAACCCAGTCTTTTGTTTCTACCAGTACTGGTGGGACCCATACTATTACTCCATTTGTTACCTGCTCCACTTTTGGTGTGGTTTATATGTTGCAATGCCCTTGTGGCTTGCAATATATTGGGCAGACCAAACGCCCTCTCCAAGTTAGGCTCAATGAGCATATTACCAACATTTTGACTGGGTTCAAGAACCATTCAGTCTCTTAACATTATCGTTTAGTGCACAATAGAGACCCCTCTAACACCCTCTTTTTAGGTATTGATAGATACAAACCTCACTGGCGTGGGAGCTCTATGGTGCGTGAAATTTCCAAACTTGAGATGTCCTGGATTAGAATTTATACGCCATATGGATTAAACATTGACGTAGATGTTAATGCCTTTATTGATAATTCCTAACATCTGGGTCGCCTTGGGTCCTAAAAGAGGTTTCTATTAGTATTTATTAATATATTCATTTAACAATAAAATAGACACTAGTTATATCGTTTTTCAAATTATTTTTTTCAAAAAACAATTTTTGATTTTTCATATTATTTTTATATTTATTTTTATTTTTATTTATTTTTTTATTTTTATATTTATTTATTTTTATTTTATTTATTATTTAAATAAAGGAATTTCATATATATACAGTTTTTATTTCAGTTATTTTTTACCATTAAATATTTAATTGAGACAGCTAATTCATTTTTAAGCTATTTAATTTTTAGGCTATATTATTATTTTTAGTTCTGATGTAACATTCAGAGCTATCAGCCACTTACCTTTTTTGTAAGATCTGTCAATTACTTTATTTTTGAATTGATCTCTAAATGGGAGAATGTTTTTTTTGCATCTTTAGATTCATGGGATATTTTTTATCCTTCAAGAGGTTAAAAATAGTTCCCCTTCTCCTTTTTTAATGGTAATTATTGGCTGCGCCCACACCTAAGATGGCGCCTTGAAACTCATAGCGGGACCCAAGGCGAGGCTTGGTGTATGTATAAAAGGTGGCTGTTCAGCACGCTGCCCGTTCCCCATTGAAAACGTCACCTTATGACGAAACACGTCTGGGAGGTACGTGTTGCTGTCACCACATTAAGGAGGACGGAAATTTGTTCGTTGCCGGCCGGCATTGTTTTTTACGCTTTTTAACCAAGAATTCATTGTATGTGCAATTTTGTTTCTTTAAATAAACAAGTCTAAATGGTATTGCACTATTGTTGCTACTATTTTTTATACTATGTGCACCGCGGAGCCTTTGACATGTCTGTATGATGGATTCACACCGCTTTCTATATAAGCCGATCGTTTCCTCTGGCTGTGTCATTCTGCTTACTGAAGTTTGATATCTGGTAAGCAGGCTCTCTATGTGGTTTGCTGCACGCATAAAATCTCTTCACGGATTAGCATTCAGTTGACCGATACACTACTTACATCTGTCATTTAATATCTGCTGCTTGTTTCCTTTGGCTGTGGTATTTTGCTCACTGAAGTTTGATATCTTGTAAGCAGGCTCCCTCTGTGTATTTTGCTGCACGCATACAATTTCTTCATGGATTAGCACTCAGTTGATTGATATACTATTTGCATCTGATATATAATATCTGATAAGCGGACCCTCTGTGTGGTGCTGGTCTAATCACCATCTTTCTCACTACAAGACGATTCACTATCTGCATGATTTGCATAACCATCCTTATAAAAGTGTGTCACTTGCTGTATCCAAGCACTGGGTGTTTATACAATTTTTCTCACTTTTGTGAGTGTCACTTTCCTTTTTCATATATTATTTTATCAGTATTACGCTTTGTTGTTTTTTATTTTTTGGGTAAATTTTTTATGAATCCACGTCAATCTCACGAGTAAAAATTGTTTAATCTACTGTGATTGGATCCTTAAAGGCCCAGGCTGGGTTTAACCACTTAAGGACCGGACCACTATGCTACCTAAGGACCAGAGGACTTTTTCCAATTTGGCACTGCGTCGCTCTAACTGCTAATTGCGCGGTCATGCAATGCTGTACCCAAACGAAATTTGCGTCCTTTTCTTCCCACAAATAGAGCTTTCTTTTGATGGTATTTGATCACCTCTGCCATTTTTATTTTTTGTGATATAAAAGGAAGAAGACCGAAAATTTTGAAAAAAAATGATATTTTCTACTGTTTGTTATAAAAAAATCCAATAAACTCAATTTTAGTTATACATTTAGGCCAAAATGTTTTCGGCCACATGTCTTTGGTAAAAAAAATGTCAATAAGCGTATATTTATTGGTTTGCGCAAAAGTTATAGCGTCTACAAACTAGGGTACATTTTCTGGAATTTTCACAGCTTTTAGTTTTAGTTTTAGACTGCCTATGTCATTTCTTGAGGTGCTAAAATGGCAGGGCAGTACAAACCCCCCCAAATGACCCCATTTTGGAAAGTAGACACCCCAAGGAAATTGCTGAGAGGCATGTTGAACCCATTATATATTTTTTTTTTGTCCCAAGTGATTGAATAATGACAAAAAAAAAAAAATTTACAAAAAGTTGTCACTAAATGATATATTGCTCACACAGGCCATGGGCCTATGTGGAATTGCACCCCAAAATACATTCAGCTGATTCTCCTGAGTACGGGGATACCACATGTGTGGGACTTTTTGTGAGCCTAGCCGCGTACTGGGCCCCGAAAACCAATCACCGCCTTCAGGATTTCTAAGGGCGTAAATTTTTGATTTCACTCCTCACTACCTATCACAGTTTTGAAGGCCATAAAATGCCCAGATGGCACAAACCCCCCCCCCCCAAATGACCCAATTTTGGAAAGTAGACACCCCAAGCTATTTGCTGAGAGGCATGTTGAGTCCATGGAATATTTTATATTTTGACACAAGTTGCGGGAAAGTGACACATTATTTTTTTTTTTTTTTTGCACAAAGTTGTCACTAAATGATATATTGCTCACACAGGCCATGGGCATATGTGGAATTGCACCCCAAAATACATTTAGCTGCTTCTCCTGAGTATGGGGATACCACATGTGTGGGACTTTTTGGGAGCCTAGCCGCATACGGGGCCCCGAAAACCAAGCACCGCCTTCAGGATTTCTAAGGGCGTAAAGTTGTGATTTCACTCCTCACTACCTATCACAGTTTTGAAGGCCATAAAATGCCCAGATGGCACAACCCCCCCCCCCAAATGACCCCATTTTGGAAAGTAGACACCCCAAGCTATTTGCTGAGAGGCATGTTGAGTCCATGGAATATTTTATATTTTGACACAAGTTGCAGGAATGTGACAATTTTTTTTTTTTTTTTTTGCACAAAGTTGTCACTAAATGATATATTGCTCAAACATGCCATGGGCATATGTGGAATTACACCCCAAAATATATTCTGCTGCTTCTCCTGAGTACGGGGATACCACATGTGTGGGACTTTTTGGGAGCCTAGCTTCATACGGGGCCCCGAAATCCAATCACTGCCTTCAGGATTTCTAAGGGCGTAAATTTTTGATTTCACTCCTCATTACCTATCACAGTTTCGAAGGCCATAAAATGCCAAGATAGCACAAAACCCCCCAAAATGACCCAATTTTGGAAAGTAGACACCCCAAGCTATTTGCTTAGAGGCATGGTGAGTATTTTGCAGCTCTCATTTGTTTTTGAAAATGAAGAAAGACAAGAAAAATGTATTTTTTTTTCTTTTTTCAATTTTCAAAAGTTTGTGACAAAAAGCGAGGTCTGCAAAATACTCACTATACCTCTCAGCAAATAGCTTGGGGTGTCTATTTTCCAAAATGGGGTCATTTGTGGGGGGGGGTGTGCCATCTGGGCATTCCATGGCCTCCAAAACTGTGATAGGCAGTGAAGAGTGAAATCAAAAATTTACACCCTTAGAAAGCCTGAAGGCGGTGCTTGGTTTTCGGGGTCCCGTACGCGGCTAGGCTCCCAGAAAGTCTCACACATGTGGTATCCCTGTACTCAGGAGAAGCAACAGAATTTATTTTGGGGTGTAATTTCACATATTCCCATGGCATGTTTGAGCAATATATCATTTAGTGACAACTTTGTGCATTAAAAAAAAAATTGTCTTTTTCCCGCAACTTGTGTCACAATATAAAATATTCCATGGACTCGACAGGCCTCTCAGCAAATAGCTTGGGGTGTCTACTTTCCAAAATGGGGTCATTGGGGGGGGGGGTTGAACTGTCCTGGCATTTTATGCACAACATTTAGAAGCTTATGTCACACATCACCCACTCTTCTAACCACTTGAAGACAAAGCCCTTTCTGACACTTTTTGTTTACATGAAAAAATTATATTTTTTGCAAGAAAATTACTTTGAACCCCCGAACATTATATATTTTTTTAAAGCAAATGCCCTACAGATTAAAATGGTGGGTGTTTCATTTTTTTTTCACACAGTAATTGCGCAGCGATTTTTCAAAAGCATTTTTTGGGGAAAAAACATATTTTTTAAAATTTTAATGAACTAAAACACACTATATTGCCCAAATGTTTGATGAAATAAAAAAGATGATCTTAGGCCGAGTACATGGATACCAAACATGACATGCTTTAAAATTGCGCACAAACGTGCAGTGGCGACAAACTAGATACATTTTTAAAAGCCTTTAAAAGCCTTTACAGGTTACCACTTTAGATTTACAGAGGAGGTCTACTGCTAAAATTACTGCCCTCGATCTGACCTTCGCGGTGATACCTCACATGCATGGTGCAATTGCTGTTTACATTTGACGCCAGACCAACGCTTGCGTTCGCCTTTGCGCGAGAGCAGGGGGGGACAGGGGTGCTTTTTTTTTTTTTTTTATTATTTTTTTGATTTTTTTATCTTATTTTTAAACTGTTCCTTTCATTTTTATGTTTTTTAATCATTTTTATTGTTATCTTAGGGAATGTAAATATACCCTATGATAGCAATAGGTAGTGACAGGTACTCTTTTTTTAAAAAATTGGGGTCTATTAGACCCTAGATCTCTCCTCTGCCCTCAAAGCATCTGACCACACCAATATCGGTGTGATAAAATGCTTTCCCAATTTCCCAATGGCGTTGTTTACATCCGGCGAAATCTAAGTCATGAAATGCTCATAGCTTCCGGTTTCTTAGGCCATAGAGATGTTTGGAGCCATTCTGGTCTCTGATCAGCTCTATGGTCAGCTGGCTGAATCACCGGCTGCATTTTCAGGTTCCCTGTTGGGACAGGAGAGCCAGAGAAAAACATGGAAGACGGTGGAGGGGTCATTCTCTCCCACTGCTTGTAAAAGCAGTCTAGAGGCTAATTAGCCACTAGGATTGCTTTTACATGAAAGCCGACCGCTGGCTGAAAAGAATGATACCAAGATGATACCTAAACCTGCAGGCATCATTCTGGTATAACCACTCAAAGTCCAGCAACATACCAGTACGTTGCTGGTCCTTGTTGGGCATATATTGTAAACTTTTTTTCATGCAGCCTGTGGGCTGGGGGGGGGGGGGGTTGAACTGTCCTGGCATTTTATGCACAACATTTAGAAGCTTATGTCACACATCACCCACTCTTCTAACCACTTGAAGACAAAGCCCTTTCTGACACTTTTTGTTTACATGAAAAAATTATATTTTTTGCAAGAAAATTACTTTGAACCCCCAAACATTATATATTTTTTTAAAGCAAATGCCCTACAGATTAAAATGGTGGGTGTTTCATTTTTTTTTCACACAGTAATTGCGCAGCGATTTTTCAAAAGCATTTTTTGGGGAAAAAACATATTTTTTAAAATTTTTTTTTTTTTTCAAAAAACAAAGTAACATTACAGTATAACAGTAAGACTTACCATACCTGCAAAGCAAATAAAAAAAAAAACATAGTAAAAAATAAAACATTTAACGCAACCCGTGCCTACCTAAAATATATATATGCAGAAGCATGGGGGCATCCTCCCGCAAAAGGCAGGAGCAAATCGCTCCTCCACCCACTGCTGCCCCCATGCTTCGGCATATATGCTGAAGTATGTAACTGTGGTGGTGAAATCACCTCCGACAGCGCTGGAGTCACGGCTTTATATATCGTGGGAGCAAACGCTGTTGCTGTCAAGATAAATAAATCCGCGCTGCAGCTGAGTGGTGTACCTGAAAACAAAAAAATGATTAAAACACAGTAAACTATAAAAAAATTACATACCTGAAAAGCAAACATGATAAAACATAACAACAATAAAACATTGCAGAATAGAATACAGTAAAAAAGAGAAGAACAATAGAGAGAAAATAGAGAGAGAGAGAGAACAATAAAACGACAACTATTTTTGTTTTTTTTTATTTTATTTTTTTTGTGTATTTTTTTATTTTTTTACTTTTTTTTTATAACTGTAACTTTTAAAACTGTAATGGTTCCAGGTTTGTGATGGCATCTTGGGAGACCCTGTGAAAGAGTGTCCTAGTCTGTGCAATGCTGTACCCTACACTAAAACTCAACTAGTGTATGGTAGCGCTCAAAACATTCACCAATGCAAAGACCAGGATTGCCAGGACAGGAGGGACAATAATACCGGGTGTCACGCCTAAATCCACGCTTTCTGCAGACACGACATTTTCTTTGGGGGGCTCATTGGGTAGGGGTACTTGGGAGGACATATTGAAAATGCCTCTCATGCAGCCGGTTTACTGCATTTGGTTGGGGAAGGTGAGGTGGAGCACCGTCTGGATACAGAAGGGCTCTGACGATCTCTTCCTGGAATTTAAGGAAGGATCCAGTCCATCCTGAAGCTCTATATAGCACATGAGCGTTCAGCAAAGCCAATTGAAATAAATAAACAGACACTTTTTTGTACCAGCGTCTGGCCTTACGGGCAACTAGGTATGGTGCCAACAACTGGTCGTTGAGGTCTACCCCTCCCATATTTTGGTTATATTCGTGGACACAGAGGGGTTTCTCCAAAACACCAGTCGCCGTAGTAATTTGGACCGTCATGTCTGCATGAAGGGAGGTGAGAACGAAAACATTCTTCTTATCCCTCCACTTCATAGCGAGCAAATGCAAAGCATAGTGAGCAAATTACACTGCAAGCAGGCTCTCTCCCCCAGCCTAAGAGGGGAATCTACAAGCCGCTGGGGAATGCCCCGGCGATTAGGTCGCACGGTGCCACATGCTCCAATCTGCTGATCAAACAAGTGACTAAAAAGTGGCACGTTCGTGTAATAATTGTCCACATATAAATGGTACCCCATTCCGAATAAGGGTGACACCAAGTCCCACACTATCTTGCCAGCGCTTCCTATGTAGTCAGGGCAGTTTGTCGGCTCTACGTGACTATCTTTGCCCTCGTAAACCATAAAACTACATGTATAGCCTGTGGCCCTGTCACAGAGCTTATACATCTTGACCCCGTATCTGGCACACTTGCTGGGAAGGTACTGTTTGAATGACAAGCGGCCAGAAAATTTAATCAGGGACTCATCAACGCAGACAACTTGATGGGGAGTAAACAATTCTGCAAAACGTTGGTTGATGTGGTTTACGAGGGGCCGAATTTTGTAGCGCCGATCGTATTCAGGGTCTCCACGAGGACGACAGAGTTCATTGTCATTGAAGTGCATGAACCGCAAAATCTGCTCGTATCGTGCCCTGGCCATGGAGGCAGAGAACATGGGAGCATGGTAAATTGGGTCAGTGGACCAATATGACCGCAACTTACTCTTTTATTCAAGCCCATGTTGAGGGAAAGGCCCAGAAAGAGCTTAAATTCGGAGACCGTAATTGGTCTCCAAACTCTGGCAAGGGAGGACTGGAGATTAGCGGCGATGTGTTGACCAGCGTATAGATTGCTTTGGTCTACAATAGATCTATAGAGATCTTCGGTGAAAAACAGTGAATAAAAATCCAGTGGCGTAAAATCAACTGTTTCCACCTGAATTCCGGGTTGGCCAATGAATGGGGGCAGTACAGGTGCTGCAGAAGTGGTGGGTTCCCAATTCGGATTGGCGAATGCAGCAGGAAGGGCACTATGGGCACGATCGGCCTGTCTTTGTCTTCTTGGTGGCAGCGGGACACTACTTGTGCTTGCCACCTCGCCAGCTTGAACTGCACTTATGGGACTCGCCACGTCACCACGTGATACTGCAGTGCTGGATATACGACCAGGGTGTACTAGGCCGCTGGTGCTTGCCAGTTCACCAGAAGGAATAGCGGCTCTAGTACTGCTCTGCTCCATACTATAGCCCTGCGGTTCTTACACTTCAAGGACAGAAGTAGATTGGGGTCTGGTACACCTGACCTTAGCAGGGACCACAACTCCGTCGTCAGAGCTATCTGTCATGGAGCCGCTGTCCTCTACAGGATCGTATTCTGAGCCTGAATCTGACAGATGAGTGACTTCCTCTTCACTATCTGTCATGCTCAGAAACCTGTAGGCCTCTTCACTAGTGTACCTTCGATTTGCCATTTTGGGCTCTAAATTTAGGGGTACACTAGTGAGACTCACAGGTAAAAAAGCTCCTGACTGTCAGTGACTGTATCAAAACGCTACCAAAAAACTGTTAGCGATCGCAGGGATCAGGCCTGACTCTGCGAACACTGCAGTTATGTGTGCTTAGTGTTTTGTAAGTGTCAGTGATTGATCGATACTGCACTTGGGTGGGCTGGGCATGGCTGGGCCGAGGGGCAAAACGCAGGTGGTAGCAGGTATCTGGGCTGATCCCGCTAACACTGCGTTTATGGGAACCCTAAACTACTGGGGACGCTAGTATAGATCTGATCGGATCAGATATCGATCCGCTCAGATACTATAGCACTAAGGGAGGTGTATGCGGCGTGCGTGGGTGTTAGTGGTACTGGCGCTAACCTGACGCTGCCTGGGGCGACGCAGACCTTATCTGACCCTAAAAACTTAACTTATATCACCGCCGGGCAATTAGGGGGTTAAACCTTTATTAGGTAATAAACGGCGGGTGCCCTAAAACTATAAAAAATAAACTAACTAACCAGCGTCACCCGTAACACTTATACGGTGATCGCTGGTGAAAGGGTTTACTAGGGGGCAATCAAGGGGTTAAAACCTTTAGTAGGTAGTATATGGGGGTCCCTGTCGCTATAAAACACTGACAGTGAACCTATATACTTACCTCCCTAACTAGCGTCACCTGTGTCACTAATACAGCGATCAGAAAAATGATCGCTTAGCGACACTGACGACGGGGGGTGATCAAGGGGTTAACCTTTATTAGTGGGGTTAGGGGGGTACCCTAGACCTAAAGGGGGGTACCCCAGACCTAAAGGGGGCTAACCTAACTGCCCTAACACTTATACCTGTCACAAACTGACACCAATGCAAAAAAATAAACCTGCTATTGGTGTCAGTGTGACAGGGGGTACAGGGGGGTGATCGGGGGGTGATGGGGGGTGAAAAGTGTGCCTGGCATGTTCTACTGTTAGTGTAGTGTTTGTGTAACTTACATTGATGTCTTCTCTCCTCGGCGCCGGAACGAAAAAAACGGCTCGAGGAGAGATGACATCACTTCCTCTCCCTCTGTTTACATTACAGAGGGAGAGGAAGTCTGTCATTGTCCAGGAGCGATCGCGAGGGGGGAGCCACAAGTGAGTGGCCTCCCCCTCACCTTTGATCGCCCCTGACCTCAATCCGACCGCCGCAGGCACCGGGGTGGTCCGATCGGACCCCCCACCCGCGGGAAGGCAAGGACGTACATGTATGTCCTTTTGCCTGCCCGTGCCGCTCTGCCGACGTACATCGTCATGCAGCGGTCGCCAAGTGGTTAAGCCACTCGCTGCATTTGGCTTACTATCTGGTAAGCATGTCATTCAACAGTTGGGACTTTTTATGTCTACATTAAGTGTTACCAATTGGACAGTCAAATAGTTTTTGATTTCCTTTTTTGTTGGACTTTTATTAGTTCTGTATTATCAAAGAATTTTTCACATATGTTTTTCACAGGTTTATCTATATTGTAATATATTAATTTATTCACGCATTTATCAGTTTAGTGTGCGGCTTTACCACTTTATGTTTGTTTTTGGTGTACCCCACTATTAGGCGCTGCCTCACTTTTATTGGTTTCTAGCGCAGTTTTCTTTTTTCTTTTACATTTCCAACAACTACCTGACTTTCTGGAAATGCCCAGGGAAGATACATTTCTCTGTTTTCCTAGCTCAGCAGAATAGTCAATCCGCTTTCAGAATAAGTATGTGGGTAGCTAGGCCAAAGCTCAGTAGCATGCAACTTCCCTTGAGCACAAGAGAAGTAGAGGTTGAATATATCTGCTTAATGTGGCAACATCCCTTCAATCATGGAAAAAGAAGTTTCTCCCTTAATTATGAAAAATCTGACTTTAAAGGCTCAGAGAGTGTACATATATACTTGATATTTTTAAAAGATCAAAATGTATTTATTGTCAAAAGATTATACAACTTGAATATTACATAAGTACTAAAAAAAGTTGTGCAATAATAAGTGGTGGGTATTCATTACCACATAATGTTATTAAACAGAATAGCTTTCTTGACATCTACATATAAAAGCATTCATCAACCAATCTGAAGCATTTTAGAGTCACTGAAATCCTTCCTCTGGGATATTTTTCCAGATTACTGTAGGTGTGGTCTACAAAATAAAAATCAAATCAGAACATATACCAATATTCATATGTATAAGCATCCTTTTGAGCAGGAGTGGGTACATATGCAGTACTTACAGTGTCTCCAAAACCATTTGAATAAAAACAAAAAAGAGAAAATAGAAGTGCCATTCCAGCAGATGGTAAGCAGGATCCCATAGATTGGGTGGTATAGAAAGTAGATAGGGGCCTCAACAGCAATGAGATGGCCCGGGCCAATGTGCACTGGGATCGCCAACAGAGAAGGAGACATAATGAGCGCAGAATATATGTATAATATCGTATTATATAACAGTATCTCTTTCAATAAAATTGTACAGTTTTGACTAGACATCTACCAACATCATGATATCTCAATGGATTGGCTTAGAGTAGATCAGAGGTATCAGAGTGGCTATCTGTATATCAAGATGTGAGCAAATAAAAATGATAAAAAGATTTTAAGCTCCATCCTGTGTGTTGAAGAACTGATATGAGAGAAGGGGGGGGGGGGATTTTGGTCATAACAAGGTACTTTCCAAAGATTGTTGATCGATAATGTCACAGTTATATCTAAGCAGCTCAAAATGTATCAGAATAGCTGTCTATATTCAAGATGTATATATTTCCAAATCCATCTTGGGCTACATAGGCAGTAAAAAGTGATGATCAGTCATCAGTATTGGGCCTAAATATATGTACATACGCAGCCTTGTGTATAACAAAAAAGGAGCAGAGGCATACCCAGCACAATCCACTCTATAGACCTCCCACACTCTGCAGCAGCATAAAAGAAGGAACAGGTCACTCGGTCTATGTAGGCACTGCCATCTATTTATAAAGCAGCTGCATCCTATTGGACCACCCCTCAAAGGGGTGGAGATACGCTCAATGCGCTCTGCCATATTCAACTTCGCCAGGGCCATTGCAAAGATCCCCCTGGAACCCGATGCATGGCACCACGCCGCCATACCCACCAGAACCTGGTGTCGTTTGGGACGACGTCACAGCCGGGAACCCACCGACACGCATGCAACAACCCAACTGTTGCCAGGGGAACAGATCAGGAAGCGGTGTTGTGCTTTCCAGATGGACATGGGACCAAAGGAAAGAGCCCGCCCATCCCAGAAGGACCAGCAATAAAGGGGCCAATGTGGACGGTGCGGGGGGACAAGTCCCCCCCTATCGCTCATTCCAGAAGGCAAAGCCGAGCAACCTATGTGTGCCAGGCACACATCAATCTGAACCCACCTGGTGAGGGCCTGTGTGAAGTTGTAAAGAAAAAGTTAATCAAAGGCAGACACCTATATATGTAAGAAGAAAGGCAGATATGACAATTCTGAAAAAAGGGGGGGGGAGAGGGGAGGGAAGAGAAAAAAGATGAGGAGGTGGTGTAAAAGCATAATCATAAATAAAGATGGACCGGTCAAGCCATGATATGGGGCACATTTCAAGCATCTGCATTTTGAGATGTAGAAGATCAAATTACATTAGAAACAAAAATCAAGTAAAATTAAATAGACTACAGGATAAAAATTATACTGAAATTATTAGTGAGGAGAAGTGTGGCTGAACCCTGGAGAAGGATACAATTTCTCCAATGATACAGTCCCGCACACGACACTAGGTTCTGGTGGGCATGGTGGGGCGGTGCTGAGCGCTGGGTTCCTGGGGGATCTTTGCATTAGCCCTGGCGAAGTTGAAGATGCCAGAGCACATGGTGCATATCTCCACCTCTATGAAGGGTGGTCCAATAGGATGTAGCCGCTGTATAAATTGATAGCAGTGTCTACATGGACCGAGTGATCTGTTCCTTCTCTTATGCTGCTTCATTGCACGAGAGGTCTATAGAGTGGATTGTGCTGGTTATGTCTCTGCTCCTTTTTGTTATACACAAGGTTGTGTATGTACATGTACATATGTTTAGGCCCAATACTGATGACTGATCAACAATTTTTACTGCCCATATAGTCCGAGATGGATTTGGAAATATATATATACGTCTTGATATACAGACAGCTATTTTGATACCTTTGAGCTGCTTGGATACAACTTACTGAGAAACTATCAATCAAAAATCTTTGGTACGTTCCTTGTTATGACCAAAATCCCGGCCCCTCTCCCCCTCCCCCACTTCTCACATATCATTTCTGAAACACCCAGGATGGAGCTTAAAATATTGTTATCACTTTTATTTGCTCACACAGCCCTAACTGAACTGGTAACCATACACATCTTGATATACAGACAGCCACTCTGATACCTCTGAGTTACTCTGAGACCATCCATTGAGATATCATTGCATAGTAGATGTTTGGTAGGTGTCTAATCAAAACTACACAATATTTTTGAACGAGATACTGTTATATAATACGATATTATACATATATTCTCTGCTCATTATGTCTCCTTCTCTGTTGGTGTCAGGTGATCGCAGTGCATATTGGCCCGGGCCATCTCTTTGCTGTTGAGGCCTCTATCCACTTTCTTTATCACCCAATCTATGGGATCCTGCTTACCATCCGCTAGATTGGCACGTCTCTTTTCTCTTTTTTTTCCCATGTGACCGTTTTTAGCCAATGGTTTTGGAGACACTGTAAGGACCCACTCCTACTCAAAAGGATGCTTATACATATTAATATTGGTATATGTTCTAATATGATTTTCATTTTGTAGACTACACCTACAGTTAATTGCAAAACTGACCCTGAAGAAGGAGTTTGGTGACTCCGGAATGTGTCAGTATGGTTGATGCATGCTTTATATGTAGATGTCAAGAAAGCTATTATGTCTAATAACATTGTGTGGTAATGTGTACCCGCCATTTTTTATTGCACCACTTTTTTTGATACTTGTGTAATTTTTAAGTTGTTTACTTATTTGGCAATTTCCCTTGAATAGGGATGAGCTTCGTGTTCGAGTCAAACTCATTTTCGACTCGAACATCGGCTGTTCGCCAGTTCTCCGAACAGCGAACAATTTGGGGTGTTCACGGCAAATTCGAAAGCCGCGGAACACCCTTTAAAAGTCTAAGGGAGAAATCAAAAGTGCTAATTTTAAAGGCTTATATGCATGGTATTGTCATAAAAAGTGTTTGGGGACCCAGGGGACATGGATCAATGCAAAAAAAAGTTTTAAAAACGTCCATTTTTTCGAGAGCAGTGATTTTAATAATGCTTGAGTGAAAAAATAAAAGTGTAATATTCCTTTAAATTTTGTACCTGGGGGGTGTCTATAGTATGCCTGTAAAGGGGCGCATGTTTCCCGTGTTTAGAACAGTCTGACAGCAAAATGACATTTCAAAGGAAAAAAAGTCATTTAAAACTACTCGCAGCTATTAATGAATTGTCAGTCCGACAATACACATAAAAGTTCATTGATAAAAGTGGCATGGGATTTCCCCACACTTCCCCCCTTCAGGTCTGGTAGTGGTCTGGTCTGGTCAGGGACTCCCTCGCCAAAATTTTTTTAAAAAATGGCGTGGGGTCCCCCCAAAAATCCATACCAGACCCTTATCCGAGCACGCAACCTGGCAGGCCGCAGGAAAAGAGGGGGAGATGAGAGAGCGCCCCCCCTCCTGAACCGTACCAGGCCACATGCCCTCAACATTGGGAGGGTGCTTTGGGGTAGCCCCCCAAAGCACCTTGTCCCCATGTTGATGGGGACAAGGGCCTCATCCCCACAACCCTTGCCCGGTGGTTGTGGGGGTCTGCGGGTGGGGGGCTTATCAGAATCGGGAAGCCCCCTTTAACAAGGGGACCCCCAGATCCCGGCCCCCCCTGTGTGAAATGGTAAGGGTACCCCTACCATTTCACAAAAAAACTGTCAAAAATGTTAAAATTGACAAGAGACAGTTTTTGACAATTCCTTTATTTAAAGTCTTTTTTTTCCATCTTCTTTCTTCTATCTTCTTTCTTCTATCTTCCTTCGGTTTCTTCCTCCATCTTCTTCTTCTTCTGGTTCTTCTGGTTCTTCCTCTGGTGTTCTCGTCCAGCATCTTCCTCCGCAACGTCTTCTTCCCTTCTTCTTCTCGGGCCGCTCCGCATCCATGATGGGAGGCTCCCGCTGTGTGATGCTTCTTGTCTTCTGGCGGTTCTTAAATAATGGAGGGTAGGACCACCCAGTGACCCCGCCCCCTCTGACACACGGGCACTTGACAGGGACTTCCCTGTGGCATTCCCCATGATGTCAGAGGGTGCGGGTCACCGTTACCTAACGGGTGACCCCGCCCCCTCTGACGTCACTCAGAGGGGGGCGGGGGCACCACTCAGGCCTTAGATTCCTCCAGCTATTCCACTGTGTTACCAGAGCTATCCAGGACTCAGTGATAAGACAGGCACAATTAGCTGTTTGTCTTCTATATTCTTTACTGAAGTAGGGATTTTCAGCTAGACACCCCGTTGTTATAGAATCTTATTGCGACTATTCTATGAGCATGGACCATAAGGTTTGTTCTTGGATAGAAAACTGGCTATGGGGGCGTGTCCAAAGGGTGATGATAAATAACGCATGCTCAGAATAGTCTAGAGTGGTTAGTGGGGTACCCCAAGGCTCTGTCCTTGGACAAATTCAGTTTAATTTATTAATACATGATATAAAGGGTGGGATAAATAGCTGGATAGGGCAATAACAACACAGCAGGATATCAAAACTATACAAGAGAACATTGAAAAATGTAAGGTAATGCACTTGAAGGTAAAAATATAAAAGTAATAAAGTTACTCATTACCACCCTTGGAGAACCCTTGGAGCTTCTAGTATGCATGCAGTGTCAAGCTGCGGCTACCAAAGCCAGCAGAATATTGGTATGCATTAAAAAGGGTATATACGCCAGAGATAAAACAATATTTCTCCCACTTTATAAAACTCTGGTTCAGCCGCATCTGGAGTATTCCCTTCAGTTCTGGTCACCAATCCTCAGAAAGAATGTACAGGAGCTGGAGAGAGTCCAGAGAAGTGCAACTAAACTAAAATGAGGACTGGAAGACCTCAGTTATGAGGAACGACTACAAGCGCTAAATGTATTCTCCTTGGATAAGAGATGCTTCAGAGGAGATATGATAGCGATATACAAATATGTTAATGGTGATCAAAGCCTAAGTATGAAACTTTTCAGTCCCAGGGAGTGTAGGAAGACACAGATTTGTAGGGGGTTTTTCACTGTCAGGGCCGGTAAGGATGTGGAACTCTCTTTCACAATCTGTGGTGTCGGCAGGAAGTATGGATAGTTTTAAAAGACTCTTGGACGTGCATCTTAGCGAAAACAATATACGGGGATATGGGAAATGATTTTTCTATACATAGACACAGGTTGAACTGGATAGACTTTTGTCTTTATTCAAACTTACCAACTATGTAAGTATATGTAACCTCCAACATTGCACAATAATTAACCTCTTTGCATTGCACAACAATTAACTCCCTGCATGGCACATAATAAACCCAGCACAGCACAGTAACTCCCAGCAAACACAGTAATAAACCCCCAGGATTGTGCATTATTAACCCCCAGAACTACATAATAATCATCCCCCAACATTGTATAATAATTAACCTCCAGGAATATAGCAGTCGGTGTACCCCCTTTATTTTTATTTTATTTGTTTATTCCATATCACATCAGAGTTTTGAATTTACCTTTGAATCACCATCACTACCCACCCAAATAGAGGTGAATATAGCAAGACATCACAGATCACTTAAGATACAAAAAGGAACAGCGCCACACCTATACCTTTATTTTCTAATTTAGCTTTTTCCACCTCATGTGGTGACTGCATTCTGGGGGGCAGCAGTTCCAGTTTACCTGAAGTTTATTGAAAATAACCATTTCCACTGCGCGGGGCACCATTACATTTTCAATTTCCCTTTGATGTGTGCCACTGTTAAGACATAACAGTACTCGTCCATTTATTAATTTGCCTTTGCATTGTACCTCTTATCTACACATTTCTGCACTTGTGGAGGTTAAATAAGATGGTATCAATATTGCCAAATGATAACATAATCAATAACAGTGCTTTATAGATGGGACTGAGTATGGCAGGTGCTGGCTAAATACTTTAAATATATTTTAAATATTTTAAATGATTTTTTATCTCCATTATAGTGTGTTGCCTATAGCATGCAGACAGATTCCAGATGTAATTTTTGTAATGAAAGTTAGAAAATGAATGCAGGCATATGACCTGATTGCTATGGGCAACACATGTCCTTTTCCTATCCTTTAGCTTCTATAAATTAAACCTAGCATCAGCAAAAAAATCTGACTTATAGCAAACAGAATGCCTTAATAAACTTATTTTCTAAATGAAAGAAGTGTGATACATTCCAATGGGACCTTATAAAAACTGGATGACTTGCCAATAGTGACCAGTCAGATCCTTTAGTTCCCTTTCCCATAGCATAAAAGATTAAATTTGATTAGTCACTATGAGCAAGCTCTAATTTTGAGTTTAACATTTTCACTTCTCATGTGTGTTAAGATCCTGTTACTGATTTCTAGCTGTATCCTGTTAAAGAACAGGGCTCCTCAATTTCAATTCTTAAAGACAGCATGGGATAATTATAAATACAATATTGTCTGTTGAATGAAAGGGAATTGTATAAAAAAATCAGTGTTGTCCAGACCTGTTTACATCCAGCAATGATAACCACTATATGGTACAGGGACATTGGGGGTCATTTACAAAAGGCAAATCCACTTTGCACTACAGGTCCAAACTACAAGTGCAAAGTGCACTTGAAATTGCACTGAAAGTGCACTTGGAAGTGCAGTCGCTGTAGATCCGAGGGGGACATGCAAGGAAGATAAAAAACAGCATTTTAGCTTGCACATGATTGGATAATAAAATCAGCAGAGCTTCCCCTCATTTCAGACCTATCCCTTAGATTTACAGCGACTGCACTTCCAAGTGCACTTTCAGTGCAATTTCAAGTACACTTTGCACTTGTAGTTTGCACTTGTAGTGCAAAGTGGATTTGCTTTTTGTAAATAACCCCCAATGTCTCCAATTAAAAAATATGTGTTGCAGAACTTAATGAGACGTTCATCTGCACTTACAATTTTCTCCTATATATACTGTAGATGCTTAGCCTTCCAGAGAAGTCCACTGAATAGATCTTTCTCTGATAGGGTGGCAAAGATGTTGCACTGCTCCTTTATTTAGAGTAGAGTTGCCACTCTCATGTAGGCTCTGCCTGCTTGCACTACAGTGTAAAGAAAAATGTTGCAGGTGGCATAGCTATCAGCATTTTCACTGCTAATTCATAAGCCTGTAGGTTGTCATTCAGCACCTGACCACACATAGTACCTGGATTTGGTACTTGTTTATAATGTCATAAAGTAGCCTTTAAATGTACTTTAATAAAAAAAGACAGTTCTGCAATCCCCAGAATCCTGATTGTCCTTTTCATGACATGCTCTCTTTTTTGCTGAATTTGCTATATAAGGTACATGCTCCACTGAAAAGCTTGGCACCAAAAATATATATAATACTTTATTTTGATTCAAGATCACTGTATTAAAGTACCAGTAAATGTAATGTATATGTTAAGACAAAACATTTTTTTAAGTTTTCATCATAAAAATCAGGCATGTAGCCTGGGTGGGAAAGAAAGAGCTGGCTTTTGTTTGTAAAAAAAAACTGCCTGGGTATTCTGGGTGAGCTCATTGACCATATTTGATTAGTGATGTTACGAAGGATCCCTGAATGGTCTTCTTTCAAACAAAAGTTGTATTGAAAACTCATTTTGTAGTGGTAGCATTAAATAACAGTTCCTCAGTTTAAAAACAGCAGTCAGGGATTTGCGATTGCTAATTGACTAAGGCAGGCCATACACGATGCAAATTTATTTCCTGCAAGCATGGGTTGCAGGAAAAAAATTGCACAATTCCCAAATCAACACAGACAGAGCTGACAGAGAAATCCCTCCTGCCGAGCAATTTCTGCTCCCGGTGGGGGGCAGGCGGGGTGAAGTCATTCCCACTGGGAGAAGACAGTGATTATCACTAGCGGCTATAGCAACCGCTAGCTATAAGCGTAAGAGAATCCAGCAAGCTGGTTGTACCCAAGTTGACAGTGCTGTATTTAGGCCTAGGCCAACAAGGCCCAGGCCTAGGGTGGCACTTTGCGGGGGGCAGCGAAAAAGCCGCCCTCCACCCGCCTCCCGAGTCCCGGATCCAGCGGCCTTCTCCCGCACAAATGCAGGCTTTGCTGTGGTGCGATGGCGTGCTTGGCGGGGGGGAAGCTACTCGTGTGCCCATTCCCCATAAGCGGCCGGTGTCTGGCTGCATGTAATTTGGACGGGCGGGGCGGGGCCTAAAGCTCCACCCTCTACCCTCCTCTGTTCGGCTTTCCTGCACCACTCATCTCCCCAGCCAGGGGCGGGTCTGTCTGATGACAGGAGGAGGAGAGAGAGAAAAGCACAAGGGGAACCCCCTACCCTCTAGCCAGGACAGCAGGTAAAGTAGAGTAAATTACTATTACTCTTCTATTGTGCACATGCATGGGATCACTTTATTGCAGCCAATCTGTGCTCAATATGGAAATGAATTTACAGATCATGATACTGCAATAAAGTGATCCATTGCTACAAACTCATTAAACAGTCTACCTTCAGTGAAAGTTCATGTACTGCAAACTTTGCAGTACATGAACTTTCACTAAGACCCCTTTCACACTGGGGCGTTGTAGCCAGTAAAATGTCACTATTTTTAGCAGCGATCTACCGTAATTTTTACAGGGGTTTTTGGCCGCTAGCGGGGCACTTTTAACCCCCGCTAGTGGCCGAAAAAGGGTTAAAACGACCTGCAGCGCCGCTTTGCCGGCAGATTTAACCCTTTTTCAGCCGCTAGTGGGGGTTAAAACTGCCCCACTATCGGCTGAATAGCGTAGCTTAAACAATGGTAAAGTGGCGCTAAAAATAGCTTTCAGTGTTAAAGGGCTCTAAAGAGGGCTCTAAAGAGGTTTAGGCTGCACTGATTGCCACTGATTAGGCGGCACTCTTAATCTACACTGATAAGGTAGCACTGATTTGCTACAGTGATGGGCACTGATGAGGCCGCACTGATGGCCACTGATAACCTGCACTGATGAGGCTGCATTGATAGGCATTGATGAGGCTGCATTGATGGGCACTGATGAGGAGGCATTGATGGGCACTGATGAGGCTGCATTGAAGGGCACTGATGAGGCTGCAGTGACGGGTACTGTTGAAGCTGCGCTGATGGGCACTGGTGAGGCTGTGCTGATGTGTACTGGCGAGACTGCCCTGATGGGCACTGGTGAGGCTGCATTGATGGGCACCAGTGAGGCTGCATTGATGGGCACAGGTGAGGCTGCGCTGATGGGCACCGGTGAGACTGCATTGATGGGCACCGGTGAGGCTGCATTGATGGGCACCGGTGAGGCTGCATTGATGGGCACTGGTGAGGCTGCATTGATGGGTACTAAAGAGGCTGCATTGATGGGCACTGGTGAGGCTGCATTGATGGGTACTGATGAGGCTGCATTGATGGGTACTGATGAGGCTGCATTGAAGGGCAGTGATGAGGCTACACTTGGTACCCATTTTTAATGTAGAGAGAGGAAGATGTGGAGCTCTAAGATGAAAAGATGGAGCCTAAAAGGGAAGGTGTGTGGTTTATGGATGACAGGGCGGGACTTAAACTCAAAGGGGTCTGGCCTTGACAAGAAGGGGTGGGTCATATTTAAATTAGGGGTGCATGGGTTTAGTCAGGCCTAGGGCAGCACAAAACCTAAATACACCACTGCAAGTTGATCGATTGATCAACTTGGTACATTCAGCCTGCCCATTAACGGTTTGAACGGTGTATGGCTGGCCTAAATCTGGCCTGTTTGATCATCAATTTTGTTGAACTGCCAACAGGGCGGGCTTGTGTCAAATGTGAGTTCTAATGAGCATCTAACAAGAAACTAACATAACACTAGCCACAAACCTCAACGCAGAAGTCCTAACTTAATACTGCATATATTAATCTGTTTGTGCCTTCTGATTTTCAATACAATATATTACAGAGATCAGAAACTAAGCATTAGGATGCATTGGGGTGTATTTATTCACAAAATGTCTATAAAATTTTCTTTCTTAGTGGTGTTACTTTTAATGAATTTAATATTTTGGATTTGTTAACTATTAAACATGCATTTTATCACAAATATTAAAATTATCTATGTTAAAGAGGACGTATACTTCCTCTGCAAAATTTTACCTATAGGTAAGCCTATGATAAGGCTTACCTATAAGTATTGAAAATATCTCCTAAACCTGTACAGTTTAGGAGATATTTCCATTGCATGCAGCCACTAACATTACTGGTGCATGCGCTCTGAAGGAGCGACCCATGGGTGCCATTCCTTTCTGAGCCCGTGCCATGAACGGTGGCTCCCGCGTGCATGGGTGGGAGTGACATCATCGGGGCTCCGGCCAATCACAGCGCTGGAGCCCGCAAACCCAGAAGAAGCCCCGGGAAAGATGTCGGCCATGATATCGGTGTGTGGGGACCACTGTAACAGCTTCATTTTAAGATAAGTATTTTTTTATAATTAGCTAGTATGTGATGCATACTAGCTCATTATGCCTTTGTCTTGCAGGTTATTTTTTTTTTTGGGGGGGGGGTTTCAGAGGTTTACAACCTAATTTGCAATGCTTGCCCTAAATTAACAATACTAATACTGTAGGCCTAAGCTCTCTGAATATATCCAAAGGGATGTGGTATACAGTCAATAGAAATACAGAGGTAATAGGACAGCCTAAGTATTACAGTATTCTAATGTACACAAACTACGAGAGATTATCCATATCCAAGACAACATCTAGTATGTTGACTAAAAAGTGCAGGCAGTTGTAACCTTTAAATTTCAAACATTCCAGGTAACAGTATCCAGCTGTCAGAGCTCTTTTAATACACTAAACAATGAAGAAAATATATAAAAAACAATGACAAACAGAACAAATAGTTCTGTGTAAATGCCTAACATAGTTATAAGAAAAATGAATTCACTGATGCTGACCAATGTCAACAGGTACTTACATAGCACAGTCAATTAATGCAGAGGTTTACATATATATTATGCATTCACATTGCTCCCTGCCCTCAAGGAGCTTACAATCTAAGGTCCCTAACTCACTCACATTCATACACACACATACTAGGGCCAATTTAGGAAAGAGACAATTAACCTACCAGCATGTATTTGGAATGTGGGAGGAAACCCATGCAGATGCAGGGAGATAACACAAACTCTGGGCAGGTGGTGTCATGGTTAAGATTCAAACCAACAACCCTAGTGCTGCTAGGCAGAAATACTAACCACTTAGCCACTATGCTGCTTCACATGCTTAAAGGTACCTAAAGGTACTTAAATCCCAACTGCAGCCAAAAAATAATAATGTTCTCGCAGGTATAAAGGAAATATCTGTCAACTTTTTATTGCCTCTGTATGTTCATTTGGGAGTTTCTCCTTACTAGGGATGCAATTGGGCATCCTGCAAACTCATCTCTAACCCAAATTACAAACTCCTACTCATGTGAAATGCAGGGAGACAACAGGTATTTACAAATGTTAACTTTTACCTTTTAGTAAAACAGTCAAAATCAAAGCCACACAAAATTGTAAATAAGCAATTTATCCTAAAAAATCTAAAGGTTGACTTCTAAACCATGGGATTTACTAAAATTGAAGCGTGCACAATCTGGTGTAGTTCTACATAGAAACTAATCAGCTTCCAGGTTTTATTGTCAAAGCTTACTTGAGCAAGATGAAGTTAGAGGCTGATTGGCTACCATGCACATCTGCGTTAGATTCAGAATGCTCCAGTTGTAGTAAATCTCCCCCTATGTGTTTTAGTAGCACCCAGTGTGTCCTGTGTACTGTGTTGAAGTGCATTGTGATAAAATTATGCAGGCATATATTTTATTAAAATACAGCTCAATACAAAGCATGGCAAAGCAATGTGTTGGAAAAACACACTGCAACACACATGTACCTACACACACCAACACTCATGTGTTATGTGCACCATTATGCATGCCAGCTGGTATACATGAGCTAGTGTACCACAGTGTACAAAAACATATAATGCACATTACCATAATGGGTGTAGTCTGTTATGCGTATGTAATGTGTGTTTGTGTCTGTAGTAGGGGTGCGCATCTTGACTGGTCTCACCATTCGATTTGATTACGATTATCTGGTTAAACGATTTGATTCGATTCTGCAATGCATCACGATGCATCACGATTACCGACGAGCTCCAACTTCCGCTTGGGCCGCCTAGGTGGCCCTTCCACCCTGCAATCTTCTGGGACACATCACAGTTCCCAAAAGATTGCCCGGCTATGCCCGGCTAAGCAGGAAAGCGCAGTGAGACATGAGCACCCGGCTGTGATGCCCGGAGTAGTATTGCCACTGTGCCCATCAAATGCAGCCACTTGTGCCCATCAAACGCAGCCACTGTGCCCACTGTGGAGTTAAATTTTGCTACATTATGAATTGCTGAAATCATTATCAGAGTATAGGGGGACCCATCTACTTTAAGTTCCATGAGTTAATAGCAGAAAGAATTGCAGCTGCCGTAAGGGTTACTGATCTGGCCAACTGGAAGCAGTTCTGTTCTGCTGTAATCCTTACATTGATGCCAGTGAAAGGGTTAATTCAGGGTCAACAGTTGGATGTCATAAAGAGAAAAATCAAAGCCAGACAAAGCCACTCATTTTGTATAAAGAGGAAACTGCTGTGTCCTAATTAAGAGTTAAATATTTTTAGCCTGGAACTGATTTGTGTGCTCAGCAATAGGTGTAAAGCACCAACTATTGTTCTATATTTCTAATGCACAATTACCAGTATGGACTGAGAATAGAGGTGTTTTTATACATTCTAAAAAAATTCAATTAATAAACCTTATAGATATCATCACTAGCATCCTTGCTTTTATATGTAAGATGCATGGATAAGGATAAACTGAACCTACCTGGGTTTGAAGAATATTACTCAATTTGGGGTTCCAAATCCAAACCTCATTTCAGTCAATTGGAGCTCAATGTAAAAATAAAAAAACAAAATAGCAATTTTCAAGGGTAATACGTAATAGATTATTATAACAAATGACATGTGGGGCTGCACACTGCCCTGGAGGATATTTATTAAAAAAAAATAATAATAATTTTGTTGCACACATCAAAATAATCATGTTATACCGGAAGATTAGTTAAAACTCCCAAACAGTATTTGAAGCAAGGACCCTGGAGAATAAAATGATGGTAATTCCATTTTTTTATAGTTACATACTGTATTTATTGGCGTATAACACTCACTTTTTTACCATGAAAATCGGGTGCAAATAGCGTGTGCGTGTTATATGCCAATACTTCAATTTTAGCTGCCTCTGAGGGGACAGGGAGGGGGGCCGGACGAGCACTGTCAGATTACATACAGCGAGAATCTCCTGTTTACTTGGCAGCCTCTGTAATAGGAAGTCCTGTTTCCTGGGCCACCATTGGACCACTGTTCTGTCTATCATAGGAGATTCTCTTTGTATGTAATCTGTCGGCGCTCGTCCCACCCCCTCCCTGTCCCCTCTAGGCTGCAGGTGGTCATCAATAAGGCTGCACTGATGGCAATGGTGAGGCTGCTGAATTGAAGGCAATCGTGAGGCTGTATTGATGTGGATTGATGAGGCTGCAGATGGGCACTGACCCTTATTTTGCTCCAAAGTTCCTTATTTAAAATTTTAGTTTTTTTCCTGAAACTTCCCTCTTAAAATGAATGTGCGTGTTATACGCCTGTGCGTGTTATACGCCGATAAATACGGTAGTTACATAGTAGGCGAGGTTGAAAAAAGACACAAGTCCATCAAGTCCAACCTATGTGTAATTATGTGTCAGTATTACATTGTATATCCCTGTATGTTGCGGTCATTCAGGTGCTTATCTAATAGTTTCTTGAAGCTATCGATGCTCCCCGCAGAGACCACCGCCTGTGGAAGGGAATTCCACATCCTTGTCGCTCTTACAGTAAAGAACCCCCTACGTAGTTTAAGGTTAAACCTCTTTTCTTCTAATTTTAATGAGTGGCCATGAGTCTTCTTAAATTCTCTTCTGCGAAAAAGTTTTATTTCTATTGTAGGGACACCAGTACGGTATTTGTATATTGAAATCATATCCCCTCTCAAGCGTGTCTTCTCCAGAGAGAATAAGTTCAGTGCTCACAACCTTTCCTCATATCTAGGGATGAGCTTTGTCTGTTGGCCGAATTGTGAACGATATGGGCCGTTCGCGCCAAATTCGTGTGGCGCGTCACGGCCCATAATTCACTGCGGCATTGCAGTGCATTGCTGGCTGATGATTGGCCAAGCATGCACTATGACCCGCATGCTTGGCCAATCACAGCGCCGTATGAACAGAGAGCCGTAATTGGCCAAAGCCAAGGAGGCTTTGGCCAATTATGGCTCAGGAGATTTAGTACACGCCCCACACTATATAAGGCTGCCTGCACGGCGGCCCTGTGTAGTGTGTGTTCCGGCGTTGAAAGAGATAGACAGAGAGACAGTGTCATTTGATTTAAGTTAGATAGATTAGTCAGTGAGTTAGCTGCACTTACAGTGTATTGTGTATATATATGCATCCCAGGTGTTGTATATAGATATATATATATATATATATATATATATATATATATATATATATATATATATATATCTATATACACTGTATTCAGTTTAGCTAGATCCGTTCCTGTTATCTTCCTACTGACAGGCAGGCTTGTCTTGTTACAGTATTTACAGCTACCTGAAGAAAATTGCTGGTGTTCTTTTGATCCTCTTAGTACCACAGTCAGGCAGCTAGACTATTTACAGTTAGTGTAGTGCGTCCTCTTCACAGTGTTCAATTAAAGCTACAAGTTAGTTTAGTGTGACCTCTGCACAGTGTTCAGTTAAAACTACAAGTTAGTGTAGTGCGTCCTCCTCACAGTGTTCAGCTAAAGCTACAAGTTAGTTTAGTGTGACCTCTGCACAGTGTTCAGCTAAAGCTACAAGTTAGGGTAGTGCATCCTCCTCACAGTGTTCAGCTAAAGCTACAAGTTAGTGTAGTGCATCCTCCTCACAGTGTTCAGCTAAAACTACAAGTTAGTGTAGTGCAACCTCTGCACAGTGTTCAGCTAAAACTACAAGTTAGTGTAGTGCGTCCTCCTCACAGTGTTCAGCTAAAGCTACAAGTTAGTGTAGTGTGACCTCTGCACAGTGTTCAGCTAAAGCTACAAGTTAGTGTAGTGCGTCCTCCTCACAGTGTTCAGCTAAAACTACAAGTTAGTGTAGTGCGAGCTCTGCACAGTGTTCAGCTAAAGCTACCTGTAGAAGGTTGGTGGTGTTTTCCTGATCCTATCACTACCGCAGGCAGCTAAATAAGCTACAAGTTAGTGTAGTGCGAGCTCTGCACAGTGTTCAGCTAAAGCTACCTGTAGAAGGTTGGTGGTGTTTTCCTGCTCCTATCACTACCGCAGGCAGCTAAATAAGCTACAAGTTAGTTTTTTGTGAGCTCTGCACAGTGTTCACCTAAAGCTCCCTGTAGAAGGTTGGTGGTGTTTTTCTGATCCTATCACTACCGCAGGCAGCTAAATAAGCTACAAGTTATTTTTTTGCGAGCTCTGCACAGTGTTCACCTAAAGCTACCTGTAGAAGGTTGGTGGTGTTTTCCTGATCCTATCACTACTGCAGGCAGCTAAATAAGCTACAAGTTAGTTTTTTGTGAGCTCTGCACAGTGTTCACCTAAAGCTACCTGTAGAAGGTTGGTGGTGTTTTCCTGATCCTATCACTACCGCAGGCAGCTAAATAAGCTACAAGTTATTTTTTTGTGAGCTCTGCACAGTGTTCAGCTAAAACTACAGTTCGTTTTTTGCGAGCTCTGCAAAGTGTTCAGCTAAAGCTACCCGTAGAAGGTTGGTGGTGTTCTCATACTACAGGCAGGCAGTTGATTTTGCTAGCTGCAGTATCAGTATATATATATATATATATATATATATATATATATATATATATATATATATATATATATATATCCCAGCTTAGTGCAGCTACAGGCCATTAGTATGTCTGGAAGGCCAACAAGGAGAGGCAGACAATCACAAGCCAATAAAAGAGGGCAAGCAGGCTCTGTGTCTAGAGGCAACAGTGCTGGTCATGGAGACGGTGCATCCTCATCAGCACGTGGCCGTGGGACACGCTTGGCCTTTTTTCTGCAGCTGGCCGTGTTGAACCGCAACATGTGGAAGACTTGGTCGAGTGGATGACCAAGCCGCCCTCATCCTCCTCATCCTCTCTCACCCATGCTCAGGGTACTTTGTCTGGCAAAGCAGCTGCCAACGTGGCCTCTTCCCTCGGCTCAATGGCATCAGTGACTCCTTCCCTAGCCCCACCATGTCCTCCTGAGGAGTCCCTCGAACTGTTTGACCACAGTGTTGGGTACATGCTCCAGGAGGATGCCCAGCATTTAGAAGGCTCTGATGATGATACTGAGCTAGATGAAGGCAGTAACGTGAGCACGGACAGAGGGGGTGCCCAAGAAGGACAGCAATCTGGCAGTCATGCTCCCCCTGCTGCAGCATACTGCCAGGTTTGCTCCAGTGATGAGGAGGGAGGGAATGATGAGGTCACTGACTCAACGTGGGTGCCTCATAGGAGAGAGGAGGAGGAGGAGGAGGCACATCACTAACGAGGTAGAATGCCCTCCAGGGGCCAGCCTAAGGACAGCACACTGACTGCATCACACCCCAAAGCTCCGCATGTGCAGGGCGCTGCTGTCTCTGCCCATTATTCCAAAAGTTCTTTGGTGTGGGCCTTTTTTGAGACGAGTGCATCAGATCGCACCGCTGCTATTTGCAACATATGTCTCAAGCATATCTCGCGTGGCCAAAACATCTCCTGCTTGGGCACCACATGCTTGACCAGACATATGTTGACCTGCCATGCAGTTCATTGGCAAGTGTATCTAAAAGACCCACACCAAAGAACAAAGAGGACCTCTCCTTGCTCCTCATCAGCTGAGATCTCCAACCCCACTATACCTTTAGTCCTCTCTGAGACCTGCACTGAGAGGAATGAAGGTGTAGAATTAGGTGTGTCACAGCCAAGTACTTGTGGGCAATCTGCTTTTGGTACACCGATGTCAGATTGTAACAGGCAAATTTCCCTGCCCCAACTGCTGCACCACCGAAAGAAGTTCGCTCCCAGCCATCCACATGCCCAGCGGTTGAATGCTAGCTTGGCAAAATTGCTAGCACTTCAACTGCTGCCCTTTCAGTTGGTAGACTCTGCCCCTTCCGTGAGTTTGTGGAATGTGCAGTTCCTCAGTGGCAGGTACCCAAACGCCACTTTTTCTCATGGAAGGCGATTCTGGCTCTCTACCAGCATGTGGAAGGCAATGTCCATGCCTCGCTGGACAGGGCAGTCAGTGGTAAGGTGCATATTACCACTGACTCATGGTCCAGAAGGCATGGACAGGGACGTTACCTAAGTTTCACCGCACATTGGGTGACTCTGCTGGCAGCTGGGAAGGATGCAGGACAAGGTGCAGTAGTGTTGGAGGGTGTTCCGCCACCATGCCGCCAAAATGCCACTACTAATGATTGTGACAAACCTCTCTCCTCCACCCCTTCCTCTTCTTCTTCCACCATGGCCTCTTCCTGTGCTTTGTCCTCGGAAACAGCGGTGCTCCGTAGCCGTTCAAGGGGCTACGCAAGTATGCAGGCCAAAAGATGCCATGCGGTGCTTGAGCTGGTGTGCTTGGGGGACAGGAGCCACACTGGGGCAGAGGTTCTGTCAACTCTGCAGGGGCAGGTTCAGAGGTGGTTGACGCCACGCCAACTTAAGGCAGGAATGGTGGTTTGCGACAATGGCACCAATCCTCCTCTCTGCCCTCCGACAGGGATAAATGACCCATGTGCCCTGTTTGGCTCACGTCCTTAACTTGGTGGTGCAGCGGTTCTTGGGCAGGTACCCGGGCTTACAGGATGTCTTGAGGCATGCCAGGAAAGTCCGTGCGCATTTCTGCTGGTCATATAATGCCAGTGCTCGGCTGGCAGACCTCCAAAAGGAGTTAACCTGCCCAAGAACCGCCTATTCTGTGACATACCCACCAGGTGGAACTCAACATTGGCCATGCTGCAGCGGCTGCACATGCAGCAAAGGGCCATCAATGAGTACCTGTGCAACTATGGCACCAGGACAGGGTCAGGGGAGCTTGTTTTTTTCCCCACGCCAGTGGGCCATGATCAGGGATGCATGCACTGTCCTGTCACCATTTGTGGAGGCCACGAGGATGGTGAGCAGTGACAGTGCATGCATCAGTGACACTGTCCCCCTTGTCCATCTGTTGGAGCACACGCTGCGTGGAATAATGGACAGGGCACTTGAGGCAGAACAGAGGCAGGAAGAGGAGGACTTCCTTAGCTCTCAAGGCCCCCTTTATCCAGACAGTGTTCCTGCGTGCCTGTCGATCACACAGTAAGAGGATGAGGAGGATTGTGTCAGTATGGAGGTGGAGCCCGGCACTCAGCATCAGCAGCAGTCTTTAAGGGATTAGTCCCAAGAAACACATGGACTTGTACATGGCTGGGAGGAGGTGGCTGCGGACCATGTTGTCCTTAGTGACCCAGAGGACTCCAGACCAAATGCCTCAGCAAACCTTTGCTGCATGGCCTTCCTGATCCTGCAAAGCCTGCGTAAGGATCCTCGTATTCATGGTATCAAGGAGAACGACCAATACTGGCTGGCAACCCTCCTTGATCCACGTTATAAGGTTAAGGTTGCGGACCTTATCTTGCCGTCGCAGAGGGAACAGAGGATGAAACATCTTGGGCCTTGCAGAAAGGTCTGTGCAACGTGTTCCCAGAGACTGGGAGGTTACAAACTCCTGTTTCTGGACAATGTGTTGCTTAGGCTTCGGTCAGTCAAAGAAGGAGCGGTGGAGAAGGTGGCCGTCTGACAGATGCGGTCAGACAATTTTTTAGTCCGCGGTGCAGGAATACCTAGGGACAAGATCTGGCTTGGACACCTTTCCCACCGAAAATCCTCTGGGTTACTGGGTCTTGAGGATGGATCACTGGCCAGAGCTTGCACAGTATGCAATTGAGCTACTGGCCTGTCCTGCATCCAGCGTTCTTTCGGAACGCACATTCAGTGCTGCTGGAGGCTTTGTAACCGATCACATGCGTCTGTCCACCGACTCGGTTTGATCAACTGACCTTCATAAAAATGAATCAGTCTTGGATCACCACCAGCTACCAAGCACCTGATGCTGATGTAACCGAATAATTTTTTTTGAAATCTCAGATCCCTTCAAAGACTGCCTATGCTGATGCTGAGTGACTATCCTTAGTAATTATCCTCTTCCTCCTCAATGATCATGCTGATAACTTGTAAGAACATTTTTGGTTCTGGGCGCTGCCACCAGTGCCTAAGGCCCAATTTTTCAGCCCCTGTTTAACAGGGGCGTGTAATTACAATTTTTGATGCAATACTTTGCAGCAGGGCTCGTTCCTTCGTTCCAACTAGAGTATCTGTGAGGGGTTGCGGTGTTGTGGCACCAGCACCAGTGCCTAAGGCCCAATTTTTCAGCCCCTGTTTAACAGGGGCGTGTAATTACAATTTTTGATGCAATACTTTGCAGCAGGGCTCGTTCCTGCGTTCCAACTAGAGTATCTGTGAGGGGTTGCGGTGTTTTGGCACCAGCACCAGTGCCTAAGGCCCAATTTTTCAGCCCCTGTTTAACAGGGGCTTGTAATTACAATTTTTGATGCAATACTTTGCAGCAGGGCTCGTTCCTGCATTCCAACTAGAGTATCTGTGAGGGGTTGCAGTGTTGTTGCACCAGCACCAGTGCCTAAGGCCCAATTTTTAAGCCCCTGTTCAACAGGGGCATGTAATTACAATTCTTGATCTAATATTTCACAGCAGGGCCCGTTTCTGCGCCCACCAAGAGCGAGTGAGGACTTACAGTGTTGTGGCACCAGCACCACCACCACCACCAAAGGCCCAATTTTTCTGCCACTGTTCAACAGGGGCATGTAATTACAATTCTTGATCTAATATTTCACAGCAGGGCCCTGTGAGGGCTTACAATGTTGTGGCCACAACAACATCTAAGGCCCAAATTTCTGCTGAGTATATACGGCAGGCCCCTACTTTCAAACATCCAACTTACAAACGACTCCTACTTGCAAACGGAAGTGAGATGAAATCTACCCCTAGGAAGGGAAATTCTCTCCTGTAAGAGTTAATATGGAAAAAACATTTCTCCTTTCCACTGATGCTTTATCACCAATCCTTGTTTCACAAAAAACCCCAAATTTTCAAAAACCATTTGTCATTGGGACAAAAAGTGAGGTGAAATCTTCTGAAGAGGAGCACAGACAGCAAAACAAATGTTACAGGGGTGATAACCCTTCCCTATGTTTTCCAAAAAGCTTAGAATAGATTTTTTGGCTGGAGCTAAACATATTAAAAATGTACCAGTTCAAAATTACAGATTCTACTTAACAACACATCTACAGTCCCTGTCTTGTTTGCACCACCTGTATACTACTGTTCAGAGTACAGAGCCTGTATACTGCTGTTTCCTTTTTTAATTTGGGTGCGGGGTTCCCCTTAATATCCATACAAGACCCAAAGGGCCTGGTAATGGATTGGGGGGTACCCATGCCATTTGTCTCACTGATTTTCATCCATATTGCCAGGACCCGACATTACATTAGAGCCGCAAGCAGTTTTAAATGACTTTTTTTCCTTTAAAAAATGACATTTTGTGCAGGGACTGTTCTAAGCATGGGAAACACACGCCACTTTACAGGCATACTATAGACACCCCCCCAGGTACAATATTTAAAGGAATATTTCACTTTTTTTTTTACTTTAAGCATCATTAAAATCGCTGCTCCTGAAAAAACGGACGTTTTTAAAAGTTTTTTTTGCATTGATACCTGTCCCCTGGGACAGGACCCGGGTCCCCAAACCCTTTTTAGGACAATACCATGCAAATTAGCCTTTAAAATGAGCACTTTTGATTTCAAAATTCGAGTCCCATCGACATCAATGGGGTTCTAACGTTCGTGCAAATTTTCAGTCCGTTCGCAGGTTCTAGTGCGAACCGAACCAGGGGGTGTTCGGCTCATCCCTACTCATAACTAAGATCCTCCAGACCCTTTATTAGCTTTGTTGCCCTTCTTTGTACTCACTCCAATTCCAGTACATCCTTCCTGAGGACTGGTGCCCAGAACTGGACAGCATAATCTAGGTGCGGCCGGACCAGAGTCTTGTACAGTGGGAGAATTATCGTTTTACCTCTGGAGTTGATCCCCTTTTTAATGCATGCCAATATTCTGTTTGCTTTGTTAGCAGTAGCTTAGCATTGCATGCCATTGCTGAGCCTATCATCTACTAGGACCCCCAGGTCCTTTTCCATCCTAGATTCCCCCAGAGGTTCTCCCCCCCAGTGTATAGATTGTGTTCATATTTTTGCCACCCAAATGCATTATTTTACATTTTTCTACATTGAACCTCATCTTCCATGTAGTTGCCCACCCCATTAATTTGTTCAGATCTTTTTGCAAGGTTTCCACATCCTGCGGAGAAGTTATTGCCCTGCTTAGCTTAGTGTCGTCTGCAAATACAGAGATTAAACTGTTTATCCCATCCTCCAGGTTGTTTATGAACAAATTAAATAGGATTGGTCCCAGCACAGAACCCTGGGGAACCCCACTACCTACCCCTGACCATTCCGTGTACTCCCCATTTATCACCACCCTCTGAACTCGCCCTTGTAGCCAGTTTTCAATCCATGTACTCACCCTATGGTCCATGCCAACGGACCTTATTTTGTACAGTAAACCTTTATGGGGAACTGTGTCAAATGCTTTTGCAAAATCCAGATACACCACGTCTACGGGCCTTCCTTTATCTAGATGGCAACTCACCTCCTTTATGTCACACAATTTTTGTTATGAAGAACAAATTTTCAGCAACAATATGTTAAACATAATTTTATTGCACATGATCACAATTTATTACCCAATTTTTTATAAAAATGTAAAATATGAGGTTGTGCCAAGTACATAGATGCTCAGCATATCAAACATTGTCAAAATAGGTAATACCTACTCCATAGGTAATGATTTAACCACTTGCCTACTGAGCACTTTTACCCCCTTCCTGCCCAGGCGAATTTTCAGCTTTCAGCGCTGTTGCACTTTGAATGATAATTGCGCGGCTATGCAACACTGTACCCAAACAACATTTTTATCATTTATTTCACATAAATAGAACTTTCTTTTGGTGGTATTTTATCACCACTGGGTTTTTTATTTTTTGCTAAATAAAGGCCAACATTTTTTTTCATAGTTTGCTATAAAATTTTACAAACAGGTCATTTGTTCTCCTTCACTGATGTGCGCTGATGAGACTGCATTGATGGCCACTGATAGGCTGCACTAATGGGCACTGATGAGGAGACACTGGTGGATACTAATGAGGCTGATGGACACTTATTGGCAGCACTGGTGGGTGCTGATTGGTAGCACTGGTGGGCACAGATTGGCAGCACTGGTGGGCACTGTTGGGACTGCACTGATAATCAGTGCCCTGATTATCAGTGGACATGTCCCTTTTAGAGAAGACGGTTATCGTCTCTCTTCTCATGAGGAAAAGAGGGCCAATATCCGCCTTCTGTTTATATCCATGATCAGCTGTGATTGGACACAGCTGATCACTTGGTAAAGAGCCGCTGATTGTCTCTTTACCTCAATCTGTGATCAGCAGTGTCCTCCAGACACTGTGATCACAGAGCACTCCTCCCCTGGGAGGCCATCATATGATGGCCTCCCAGAACTAGTCGGCTGTGCTGTAGCCGTCATTCGGCTTTAGCACGGTCGGCAAGTGGTTAAATTCTTACAGCCCATCAGTTTGAAGTTAACCATGAATAATGGCCCACAGCAGTCAGGAAAGTGACAGCAGAAACCAGAAATTATGAAATCAGTGCTTCTGGGTTCTTCAAGAGGTAAATCAGCAAAAGGGTGGGATAGCAAAGTCATGGTGGGTGGGTTGCATGAGGAAGAGGTTGCCCATTTTGGGAGGTCAGTTGAAGTGATCTGCATCTGATATGTACAACCTCTGTATAAATTTCATCTGAAAGCTTCAGTCAACTTCCCCCTGCAGGAACTGCTTAACCTAACAAATATTCTGAATTTCTGTCTATCCAGTCCTGAGGTTTACACAGCTCTGCCATGCAGCACAACCCTGTTTCACAGGGAAGGGGAGTTAACATTATTATTTTTTTGGTGAAGTTAAGTAACACTAATAGGTTTTGTTGTTCCCCAGCCTGCGACTGGACAGTGAATGTAAAAACAGCAGACTGATGAGCTCATTACTCAGCTCTCTCCTTCTATCAGCATGCTCCTTGCAATTCAGTACAACTGATAGGCTCCTTGTGTTGCTTCCTCCTCTCCCCATTCTGTTCTTTACTGTACAGTAACTGCAAGAAGCCGATACCATGTCCAATGTACGTCTTTACACTGCTTGCATTCAAAAATAAATTCTAGGGTGTACTTTAGAATTAATTAGTTATTCATTTAGGTATTTTATATTTCCATGAGTTCATATTTTTGGCATTTTTTTCTTTTTGTGTATTAAACTGTCATAGGTAGCTAAACATGATTTGGTATCAGATCTTTATAATTCCCTGTACACAGCTTTCAAACTAGGGGTGAAGGAACAAAACTATGGGTTAGTTAGGTGTAATGCATGCAAATATGCTGACCAAGAACATGCTGAATGGAAGAAAGAGTGGAGGTAGAAGAGAAATAAGTTCATCCCTGATGCTTCATTGTTCAATTACCTGGGAAGCAGGGAGTTGGCTTTGCTTCATTGTGTAACTACAGTAGAGAAAAGTTAGGTGAACCACTTCACTGTGCTCTCTGCCAGAGGTGTATAAATCACAAAACTGGATGGTCAGAAATTGTCTGAGAGGAAAAATAGTTTCTATCTATGTATTTTAACAGGCTATGTAGCTGTGTGTATTGAAAATTGTGATTCAATCCTATGCAGAGTTCTTAAATTGATTGAAGTTTGGAGTATAGATGCTCCATAGGATTGAATGAATAGTGCTGCAAGTATGTGCGGGACCAGTAGAGACATTTTTGATAAGCAGCTGTGCAAAACCAAGAGGGCCATACTGCCGAGATCTAGCTGGATACTAACAAAGGGAGTATGGTGGGTTGGTGCACTAGTGCCTGGATAAAAAAAGTGCTAAGCAGATAATAGGATTGATCAACTAAAGGCAAGTGCAGTTGCATTCATTTTCCTTAACAAATGTAAATGTGGTAAAGCTTAACTTTAAAAAATACCCAATCAAGTGACACAAAAATGAAAAAAAATGTTTTGCCTGCACATGATTGAATGATGGAAATCAGCAGAGTTTTAACAAACTAAGCTCTGGGAAAAATAAGTGCAATTGCACTTGCAAAGTGCACAGTCTATTTGCCTTTAGAAAATCCACCCAAATGTGTCCTGTATGTATTTCAAGGCTTTATTTTCAAATTGACTTAAGACATTTATCTTGTTTAACAACTTCATAAGGATTAAATGGAGCATGACTTTACATGGAACTGTAGATTAGACCTAAATTGACATTGTGATGCCATTGTTTATTGCCATAAGGTTGGCAATACATTTTTTCTACATTTTTTGTTCTATAATGTACAAGTAGCTCTAGACCCAGTCTATTAAGAATGTTAATGATATCAATTACAACAATTAAAAGCCACATCTGACAATTTCAAATCTGTGCAGTTCATAAGCAGTCATACCACCCACTTTTAAATCTCAGATAAACATGTTCTAGATTCATAAGCTCAGAAGTTCGAGTCAACAGCAACACTGTAAATCAACGTGTATTTCACTGAAGCTGCTTAGCAACCAGGAAAATAATTATCTGTTAATAATTAGCTTTGATTGTGTTGATTTAGAATAATTTGCAAATTATGAAGTTCATTCTGGCACCTTATTATTAAAAAGACACTCACATTTTCATTGAAATTCTATTATGGATTTATTGTTTGTAAAATTTTAAAATGAAATAAAATCACTTTTTAAAAAGAGGGAAGATTTACATATTTAACATATTTTTGTGGATTTTCTTTAGGTAAAATGAGGAGAATCTGATTACTAAAGGGCAATTATGAGGTACTTGTCAAGCTGTTTTGAAAAGATGAATACTAATACTGTAGTATTAGTATTCATTTTGCATAATTGGAACGGTCACAATTATTTGAGTAAAATCAAGTGTTACATTTTTCCACATATATGGGCATAATGTTATTGTTGATAGAAGTTTTGTAGAAAAGAAAATTTAATGTTCCTGCTTACTGACAATGTGGGGTCTTTTTATTAAAAAAGAAAAAAAATTCCTGTGCACATATTTCCATATTTCAGCATTTATGCGAAAGTCACAAATAATGATTGTGATGTTGGGAACATGGGTGAAATGTCAGCTCCTATCTGTTGCTGTTTCACAGGGTGAATGTAACATCCCCTAACATTTTTTTCTAAGAGAAAACATTTGAACAGCAGAGGTAAAGAACATTCCACCAATATAAAAATGGCCTAACACTAAAGGCTAAGAACATTCAAACAGAAAAAAGAAATAATATGGGGAAGATCTCTTCTATGTGTATGGAGATTCCTGTGCTTACCACTGACAATGAATGAGCTACTGGAGAGACAGAACTGCTGCACAGAATTAATACATTGTTGTAAAGCATTGTTTACCTTTGGTCAGGGGTAGGCAACCTTGGCATTCCAGCTGTGGTTAAACTATAAATCCCATCATGCCTCTGCCTCTGATAGCCATGTGTGTGGCTGTCAGAGTCTTACAATACCTCATGGGACTTGTAGTTTAAGAAAGGCTGGAATGCTAAGATTGCCTATCAATGCCTTAGGTGATCTGTTAGGGGTTTCACACTAGTAAACATGGAAAATAACATAGTTTTGTCTCTGCAACATTAACTCAATTCTGTATAGTGGAATTCATTCTTTAAGAGCTTATTTAAACAGCTTATTTAACCACTTACCTACAGGGCACTTTCACCCCCTTCCTGCCCAGACCAATTTTCAGCTTTCAGCACTCTCACACTTTGAATGACAATTACTCAGTCATGCAACACTGTACCCAAATGAAATTTGCCTCCTTTTTTCACACAAATAGAGCTTTCTTTTGGTGGTATTTAATCACTAGTGGGTTTTTTATTTTTTGTGCTATAAATAAAAAAAAGACTAAAAATGTGGTGAAAAAATGCCTTTTTCTTTGTTTCTGTCATAAAATTTTGCAAATTAGTAATATTTCTTCATAAATTTTGGCCAAAATTTATGCGACTACATATCTTTGGTAACCCTAATTAGTGTATATTATTTGGTTTTTGTGAAAGTTATAGAGTCTACAAGCTATGGTGCAAATAATTGAAAATTGATCACACCTGATCACACCTGATCACACCTGATGTACTGAAGACCTAATTTCTTGAGACACTAACAAGCCAGGAAAGTACAAATACCCACAAAATGCCACCCCATTTTGGAAATCAGACACCCCAACGTATAATCTATGAGGCATAATGAGTCTTTTGAACTGTTCATTTTTTTCCAGAAGTTTTAGGAAAATGTGGGGAAAAAAATGAAAACACATTTTTTTCCACAAAGTTGTCCATTTTTAAGATATTTCCAACACATAGCATGTACATAGCAAAAATGACACCCCAAAATACATTCTGCTACTCCTCCTGAGTATGGCGATACCACATGTGTCAGACTTTTACACAGCCTGACCACATACAGAGGCTCACCATTGTAGTAGCACCTTCAGGCGTTCTACAAGCATAAATTACACATCTAATTTCCTGACAACCTATTATTTTTGAAGGCTCTTATATTTCTAACACATAGCATTTACATACCAAAAATTACACTCCAAAATAAATTTTATTGAGGAAAGGGTAAAAAAAAAAAGTATTACCTGTGGTTTTAGTAGTGTCCCCAGAGGAGAGAATTGGTGCAGGCAGCAGGCAGCAGGCAGCAGGCAGCAGGCAGGGATGTGCTTAGCAACAATAGTAATTATCCAGGCAGCAGGCAGGAATATTGTCTATAGTCAGCACAAGGATATCGTCAGCACAGCCAAAGCGTTTGTCCATAGAAATTGTCCAGGCAGAGACAGCCAGCACAGTCATAATATTGGTCCTGGTACACCGTTACCTCCCTGCACTCATTATTGTACCGCTCTCCAGCCCTTCGTAAACATACTGCCTCTTGCTACAGCTAATTATTTCCATAGTCCAGGTAGCAGGCAGAGCTGTGATCAGTTTATGCTGCAGGCAGGGGGATGGCGTCAGTAAGTCAGCAGCAGGCTGAGGGCCACAATCAGGTAAGACCTGTGCACAGGGGCACAGGGGTAGAGGCTTCGACCCACCCAAATCTCTATGAAGCCTCCGGACTTCAGACCCTAATCCGGAAATTACAAAACCCAGAGACAACAAAAAAAATTGTTTTCTCCATCCAGAAAAACATTTCTGGAGCCCCTCACATGTGAGACCCCTGTGTCCTACAGTAGCAGGGCAACAGATCAGTCCAAGCAGTAGGCAAAAGCATAGTACATAAAACAGGCCAGGGTTAGATAACGTGCAAGCAGTCCAAGTGGTAGGCAGAAGCGTAGTTGGTAAAACAGGCCATGGTCAGTTCACATGTAAGCAGTCCAAACGGTAGGCAGAAGCGTAGTTGGTAAAACAGGCCAGGGTCAGTTCACATGTAAGCAGTCCAAACGGTTGGCAGAGGCAACTCTGATTCGTTTGCCGATCCACTACTATCGATCGGTTCAAATGCTGAATTCGATTCACAATCGGAATTGGCATTTAAATCTGATGAGAACTCCCCGCTGCTCTCATCAGTCATGGAGAGGATCTGAAATGCCTCCTCACTTGTATAAAATCTTTTGGACATTTTTTTTGATGGGCTGTGCGACAGGTGACAAATTACGGTTACTGATGGGTGACAGGTGATGGGTGACAGGTGGCGGTCACTGATGGGCGACAGGTGACAAATTAGGGTTACTGATGGGCGACAGGTGATGGGTGACAGGTGGCGGTCACTGATGGGCGACAGGTGATCGGTGACAGGTGACGGTCATTGATGGGTGACAGGTGATGTGTGACGGTCACTGGTGGGTGACAGGTGACAGGTAACAGATGACAGTCACTGATGGCAGTCTCTGATGGTGACTGGTGCACTTTATGTGACTGATAGGTGACAGATGAGGGTCACGGATGGGTCACTGATGATGGTCACTGATGGCGGTCACTGATGATGGTCACTGATGGGCGACAGGTGCACCACTGACGGCAGTCTCTGACGGTGACAGGTGCACTTTGTGGGCACCGATGGGTGACAGGTGCACTTTGTGGGCACTGATAGGTGACAGGTGCACTTTGTGGGCACTGATAGGTGACAGGTGCACTTTGTGGGCATTGATAGGTGACAGGTGCACTTTTATGGGGACTGATGTGGTGACTGTTGGGTGACAGCTGTAATTGGGGGGGGGCGATGTGGTGTTGGTGCAGTACACTACAAACATAGAACGGTCACTCACTGTTCCTGGCTCTTCTCTCCTCACACTGGTAACGGTGTGTGAGGAGAGAAGAGCCGGTAACATCTAGTAACCGGTCTTTGTTTACATTTAGTGATCGGCTGTGAATAGATCACAGCCGATCACGTAGTAAACAGCCGCCAGCCATTGGCTGTTTACCCTTGTCGGTGATGAGCAGTGTTCCTGGGAACATGCCGCCACCGACGTGACCGCGCTGCAGCGGGGAATACCCCTTTGTGATTGGCCGTGACGTAATCACGGCCGATCACATGGTGAACAGCCATGCCCAATGGCTGTTCACCCCTGTCGGTGACCGACAGAGCAGGGCTGCGTGCCCGCGATCGCGCGCATACCCTGTGTGGATCAGCCGCCGTCATGTGACGGCGGCCCAGAACACGAGCCGCACCGCTCCGCCGTCATATGACGGTGGGCGGGCGGCAAGAGGTTAATCACATAATGAGTATGCAGCTTTTTTATCTTTTTAGCATTCTATGAAGTCACCTCTACATGCTAGAGTTGTGTCTGCCTACAATTTGTTCTTCACTAGAAGCACAAAGCCTTCCCATATAGCAAGTCATTGTGCTATAAGTTTGAAAATGACTTGCTAAGCTCTTGCTAGACTTGCCAGGCTTCACAAGTTTGTTGCACAATTGCAGCAAATCTGCATTGCATGACTCCAGATCAACTTTCTTTGCAAACATTCTGCAAGTCTGCTGCAAGTTTTGGTTTAGTTATGTTGTGTAATAGTTATCCCACCACAGGGGTCACTGTGGCTGAATTTTCATCATTGCTTCCTGATGTGTGTAAGGTTTTCCTTTAATTGATGCTGGGCCATGGTCTGCAGAGAGGTGAGTGGTATCCATGAGATCTGATATGGAGTTCAGAGAGGTAGAAATCAAGGAGTGACTAACCCTAATATCCCATAGGTGGAGCACAATTTGGAATGTTTTCTTTTTCTTTGTTTATATGCTAGCAACTCACCTTAAACAAAGACCACAACAGGCCTAGTGGTTCTTTAGGAGAATAGAGAGGAGTGGAATGTGATTTTCCATAAAGGATCCATATATTATCCGGAAGGAAAAGATCTTTTGGTAAAGTTGGGGCTCATCAACGCTGCAAATCATCCAAGGATGCCATCCACTCCACGTTCCTCTGCTATATGGGCTACACCCTCCCCTAGGAGAGATTGTCACGGTCAGCGTTAACAATGGCCTTCTGTTACATTCCCTGTAACAACACAGCCATTCACAATTCCATCGCAACCGACATGCTCAGTTGACATTTGTTCACCTCCGAACTGTGCTGAAGTTCTGTCATGCCCGTTTGATTGTCCCCCTACTCTAATGCCCCGTACACACGGTCGGATTTTCCGATGGAAAATGTCCGATCGGAGCGTGTTGTCGGAAATTCCGACCGTGTGTGGGCTCCATCGGACATTTTCCATCGAATTTTCCGACACACAAAGTTTGAGAGCAGGCTATAAAATTTTCCGACAACAAAATCCGATTGCGTCAATTCCGACCGTGTGTGGCCTGTTCCGACGCACAAAGTGCCACGCATGCTCAGAAGAAATTCCGAGACGGAACAGCTTGGTCTGGTAAACTTAGCGTTCGCAATGGATACAACACTTTCGTCACGGTGCAATGTTAAAAATGGTTTAATACAGCGCACTCTCTTCTTCTTTATAATGTGAGAAGAATGAAGTAGTTTTGCTGCTCATATTCACACAGACTTCTCACAAACTTCTTTCTTTATTATTTATCGGGATTCCCTCAATATATTTTGATTTGTCACATCTGACAAAAATATTTTTTATTTTTTTTTTGTTTTTTTTTAAAGGCATTTTTTTTTTTTTTTTTAGGTTTGTATTTTTTCCAAGGCTGATCTTTGTTTTATTTTATTTTTAATTTTACGCCAGAATATTTTTGTGTGTGTTTTATGTGTCAAGTTACCACAACACCATTGATATCTTATATTATTTAATCTCAAGGAGATTGTTTGGTGTTGGTGTCTCTTGTTAATTTCACATTGTACTTTAGAAATGTACCTGCCTCCTCACAAACAAACTGTCCTTTTTGAAGGAAAACACACATAGGCAAGTATAATTGAAACCAAAAATCCTTTATTAAGGGCTCAGAACCAAACAAAGAGGGAGGCAACACTGGAGAAATAGCACAAATTAGCGAAGCCTTGGACCCCCAGGGCAGACATCAATTCTTTAACATCAAAATTAGTGGCCTGAGGAGTCCATATGTAAGGGAGTGCAGTCTGGTCCAGAAGTCCCAGAGATCCGGAAAGCAGCAGATGACATCTGTGTCCCCAGGCTGTGGTACCACAAGAGGCTGCATCTTTTGCCAGACCAGACTGGACCCAGGGTCATCACTTTCTGGTCTTCTTTCCACGCTTCCTTCCCGGCTGTGGCTCTGCTGTTGGAGATGTGGCAGGAGGAGGAGTAGGACCTGGAGGAGGAGGAGGACTAGTAGGACCTGGAGGAGGAGGAGGAGAAGTAGAAGGGCCTGAAGGAGGAGGAGGAGGACCATGTGTGAGGTCACAAATGTGGTTAGCAGATGTTATTTGGCCCCTCAACCCCTTATTGAGAGCTTCCAACATTAATGACTCACACATGAGTTGTTGGCCCTCCTCCATCCGCTGCATTTTACAGGCAATTATACCAGCAAAGTCCTCCTCCACAGTGTGGGGGGCTGTCAGGGCCTCTGTAGCCTTCCAAAAGAGACCTATGGCAGCCTCCTCTAGGGTACTCCTCTTCCTGCCACTTTCTCTTTGCGGGTGTACGGGAGGGACCTGCATATCAGGCAGCCTGCTCGGCCCGGCCACCTCCTGGCTGAGACTTCCCTGTGTATGAAAAAGGGACATGGTTTTAGTTTCTGCATCATCAATCCCAAACATAAATTAGTACTCCAAACTAACATCTAGTTAACATCATTGATTGGACAACCTGAACTATTTAGAAGAATGCTATACCTGGCTCAAGCTGGGCTCCTCCACATGTTGCTGCCTGGAAGGCCCAGGTTGGGCGTTAGAAGCCTGAGCTGGGGGGAAGGAAGCATGGAAGGAACACTGGAGAGTGATGACCTGGGTTCAGTCTGGCCTGCCAGAAAATGCAGCCTGTCATAGTACCACATCCTGGGGACATAGATGTCATCTGCTGCTCCAGATCTCTGCGAATCCTGAACCTTCTTGTGCTCCCTTAGATAAGTGCTCCTCAGGCCACCAATTAGGATCTTCAAATAGGTGGTGTCTGCCGTGGGGATCACCTGCTTCACAATTTCCAGCAATTGATCCATTGCTGCCTTCCTCTTTGTTTGGTTCTTATAATGTGGGTGGTTTATCTGCCACAGACAAGGCAGCTCCCTGAACATGTCAATGAAGATTGCCATAAAGTCGGTTATCGTTCAAGATATCCATTTTCACTGCCAGACACAACACAAGACAAACCCTAATGTCAGGCAAAACTCTCCTAATCTAGTTACAATATAGGCCTCAATCTAGAAGCAGTATAGGCCCAAGTTTGGCTCTTACCTTCGTTATCACGATCAGTGCCTCCGATACTCCTTCCTCCTCTCACAGATCGTACGTACTACGCACGCGTGTTACGCTTTATACACACTGCGCATGCGTGTAACTCCGCCCGCCCCTGACGTTCTTTCTAGTCTATTCCCCGCCCCTTTTTATTCGGCGCAGTGGGTGAAGAGCACATGGCGGAGTCAGAGCAGGTGCGTGCTAATTATAGCAACGAGGAGGAGGAGGAGGAAAGCCCGCATCCGGAAACGTCCCGATCCAGAAGGAGACGATTTAAGGCCTCAAATATGTCCTTTGGGGAGATGTTGGAGATGGTCGACATCCTAAAGAAGGCCGACTATGATGGAAAGTATGGACCTTACCCCAACCCCAATATCAGAAAGGCCAAGATCATGGCAAAAGTGGTCAAAAGTCTGCACCGGAATTTCGGGGTACGACGATCGAAAGATCAGCTCAGGAAGCGGTGGTCGGACCTGAAATTAAGAGAGCCTGAGCAGTACAGAAAGATCCAGAGAGTGCTGCAAAAAAGTAAGTAGTTGTGCTGTGCTCCTATTCTTTTTGTCTTTATTACGTTCGTGCTGCTCCATGTGCTTTTCTTAAATGTTGTACAGTTTAAAATGGCAACTTTCATGTTCATGGGCCCATTATTCGTTCGTATCAAACATTTTTCTTTCGGCCTATAAAACACCATTGTTTAGGCCATATGCATTTGCCCACATTTTTTAGGGCCTACTTGTATGAAAAATATTTGGTTGTGTAGATGGGTTTGTGACTAGAATGAAATGCAAACTAGATTCTGTGTAAGGAGAGGACACTCAGCAGCTGTTTTCACATCTGGACGCTGGAGCACTAGTGTGGGACACCAGAACACCCTTTTTATTAGGGGGCCCACACAGGTGCTCCAGTGTATACTATAGGGGGGTCTCCATCTGTGAAGCTTGTACAAGACAGGTAAAGTCTTGAAGCTTGACAACAGACAATAAAAATGCTACATCTTGGAACTCTGCCAAAATAGACAATTGTACCCCACTTCCAAGCAATGTTTCATCTTTATATTTCGGCCATCAAATATCTGTGTGCTAATTATACCATTTTTGTTTTACATAGGGGAGAAAAGACTCGGAGGACACCCCTCATCCGAGGAGACCACAGACCCCCCACCTTGGGAAGAAGGGGAAATACCCCCAATCCAAGAAGAGCAGGAGGAGGAAGAAGACATGGTGGAAATAGGCACCACAACAGGTGAGTGTCTGTGGATCCAGATCCTTTCACATCAGAAAGTGCACAGATCCTGATCGGGGAGATCATGGGGTGTAATTTAGCTTTGGAAAACATCAAGAAAAACATCAATGATGTTATTCAAAAAAATAATAACCTCATTGATGTTTTGGGGAGAGTTTAAAACCCCTCCAAATCCCTTTGTTTTTTTGTACGCTACAATGTTAAAAATGTTTTAGCGATTTTTAGAAAAGCCAAATTTTGAGGATGCACACAGTGTGCCAACATGTGCTATCTGCCATCACGGGAGATCAATGGACGTGTTTTGGGGGTGCAACCCCTTCCTCAAAAATAAACTAGCTGAGAGAAAGGGGTTGCTCCCCCAAAACACGTCCCTTGATCCCCCGTGATGGCAGCTAGCACATGTTGACATTCGTAAATTGGTGTGCATCTTCAAAATTTGGCTTTTCCTGGGGTGACTTCACCCCATCTGAACACAATATCAAATACAGTTCCTAAATACTCATGTCTGATATTGTCTTCAAGTTTTACCATATGTGAACTTTGTAAGTTCAAGATTTGTGTCTTTCTTGTTGATTTTACACATGCCTGTTTTATCTGAAATGGACATTTCTATTTTTGATAATGCCACCCCAAAAATTGTTATACAACAAACATGTTGGTTTGTTTTAAAAACCTTTTCTAAATGCACAAATGATTGTGCAGGTATTAAAAAGATTGTTAATCAAGAATGTGTGGATTATAGTCTCAACGCTACAACACGTTTGTGGTGATGTAATTGCTGCTTTCTGTGACAATGGGTGTTATTTCCTAAGGACAAATCCACTTTGCGCTACAAGTGCAGTTTCAGTGCATTTTCAAGTGCACTTGTATTGCAAAGTGTATTTGCCTTTGTATAAGGTTACACAATCATGCCATTTTCAGGACTCACCACATTTCGGTCAGGGTCAGCTAAAACAAAAACAAGCAGTAAATGTCACCAAAGATTTGCTTAATTTTTGTTTTATTTGATCAAGGTTTCACAAATTGTCTGGCATATTGATGGCCCCCCTACCCGCAAAGAACTCAAGGTATCTTAGCAGGACATCATGGGCACTCAGGGAGGGCAAGCCAGGACGGCCACTTTCAAGCGCTGTCAGGGTTGTTTCATTTATAATTCTGGCCTCAGGCCCAACTGAGCCAGCATAGTTGGCAGAATGTTGCTGTAAAAAGTTATGTAGAACACAGCACGCCAGGATTATATGATTCAGTTTATACTCCGCCATATGGATGGGTGTAAGAAATAGGCGGAACCGGCTGGCCATGATTCCAAATGTGTTCTCCACCACTCTTCTGGCTCTGGCCAGCCGGTAATTAAAAACCCTCTGTTCCGGGGTGAGGGTCCTCATTGGGAATGGCCGTATAAGATGGTCCCCCAGCGCAAATGCTTCATCCGCAACGAAGACAAATGGGAGTCCTTCCACATTCTCTTCTGGAGGTGGCAAGTCCAAGCTGCCATTCTGGAGATGCCTGTAAAACTCCGTCTGGGCGATGACTCCACCATCGGACATCCGGCCATTCTTCCCCACGTCCACATACAGGAACTCGTAATTAGCCGACACCACCGCCAACATCACAATACTATTGAACCCCTTATAATTATAATAGTACGACCCCGAGTTGGGTGGTGGGATGATGTGGACGTGTTTCCCATCAATTGTCCCTCCGCAGTTAGGAAAGTCCCACCGCTGGGCAAAGTGGGAAGCCACAGTCTGCCATTCCTGTGGCGTGGAAGGAAACTGTTGAGGAAAACAAAAATAAATTAGTATTTTTGCACAAACATGGAAAGCAGATTAGACACAAACATTCTTGGCCAACATCCAGATAACATTTATTAAGGGGAATTTTACAACACCAAAGTATAAGGTAGACCTATCATATTCCACCCCCCCTCTCATGGGCCATTTCTAACATTATAGGGGGGGGGGAATCTTGGACAGGTAACCCTCTCCACTTCATTTAGAGATGAATGCCTAAATAATGTGTATTACTTGGAACAGCCCCTCCTTAGTTACACTATTGGCAGACCACTGGACAGGTAAGAAGTGTCATAATACAAAGATATAAATACACACTGTACACATTTGAGCACATTTGGACATTCTGCTATTACCTAGCAAGATAATAATAGGATACAAAAACTTTAAACAGTATCATTTGAAAGTATTCAGGCAGGCCCTTGCACTGCATGCTTTGGGGAATTCATCCATACATCTGACCACAAAAGAGGTGGGTATAGTGTGTATGGGTTTGGCAAAGTCAGCAGATAGATGATTGAGGATAGATAGAGAATTGGGATCAGCTAACTTAGCAGTTGGGGGGAGGGAGGGTTAAAAATGATTTGGGGACACCACAAAAAAAAGCCTCTGGCACTCTGCCTGAATTTAATGCACAAATCATATTTCTAAACATTTTAGGGGGTTTTTAGGGTAAAGCACTACTATGGAGCTGATAAAATACATTGTTAAGTGACTACATGATGTGAATATAGGGCAGGAGACCATGCTGGGGAGTTAAGTTAAGGCAAATATGTATGAAGGAGAAAAAAAAAATTCCAGCATGCATGAGGACAAAGGGGACATTCACAGCATATTACAATCATGGTAATTAGGGAATGAGGAAAGAAATACAATATATTATCAAACATTAAATACAATAAAATGTGATATTAAAGGATAAAAATCTTACCTTAATATACTCCTTCTGCAGGACCTGGATGATGGCAGAACAGGTCTCTGGGATAATGATACCCAGAGCCTGGAGGGAGATGCCTGTCGAGAACTTCAAGTCCTGCAGGCTTCTCCCTGTCGGTGCAGGGTAGTGACTAACCTCTGCTCCGGAGTAATGGCTTGCCTCATGCAGGTATCCTGCCTGCTGATATAGGGGGTCAGCGAAGCCAACAAACGGTGAAATTTGGGGTCCGTCATCCGGAGAAAGTTCCTGAAATCATCAGGATTATTCTCACGGATCTCGCGGAGCAAAGGCATATGACAGAACTGGTCACGCTGAAGCAACCAATTCTTGGTCCATGAACTCCTCCCCACCCTGTTCATGGACTGGACTTGTGTCAAGGTCAGGACCCCAACACCAAGCCCCCGCACAGCACGAACTCTACGAGGAGTATGTATACGCAACATGGCTAGAAAACGGTCGGCTGCTCAGAACGAAGTAACAGAACGCACTGAAGAACAGCAAGGCCTGTGAAGAGCGACCTGAAAAACAGCAACGAACGAACAAGAACACAATGACTAATCCAAGTCATGCGTAGCTTGCTTGCACGCACTGAAGAGCAGATACAAACCCACAAGCACATACTGAACCGCAGAAAACGATCTGAAAGCCACGAGTCTGAAAAAGCGCAAATCGTCTCTCGCCAAACTTTTACTAACACGAGATTAGCAAAAGGAGCCCAAAGGTTGCCGCGCTTGTTTTTGAAATGGCCTTTTCTAGTCTCGACGTACGTGGTTGATGCCACCGCATTCTTGGCGATCGGAAATTCCGACAACTTTGTGCAACCGTGTGTACGCAAAACAAGTTTGAGCCAACATCCGTCGGAAAAAATCCTAGGATTTTGTTGTTGCAATGTCCTATCAATGTCCGACCGTGTGTACGGGGCATAATTCTGTTGATACCTTATATTTGTTACCCTAAAATTTTATCGCCAGGGGCAGACACCTTCCAGGTATCGGTTATCTAATAGTCTCACTACTACCCAGACTGACTGTTCCACTTTATTAAAGTATTAGACCTTTTGGTCCATGTTAAAAAAGTTTCTTTGGTCAGGAGGATGACTGCTCCCCTGACCCCTTTTGATAATCTGCTCCCAAGATTTGACATGTTCTATTTTATTTTTATTTTTCTGCTCTTTTTTTGACTTTTTTGCCTCACTCTACTTCCCCATTCCTCTGACTCCTGTGTGTCATGACCTTGCAGCAGGGCTTTTTTTCTCAAACAATAGGTGCTGGAACTTAACCACGGCCCCACAAAACCCATCCTCCTACACACACCCTCCAAATCACATCAAATAGTGGGTGTGTTCAGTCAAATTTCACGAAAACAGTTGGAGGGTCTTAAAGGGGCATTAAATACCAGGATTGCATTACATACAGAGTGCAGAGCTGTCACTTGTAAACACAGAAACCAGACTTCTGTGTTTACAAGTGATTGTGGTGAGCAGGCACCAAAGGGTCTGAGCCAGAGGTGGTGGAACTGAGTTCCACCAAGTTCCCCCTGAAAAAAAGCCCTGCCTTGCAGTAATACATTCATAACCTGTCTGTCTCTTACCTGGTCTGTGTATCAGCCTTGAGGCTTGTACTCTCACACCTGCATGCTTAAGTAATCTTCCCTCTGTGTGGCTCCACCCTAGCCTCAACAGGAACCACTATTTAACACCGTATTCTCCAAGCCTGCCTTGCCGTGCAATATTGTGTGTTTGGCTTCCTGTTTGCCGTGTGCTCTAAGTTTGTCTCTGTCTCTGTTACCGATCTTGGCATGTTCCCGACTATCCCTGTCTGCTTGTGACCCTGACCTTTGGCGCGTTCTCGACTATAAACACACCAGTAGTAAGATTGCGCTCGCTCTAAATAGTGAGCCACTAACACCGCAAAAAGAATAATTGCCAAATAAATCAATAGAAACCAAAATGTGTAGCGCTAAATAAATAATGCACCTTCAAACTAATGAGGTGAATATCCAGTGCTCTAAGTACAAAAATAAAACAAATAAATGTCCATCACTGAAAAAAATTAAATATAAATAAAGGATAAAGTCCGTACATATAGGGACTCTAATAATCACCACCTGTGAGTAATGTGTAAAATACCATCACCAGCATGTAGCTATGAAAAAGTCTTTTAGAAGATAATGCACAGCTGGTTTCTTAGTAGTCCCACATATATATGTGTTGAATAGTATGTAGATGGACCAACTCTTATGCATCACACCACAGTGTCTTCAAGAAAATGTGCAATTCCCGCAGCCAGTGAAGGTGGAGGCTTACGGAGGGTTTGAACCCAAGACAGTATATACTGTAAGGGTCAAACCGGCTTGTATTGCTCACTGGCAATAGGGGGAAAACCTTGATAGCCTGGAGATGAAGGGATCCCAGGGGGCTTCAAAAACGTGTCTTCTCCAAATATAACGATGGATCTCCCCACATATGGCTCATACAGGATAGAAAAAGGGCCACATAGTGTGATACCGTAAACAACGTATTTTATTGTAAAAAGAAATACACTTACATATTAAGATGATAAAAAGCGCTTGTACATAAAAAGAAGGCGGCAGTGGAGTCCTCCCGATGCGTTTCGTCTAACAAGACTTCGTCTAGGGGTATCCATCCACTGCAGCCTGACTCCCTAATATAGGTACTGTAATCCTCATGATGTGACTCCAGCCCATTCAATTCCATAAATTGGCACTTCCGGGTTGCCTAAGATGGCGGACCCGCGTGCGTTCCAAGCCTCAGTTTCATGGGTGTACTATGCGTTCCACCTCCCAGTAATGTGGCCCAATATTCCCAATATAACATAATATTCCTAAGACTCCTATTAGTATGGCATGACGAGAGTGATATTATATTCCATGCCCGCTAATATCTAATGATTAAAGTGATGATTGTCTCCTAGTGTGTACGGAGACGATTCACGGCGAGTCCCGCGATATGACGTCGTAACGTCACGACGCGGGAACGGAAGTGCGCTTCTATGAGCCTCGTTCTGGAGTGGCTTGCATTTCAACTGTGGTTGACCGGAAGCTCTCGGTGCGGAAGCGCGTTTAAATAAGCCTCGTTCTGAAATGGCTTGCGTTCCAACTCCAGTAAGTTAACCGGAAGCATGCGTTCCACCGCGCGCCATACATCGGACAAGTACAGCTTCACACACTTCAAAATGTATCAACATGATTACTCATGAGAGGAACATATATTATTATATATGATTGATTACTCATGAGAGGAGCTTTTGTTATTCGGTTTAAATGATGAAAATACATAATAGGGCAATTCAACAGCTCGATTTTAATAACTATGGGAAACAAAGAAAATTAACCCAAATATGCACCCATATGTATGGGTGTGTGTTCTCCTATGCCTTTCTATATTTCGGTTTTAGTAAATTGAAATCACCGATAATGTGGATAAAAATCCTGGCTATATCAATAGCCAGATGGGCATAACCAAGTTATATATAGATATGAAACGCTGCATATGTATGTAACACATACAGCATCCTAAGCACAGGGAATTCAATGAACTGGATTCACATAAATATATATAATTCAAATCTGTTGTTACAACCCAAAGACAGAAATCACGTACAATCAGAGCATACAGGTGTACCGGCAAACCACAGACTCTATACATTATGATTGATCTAGAAAAGCATTGACATCTATCTCGACGTTTAGCCCTAGAGGGGCAAATGTCTGTAGCTCATACGCCCAGAACATTTCCAGACGGGATACCCCCCTGGTTTTAGCACCCCCTCTCCATGGTGGTGTATATTTGTCAATAATGACAAACTGTGATCCGTCTGGATTTCCATCATGGAATTCTTTATAGTGCCTCGGGACCGTATGTTTAGGGTCTCTGCTTTTAATTAGGGCAATGTGTTCCCCCACTCTTATAGAGAATGTCCTAGTGGTGCGGCCTATGTATTGTTTGTGACAGGGGCAGGTAATGAGATACACTACATATTTGGTGCTGCATGTGCAAAATGGTTTTATAGTGTATCTCCTTCCCGTCGCCATGGAAGTGAACACCGTCACTTTACGCGTCCTCACGGTGTTATGCTGGCATACAACGCACTTCCTGCATGGAAAAAAGCCAGTCCAATCATGGAAGAAAGAAGGACGGGTGGGGGCATTAATGATGTTAGGGGCTATCCGACCTTGTATTGATGGTACACCTCTAAAGATAACCTTGGCTTCTTCTGGGATAAGTGGGCCCAGAATATTATCTTGCTTGAGGACGCCCCAATGTTTCCTCATGATATTTTTGATTTGTCTATGTTGTGTTGAGAAAGTTGTCAACATGGCCCACCTAAAATTCCCGTCAGGTTCTCTCACGGGTTTGACTTCCAGTAGAGATTTCCTATCAGTATTAGTAGCTCTTTGGATTTCATGATCCAGGCTATTTATATCATATCCCTTGTCCAAGAATCTGAATTTCAGAATTTCTGCTTGTTCAAGAAATACTTCTGTATCCATGCAGTTCCGACAAAGTCTCAAAAACTGACTCCGCGGGACTGCATTCAGCCATGAGACATGATGACAACTGTCTACAGGAATAAAACCATTACGGTCTGTAGGTTTGAAATATGTGCTGAATCTAAATTGTTTATCTACTATCTCTATCTGTAGGTCCAAAAAATGGATTTTCGTTTCGCTGGCTTCATAAGATAGAGAGATACCTCTATCATTTGCATTCAAACACTCAAAGAACTCCTCAAGAGTCTCCATAGTTCCACTCCATAGGAGGAGGATGTCGTCTATGTACCTGGTCCATAGAACCAAGGAACTGGTTTCATGAGCATAGACGACATCCTCCTCCCACTTGGCCATAAATAAGTTCGCGAGACTAGGTGCAAATTTCGCCCCCATAGTCACTCCGCGTTGTTGGAGATATAAATTGTGATTGAACCAAAAGTAATTGTGTTTGGCTGCGAACTCAAGTAACTCCACGAGATAGTCGCATTGAAATTACGCCAGAGAGTGTTCATGGGCTAAGAAATGTTTGACAGCCTCAATGCCCTTATCGTGTGGTATGCACGTGTACAATGATGCCACGTCAGCAGTGGCCATGATATAGCCATCTTGTATGTTGATGTTTTCGAGGAGTCTAATTGTGGAACTGGTGTCTTTCAGGTAGGAAGGTGTTTTCTTCACTAGGGGCTGTAGAAAAAAATCTATATATTTACCTACTCTAGCTGTGATAGAATTGATACCACTGACAATTGGCCTGCCCGGAGGGCAGACTGGATTTTTGTGGATTTTCGGTAGATAGTATATAGTAGGGATCCGGGGTGCCGTGGGGATCAAAAAATCTCTTTCCCTTTTGTTCAAGATATTCAATTCATAGCCTTTTGAAACCAGCTGATGAAGTTGTTGCTTATATGTATGTGTGGGATTATTGGGTAATATTTGATAGGTACCTGGTTCGTTCAAAATACGATGCATTTCTGTTTCATATTGGCTTTTATCCAAAATCACTATTCCCCCTCCTTTGTCCGCAGGGCGGACCACCAGATCTTTACGTGCACATAAGGACTCCATACCCCCTTTTGACAGTGGGGGATGGCGAGTACGTTTCATTGGTAATCTAGCTAAATCCTGTAAAACAAGGTCCCTGAAGATTTTCACAGCGGGAGCTGTAGGGACTGGGGGGGAGAAAAGAGAGGGATTAGCTAAACCGGAGTGAACGGTCCCTGATGTGACAGCCGGGTAATCAGTACAAACTGGATTAGATACCAAATACCTCTGAATGTTAACCTTACGTATGTATTTGTGAACATGCATAAATGTATGAAACTTATCCAGTTTTTTAGGGGGGGCATATTTAAGACCCTTGTCTAATATGGATAATTCTGCTTCAGTGAGGGTTTGAGAGCTTAAATTAAAGACGCCTTGGCCTCTTATATTCTTTTTCGCTTTTCTTCTTTGTACTCTCCTCCCCCCTCTGCACTCTCTCTTTGATCTGGGCCTCGTTTTCTTGAGTGTTGGGCCTCGCGAAAACCCTGGTTCCCATAAGTGTAAGAATTATGTATGTATGGAGGTTGATCATAGTCCTCTCTCCTTCGTTCAGGGCTGTATGTCTCCCTAAGAGGTGAATACCTGTTATAGGTGCGAATGGGAGAGGAATAACGATGATATGACTCCTCTCTGTACTGAAAGTCTGGACCTGCTCCATATTCTCTGGGAGAAGGATAATATGGAACGTGTTGAGAGTGGGTATCTGGGTGGTGTGTCCTATTGCGAGAGTTACCTCTACCACCCCTTTTACCTCTGAAATTATTTCTACCCCTATGAGAAGTTTGAGGACTATAATGCTGAACCCATTGTTGAGATACACGGGATACCCCATCGTATTTTATTCCACCTCTCTGGGGTCACACGACCCCGGGAAGTCGCGGGACTCGCCGTGAATCGTCTCCGTACACACTAGGAGACAATCATCACTTTAATCATTAGATATTAGCGGGCATGGAATATAATATCACTCTCGTCATGCCATACTAATAGGAGTCTTAGGAATATTATGTTATATTGGGAATATTGGGCCACATTACTGGGAGGTGGAACGCATAGTACACCCATGAAACTGAGGCTTGGAACGTACGCGGGTCCGCCATCTTGGGCAACCCGGAAGTGCCAATTTAGGGAATTGAATGGGCTGGAGTCACATCATGAGGATTACAGTACCTATATTAGGGAGTCAGGCTGCAGTGGATGGATACCCCTAGACGAAGTCTTGTTAGACGAAACGCATCGGGAGGACTCCACTGCCGCCTTCTTTTTATGTACAAGCGCTTTTTATCATCTTAATATGTAAGTGTATTTCTTTTTACAATAAAATACGTTGTTTACGGTATCACACTATGTGGCCCTTTTTCTATCCTGTATGAGCCATATGTGGGGAGATCCATCATTATATTTGGAGAAGACACGTTTTTGAAGCCCCCTGGGATCCCTTCATCTCCAGGCTATCAAGGTTTTCCCCCTATTGCCAGTGAGCAATACAAGCCGGTTTGACCCTTACAGTATATACTGTCTTGGGTTCAAACCCTCTGGTAAGCCTCCACCTTCACTGGCTGCGGGAATTGCACATTTTCTTGAAGACACTGTGGTGTGATGCATAAGAGTTGGTCCATCTACATACTATTCAACACATATATATGTGGGACTACTAAGAAACCAGCTGTGCATTATCTTCTAAAAGACTTTTTCATAGCTACATGCTGGTGATGGTATTTTACACATTACTCACAGGTGGTGATTATTAGAGTCCCTATATGTACGGATTTTATCCTTTATTTATATTTAATTTTTTTCAGTGATGGACATTTATTTGTTTTATTTTTGTACTTAGAGCACTGGATATTCACCTCATTAGTTTGAAGGTGCATTATTTATTTAGCGCTACACATTTTGGTTTCTATTGCGTTCTCGACTATCCCTGTTTGCCTGTGACCCTGACTTTTGGCGTGTTCTCTGTTATACTTGTCTGCTAGTCGCCCCGACATTTGGCTACCTCCTTACTATCCCTTGCTGTCCTGGTCTGCTGTTTACTCTCCATCCTCCTGTAGCCTACCGTGAGCGTGAGCTGGGAGACCCTGGGGGCCGTGACCTGGAGCCAGTTGCAGCCCAGTCCATCCTCACCACTAGAGGCTCTGGTGAACACCTGCTGGCTCTTAGACTCCGTGCCCTGGGAAATCTATGCTCTAACTTACTGTGGGATCCGTGTTGGTGCTCCAGGGGACCTGCCTTCCTGAACCACCCCGAGTTCCATCCGCAGCAGTCAGCCTTAGGGTCCACTATCATAGCGGTGCACTCCTGACCCCAACGGGGTGCATCTGTCACCTGGATTCTGGTGACATGACAGTTTGCATGGCCATGGACCCGTCTGATGTGCCGCTACCTGCCGATGATCAGCTGCAGGGCATAGTCCACAGACTCGAGACCCAGGAATCTAATCAGACCCAGTTGATGCGATTCCTTCAGGATTTGGCTTCCCGCTTTGAACTACTTCAAGCCTCCTTAGGCTCCCCGGTTCCACAACCGCAATCGGCTGCCGTATCAGCTCTGCTTACAGTCGCAGCTGCTAACCTTTTGCACTTACTAGCTCCGTCACATTACTTTGGGGATTCCAAGGCCTGCAGAGGGTTCCTTAGCCAGTGTAACATTCATTTTGAACTCCAACCCCAAAACTTCCAGTCTGATCAGGCAAAGGTAGCCTATATTATTTCTCTCCTGTCCGGCGAGGCTTTAGCTTGGGCTGCCCCTATGTGGGAGAGGAAAGACCCAGTGGTTTCCAGCCTCTCTAATTTTCTGAAACTCTTCCGGAATATCTTTGAGGAACCAGGTCATATCACTTCATCTGCCAGCCCCCTCTTACATCTCCGCCAAGAGTCTGCTTCTATGGGACAGTATGCTCTTCGTTTCTGCATACTGATGGCTGAGCTGAGCTGGAACAATGAGGCCTTAGTCGCAGCCTTTCTGCATGGCCTTTCTGATAGAATGAAGGATGAATTAGCAGGAAGAACCATCCCCACTGATCTGAATGAAGTTATCTCCCCGTGTAAACAGATTGATATTCATTTTCAGGAAAGGACCATAGAAAAGCGACGCCAGCACTCCTTGGTCCTTAGTCAGCCCAAGCTCTCCTCTTTTCGTCCTGTGGAGGAGCATCTCCTGCCAACTAAGGAACCCATACAGCTGGGCCAGACCAGGCCATCCCCCGAAGAACGTGCTAGTTGCAGAACTCTGGGCCTGTGTCTCTGCTGTGGGGGCAAAGGTCATTTTCGTGACACATGCTCATTTCATCCAGGAAAAGCTCGGGTAATACATCTGGAAGGTGGAGTATTGGACCCAGAAAAGTCATCTTCTCGTCTCCTTCTTTCGGTGTTTCTTCATGTTGGCGTTTCCTCCCACTCGGCCTTGGCTTATCTGGATTTGGGAGCCGCTGGCAACTTTATGGACTGGAGAACTGCATCTTCCATGAGCCTTACCCTTTTACCCCTCACTACTCCATTGGTGGTCTCGGCGATTGATGGCACTGTTCTTCCAGGGGGGCCTATCCGCTTTCAGACCCCTCCTGTTAAGATGTCGGTAGGGATACTCCACCAGGAGTGGATATCCTTTCTTATCCTTCCTAAGGTCTCAACCCCTATCGTATTGGGGCTTCCTTGGTTGCAGCTCCACTCTCCACACATTGACTGGACTTCTGGGCAGATCCTGGCTTGGGGTCCGTCCTGTTTCTCTTCCTGCCTACTCTAGGTTGCCCCTAAGGGGAGACTTCCCGTGGCTACCACCTCAGTATCCTCTGCCCTTCCCGCTGCATATAGCGATTTCCGGGATGTGTTCCGTAAAAAGTCAGCTGAGGTACTTCCTCCTCACAGGTCCTTTGACTGTGCCATTGACCTTGTTCCCAGAGCAGCTCTACCCAGGGGTCGTACCTACCCTCTGTCCATCCCAGAGACCCAGGCCATATCTGAGTATGTTGCAGAAAATCTAGAAAAAGGATTCTTCCGGAAATCTTCATCGCCTGCAGGAGCAGGGTTCTTTTTTGTTGCCAAAAAGGATAGTACCCTAAGACCCTGCATTGACTACCGAGGCATAAACGCAGTAACGATCAAAAATCGATACCCCCTACCCCTAGTATCGGAACTATTTGACAGGTTGAAAGGTGCGTCCATTTTTACTAAGTTGGATCTCAGGGGTGCATACAATTTGATCCGAATACGGGAAGGGGATGAATGGAAAACTGCGTTTAACACTAGAGATGGGCATTATGAGTACTTGGTCATGCCCTTTGGTTTGTGTAACGCCCCAGCGGTGTTCCAAAACTTTGTTAACGAAATCTTCAGGGATCTGCTTTACCAAATTGTTGTCATCTACCTGGATGACATTCTCTTCTTTTTGAATAGTCTGTCGGTTCACAGAGACCATGTCCGGATTGTACTTCAGCGCCTTTGAGAAAATAATCTGTACGCCAAGCTGGAGAAATGCTCTTTTGAATGTTCTGAAGTCCTGTTTCTGGGATGCTTCGTCTCTAACTTCGGTCTTCGTATGGATCCTGGGAAGGTCTCGGCCATTACCAACTGGCCTCTTCCTGCCGGCCTCAAGGACACGCAGCGCTTTCTTGGGTTCACTAATTATTACAGGTAGTTCATTAGGAATTACTCCTCTATTGCTGCGCCAATTATCGCCTTGACCAAGAAGGGTGCTAATGCCAAGGAGTGGTCCCCCGAAGCTGTCTCTGCCTTTCATGATTTAAAACATGCCTTCATTTCTGGACCTTTGTTAAGGCGACCTGACCCAGGGGATCCATTTTTTATTGAAGTGGACGCTTCCTCAACTGGGGTGGGAGCTGTGCTTCTTCAATCCTTTGGGAAAAAACATCTACCATGTGCGTTTTTCTCCAGGAAATTTTCTCAGGTGGAGAAGAATTACGCTATTGGTGATTGGGAACTTCTTGCGATTAAATTGGCATTGGAGGAGTGGCGTCATCTCTTGGAGGGTTCCCCACATTCCATAACAATTTTCACTGACCAAAAAAATCTGCAGTACTTACAGAATGCCAAATGATTGAATCCCAGACAAGCCAGGTGGAGTCTCTTCTTTTCCCATTTTAACTTCACCATTACATTCAAACCTGGTTCCTGCAACAGTCGGGCTGATGCACTCTCTAGATCTTTTGACATTCAGGATGAGGAGCCTACCATTTAACCTGAGCCGATTATCCCTACTTCATGCATCCTTGCCCATTCTACCACCCTGAAGTCAAAAATTCCTCCTGGCAGGACCTTCGTCCCCACTGAGCTAAGAGCTAAGATCCTTCGTTGGGGACATGACTCCAAGGTGGCAGGTCATGCTGGGTTTCTTCGATCCTTCCTCCTCATCAGTCGCCACTACTGGTGGCCTACTCTCCGATCGGATGTCAAAGACTATGTTAAGGCTTGTCATGTCTGTGCCCAGTCTAATTTCTCCACGCAGGCTACTGCTGGTCTTCTCATGCCCTTGCCCATTCCCATTGAGCCCTGGTCTCACATAGCCATGGACTTCATCACCGATCTTCCCCCTTCTGAGAAAAATACGGTCATTTGGGTGGTAATTGATCGATTCTCCAAGATGGCCCATTTTGTTCCTCTTCCTGGTCTCCCTTCTGCTCCTGCCTTGGTTCCCATTTTCGTACGAGAGATTTTCCGTCTTCATGGTGTCCCTTCCCATGTCATTTCAGACAGGGGTGTTCAGTTTACTTCTCGCTTTTGGAGAGCCTTTTGCAAATCCCTCAACATTACCTTGGATTTTACCTCTTCTTACCATCCCCAATCCAATGGCCAGACTGAAAGGGTTAATCAGGAGTTGGAGGTCTTTCTCCGTACCTTGGTCTCGGCTCATCACGATGATTGGGTATCATTACTCCCGTGTGCAGAGTTCTCCCACAACAATCATGTCAACGTCAGTTCTCAGAAGACACCCTTTGTCACTGTTTATGGAAGACATCCTCAGCTCCCTCTTCCTATGACCTATTCTTCTGACATCCCAGCTTTGGCTACTGTTCAGGAACCATTCAATTCCTTGTGGGTTGACATTTATGATTACCTCCAGAAAGCTGCCAACAAGTTCAAAAGTTTTGCTGACCGTCGCAGGCGTTATTCGCCTTCTCTGCAGCCAGGAGACAAAGTCTAGCTTTCTACCAGGAACATCAGACTCCGGGTTCCTTCTCTCAAGTTTGCCCCGAGATTCATTGGTCCTTACAATATAATTTCTAAGCTGAATCCTGTTTTTTTTAAACTTCAGATCCCTAAAAGCCTCAGGATCTCAAACTCCTTTCATGTATCCCTTCTGAAACCTTTAGTTTTCAATAAGTTCTCTCAACCTCTCCCTACCTTGGCTCCAGTCTCTGAAGATGATCAGGAGTAGGAGGTTAGTCAAATTTTGGATTCTCGCTTCTATAAAGGTGTCCTTCAATATCTCGTGGATTGGAAAGGTTTCGGTCCTGAGGAGAGTTCTTGGATTTCTGCATCTGAAGTCTTCGCACCTCGTCTTCTGAGGACGTTCCATTTGAAGTTCCCTTCCAAGCCTGGTCCAAAGCGGGGGAGGGGGAGGCCTCGTATGAGGGGGGTACTGTCATGACCTTGCAGTAATACATTCATGACCTGTCTGTCTCTTACCTCATCTGTGTATCAGCCTTGAGGCTTGTACTCTCACACCTGCATGCTTAAGTAATCTTCCCTCTGTGTGGCTCCACCCTAGCCTCAACAGGAACCACTATTTAACACCGCATTCTCCAAGCCTGCCTTGCCGTGCAATATTGTGTGTTTGGCTTCCTGTTTGCTGTGTGCTCTAAGTTTGTCTCTGTTACCGATCTTGGCGTGTTCCCGACTATCCCTGTCTGCTTGTGACCCTGACTTTTGGCGTGTTCTCTGTTATCCTTGTCTGCTAGTCGCCCCGACATTTGGCTACCTCCTTACTATCCCTTGCTGTCCTGGTCTGCTGTTTCCTCTCCATCCTCCTGTAGCCTACCATGAGCGTGGGCTGGGAGACCCTGGGGGACGCGACCTGGAGCCAGTTGTATCCCAGTCCATCCTCACCACTAGAGGCTCTGGTGAACACCTGCTGGCTCTTATACTCCGCGCCCTGGGGAATCTATGCTCTAACTCACTGTGGGATGCATGTTGGTGCTCCAGGGGACCTGCCTTCCTGAACCACCCCGAGTTCCATCTGCAGCAGTCAGCCTTAGGGTCCACTATCATAGCGGTGCACTCCTGACCCCAATGGGGTGCATCTGTCACCTGGATACAGGTGACCTGACACTGTGCTATAGTATTTGAAATGCATGATAGCCAACACTGTACATGCATGGCCCCCTACTGTTTATGATTAACATAGGGTTTGGCCGCAGGGACCCTGCACACATCTCCCGGTTTGGACTCCATTCTATCCTTTTGCTATATTACATTAATCTAAAATGGGTCTTAAAGTGATCTCCCATAACCTTAAAAGTTTTAACTCACCGCCCAAATGATGAAAAGCCTTTCGTTCCTATAAATTACTGGGTGCAAATGTTCTTCTGCTTCAGGAGACACATTTCTCCTCGCACAATCACCCATCATACTTAGATAAAGCTTTTCAGCAATGTTACTTCACCACATATGGTTCCAAATCGCGGGGTGTAGCCATACTCTTTAGAAACTTGGTCATGTTTGATGTACAACAAACCTATGGAGGCCCTATCAGTCACTTTGTAATTGTTAAAGGCTCAATACAGGGCAAGGAAATCACTATGGCTTCTGTGTAGGCCCCAAATGAGTCCCAGGTCTCTTTCTTTAAAACTTTTTTTAGACATTAGATAAATATCACTTGCCTCACCTGTTGGTGGGCGGTGACTTTAACCTGGTAGCTCACTCGAGCCTGGACAGAAGTCGCACAGTGACATCTGCTAAAGCCTTTCCAATGTCACTCCAATACCTACTTAGGTCAAATCAATTGCTAGACACCTGGAGAGCGCATTGTGTAGGGGCCCGAGAATATACCTTCTACTCCCATCCCCACGACAGCTATTCTTGGTTAGGCTATATTTACTACTCCCCTGTCTTAGTCGCAAACTCAACCTCAGCCGAAATTCACACTTGCTCTTGGTCAGACCATCAGATAGTGTCTTGCCACTTTTCCCACATTGGCCTTTCTCCGGCTCTAGGAGCCTGGCGTCTTAATGACTCCCTACTCACAGACCCTGTAGTGCTTACCCAAATATCAGACCACATCACAGAGTACTTCACTCATAATGATGTGGAAGGAATCTCTCCCGCATACTTGTGGGCAGCCCACAAGGCGGTATTGAGGAGCCTCATAGCAATAGCCACCACTAGGAAATGCCAAAAATTGCATGACATACGTTCCCTTACATTGGAACTAGATAGGCTTTATCATCAGCATAGCTGAACCCCAACTCAACATTTACTGCGTCTAAATAACCAAAAAAAGAGATGCTCTGGATACTTTGCTCTCAGAGCAAACAGAAAAGTCCCTTCGCTGGTCCAGAGCCCGTTTCCTCTTGCACAGCAATTCGGCTTTGGCTATGTTTTGCGAGAAAGCTAAAACAATCCTATAAACTCCAAGGCTCTGCTGGTAATATCACTTCCCACCCAAAAGAGGTTTTGAAAATATTCTCTTTATTCTATCAAAAGCTTCTTGCTGACCCGCCAGCCGTTGCAGGCTCTATCCCCCAGTCCTGGCTTGATACCCTCCCATTGCCAGTGCTCACAGATGAACAACTACATTTTCTAAACGCACTTTGCACAGAAGAGAATTATCTCCTCCCTAAAACACTCTAAAGCTCCGGGCCCTGGCGGCTATACAGCACTGTATTATAAAAAATTTGGTGTACTAATACCCAAAATGGCAAATCTATTCAACCGCAATTTAAAAGGTGACCCATTCCCCACAGATATGCTCTTAGAAAATATGTCCTTGATCCCAAAACTGGCATAGACCACACCCTCCCTCAAAATTATCGCCCTGAGGGGGTTATTTACCAAAGGGAAAATCCACTTTGCAATACAAGTGCACTGCAAGTGCACTTGGAAGTGTAGTCACTGTAGATCCATTTTTGCTTTACAGCGATCTGAAGCGACTGCACTTCCAAGTGTACTTGTAGTGCAAACTGGATTTGCCTTTTGTAAATAACCCTCCATATCAGTAATTAATAATGATTTGAAGATCTTTGGTCATATCCTAGCAGACTGACTAGCGTCAGTGATTACATCCTTGATTTCCCCAGACCAAACCGGTTTCATACCAACCGTTCAAATTACGCATAATATACGCCTGGCATTGAACATCGTCCAAGATGCAGATACTAACTCCCGTAAGGTCTTGTTTCTGAGCCTAGATATAAACAAGGCTTTTGACAACGTTCTCTGGCCCTACCTCGATACTATCTTATCTACATTTGGATTTTCCAGGGATTTTCCAGGGACCAGCCCCATACATGAATCAAGCTCCCTGGGTGTAACTCTGATTATTTTTCCCTGGGTCGAGGTACAAGACAGGGATGCCCTCTATCCCCCTTCTATTTGCCCTCACAATAGAACTCCTAGCCCGCTTTATCACCTGAAACCCAAACATCAGAGGTTATGTCAAAAATTATCAAGAATTTAAACAAAGTATATATATGCGGACAATGTTCTTTTGTTCCTATGTGACCCCTTAATCTCCTTACCCAAACTTCTCACCACCTTAGACACCTTCCACAACATATCAGGCATAGGAGTGAACCCATCTAAATGTATTGCCATGCCGATTAATATTCCACCACCTTTACTGACTGCCTTTAAGGATAGATTTGAATTCTCCTGGGCACCCTACAAAATTTAGGAATTTGCTTGGCCTCTTCACTAAAACAGATGTATGCACACAACTACCCACAGGCTTTTTCCAACATTAAGCGGTTGCTCGCCCACTGGTCCCCATACCGAATTTCATTCCTGGGTCGAATATAAGCTGTAAAAATGTCTATCCTCCCAAAATTGTTGTTCTATTTTAGACCTCTTCCACTATATATACCCTACTCAACCATAGAGGCAATACAGGTCGAATTGCTCCGATTTATCTGGCAGAGCAAGAAGCCTTTTCTGAATCGTTCAGTCATGTAAAGGGCCCAAGCTAGGGGAGGCCTAGGTTGTCCGGACTTATGGAAATATTTTCTAGCAGCACGATTAACACAAATAGCCCAATGGCACACTCCCCAAACTCACATATCGTGGCTCCAGGATTTCGATTGAGCCTTTTTACCTTCCAGGCTCCCTATGGTCACCTTCTATTGGCTCAAGAGATATTGCTCCGCTTAATGGCATAGTGAGCCAGTCCCTCTACCTCTGCACCTTATATAAAGAAAGTTCATGTTGCTTTCCAAACCCCCTTGATTGACCTTCTTTTTGGGTGACCCTAAGTTTCCCACAGCTTTCAACACAGGTATGGAATTTGACATATGGTCTTCACACGGCCTGGTAACTTTAGACTCATTGCTACAAGGCACCTCCTTTTGCTCACTTGAATACCTCCAACATACCTACGCATTCCCCAACTCTGAATTTTATAAATATTCACAGATTTGCCACTTCTTTACAGACATCCTTACTCAGGATGGAGAGGAAGCCAGAACACTATTTGAAAACTTATGTCGCGAGGGGTCTAGAGATAGGGGGATCATTTCTACCCTTTATCGTTGCCTCAATGACCATCACACCATGGCAAAGTCTTCAGCAATGCTGAGCTGGGGAACCGAAACTGAGCAACAGCACTCTGCAGAAGATTGACTTGATATGGTGTCCAACATACATAAATGCACATGTTCAGTTGCCATCAAAGAGGCTTTTGACAGCATTCTCTGAATAGAATCTACCCTTCTTTTCCAGATACGTGCTTTAGGGGATGTGGAGAAAGAGGTACACTCCTCCATATTCTGGAGCTGTACAGCCCTACAGTCTCTATGGCAACAAACTTCTATGAAAGTGTTGCAAATAACAGGTACACCTATCACACTGACGTATCAGATGTGTATCCTGTACGCAGATCTCCTGGAGGTCCCACCCCTTGTCAAAAATTGAGTCACGCTATTTAGTGCTATACATTGGGCTATAGCTCTTAACTGGTGATCCCCGTCAGTCCAATGATCCCAGGTGCTTCTCCGAATGGAGTCCATTAAACTACTGGAGAGGATATATTATACTCTTATAGACTCTATGCAAATTTTTGACCGCAAGTGGGACTCATGGCCTGCCTATTAGGTAACCAATGAGGTCAGAAAACCTTTTTATCTTGCTCCGCCAACCATATGGGATCTGCCTGTGGGAACTGAGCCATATGTCAGTATGTCAGTAACTCTATCTGCCACACTCTTCAATATGTCTTCAATATGATGCCAAACCACCCTGTTTATGCCGATATGGTATTGTCTTGTTATATACACTCTTTATTATTACTGATCTTTATTTTGATAAAGTTATGTTTGTTTTATTGCAATACTAAGTAGAGAGTAGGGATGAGCTTGATGTTCGGGTCCAACATAAGTTTTTGGTTTAGGGCAACACCACCACCCAAGGCCCAATTTTTCTGCCCCTGTTTAACAGGGGCATGTAATTACAATTTTTGATCTAATAATTCACAGCAGGGTCCATTCCTGCACCCAACAAGAGTATCTGTGAGGGGTTACAGTGTTATGGCACCACCACCACCACCCAAGGCCCAATTTTTTTGCCCCTATCAACAGGGGCATATAATTACAATTTTTGATATAATATTTCAAAAATGTTTGATATAATATTTCAAAAGATTCAAAAATATATCAAAGCAGGGCCTGTTCCTGCACCCAGCAAGAGTATCTGTGAGGGGTTACAGTGTTGTGGCACCACCACCCAAGGCCCAATTTTTCTGCCCCTGTTTAACAGGGGCATGTAATTACAATTTTTTATATAATATTTCAACACAGGGCCTGTTCCTGCACCCACCAAGAGTAACTATGAGGGCTTACAATGTTCTGGTACCACCACCACCAAAGGCCCAATTTTTCTGCCCCTTTTTTACAGGGGCATGTAATTACAATTTTTGATATATTATTTCACAGCAGGGCCCGTTCCTACGCTCACCAAGAGTAATGGTGAGGGCTTACAGTGTTCTGTTACCACCACCAAACACCCAATTTTTCTGCCCCTGTCTAACAGGGGCATGTAATTAAAATTTTTGATATAGTATTTCACAGCAGGGCCCATTCCTGTGCTCACTAAGAGTAACTGTGAGGGCTTACAGTGTTCTGGTACCACCAACAGCTAAGGCACAATTTTCTGCAGAGTATATAGGGCAGGCCGTATAGTATATATACTACTGTTCAGAGTATATAGTGCCTGGGGGCCTGGGGGACCCCCACACCATTTTTTTTTAATTTGGGTGCAGGGTTTCCCTTAATATCCATACCAGACCCAAAGGGCCTGGTAGTTGACTGGGGGGGGAACCCATGCCATTTTTTTCAATGATTTTCATCTATATTGCTGGGACCTGACAATACATTACAGCCGCGAGTAGTTTTAAATGACATTTTTTCCTTTAGAAATGTAATTTTGCTGTGGTATTGTTCTAAACACGGGAAAAATGTGCTACTTTACAAGCATACTAAGGAACCCCCCCAGGCACGATATTTAAAAGAATATTTAATTTTTATTGTTTCACTTTAAGCACTATTTAAATCACTGCTCCCGAAAAAACGTCTGTTTTTAAAACTTTTTTTTGCCTTGATACATGTCCCCTGGGGCAGGACCCGGGTCCACAAACACTTTTTATGGCAATAGCTTGCATATAGGCCTTTAAAATTAGCACTTTTGATTTTTCACGTTCCTGTCCCATAGACTTTAATGGTGTTCACGTGTTTGAACAAATGTTTTGCCTGTTCGCATGTTCTGCTGTGAACCGAACTGGGGGGGTGTTCGGCTCATCCCTAGTAGAGAGGTACTTACCTAATAACCTGTTTCTCATCCTCTGTATGGATGGAATTTTTTCCTTATATGTACAGTACTCTCTATGCTCATGTTCATTTCTGTCATTACTCTTTTTACCACAATAAAAAGTTTGTAAACAAAAAAATGTATAAAACGCCAAATTTCTATGCAAAACAATGTACCGCTTTGAGACGCAAAAACCTGACATAATCATACTGCCAGGGTGGCTACGATTGCACCGTGTTAATACATTATTCACTCTTTCCTGTGAATACTGAACATTCAGTGAAGCAGCACTGAGAGAGCAGGAGCCAGGAGCCAGTAGTTTTGAAAGTTGCAAACTACAGATGCTGGAGTAGGAATTCTAACAAATAGTTTACTGGGGAATGTTTATTTTACACTCTGTTAAGTTAGCATTTAGTGGTCATCATGGGGTATTTTTCTGATTTTCTGTTCTTAAAAATGAAAAAACATTAGAACTGGAAAGAAAATAGACTAACATTCATTTTTGCCCCCATTCACACAAGAATGTACATATTGTTTGACAGGACAAATAGCTTTGCCATTTGCCATAGCTTTACCAACACACCAGTGTTAGGTTATTTTTGTGAAAAAAACCTTCCTCACTATCCCTGTGTATAAACTATCTATTACTCAACGCTATATAATATAGGAAGAAGCTAGCACCACTATGCATCCAACCACATGTACAAAATGAATATAGTGCATTCAAATTATAGTGCATTAATAAATATCTGAAAACAGTGTAAAAATCACCTATATATAATAAATTTACATGAGTCCATCTTTTCTTTTAACCACTTCAGTACCAGGCACTTTCGCCCCTTCCCGTCCAGGACAATTTTCAGCTCTGTCACATTTGGAATGAAAATTGCGCGGTCATGCTACACTGTACCCAAACAAAATTTTTATCATTTTGTTCCCACAAATAGAGCTTTCTTTTGGTGGTATTTGATCACCTCTGCGGTTTTTAGTTTTTGCTAAACAAACTAAAAAAGAACAAAATTTTTGAAAAAAAAAGGTTTTTCTTCGTTTCAGTTATAACATTTTGTTTTCTCCTTCATTAACGAGCACTGATGAGGTGGCACTGATGGGCACTGATGAGTTGGCACTGATAAGGTGGCACTGATGGGCACTGTTGAGGATGCACTAATATGTAGAATTGATGGGCACCAATAGGCTGCACTGTATTGCAGCACTGATGGGCACTGATAGGCGGCACTGACTGGCAGCACTGATGGGCACTGACTGGCTGCTGTGATGGGCACTGACAGGTGGCTGTGATGGGCACTGACAGGCGGCTGTGATGGGCACTGACAGGCGGCACTGACTGGCAGATAGGCAGTACTGATTGGCACTGACAGGTGGCACTGATGGGCAGCACTGATGTTGAGGTAGTGACAGGTTTTTCTGCTGGGCACTGAGATGGGCACTGACTGGCACTGTGGTGGGCACTGATTAGCACTGATATGTGCACTGATTGGCACTTTGATGGGCACTGTGAGCTGTGTTTTTATGGGGCACAGACTGACAGCTTATGGGCACATTTTAAAAGGTGTTGTGGCACATCTGAGGGGGCTGTGCTGATAATCAATGTGCTGATTATCAGCACAGACCCCCCCCCTCTGACAGGAAGAGCCGCCGATCAGCTCTCCCTGTCAGCGTGAACCGAGAAATGCCGTTTGCTGGCACTTCCTGGTTCACGCAATGATCAGCTGTGATTGGTCACAGCTGATCCCGTGGTAAGAAGCCTCTTACAGAGGCTTCTTATCACGATCAGAGATGCGGGGTGTCAGACTGACACGCCGCACTCACGATTGCCGCGCTGCATGCCCCCACGAGCGCGTGCTGGCATGTTATCCTGCTGGACTTCATATGACGCCCAGTCAGGATAACAGAGCCACTTCCCAGCCGTCATTCTGCATACGCCAGGCGGGAAGTGGTTAAATATATATATATAGAGTCCATAAATAAATGATTCAATATCCGTGAAATAAAGGTTGCAGTTGCTTATACCAAAAACTCTTCAGTAATTGCCTTTGATCACCACAGTGCCCTTCACCCCACCTATGGGTGTCTTCTCACCTGCTTGAATAGGCCTCACTAATTAAAGGAGGTCTATATGCGCTTTACAGTGTTATAAGTGGCACCGCTCCCACTGGCTGTACACTCCAAATCCGTAGCTCTCAGCTGGGACTAGGTGGAGCTGTGTATGCCGAGGATTGTATTGTGAAATGGCCGTTTTTTACTTTGGAAATGTAAGTGGATTCTTATATGGAAATAAATACTTTTTATTAGCGATTTGGACTATGGCTCTATCCTCTTGCCTCCTATATGATTGACACCATGCTGAGAGCTGCTGAGAGCCACAGATTTGGAGTGTACAGCCAGTGGGAGCTGTGCCACTTATAACACTGCAAAGCTTCAAATTTCAATGTAGTTTTAGTCATAGTCTTTTTGACTAAAATGCCATTTTAGTTTTAGTCACATTTTAGTCATCTGCAAAAGTTTTAGTTTTAGTCATATTTTGTTGACTAAAAGCTCCAGTACATTTTATTAGACTAAAATCACATTAGGCGTCTAAAATCAAATGGGTTTAGTTAAATTGTAATGCATTATTTAACTTTTTCTCTACAATTTCCAAACTCATTATATACTGCTGGAGTAAAAAAAATCTACCATTTCAGGAGGCCTTTAATGCTGCACAGGGCTTAGGACGGTGGTCTAAAGATGCCTGTAATGCTGCCCAGTGCTCTGGATGGTGATCTGAGGAGGCTTGTAATGCACACAGTGCTCTGGACAGTGGTCTGAGGAGGCCTGTAATGCACACACTATTCTGGACATGGACAGTCTGAGGAGGACACCTGTAATGCATTGCACACAGTGCTCTGGATGGTCTGTGGAGGCTTGTAATGCACACGGTGCTCTGGACAGTGATCTGAGGAGACCTGTAACACACACACAGTGCTCTGGACGGTGGTCTGAGGGAAGGCCTGTAATGTACCCACTCACAGTGCTCTGTTCTGGACGGTCAGGAGCTGGGACTCTCGTCGGGAGGCCTGTAATGCACAGTACTGCTCTGGACGGTCATCTGAGGAGGCCTTTAACGCTGCACAGTGCTAACTACTAATCATGTTACAGACTCGCTTGCTCGCTGGGAGCAGAAGCACTCATGGGCTCTACACAGGTGTAACTCCAGGGAAACTGGAAGTTCACGTGGGTCAACATTCCTCCCTCACATTTTCATTTTGTTTTAGTTTGTTGATAAAAATTTCAGTGGACGAAAATGTGGTGTACTTTTTGTTTTGTTTTCGTCACTGTAAAAAGGCCATGGATGAAAATGTTGTCAAAATTAACATTGCAACACACTTTAGGTTACAGTGCAGAGGTCTCTCTGATAATATGTCCTCTTCTTGTCAGAGGTTCTTAGCTTATAGTGATAGGCTAGTTTTTCTATTGGTTGAATGTTTTTAACACTTCTGGTTACATTTTCTTAGACCTTTTTTCATTTATGATCAAATGTTAGGGAATGTTACATTGCAAGGCAACAGGTAGAAACTGCCATTTCATACATATTGGAAACATTACTGGTATTGTTTATGACTTTTGCTCAAATGTTGAGACATTAGCACTGCATTTTTGTGTATGTAGGCCTCTATGTGTCTGTTCAATGACGCATAGCCCCCGGCTTATTCCACACAAGAATCAATATCTTGTGCATTCTGAGCCTTTTCCTGACATCTATTCTGTTGAGGTAGACTAGAAGTTAGGGGACATGTTGCCCCACATTTTTTAGACATAGAAATTAAAGTGTATGTAAGCTCTAATGCCGCATACACATGGTCGGAATTTCCAACGGGAAATGTTCGATGTGAGCTTGCTGTCGGAAAGTCCGACCGTGTGTATGTTCTATCGGACATTTGCTGACGGAATTTCCGCTCACAAATGTTTGAGAGCAGGTTCTCAAATTTTCCAACAAAAAACTTTGTTGTCGGAAAGTCTGAACGTGTGTACACAAGTCCGACACACCAAATTCCACGCATGCTCGGATTCAAGTACGAGACGGAAGTGCTCGGTCTTGTAAAACTAGCATTCGTAATGTAAAACACATAGCTAATTATTTGTCCAAACAAAAATTAAACATTTTTTAGGGGTCCGAACAAAATAAAGAGGAAGGCAACGCTGGAGAAACAGTTGAAATTGGTGAAGCCTTTGTACCCCAGGGCACACATCAATTATTTGACCAGCAGAATTGGTAGCCTGAGGAGTCCATTTAATAGGGAGCACAATATGGTCCAGGACTCCGAGAGATCGGGAGCAGCAGCAGATGACATGTATGTCCCAAGGCTGTGGTCTTACAACAGCCTGCGTCTTTTGCCAGACCAAACCGAACCCAGGCCATCACTCTCAACTCTTTCTTGCATGCTTCCTTTCAGGCTGTGGCTGTGGTGTTGGAGGTGTTGCTGGAGGTGGTGGAGGAGTCATATGGTCCAACTCACAGACGTGGCTTTTATTGGTGAGTTGGCCTATCACCCTCTTATTTGGGGCCTGAAATATGACCTCCTCACAGATGAGGCATTGGCCCTTCTCCATTACTTGCATTTTACTGTCCGTCATACATGCAAAGCACTCCTGGACACTAGGGGTGGTTGTGAGGACTGCAGTAGCCTGCCGAATCAAATTAGTCGCTGACTCCTCCAGGTCCCTTGCCTTCCTGGTCTTTTTTGTTGGAAGGTGGAGGGGAGGAACCTGGGATTTGGTCAGGCTACTGGGCATGGCCACCTAATGGCTGCCACTTTCCACGGCCACCTCCTGGCTGCCACTTTCCACGGCCTCCTCCTGCTAAGACTTTCCTGTGTATGAAAATGGTACATAGTTTTAGATTTTTGGTCATCAATCACACACAATTTTGAGCTCAAGACTGTTGCAAATTGAATGTTAACAAATAGAAAAGACTATCATTCTGACCCCAGCATTTTTCATTCTTGTTCCAATCATTTTTGGCTACTACTGTCTATTGATATGTAAGCCACTTTATTAAATCAGAAATTAGTGATCAATAATAACATCTAGTTAACATCATTAATTTTTTGACAAGAAATATGTTGAACAATGCTATACCTGGCTCAAGCTGGGCTCTTCCACATCTTCTTGGGTGGAAGGCCAAGGTTATACATCGGAAGCCTCATCTGAGGTGGAAGGAAGAGTGGAAGGAAGGGTTGAGAGTGATGGCCTGGGTTCACTCTGGTCTGACAAAAACTGCAGTGTATCGTAGTACCCGAGCCTGGGGACATATATGTCATCTACTGCTGCTCCTGATCTCATGGAATCCTGGACCTTTTTGCGCACCCTATTATATGTGCTCCTCAGGCCACCAATTTTGCACGTCAAATAGTTGATGTCTGCCATGGGAATCACCGGCTTCACCAATTCTAACAATTGATCCAGCGCTGCCCTCCTCTTTAGTTTGTTGTTATAAAATTGGTGTTTCACTTGCCACAGACAGGGCAGCTCTCTGTACTTATCAATAAAGTTGGGGAGGAAGTAATGGTCATTAAATTTATCCATTTTCTCTGCAAGTCACAACACAAGACAAACCCTAATGTCAGGCTAAACTCTCCTAATCTTGTCCCAATATAGGCCTCAATCTATAAGCAGTATAGGCCACTAACCACTGATGCCCCAAGTTAAAATTGTACCTTCGTTTGCACGATCGGCGCTTACGCTACTCCGTCCTCCACTCACAGATCGTACGTACGGCGCATGTGTGTTATGCTTTATCTACAATGCACATGTGTAAAACTCTGCCCCTGACCTTCTTTCTAGTGTATTCCCCGACCCCTTCTATTTCAGCACAGTGGGAGAGCACATGGTGGAAAGACAACAGGTGCGTGATAATAGCAGCAACAACGAGGAAAGCCAGAGCCAGAAACATCCCGATCCAGGAGATTTAAAGCCTCAAATATGTCCTTTGTAGAGATGGTGGACATCTTGAAGAGGGCTGACGATGATGGGAAGTATGGACCGTACAGCAACCCAAATGTGAGAAAGGACAAGATCATGACAAAAGTTGTGAGAAGTCTGCAGAAGAATTTTGGGGTACGACGATCCAAGGAGCAACTAAGGAAATGTTGGTTAGACCTCAAATTGAGGGAGCAGGATCAGTACAGAAGGATCAAGAGAGTGCTGCAAAAAAAGTAAGCGTTTTGTCATGTGTTCCTATTATTATTATTATCATTACTTTCGTACTGGTACATGTGCTTTTCTTTACTGCTGTATGGTTTAAAATGGCAAGTTTCAGGTTCGTGGGCACAGTAATCATTCGTATTAAACATCGTTTGTTCGACCACTAATACAATGTTTTTGGCAGATGCAGGTTAACTACATTTGTTCATGCCTATTTGTATTAAAAGAAGTTTAGTACATTGTTGTCTAGATGGGTTTGTAACTAGAATGAAATGCAAACTTTATTCAGTGTCAGGAGAGGACACTCAGCAACTGTTTACACATCTGAACGCAGATGCATTAGTGTGGGACACCAGGACACCCTTTTTAGGGTGTCCCACACAGCTGCTCCAGTGGATACTAGGAGTCTCTCCATGTGTAAAACTTTAAAAAAAAGGTAAGTATTCCAGCTTTAAGAAAGGGAAAAAATCATGTCTTCAGCTTGGAACTCTGCCAAAACAGACAATTGTACGTCACTTCCAAGCAATGTTTCATATTCCTATTTCTTACCTCAAATATCTATGTGCTAAGTATACCTTTTTTTTATTCACATAGGGGAGAAAAGAATCAGGACATCTGAAGACACCAAGAACCCCACACCTCCTAAAGAAGGGGAAATCCCCACACACCCTGAAGAAGATGTGGAGGGAGGAGAGGTTCAGGAAGTGGGCAAAATAGTGACCACAACAGGTCAGCGTCTGAGACTACAGCTTCAGGTAATAGATGTATGCATGCATATTTATAATACATGGTGTGTTTTTTTATTTTTAGATGATGTGTATGTTTTGGAAGAAGAAACTTATTTCAACAGTGCAAGTGCACAGATCCTCATCGGGGAGACAATGGTGTGCAATCGGGAATTAGAGACGATCAAGGAAAACATCAATGATGTTGAAAAAAGACTCAACAACATCATTGATGTTTTAGGAAGAATCTAAAACACACAAAAATGTTGACAGTTTGTTGTTATATTTTACATTTTTTAAAAAGTTTATAAGTAATTTGAAAGCCAAATTTTGAAGATGCACACAGTGTGTCAATATGTGCTATCTGCCATCACGGGATATCAGTGTACGCGTTTTGTGGTGCAACCCCTTCCTCGCAACTAAAGTAAATGAGAGGAAGGGGTTGCACCCCCAAAACACGTCCATTGATCCCCCATAATGTGAGCTAACACATGTTTACATTAGGTAAGGCATCAGGAGGGAAATCCACATTTTGACTCCCAATTTGTGTGCATCTTCAAAATGTGGCTTTTACAGGGGTGACATCACCCCATCTGATGAAGGCAAGATCAACACAGTTTGGACATATAATTTATCAAAGTTGAACTTTGTAAGTTCCTGAGTTGTGTATGTTATGGTTTTAAACATGCCTGTTTAACTAAAAAAAGGCTATATACTGTCACACATAAATGTTACAAAACCAATGTTGGTTTGTTAAAAAACCCTTTTCTAATACACATGTGAATGTGCACGGAGTAAAATGTTTTATACTCAACAATGTGTGGCTTCTTCTTTCAATGCTCAATACCAATTTTGGTGTAGTTACAGTGACAATGGGGGTATTTACTAAATGCAAATCCACTTTGCACTACAAGTGCACTTTCAGTGCAGTTTCAGTGCACTTGTAGTGCAAAGTGGATTTGCCTTTAGTAAATAACCCCCACAGTGCTCTAAAATTTGCCCCAATCAGACCATTTTAGGGACTCAAAGCAATTAATTCATGGAGCTGAAAAGGATGATTATTTTTTATCATTAATGCATTACATACATTAACAACAAAAACAATGTGTGTGTGTAGCAGACGCACAACATAATAGTTAGCTGAAGAAGAGATTGTCACCTCATGTATCAAATAAATTACATTTGCACTATTGAAGAAAATGGCCTAAAATAAAAGGACATTGGAGAACCTAGGAAACAGATAAAAGAAACACAAGCAGTAAATCAAATGAAATATGAGTTTAGTTTATAAAAAAAAAATGATTTAAAACATGTTTTAGACATTGTCTGGTACCCGCAACATGGCTTGAAAATGAATGGCTGGTCAGAACGAACTGACAGAACGCACTGAAAATCAGAAAGTACCTGAGAAGACGATCTGAAAATCAGAAACGTGCGGACAAGAACGCCCTGAGAAACAGATACAAACTATTAAATAGAACGCACTGAAAGACAGGAATAAACTGACAACACGCACTGAAGAACAGATACAAACCCACAAGCACAAACTGACAAGCAGTAACAAACTGAAAAGCACGAGGCTGAAAAGCGCAAATTTTCTTTCACCAAACTTCTACTAACACGAGATAAACACGAGATTAGCAGAAGGAGCCCAAAGGGTGGCACACTGGCTATTGAACTTCCTTTTTATAGTCCCATCGTGCATGTTGTACGTCACTACTTTCTGGACGTTCAGCATTTCTGACAACATTTGTGTGACCGTGTGTATGCAAGACAAGTTTGAGCCAACATCCACGGTTTTGTTGTTGGAATGTCCGATCGTGTATACGCTGCATTACATTTAATGCAGGATGGAAATCCCAAAATACTCATCTCTTCCCCAGCCATTTAATGTTTGTAAGGTTTTTTTAATGGTGTGAAAATCTTCTTCCCGACTTCTTCCGGTTGCAGAGTCTTCAGCCACCTTGATTGGCCGATGCAGGATAAAGTAACTCCCATGCATGGGCATGGCAGTTAATTTATTCTAACACCTGGCAGATGCTAAAATTGTACACTGAGCTTCTCATGGCCAGCTCAGTGTATACTAAAAATAATATTAATAGGAGGAAGGTAAGAAGCCTTTATTGCAGAAGGTACATGGTATAGATGTTACATCTATACATTTTATACATGTTCTGTTATAATAAAAAATACTTTGTGTTCACAATTTTTTGGTTTTAAGGCCTTTGTTCCACTTTAACTTATATGATTTGCTCTCTTGTACTTTGTAAAATATTCCATTAAAAGTATTTTGTTATATATGTTCATTAAGTGCAAAAAATACCTTTTTATCATGTCATAAGTTCAGGGGTTATCCTGTGCCCTGTGCACTTCCCATGCTATCTGAGAATTCTAATAGTCTTCCTAGTTGTAATGTTTGATTAAAGAATGATTAGTGTCTATATTATGGACGATAGAATAGGGGTGGCTTTGAGTAGTTTAATAAAAGATAACTTGGTTAGTAAAAGAAAACTTGGCAGGATTCACACCCCTCAATGCACAAAAATGCTGCTTGTTTGGTCACAAGCTGAGTACATTTCTGGCAAATCTACAAGTACTTTTCAATACTTTTAGGGTCTTTAAAGACTTAAAACATGGGCAAAATGTGCATATATTGCAGCAAGGCACAGTACACTTTTTGTTTCAATTTTATCTGTTTTTATCATCTCTCTAGACAACACATCCATTCCATGTGTTGTTTAAGCTTCACATAGACTTTGGATCTCCAGCAAATAGTCCTTATGATAGGTGAAGTTCAACTCTCTGTTTTGTGCATTGTGTGCATCTTCCAAACCACATGTAGACATTTTTTTGAGGACATGCAATCAAAAAGATTCTGTTTTCAGTACTGAGATGTCTAATATGTGGAAGATTTGGTAATGTGATCTCAAGATTCATAGCCAAACCTATAGCTGTTCTAGAAAGCCCTCTTTCTCATTGAACTATTGGATAGAGCCCCTTTTGGCCTCTGTGCCTCTTTTCACCTGAATCTGATAGCTAGCTAAGGTTTGTATTGGGTATGATTGTTTCATTTAAGGTGTCTCTTTTTAAAATAACTGGCATATATATCTTTTTACATGAAACTTTTACACAAAAAGACACGAAAATCATTGTATTATATAAAAAGATTTTTATTGTCAAAGCATCTTAACATATACAGAAGAAACTTGAACTGTTTGATTTATTTTCTGTTTGAACTGTCTTGATTGAGAGAGAAAATCGTAATTTGGCAGGGCCATTATATTTTCTCTTTACATCACAGTTTGTGCAGGAAAAGAGAAAGACATTGCACTTTTATTATCATCTCCCTTTCCGTACATGCAATCATTGATTATATCACAAAGATGATTATTCTTTAATGCTGCTTGCTCCTATGATACCAATTATTTTAAGTCTCTGCGACACATCATTGACAGCCTTTAAATGGAAGGTTATGTCTCAGTAGGATTTATTTTTAATCCTGTAGAAGAAAAATGAGGAGGAAATTGAGAAAGTGTGAGATGAAGAGCTACAGAAAGTAGCACTCCTTGTATATGTGTGTGTTGTTGTGAACTGATCTAGTTTACTTAACCTACCAATCTCTGTGGCCTTAATTGTATAAAGAGCATCAGAGTTTTTAGCTATTTTATGCTGTGTTTATTTCCTTTACAGAGGAGTTGTTTCAGTCCTAAAATACAAATAGTTAACTCTTTTAATTCACTATAATTCCAATAGGAAAGTAGTTCAAAGCCATATACTTTAGTACCTGCTACCTTCACAATCTTGTGTCCATGCCCATCTTTTCCACTTCATTGTGTTAGACAGCACATGCGGCAGAACATAGAAAGATTGCAATGGTGTCTTCCCCTTCTTCTCACTTTCTCAGTTACATGAAATGAAGGATCAGTTGCATGTGTAAACTAAAACACATGTCTGCCCATGTACATGGGTACATAAAGGTTGTTAGAAACAGGTCAATGATACTTAGAACCATTCATAAGCTATCTTTCATTGGTCAGAATTACCATTTTATTTATTCATAAAGCACATTCTCTAGTCAGGTTGACTTTCACACTCACTGAGTCCAAGTAATAAGCTCCTGCTCTGAAACAGAGCCATGTGTTTTATTGAGATTTACCAAGATGGTGCAGAACAGGGGGGAATCACGCAACAGAACAAAGACCTAGGACACCTTTTATTAACATAATCAATAAAAATGCATGAACATTCAACAAGCAAAATACAGTTCCCCTGGTAGCAAAGATTAATCCAAATAAATAGTTGTATGAGGTCATCTTCAAACACTGTCATGCTCAAAGGAAGGTTGCAGACTTTTGTAGTGGAGGGTTGAACTTATGGTGCAACAAATGTCTCAATGTAAATATCTATGATTTTACATTGTTCATCCTAGACAGACCCCAAACTAAACTCTTTGCATGTCTATATTAACCCATGATGGAGGTAAAACAAATATTACTGGCTGAACACAAATTTGCAACTTTGACATGTGTTAGTAAAACTGTACATATCATTGCATTGCAACTACTTTGTGTATCCACGTGGATTATTCCTTGTTTTTTTTCAGGACAAATTCTTTTGGTGGGAAATGGTAATGGATATCACTTGAAAACTATCCCAAAATATTACCAATGTTACTACCAAAGAACAACCCAAAATTAATTCTCCTGCTCCTGATGTTTGCAGTGATATAACATATGTGTATATTATTTTTTGTTTGGTCCCGTAGTAGGGCCCATTTTGCTTCTTTTACCCTACCTAAAACACACTGACACTGACACTAATTGAAACTGATATTAATTTTAAAAATGCTTTAAAAAAAACCCCTAATCAAAATATACTGACCATGATCTTTTACCCTGGCCCTTGATCTTTGACCCTTACCTTGAACCTAACACTAATCCTGACACTGACCTAGACCAAATTTTGATCTGGCTATTTTTTCTTATTAAATGTTTTTCTTATTTTTTACATGCTTTTGTTTGTTTACATTTTCTCCCCTGGCAAGCAAGATACAAAAAAAAAAAAAAACACATGGGCTGGCTGCACAGTGACTGATCACTGTGATAGCCAATCAGAGGCTATCACAGAGATTCAGTGTTTGTACAAGACCTGGGTCTCTCAGTGAAAGTATGGTCTCTGTGCTGGGAGTGTGCTGGGAGCATGCTATGCAGCGTGCTCCTAACACAAACACTGATATACATATATGAGACCCACTTCAGTGAGGCCATGTATATGTGTACAGGTGGCAGGAAGGAGTTAAAGTAGAATTCCAGACTAAATCTTGTCTTCAAAAATGTCACTTCTCCCCTTTTAACCTGTGTAAAAAAGATGTATATGATGTGTATACATATCTATTTTCAGTCTGCTCTGATTTGGTCATGTGATGGCCTGTGTCAGCCAGCAGCAATTGTAGGGGAGAGGAAAGAGTGCTCAACAATGGTTTGGAATGCCTGGGAGCAGTGCTGTCTCCAATAGGCTCCCATGTCCCAGCCATTGCTGGTGCTCCCTCCTCTGTGTTAGGAGGGGGAGGGGATAGTTTTAAGACTAATTAGGTTGAGACTGGAATTCTACTTTAACCACTTCAGCCCCGGAAGAATTTACCCCCTTCCTGACCAGAGCACTCTTTGCGACAATTGCGCAGTCGTGCGACGTGGCTCCCAAACAAAATTGACATCCTTTTTTCCCACAAATAGAGCTTTCTTTTGTTGGTGTTTGGTTGCCTCTGCAGTTTTTATTTTTTGCGCTATAAACAAAAATAGAGCGACAATTTTGAAAAAAAACGCATTATTTTTTACTTTTTGCTATAATAAATATCCCCCAAAAATATATAAAAAAATGTTTTTTCCTCAGTTTAGGCCGATACATATTCTTCTACATATTTTTGGTAAAAAAATCACAATAAGCGATTATTGATTGGTTTGCGCAAAAGTTATAGCGTTTACAAAATAGGGGATAGTTTTATGGCATTTTTATTAATTTTTTTTTTTTAAATGGTGGCGATCAGTGATTTTTATTGTGACTGCGACATTATGGAGGACACATCGGACATTTTTGACACATTTTTGGGACCATTGTCATTTATACAGCAATCGGTGCTAGAAAAATGCACTGATTCCTGTGTAAATGACACTGGCAGTGAAGGGATTAACCACTAGGTGGCAGTGTAGGGGTTAAGTGTGTCCTAGAGGCGTGTTTCTAACTGTGGGGGGGTGGCTACATGTTACACATCACTGATCTCTGCTCCGATGACAGGGAGCAGAGATCGAGTGACACTGTCACTAGGCAGAACGGGGAGATGCTGTTTACATCAGCATCTCCCCGTTCTTCCTCCACGTGAGGCGATCGCGGGTATCCCCGCGGCGATCGAGTCTGGGGGACCCGCGATCCGACTCATGGAGCTTTCCGCGCGCACCGCCAGCCCTCTCTTAGGGCAGCGTACAGGTACGTGGTTTTGTCTGTAGGAGCCCTTCTGCCACAGTATATCTGCGTGAGGCAGTCGGCAAGCGGTTAAGCAAAGTATAGTCTGATTCAGCTGTTACTAAAGGCAAAACACTAACATTTAGTTTAATCAAAAACTAGCTTTGGTTGTGTGCCAGTGCTTAGGCTAGGTTTGTTTTATAGTAATACACTGCGGGTTATTTACAAAAGGCAAATCCACTTTGCACTACAAGTGCACTTGGAAGTGCAGTCGCTGTAAATCTGAGGGGTACATCTGAAATGAGGGGAAGCTCTGTTGATTTTATTATCCAATCATGTGCAAGGTAAAATGCGGTTTTATATTTTCCCTGCATGTCCCCCTTGGATTTACAGTGACTGCAATTCCAAGTGCACTTGCAGTGCAAAGTGGATTTGCCTTTCGTAAATAACCCCCACTGGCTTTCTTCCAACTAGGCAGGTTTAAATCTATCTTTCAGTATGTAGGCTAGATTAATTCTAGGCTGATGCATTTGTATGTTGGCTGACCTAGTGGACCTGACAAATCAAAGGGATATTATGACCATTACCTGATGGCACTGACATCAGTGGCCACACCATTTTCTGCTTTGTATATAACTTCTGCAATTAGTACATGTACTGATGTGAATGGAGCCTATACAGAGCTATAGCTAAAATAAATGAGGGAAACCTTTACAACACTTAGAGGAGACATTCTTACTGAGGCCCTAGAGATAACAATTAAGCACATCATATAATACAATGGATTTATTTATCTGGTTCATTGAATGCCTGCAGACAGATTAAAGGTTAGCAGGGCTTTCCAACAGAACAATCAAATGAACGCAATAAAACCATACAGAATAATGTTAATACACTTATTTACAGCTGTGTAACCCCTTTTTATAACAATTACTGTCTAGATGTGCCAGCAAGTAATACACTTATAGTGTTTGCTGCTGGCAAATACTTCTATCGAGTCCTGTTGAAAACAGCAGCATAAGTCCCAAGTTAGGCGAAAAAAAAAATAGTTTGTTTTGCACCAGTAAACTAAGATGACAGTGTTTTTGCTTAATTTAAGCATTGAGAACTATTTTTTACATTCATTTGATTGTTTGCAGCTTGGGAACTTGGGGGGGGGGGTGTCAGAACTTGCCACAATCATTCCTGAAGGATGAAAGTTTTGGAGAAACGTGATGGGTAGGTGATTTACTATAAAGTTGTATATCATGCTGAAAGACCCTTGTCAGCAATGTGTTAAGTCTAGTTACTGATACTAGCTAATCACATTTCAACACACAGTGGTCAGGTCAATGAAAAACGAATTTACCTTATTAAAAAGGCAGGATAGAGTAGGCCGATTGATCTAGTCCTATTAACTCCATGTAAAAGAATGTTTCAAGAATAAAGAATGTTTCAAGAATAAAAAGGCAGCAGTGTCTATAGTAACCAGTGAGGTTTTCCTATTCATTAACCTTTCTTAAAAACATGAATGCTAAATCTGATTAGTATGTACCATGCACTTTGCCACATACCAAGTTTTTCCTGGGACCCTTAGATAGCCCTAGAGACATTGCAAAAAATCTCAGAGGCAGGCAGCTCCTGTAGCATAGCATATACTGCTAGAGTAGCTTGCAAAATATTATTAATGGCTGAAACATGCATAAGCTCTCATCATGGTTCAGAGAAAGTTGAAAATACATTCAGCACTGCAGGATCTGCCTTACTTGGACTACAGCAGTAATACAGCTGCTTGTACTAAACATTTCACTCTATATATCTTTGTTAATACTTGTTCAGTGTACCACCTAAGTTTTTTTTTTTTTTTTAAGTTATTTATTAATGGTTAAGGTTATGGTTAGACTGGAGAGTGATCAGCTTTTAAATAATTGCCAATAAAAAAAAAAATAAGCTTACTTTACAAATGCAAACTTGTCTCTACTAGTTTATTTTATAAGTTGTGTTTTAATACACATAATTATTTCACTATCTCTGCAACAGATTTTCTTATGTTTGTTTTGGCCTGAATTGGAATAGTGATGATTTTTTTTCTTAAACCTAGTAACCTTTAAAATACAGTTTACTGTATGTTTTGTAGCCTGAGGTATTAAAATACATAATAAGTTCTCCAGGGTAGAAATCCAATATGTTGGCATTATAACACTAAATATAGTGCTGTTTATACAGGAAAAAAAGAATGAATAAATAATTTTGTTAAATTCTTTATAGACTTGTGGCATCTTCAGCATATGATGCCCAGAATACAACATGTCAATTTCAACTTTGGGTAATGAATATTGAATAGATGGATTGATATGATGTACTAAATAACAAGGTCTGGAACAGTTTGTATTGTGGAAATACATTACAGAAGCACAAAACTGCATCCGCTGGGGAGTTAATGCCCATCAATTTATTTTGTATTAGACAAGCACATTATTTATTTACATTATTTACTTGAAAAACAATCAGTGATTTCTAGTGCCCGCTAAAGCAAACAGAAATCTTTAATGTTGAATGATCACTATAAATGACGTATACATTATATCTGTGCAATAACTACTATTACTGGTTTTCTGTTACTTGAAGGAGTTAATAGTGAATCTTCCTGCTTTCCTAAAGCACTTTATGACTTGGGTAAAAAATATTAAGTAGGTAATTTTATAAACATGGTTTAGTTCTAGGCAATTTAAAACTGGATGGTGAATGCCAGTTTTTCAGATGTGATTGATTAACTTGCAAAGCTTCCAGTACATAGTATAGAATGAATGTTGATGGCTCATTAACCTCTTTTCAAATGCTGTAGAGTTTATGGTTTCATGGAAAGGTTTAATCAGAATAGACCACTAACACAGATAAGCAAATTGATACATAGAAGGAATCTAGCAAATTTAGTGAATCCTATCTTTTTCCTTGTCAAAAGAAGTTTATTGAGTATACAATGTTATAAAGATACATAAAGTAAGTTTACAAGGATCTATAAAGTAAGCTCATTGTTTTACAGTAGGGTTTATATAGGTAAATATCATGAAATTTCAAATATTAAACATTGGGTTCACGTAAACCTAAATTAAAGATATATATCATTTCCTTAGTTACTTTTGTAGGTATTTAAATGATTTATACCTACTATACATATTTTGTTAACAAGTAGAGTGTATATAGGTCAAATAGATTCTGATAATGAGCTTTAATCATAAGGTGGAGAAAAGGAAAGAGAAAGAAGAAAAAGGGTTGAAAGGTAGAGGTATGGTCCACAAGGTTGTCCCGCTCGTCAGTTTATTATTCTTTTTAGTTCTCTTTGAAGCCTTAGAATGGGTGTCTCTGTAAGTCATTTAATCTGTTACCATGGCAACAGGACAGAGTCATTGAAGTTTGACAGGAACTGTTGTTTTATCCAAGGATGCCAAAGTTTTTCAAATTTTGGAATTTGATTTTGATCGATGGCTACCATCTTAGCATGGGACATTGTATTATTCATTCTGTGAATTGTTTCTGTTAGTACCAATGTAGGAGATTTCCATGCCTTGGCCACTGTTTGTTTTGCAGCCGTTATTAGTTGGATCATAAGTATGAATTGAGAGAGTGTTAACCATTCCGGTTTTAGATTAAGTAAAGTTAAATATGGATCTGGTTGTATTATTTTTTTAAATATTTTAGATGCAATCATGAAGACTTCCTTCCAGAAGGTTTGGATTACTGGGCACGTCCACCATATGTGTAAATATGTGCCTATTTCTGGGCATCCTCGAAAACAAAGAGTTGAGGTATTAGGTGAATATTTTGCCACTCTAGCGGGTACAAGGTACCAGTGAGTTAGGACTTTATAATTTGTCTCCAGTGCTAAGATGTTGGGTGAAGATGACTTAGATGTGAGCCATATGTTAGACCAGTCCGTGTCTTCTAAAGTTCGTCCCAAGTCCTCTTCCCACCTCTGAACGTAAGAGGGTCTATTAAGATTTGCTACTCCATATAATTGATTATAAAGTGATGAAATTGTACCTTTAGCAAATGGATCTTTTGTACAGATTGATTCAAAAATGGATAATTGGGATAATGGTGTATCCCCCTTTAGGAATGGTGTATAGAAATTTTTGATTTGGAGATATCTAAATATCTCAGAGTTTGGCAGATCATATTTTTCTCTAAGCGATGGGAATGAAAGGAATGATTTAGATGTTATGAAGTCATTTAGTGTCTGAATGCCTGATGTTGTCCAAGCTTTAAAAGAATTTGGGTGGATCCATGCCGGATAAAAGGCCGGATTTCTGATAAAAGAAAGGAGAGGATTGTGTGGAGATTGTAACTGATATTTGGTTTTTAGTTTATCCCAGAGAGATAAGAAGTGTTTAGTTATGGGATTATGAATTTTAAAGCGGTCTTTAGGATCAAGCCATAATAAATTTGATATTAATAGAGGGTAATTTTCTGAAGCCTCTATAAATACCCATAATGGGATTTCCTGTTTTGCATGGTATTTGGACAGACTGGCCAAATGTGCTGCTCTGTAGTAGTTAGTAAAATTAGGGTATCCCAGGCCTCCTTTATTTTTGGGAAGATGTAGTGTGTGTATAGGTATACGTGGTTTAGAAGAGCCCCATATAAACGAAGTTGCTCTTTTTTGTACTATTCTCAAAAAATAGGAAGGAATTGGAATAGGGAGGACCCTGAATAGATAAAGCAATTTGGGTAGAATAGTCATTTTGATTGCATTAATCTTCCCTATCCAGGATAAAGGAAGTTGCGACCATTGTTTTATTAGATTTGTGATCTGTCTTAATACAGGAGGATAATTGGTTGAGAATAAGTCAGAATGAGATGCTGTTAAATGAATTCCAAGATATGGGATTGATTTTTCTGCCCATGTGAATGGGAGGGCAGCCCTAGCCGGGATCAATTCCATGTTTGTGAGTGAAATATTAAGCACTAGGCATTTCTTAGGATTAATCATAAGGCCGGATAGGGCTGCAAATCCATCAAGAGCTGGTATTAAGTTAGAACCAGAGACCTGTGGTGATGATAGAAAAAGTAATATATCGTCTGCAAATATACATAATTTGTGTGTAATACCTCCTACTTCAATGCCAGTTATAGTTTGGTTTGTTCTGATGTATTGGGCCATGGGTTCGAGTATAAGGGCAAATAATAAGGGAGATAATGGGCAACCCTGTCGGGTACCTCTTTCGATATTAAAGGCTTCAGATTTGTATCCAGCATATTTTATATAGGCTTTGGGTTTATTATATAATGCTTTGATCCATGTTAAAAAGTGGGGTCCAATACCCCATTTTTGTAATGAATATTGCATATATTGCCAGGATACTGTGTCAAATGCCCTCTTAATATCGAGAGATAGAAAACATAAAGGGATTTTCCGTTTTTTAGCAATATGTGCCAATAACACTGCCCTGCGTATATTATCGCCTGCCTGTCTATTTGGCATGAAGCCTACTTGATCTCTATGTATTAATTTTCCTATAATGCTATTGAGGCGTTTTGCTATTATTTTTGCTAATAATTTAATATCGAGGTTTAACAGAGAGATAGGCCGACAATTTACACAGGAAGTATCATCAGAAAGGGGTTTTGGGATCATACAAACAATTGCCATTAGTGTTTCTTGCCGAAAAGAATGTCCATCTAGAAGTTTGTTAAAAGTTTCAGTGAGAATGGGAGAGAGTATTTCTGAGAATGTTTTATAGTATAAAGCCGAGTAGCCATCTGGGCCTGGTCTTTTGTTAAGTTTTAGGTCTTTTATGGCGTTAGCAACTTCATCTATAGTTATAGGCTCATCCAAACTGCTTTTTTGATTCTGAGATAACTCAGGTAAGGTTATTTTTGAGAAGAAGGATTCAGCTTCTGTAGGATTAAATTCATTGTTTGTCTTGTATAAAGTTGCGAGATGTGAGTGAAATTTATGGACTATTTTAACTGGATTACAAGTGTAAACATTTTTTGATAATTTCAAACGTATTGGTTTGAAAGATTTGTTAGTTGAATTTAATGCCCGAGCCAAATATGTACCTGGTTTGTTTGTATTCATGTAGAAATTGTGTTTGGAGGGTTTGAGGGATTTATCAACTGACTCAGTGAGAAATAGATCGTATTCCAATCTATATTTTTCCAGATGAGATTTTGTACTCTGAGATGGATTATCTTGAAATGATATGTAGGCTGCATTAAAATTGAGTTCTAGTTTTTTGCTAGATTTTTGCGTTCCCGTTTAAATAGTGCCATTTGTCTTTGTATTGTACCACGCAAGACAGGCTTATGAGCTTCCCACAGTGTTAATGGGGAGATGTCTGTTGTATTATTAATTGATATGTATTCCTTTAAAGCTTGTTCAATGGCCATCTGATGTAGTGGGTGTTTGAGCATTATGTCCGGTAAGTACCACGTTGGGTCATGCGCTTTTGGTATGGCTGAGGCTATAGTAGTGTATACTGCATTATGGTCAGACCACGGAATCGGAATTATATCTGATGCAATAATTTCTGGTATCATTCCTATTGTTAGAAAAATATGATCTATTCTGGTGAAGGTTTGATGAGGGTGCGAGAAATAAGTGAATTTCTTTTTCATTGGGTTACTTTCTCTCCATTAATCTACCAGATTGTATTTGGAAAGAAGTTGAGAAAAAGGTAATCTAGAGGTTATTTTGGATGGTGTAAAAGGTGATTTATCTAGAAATGGGAGGAGGACCTGGTTCGAATCCCCACACATTATCACTGTTCCTATTTTGTGTGTATTAATCACTTGTAATATATGTGAGAGGAATGGTGTAGGTTGTTTGTTAGGAGCGTAGTAGGAAATCACCGTGATTGCTGTATCCATTATATAACCCATGAGTATCAGGTATCTACCTTCTGGGTCTTTAATTTCTGATGATAAGGTGAATGGTGTGGATCGGTGAAATGCAATTAGAGTTCTCCTTTGCTTGGTACAGGCAGAAGCCGTGTAAATTTGTTGATAAAAAGGAGAAATATATTTTGGAGTAGAATCTTTGGTGAAGTGTGTTTCTTGGAGGCATACTATGTGAGCCTTCTTGTTATGGAAAGTACGGAAGTCTTTGGTCCTTTTTTGAGGGACATTTATTCCCTGAACATTCAGGGAAAGTATATTCAGTGGTGCCATGGCAATAGATCAAATAGTTTTGACTTACTTTTTGTTATGCAGAGCTGACTGCGCAGATCAACCTGTGTGGACTGAAGAGATGAATAGATAGAAAAGAAACCAGTGAATTCTGGAGTAAAGAGTAAACAAAAAACATATGAGATTAGATGATACATTGTATAAATTATTTTTTGCAAGTAGTCACAATTTACCCGTGAAAGAGAGTAAATATCTCTCTCAGGGGAATAAGTGCCTTTGTCACACTCCCACATAATATGGTTGGGAGAATGAGGAGGGCTAATGGGGGTACACGGATCTTCCGCTTACAGGAGAGAAGTGCTATGTCAAAAGACATCAAAATGATGTTTCATTAATTGGAGTGAAGAATATAGTTTTTGTTGAAATTATTTATTCCAGGGTGGTTGTATATGGTTAGTCTTGCCCTAGGCTAAATAATTCAGTTAGAAAGGTACTGTTAATAACTTTGGTATTGATGAAGATAGTTTGAATTATTTTGGGATTTTAACCCTTTTAGAGTAAACAATTACATATTTTTTTCATATGTAACTGTTTAGATATGTTAACTCATAAAATTGAGGTTGTATTGCTTCAGATTAGAATAAACAAAAACATAATTCTAGGAACTAGTTAGGTAATAATATATTTGTTTTAAGAAAAGAAAGAAAAAGCTTCCATTACTTCTGGATTATTGAATATATTTGTCCTAAAAAGTAATAAATCTATTGTTATTACCTGATAATATATAACTGAACAAGAATTTCCTTATTTCACTTATATATTCTAAGGCTATATGAATCAGAAGGAATATAAGAAATATAACTGGAATGTAACATGATCCCACATAGTGTGTGACTATCAGAATGCAGTTACATTCAGTTATAAATATAGGTTTTTTTATAGAGAACCATCTCTTAGTATAATAAATGAAGAGATATCAGGAATTAAGATGTCAGTCCATTGAATCTTCTTGGTCCATGGATGATGTGGCATAACGGCCTCTTTTGTGAGAATGATGATTCCCATTTTATTCTGAAATTTTCTGGGTGCTGCCTGAAGGTGAAGATGACGCCATTCTTCTGCGTGTGGGAGTGTTGCTGCTTGTGGGTTCTGTCAGATTTAATTTTAAAAGGGTTTGTTGTAGTTCATCTGCTGATCTGCTTCTGTAAATTGTACCTTGGTAGTTAAATCTGACTGAAAAGGGGAAGCCCCATTGATACATAATGTTGTGGCGTTGCAGTTCCATTAGTTGGGGTTTCATGGATCGTCTTTTAGTAATAGTAAGTTGGGATAGGTCAGCAAAAATTTGATAATTGTGTCCTTGAAAATTAAGTTCCTTTTTTTCTCTTGCAGCAATTAGTATTTGTTCTTTCGTTCTGTAATAATGAAATTTTGTGATTATATCACGTGGGGGTCCATCTTTCTTTTTGGCTGTGAGGGCTCTGTGTACTCTGTCCAGTTGTAAACGTTCAATAGGGATATCTGGCTTTAGTTCTTGTAATAGAGCAGTAATAGTAGATTGCAGGTCTGTCACAGTTTCAGGTATTCCCCTTATGCGCAAGTTTGAACGTCTGGCTCTATTTTCGTAATCTTCGAGCTTAGTTTGAAGTATTAAATTCTCTTTTTTTAATTGTTCCAATTCTGTTATATTTTCTTGGGTTGTAATTTCAATTTCATCCATTTTTATTTCTAAGGATGCGGTGCGGTTTCCCAGCTCTCTTATTTCTTTGGTTAGGCTTTTTGTTATTTGGTCTGAGGTTTGTTTTAAAGCCTTATGAAGCATCTTTTCAAATTGTAATAATATTACTGGGGATACTGAGGAGGCTTGTGGAGAAGTTTGTGAGAGGATTTGTTCTGTATCTGACTCAAATGGAGAGTCTTGCTGTGACATTTTCTGTCTGTGAGAGCGCCCTGATGCTGTATCTTGTGAGGTGACTGGAGCTGCTTTAGTTGCAGTGAGTGCCTGTGAGCTCTTTGTGAGGTGATTTTTATTTCTGCCACGGTTTCCTCCCAGTACCATATTTCCTGCCCAAACTTTCACAGTTTGTTCCCTGGGGCAAAAAGGTTCAAATGGATACCTTTTGAGCCTGCAGGCTCCGCTTTGTCCTTCTCTTCTCTCCTCAGCGGTGTGGAGCTCTAACAATGCATGTCTGCTCCGCTAGGCTCCGCCTCCTGCCCCCCGAATCCTATCTTTTTTATCTTAGAAAATTTTCCTTTTTTACTTCCCCTCAATAGGTGCTTTCAGAATGATCTGATCTATAGGGAAACACGCAGCTCATAAATCTATCTGCTGCAGTATAGACAAATCTGTATGCCCATATTCAGGTGAATAGAAAATTTGCAATTTTCTAATGTATAAGAAATGGTCCAAATTCAAAAACTGATGTTGCTACCAATACAGTTCATGTTGCATACAGCAGTGATTATTGATGTTGTTGCAGTTGCAGTAGTGAGTAATTAAATCTGTACTCTAAAAAATCAGTTCTAAACATTGGGCAGAAATAGAAACATATGTAGAAAATTATGGGTCACGTTATGCATTACAGCAGCTTTAAAATTCAAATTACCTATCTTGTGGGCCAGAATAAAAAAAAAAATCTTATAGGGAGCAAGGCATCAATAGTTTTTTCTATTACTAGCCCTTGAATTTGTAACATGATATTGTGAATTACTTTAGAGTACCAGTAAAATGGCTGTGAAACTTTTCAACTAGGTCTTTCTAGTAGTAGTTAGTCACATTTCACTTGACTTGATTAGCAATGTTGATAATGTTTTGCAACTTTGAGTGGCTTTTTCAGTTTAACGCAAAGACAGTGAGGTACAAATTTGCAATAGAGAACACAACCAATTTATAGGAGGCATGAAAGAGACCCTTGTCAAGCTGAAACATCCATTGAGGGGAGGGCTTTGACACTAACTGTAATTCACATATAGGGGTTGATTTACTAAAGGAAAACTAAAGGATTGTTCACTTTGCAAGGGAAATTGCACTTTGCAAAGGTGTTATCCCCAGATCTTAGTGGACGTAGAGAATGTGCACTTTGCAAAGAATACTCAATCACGTGCAAGGAACAAAAAAGTCAGTAAAGCTTCACCTCATTTACTAAACTCTGGGAAAATTTATCATGCAATGTTCAACTTCCCTTGCAAAGTGAACAGCCTATTGCCTTTGATAAATCAACCCCTCAATGTCAGTTTAACATCTTCACCCTAACAATTTAACAACAATTTACACCTTCAATTATGTACCTCAAACAGTTTCCACTTGTCTCCAACTTTACGGCACAATTAGGACTGTGTTATGGTAAATATTGTAGATCAATAAACATTTTGATTGAGTTGCCCATGTGGGTTAAATTGCTGCAATATTATTTGACTGTTATTTGGAATAAGGGAGAAAATTGGATTAGAGGTGAAAGTGTTCAACATTACTAATAGAAATGAGCTGAACCCCCCCCCCCAGTTCGGTTCACAGCAGAACATGCGAACAGACCAAAAATTTGTGCGAACACGCGAACCCTGTTAAAATCTATGGGACATGAACGTGAAAAATCAAAAGTTCTAATTTTAAAGGCTAATATGCAAGTAATTGTCATAAAAAGTGTTTGGGGACCTGGGTCCTGCCCCAGGGGACATGTATCAATGCAAAAAAAAGTTTTAAAAATGGACATTTTTTCAGGAGCAGTAATTTTAATAATAAAGTGAAACAATAAAAGTATAATATTCCTTTAAATATCGTACCTTGGCGGTGTCTATAGTATGCCAGTAAAGTGGCGCATTTTTCCCATGTTTAGAACAGTCCATGCACAAAATTACATTTCTAAAGGAAAAAAGTCATTTAAAACTGCTTGTGGCTGTAATGTAATGTTGCCCCCACCCAACCCATGACCGAGCCCTTTGGGTCTGGTATTGATATTAAGGGGAACCCCGCACCCAAATAAATAAAAAAAGGCGTGGGGCCCCCAGGCCCTATATACTCTGAACAGCAGTATACAGGCGGTCCCCGGGTTACAAACAAGATAGGGACTGTAGGTTTGTTGTTAAGTTGAATCTGTTTGTAATTTGGAACAGGTAAATTTTTTAAATGCAGCTCCAGCCCAAAAATCTAGTTTTAAGCTTTTTGGATAATAGGGCAGGGTTTATCACCCCTGTAACATTTTTTTGCTGCCTGTGCCCCTGTTCAGAAGAGTTCACCTCACTTTCTTTCCCAATGACAATTGGATTTTGAAAATTTTGGGTTATTAGGGAAACAAGGATTGGTGATAAAGCATCAGTGGAGACACCTTTTTCCCATATTAATTCTTACAGTAGAGAATTTCTCTTCCTAGGTGTAGATTTCCTCTCACTTCCTGTTGTCTCCCTCCATTTGTAAGTAGGAGTCATTTGTAAGTCTGATGTTTGAAAATAGTCTGCTGTGAAATATTAGATCAAAAATTGTAATTACAATACAGTGCAGCCGTAGTGCAGTTGCTACTACTTTTCTGGTGGTGTACACAGTGTAGTGCGGTGTTGCAAAACAAAATATACATCATGTCCAGAAGGCCACCAAGGAGAGGCAGATGCTCACAGGCCACTAAAAGAGGGCAAGCAGGCTCTGTGTCTACAGTCAACAGTGCTGGTCATGGACATGGTGCATCCTCTGCCGGTGGCCGTGGGGCACACTTTTTTCTGCTGCTGGCCGTGTTATTGAACCAGAACATGCAGAAGAGTTGGTGGAGTGGATAACAAAGCCGTCATCATCCTCCTCATCCTCTGTCACCCAGGCTCAGAGTAGTTTTCCTTCCTATGCAGCTGCCAAAGTGGCCTATTCCACCGGCTCCTTGTCCACAGTCACTCCTTCCATAGCTCCACCATCATGCACAGAGGAGTCCCCCGAACTATTCGACCACAGTGTCAGGTACATGCTGCTGGAGAATGTGCAGCAATTTGAAGGCTCCGATGTTGGTTCCCAGGTGGAGGAAGGGAGTAACGTCAGCCTAGAGAGAGGGGTGCCCAAGAAGGACAAGAAACTGGCAGTCATGTTCCCCCAGCTGCAGCTGCAGCTGCCAAGTTTGCTCCAGTGATGAGGAGGGAGGGGATAATGAGGTCACTGACTCTACTTGGGTGCCTGATAGAATAGAGGAGGAGGAGGAGGCACAACTTCAACGAGGCAGGATGTCCTCTGGGGGCAGCTTAAGGGCAGCCACCGCATCACACCGCAGAGCTCCACAGGTTTAGGGCACTGCTGACTCCCCGCTGATTTTGAAAAGTTCCTTGGTATGGGCCTTTTTGGACATGTGTGCAGCAGATTGTAGCTGTTTGCAACCTATGTCTGAAGCGGATCAAGCATGGCCATAACAGCAGCCGCTTGGGCACCACATGCTTGACCAGACATATGACGACTTCCCATGCAGTCTTTTTCCGTATACTATATTTGAGATTTGATTTAATATCTCTCAGATATCTATTTGGGTTAAATGAGAGTTCTTTGACCATGAGTGAAAGCTTTAACACAATAACAACATCTATTGGTGAGTAGTTGAAAGTCTATCTAACACGCAACCATCTATCTATAGTCTACACCAAGGAAGAAAATATTAGATTAAAATAAGAGAATTACATGAAGGAATACAAAGTATATTCCTGAAAAAATTATTCTGCAAACATATTTAGTTACAAGTAAAATGAAGACCTTTCCCATAATTACCCTTTGCACCAAGGTTCCATTTTGATGATTGCTCTCCCATAAAAATGTGTGTTTCCCTCCCATTTAGTCTGTGTATATCATTACATGCTGATTCCTCATTTGTTGGCATAGTGTGGCTCTGATTGGTGAGCTTCCCTATTCCTGGTTAAGGACTGGCTACATCTCCAATCCCTATACTTTGCATAAGCCAGCCCCCTTTAATGCAAATCCTTGTGACTATTCTGAGCAGGAGATTAACTTGAATTTTCCTGGGAAGTTAGGTATTGATTACGGGTTGGCCTCCCTTCATTACATATCCCAGCATGGGATCCTTTGAAGTGAGTACTGTATGTGTAAAACAATGAGGTTTGGATCCCATTGTTTGTATACACAAGCCTAGGCACCGACTTGTCTGGTCTACCAGAGATTTCTGTGAAGATAATATGTTCCGCCCTACATAGATAAAAGCTAAATTAAATATATTAATTAAATATAAATTAAATATAAAATATATAAATATAAATTAAATGTAAATTAAATATATTCATATTTCCAATATTTTACAGCTATTAATGTAGATTTCACATAAACTCATAAGGCAACAAGTCTGTAGACCCACATTAACGAAAAAGGCGGACTTCTCCTTGCTCCTCATCTGGGATCTCCAACCCTACTCCAGTCCTCTCGAAAACCTGCACTGAGAGGAATGAAGGTATAGCAATAGGTGTCCCAAGTACTTGCAGCCAATCTGCTAGCAGTACACCACCATCTGATTTTAGCAGGCAAATTTCCCTACCCCAGTTGCTAAACCGTAAAAAGAAATTTGGTCCCAGCCATCCACATGCTCACAGTCTGAAAGCTAGCTTGAATGCCAGCTTGGCCAAATTGCTAGCACTGCAACTACTGCCTTTTCAGCTGGTAGACTCTGCCCCCTTTCGTGAATTTGTGGAATGTGCTGTACCTCAGTTGCAGGTTCCAAAATGCCATTTCTTTTCAAGGAAGGCTATTCCAGCTCTCTACTGGCATGTGGAAGGCAATATTTTTGTCATGTTAGACAGGGCGGTCAGCAGTAAGGTGTATATTACCGCAGACTCATGGTCTAGCAGACATAGGCAGGGATGTTACCTTTCCTTCACAGCGCACTGGGTAACTCTGCTGGCAGCAGGGAAGGATGCAGGATAGGGTTCAGTATTGTTGGAGCTTGTTCTTCCACCACTCCTCCAAAATGCTAGTGGTGATTGTGCCACAGCTCTCTCCTCCACCCCCTCCTCTTCTTCTTCCTCTATGGCCTCTTCTGCAGATTTGTCCTCTGAACCAGCGGTGTTCCATAAGCGTTCAAGGGGCTACGCAAGCAAAAGATGCCATGTGGTGCATGAGTTACATAGTTACATAGTAGGTGAGGTTGAAAAAAGACACAAGTCCATCAAGTCCAACCAATGTGTGTGATTATATGTCAGTATTATATTGTATATATGTTGTGGTCGTTCAGGTGCTTATCTAATAGTTTCTTGAAACTATTGATTCCCCCCCGCTGAGACCACCGCCTGTGGAAGGGAATTCCACATCCTTGCCACTCTTACAGTAAAGAACCCTCTACATAGTTTGAGGTTAAACCACTGCTTAGGGGACAGGAGCCACGCTGGGGCAGAGATTCTGTCAGGTCTGCAGGGGCAGGCTCAGAAGTGGTTGACATCACACCAGCTTCAGCCAAGAATGGTTGTATGCGACAATGGCACCAACCTTCTCTCTGCCCTCCAACAGGGACACTTGACACATGTTTGGCACACATCCTGAATTTGGTGGTGCAGTGGTTCTTGAGCAGGTACCCAGGCTTACAAGAGGCAGGAGATCTTGGAGACCATCATTTCTGACGGTCATACAATGCCAGTGCTTGGCTGGCTGACATTCAAAGTGAATGCAACCTGCCCACCAACCGCCTCATTTGTGACATGTCCACCAGGTGGAAGTCAACGTTGGCAATGCTGCCACAACTGTACACGCAGCAGAGGGCCATCAATGAGTACCTGTGTGAGTATGGCACCAGAACAGGTTTAGGGGAGCTTAGCTTCTTTTTGCCATGCCAGTGGCTACTGATCAAGGATGCATGGACTGTCCTGTCACCATTTGATGAGGCCACGAGGATGGTAAGCAGCGGCAATGCATGCATCAGTGATACTGTCCCTCTTGTCTTTCTGTTGGAGCACACGCTTCATGGAATAATGGACAGGGCACTTGAGGCAGAACAGTGTGAGGAAGAGGAGGACTTCCTTACCTCTCAAGGCCCCCTTTAACCAGATATTATTCCTGCAGTCCCGCCAAACACACAGGAAGAAGAGGAGGAAGAGGAGGAGGGGGATTGTGTCAGCATGGACGTGGAGGATAACACTCAGGAGCAGTCTTCAAGAGATGGTTTTCAGTCCCCAGAAACACAAGGAGTTGTACGTGGCTGGGAGGAGGTTGTTACGGATCATGTGATCCTTAGTGACCCAGAGGACTCAGAATCGAATGCCTCTGCAAACTTTCGCAGGCTTTGCAGAATCAGGGTAGCCATGCAGCATAAGGATCCTAGGATGGTATCATGGATTGTATCAAGGAATCATTACTGGCTGGCAACCCTTCTTGATCCACGTTACAAGTGTAAGGTTGCAGAACTCATCCTGCCTTGGCAGAGGGAGCAGAGGATGAAACATCTTCAGGAGGCCTTGAAGAAAGGTTTGTGCAATGCATTTCCAGACCCTGTGAATGTTACAATTTCCTGGTGCTGGACAATGTGTTGCTGAGGCTTCTGTCAGGTCACCAGAGGCCAGGTGACAGATGCACACCGTTGGGGTCAGGAGTGCACCGCAAAGGTAGTGGACCCTACGGCTGACTGCTGTGGATGGAAGTCTAAGTGGTTAAGGAAGGCAGGTCTGCTGGAACACCAACATGGATCCCACAGGGGCTAGAGCGTAAGATTCCACAGGGAGCGGAGTCTAAGAGCCAGCAGGTATTCACCAGAGCCTCTAGTAGTGTGGATAGACTGGGCTGCAGGTCGCGACCCCCAGGGTCTCCCAGCTCACGCCCATAGTAGGCTACAGGAGGACAGAGATAGTAAGGGGAATGAGCCAAAGGTCGGGGCGACTAGCAGACAAGGATAAACTAGAACACGCCAAAGGTCAGGGTCACAAGCAGGCAGGGATAGTCGAAAAAAAGCCAAGATCGGTAACTGGAATCATACATAGAAGACACAGCAAGATGCACACGGAAGCTAAACACAAAGGTTGATAATCAAGGCAGGCTTGCAGTGCACAAGTTAATATGGAGTTCCCTGATAGGGGCTGGGGTGGAGCCATACTTTGAGGAGAGATTATTTATGTAGCCAGGTGAGAGTGGCTGGCCTCTAAAGGTGAACACATGGAGGAGAGGTAAGCTGACAGACAAAGATTACTGCATAACCATGACAGCTTCGTTCAGTCAGAGGAAGAGCAGTGGAGAAGGTGGCCGGCTGACCGATGCCTTTAGACAATTTTTCAGTCCTCAGCACCAAGGTCTGATCGGTTCAAGCAACCATCACCAGCATCTGCATTACATGGGGCAGGAATATCTAGGGGCAAGAGCAGACTTGGAGACATTTCCGACAGAGCATCCACTGGGTTACTGGATCTTGAGGATGGACCACTGGCCAGAACTTGCTCAATATGCAATTGATCTACTGGCCTGTCCTGCATCCAGCGTTCTTTCTGAATGCACATTCAGTGCTGCTGGAGGGTTTGTAAGGAATCATAGAGTGTGCCTGTCCACAGACTCCCTTGTTAGGCTCACATTCATAAAAATGAATCAGTCTTGGATCAGCAGCAGCTATCAATCACCTGATGCTGATGTAACTGAATGATTTTTCTATGGATGTAGGATCCCTTGAAGACTGCCTATGCTGAGTGACTATCCTATTTCTCAATCCTGATGATGCTAGCTTCTAACAATATTTTTGATTTAGGGCACCACCACCAATTGTTCTGTCCCTGTTTAACAGGGGCATGTAATTACGATTTCTGATCTATTATTTCACAGCAGGGCCCGTTCCTGCGTCCAACAAGAGTATCTGTGAGGGGTTACAGTGTTGTGGCACCACCACCACCAAAGGCCCAATTTTTCTGCCCCTGTCCCTGCAGCAGAAAAAAAGGACAAGCATGCCCCACTGCCACCTGCAGAAGATGCACCATGTCCATGACCAGCACTGTGGACTGTAGACACAGAGCCTGCTTGCCCTCTTTTAGTGGCCTGTGAGCATCTGCCTCTCCTTGGTGGCCTTCCAGACATGATGGGGATTTTGTTTTGCAACACCACACTACACTGTATTGTGTACTGTGTACACCACCAGAAAAGTAGTAGCAACTGCACTATGGGTGCACGGTATTGTGTACACCACCAGAAGCCTAATAGCAACTATGGGTGCACTGTATATATTGTATACTGTGTACACCACCAGAAAAGTAGTAGCAACTGCACTATGGGTGCACGGTATTGTGTACACCACCAGAAGTCTAATAGCAACTATGGGTGCACTGTATATATTGTATTCTGTGTACACCACCAGAAAAGTAGTAGCAACTGCACTATGGGTGCACGGTACTGTGTACACCAACAAAAGTGTAATAACAACTATGGGTGTACTGTATGTATTGTGTACTGTATACACCACCAGAAAAGTAGTAACAACTGCACTAGGGGTGCACGGTACTGTGTACACCAACAGAAGTGTAATAACAACTATGGGTGTACTGTATTGTGTACACTACCAGAAAAGTAGTAGCAACTGCACTATAGGTGTACGGTATTGTGTACACCACCAGAAGTCTAATAGCAACTATGGGTGCACTGTATGTATTGTGTACTGTGTACACCACCAGAAAAGTAGTAGCTATGGGTGCACGGTACTGTGTACACCAACAAAGGTGTAATAACAACTATGGGTTTACTGTATGTATTGTGTACTGTGTACACCACCAGAAAAGTAGTAGCAACTGCACTATGGGTGCACGGTACTGTGTACACCAACAGAAGTGTAATAACAACTATGGGTGTACTGTATTGTGTACACCACCAGAAAAGTAGTAGCAACTGCACTATGGGTGCACAGTATTGTGTACACCACCAGAAGTCTAATAGCAACTATGGGTGCACTGTATGTATTGTGTACACCACCAGAAAAGTAGTAGCAACTGCACTATGGGTGCATGGTACTGTGTACACCAACAGAAGTGTAATAACAACTATGGGTGTACTGTATTGTGTACACCACCAGAAAAGTAGTAGCAAGTGCACTATGGGTGCACAGTATTGTGTACATCACCAGAAGTCTAATAGCAACTATGAGTGCACTGTATGTATTGTGTACTGTGTACACCACCAAAAAAGTAGTAGCAACTGCACTATAGGTGCACAGTACTGTGTACACCAACAAAAGTGTAATAACAACTATGGGTGCACTGTATGTATTGTGTACTGTGTACACCACCAGAAAAGTAGTAACAACTGCACTAGGGGTGCACGGTACTGTGTACACCAACAGAAGTGTAATAACAACTATGGGTGTACTGTATTGTGTACACCACCAGAAAAGTAGTAGCAAGTGCACTATGGGTGCACAGTATTGTGTACACCACCAGAAGTCTAATAGCAACTATGAGTGCACTGTATGTATTGCGTACTGTGTACACCACCAAAAAAGTAGTAGCAACTGCACTATGGGTGCACGGTACTGTGTACACCAACAAAAGTGTAATAGCAACTATGGGTTTACTGTATGTATTATGTACTGTGTACACCACCAGAAAAGTAGTAGTAACTGCACTATGGGTGCACGGTACTGTGTACACCAACAGAAGTGTAATAACAACTATGGGTGTACTGTATGTATTGTGTACTGTATACACCACCAGAAAAGTAGTAACAACTGCACTAGGGGTGCACGGTACTGTGTACACCAACAGAAGTGTAATAACAACTATGGGTGTACTGTATTGTGTACACCACCAGAAAAGTAGTAGCAACTGCACTATAGGTGTACGGTATTGTGTACACCACCAGAAGTCTAATAGCAACTATGGGTGCACTGTATGTATTGTGTACTGTGTACACCACCAGAAAAGTAGTAGCTATGGGTGCACGGTACTGTGTACACCAACAAAGGTGTAATAACAACTATGGGTTTACTGTATGTATTGTGTACTGTGTACACCACCAGAAAAGTAGTAGCAACTGCACTATGGGTGCACGGTACTGTGTACACCAACAGAAGTGTAATAACAACTATGGGTGTACTGTATTGTGTACACCACCAGAAAAGTAGTAGCAACTGCACTATGGGTGCACAGTATTGTGTACACCACCAGAAGTCTAATAGCAACTATGGGTGCACTGTATGTATTGTGTACACCACCAGAAAAGTAGTAGCAACTGCACTATGGGTGCATGGTACTGTGTACACCAACAGAAGTGTAATAACAACTATGGGTGTACTGTATTGTGTACACCACCAGAAAAGTAGTAGCAAGTGCACTATGGGTGCACAGTATTGTGTACATCACCAGAAGTCTAATAGCAACTATGAGTGCACTGTATGTATTGTGTACTGTGTACACCACCAAAAAAGTAGTAGCAACTGCACTATGGGTGCACGGTACTGTGTACACCAACAAAAGTGTAATAACAACTATGGGTGCACTGTATGTATTGTGTACTGTGTACACCACCAGAAAAGTAGTAACAACTGCACTAGGGGTGCACGGTACTGTGTACACCAACAGAAGTGTAATAACAACTATGGGTGTACTGTATTGTGTACACCACCAGAAAAGTAATAGCAAGTGCACTATGGGCGCACAGTATTGTGTACACCACCAGAAGTCTAATAGCAACTATGAGTGCACTGTATGTATTGCGTACTGTGTACACCACCAAAAAAGTAGTAGCAACTGCACTATGGGTGCACGGTACTGTGTACACCAACAAAAGTGTAATAACAACTATGGGTTTACTGTATGTATTATGTACTGTGTACACCACCAGAAAAGTAGTAGCAACTGCACTATGGGTGCACGGTACTGTGTACACCAACAGAAGTGTAATAACGACTATGGGTGTACTGTATTGTGTACACCACCAGAAAAGTAGTAGCAACTGCACTATGGGTACACAGTATTGTGTACACCACCAGAAGTCTAATAGCAACTATGCGTGCACTGTATGTATTGTGTACTGTGTACACCACCAAAAAAGTAGTAGCAACTGCACTATGGGTGCACGGTACTGTGTACACCAACAATAGTGTAATAACAACTATAGGTGTACTGTATTGTGTATATGTATATATATATATATATATATATATATATATATATATATATATATATATATATATATATATTAAATACACTGCAGCTAACTTAATCACCTGCCTGCCTGAAGTATATTAGAAACAGTACACCAGGAATGGACTGCAGTCAGATCTAGATAAACTGGATACAGTGGATATATATATATAGACTGACTGTATACATATATTAAATACCCTGCAGCTAACTTAATAATCTGCCAGCCTGCTCAATCTAAATGACACTCTCTGTCCATGCGGGCAATGATACACTACACGAGGCCGATGTGCAGGTGGCCTTATATAGTGTGGGGCATGACCTTAGTCCCCCTGAGCCATAGTTGGCAAAAGGCACCTTGCATTTGGCCAATTATGGCTCTCTTAGCCGAGGGCGCAGTGACTGGCCAAAGCATGCAGGTCATGGTGAATGCTCTGGCCAATCATCATAAAACAAGGCACTGCGCTCCCGCAGTTCATTATGGGCCATTACCCGCCACTCAAAATTTAGCACGAACGACCCACAATGTTTGGTTTTCGACGAACGGGCGAACAGCCAATGTTTGAGTCGAACACATGTTCGACCCGAACAGAAAGCTCATCCCTAATTACTAAACAGGTCTAGTTTAATGTAACCTACTTTTACTAGTTACCTCTTAAACTGTGTCTGCACATTGAGGGAGGATCAGGCCCATCGTGACAGGACAGACAAAACAAGCAATTGCTTGGGGCCCCAAGCTGGCCTGGGGCCCCAGCCGCGCCGCCGACCATGGCTTCCTATAAGCTGCAGCCTGTAGCGTGGCCGAGCTCCTCTTCCTTCCTCCTGCAGTCCACGTAGTGCAGGAGATTCAGTTTCCTGTTCCCGGCTGGACTGACAGGAAGTGCACACACTGAGTGCTCACTTCCTTTCAGTCTGGCCAGCCGGGAACAGAAAACTGAATCTCCTGCTGTGCGGTACGCAGTAGGGAGGGGGGTTAAAAAGAACATGGGGGGATTAGTAAGGAGGGGAGGCAGTCATCAAGACCCATTTAGTAATAAAAATATGGTAGCTTGCTGACCATAATAAAAACAATTACCATAGCTTTCTTTCCATTTTCTTTACCATCCCATTTCCATCTTATTGCTTCTTTTTTGAATCAGGTAATATTTATTAAAGCTTTTTGCAAAAATTTACAAAGCAGAGAAAAGACTCTACAGTACACTCTACTGTAGTGTGCGTGCGTGCATGCGTGCGGGGAGGGGGGGTTGGGGGACCTCCATGTCCATTTTGCTTGGGGCCCCTAAGTTCCTTCAAACGGTCCTGGGGAGGATCCTTAGTTACCTGATTTGGAAAAAAAATGTAAGTATAAATGAATTCATTTACACTTGTTTAAAATGTATTCTGAATAGAATGGCATCTATCACAATATATTTTTTTCAAAATATAATATTGGACAAACCTAGCATGTATGTAATCCCTAATAATTAACTTAGTTGCTCCTATTTTGGAATTTTAAATATACCATTGAGACATGTTTTTATATCTGTCTGAAATGGGCAAAAAACTGTTGATCCTGTCAAAAATCCATTTCTGTTTTCTGTCCTGTGCCCTCTTCATTCTTATCTCCAGCACATGCACAGAAAGACACCATAGAGAGTAATGGAAATGTCTTGTGCATGGGTTTAAAAGCAGCTTTGAAGCAGCAAAAAGAACACTGCATTAGTAATTGGCTGCTCAAACAATGTAAACCTTTTGGTGTGATTATCCAAAGTATTGACTTTTTCATGGCGATATCTTCAATATGTTTTGAAATATTTCAACAAAAGTAGAAATCATTAAAGGGAGTCTGTTTATAGTAAGATTTGGCAAATTTATAAAGCTTGAACTAAAAACAGAAAAAGAAAATAGAAATGAAAGCTGTTGCCCATATTGTTCAATCATGTTTTAACTTCTATTCTTTGTTAAAATAAAACAATGCATCAGATTCATTAAGACAATAAACCCAATTTTTTTCACTATCTCCAGCTATGATATATACAAGAGTTTCAACCGCGCTTATGGATAACATACTAGATGTACTGTATTAACATAATAAAGTGCAAGGTGTAATAAAACAAATACTCAATGGTAAATAATAATACAGTGAAAATATGTGTGTAAAGTGCCAAGTGCTTCCAACGGCAACTGAGGTATCGAGGTTGAAAGGAAATTTTCAGAGCCCACACTCTATAAAAAAGCACAAAATCCCCTCTTGTGACCCCACTCACCAGAGCCTGTAGACCCTCAGCTTTGCAGTCCAGGGGTCAAAAAACGCTTAGTGGAGTCACGGTGGTAAATCCAAGGTTAGAGGAGCTCCCACAGGTAGTTAATATGCGGACCAGGGAAGATGATATATATTAAAAGAGAGAAAAGGCATATAATGAATTACTTCTGGCACTGGTTAACTGCGCATTAACAAAACGCCACTCACGAGACGGCTCGTAAAACAGGCATCAGTGTATTCCGGGTTTGCAACCGCAGCGTGCACTCCGCATGCGTTCCACGGATACTGGAAGTAGCGTCACTGGTACATAAAACCAGAAATGCATTGATGCGTTTCGCCCCTCCTCCAGCGCACACGCTGCGGTTGCAAACCTGGAATACACTGATGCCTGTTTTACAAGCTGTCTCGTGAGTGGCGTTTTGTTAATGTCCATGGAAGCACTTGCCACTTTACACACATATGTTCACTGTATTATTATTTACCATTGAGTATTTGTTTTATTACACCTTGCACTTTATTATGTATATACATCTAGTATGTTATCTATAAGCGCTGTTGAAACTCTTATATATATCTTTTTTAAGGTCTAATATCTTTGCAACAGCTGCTGTGGTCTTTATTAATTATACTTTTGTATGATATTTAGTTCTATATAGTTCTATATATATATATATATAGAGTTCTCCCTCTGACGCACGGGGACTTGACAAGGACTTCCCCGAGGCTTTCCCCGTGATGTTAGAGGGGGCAGGATCACCCGTTATGTAATGCTACAGCAGTTTGTGTCCTGAACAAGGGACCCTCTGGCAATCGGAGCAGATGCTCTGGTAGTTCTGTGAAGCCAGTACTCCCTGGGTTATGGTTTCATCCGATCCCTCTCCTTCCACATTTGTTGCACAGAATTCAGAGAGAGGGGGTTCCAGTCATTCTGGTGGCACCAGCCTGGCCCAGAAGGCCCTGGTTCCTGGAGATTGTGAGACTAACAATATATGGGCCATGGACGCTTCCACGTTGCCCCAATCTACTGTCTCAAGGTCCTATATTCCACCCCAATTTACAGTCTCTAAATTTGACGGCATGGCTATTAAGCCAGGGTGTTGAAGGACCGTGGCATGTTGGGACCAGTGGTGTCTACCCTAGTGAATGCTAGAAAAGCTGTCACTAGGAAGATCTATCATAGGGTCTGGAAGACTTATATTGCTTGCCAGAAAATGGCATCCTTGCAAATACGCGATTGGGAGAATTCTATTTTTTCTACAGTCAGCTGTGGAAATCAGGTCTGATTTCGGCCCTGTTAGTATTCTTTCAAAGGCCTTTAGCTTCCTATTCGCTTGTTTGAACCTTTATGCAGGGGGCAACTTGTTTGCCTCCCCCCATTAGATCACCTATGTGTCCTTGGTACTATCTGTGTTACAGAAACAACCATTTGAGTCTATCAAGGAAATTCCATTAGACTTGCCATCACCCAAGCTGGCCTTCCTGATGGCCATCATCTCAGCTAGAAGGGTGTCAGAGTTGGCGGCCCTTTCATGCAGGAAACCATACTTGATCCTTCACCACGATAGGGTCGTGTTACGACCTGTTCCATCCTTTTTGCCAAAAGTGGTGTCTAATATCTATATCTATATAGATATATATATGATGTCACTGTCACTGTGATGATGATGTCACTGTATTTTTTTAAATCCTTTAAGTACCTTATTCCTGCAGCAATGTTGTGTGGTCATATGATCTTTGCCCATCCTTTGGCATCTGCAGGGAAAGATCTTTGGGAGGGGCTTCTATTACTCTGCTGATATATTCTCTCTACAGTATAAATCTGTGATTGGCCAGCCCTGATGATGATTTGTTGTAGCCGTATTAGTGCAATTGTGACAGAGAAAATTGAGTACTGTCTGTGATACTTTTTTTATTTGCACTAACATACAATTTTTCAGGACAAGCTTTTGGGGTATGTCCCCTTCTTCAAGGTCCAAGCAGTACTGATTTACACATTTTTAAGCAGAATGTTAAAGAAAAAAAGGAAAAGAAAAAAAAAAAAGAAAACAAAACACATACAAATCAATGGTAATAAAGATAGCAGCAGAGTTAGTGAGATAAGACAGAGGGAGAGCTAGGAGGGAATGCAAGGGGGGGAAATACTAATCACAGAGCGGTCGTAAAACTTTAGCATAATGTGTAAGGAAACCAATGTCTAAATTCAGGCCATTATTCTTTGTGTCAAAAAGAAGTATCATTCTTAGTTCAAACGTTTTCCTTTCCTGGATAGTTCTGAAATTCCCTTTAAGAACTAAGACATTGAGGTCTTCTATAGTGTGGTCCGATTGTGAGAAATGATGTCCCACAGGTGTGCATAAACTGTCTTCTTTATGTTCTTTGATGGTATGTCTGTGCAAATTCATCCTCACTTGCAACTTCTGTCCTGTTTCACCAACATAAGATCCTTTGCTGCACCTTTTGCATTGGATGAGGTACACAACATTACTTGAGGTACAGCTGTAAGATCCCATGATATAGAAGGTCCCATTTGTGTGTGTAACACTTTTGGATAGATTTATCTGGTTGCATAGTTTGCAGCGTTTTTTATTGCAGGGTTTGCAACCATTATTTTTGACTTCATAATCAGAGTGAAGTTTCCTGCTGATTAGTTTGTGTCTGAGGTTGGGTGGTTGTCTGAAAGCCAATAATGGGGGTTGTTGGAATATTCCTTTCAGAGTTTCATCCTCTGTTATAATGGGTTGTAAATCTTTAATTATCTTTTTGATCCCTTCAAGTGCTGGGTTGTATGTGGTCACTAGAGGTACTCGGTTATTTGTTTTTTTCTCTGTGTATTGGAGGAGATTTTCTCTTCGGGTTTTCAAGGCTGTGTTTATGCTGTTGTTTATGGTTTTGTCTTTGTAACCTTTCTTATGGAAGGAGTCTGCCAGTGTTCTGAGATGTTTATCTCTGTCTTCTGGGTCTGAACAAATTCGGTGGTATCTGATGGCCTGGCTGTGTATGATGGCCCGTTTGGTGTGTTGGGGGTGAAAACTGGAACTATGAAGATAGCTGCATCGGTCAGTCGGTTTTCTGTATATTGACGTGTGTAGCTTGTCATCCCTGATGTATACTGTAGTGTCCAGGAAGTTGACATGTGTGTTCGAATAGTCCATTTTTAGTTTGATAGATGGGTGAAAAGTGTTGATCAATGAAAAGAATTGGTTTAGATTTTCTTCACATTCAGTCCATATCATGAAAAAACTCCAAAAGCTACACCAAGAGCAGACCTTTTGGATACAACCTAAACAACACAAAACAAACACAACTTCTATAACTCCTGCTATCAGCAACTTGGAAGCCAATCCAGAATCCCAAGGTATCCTTTGTGTAAATGCTGACTTTACAGAAAATGTGGATATAACAGAGGAACTCGGAATAATTAATTTGTCAAATCATCAACTTACTACACCAGAAACAACAGTCCTCTCCAAAGGCCTCACATTCTGCCCAACCACCAAATTGGATAAATTACAGGTATGGTCAGATATGGAGGAATTCTTTAGGAGACTAATGCCGCGTACACACGGTCGGACTTTTCGTCTACAAAAGTCCAACGGACGCTGACGGACTAAAGCTGGCTGGTAATCCGATCGTGTGTGGGCTTCTCCGGACTTTCAACTGACTTTTTTAGCCTCAAATCCGACGGACTTTAGATTTGAAACATGCTTCAAATCTTTACGTCGTAAGTACGACGGACCCCGAAATCCGCTCGTCTGTGTGCTAGTCCGACGGACAAAAACCCATGCTAGGGCAGCTATTGGCTACTGGCTATGAACTTCCTTATTTTAGTCCGGTGTACGTCATCACGTACGAATCCGTCGGACTTTTGTGTGGTCGTGTGTAGGCAAGTCCGTTCGTAAGAAAGTCTGCCGCAAGTCCGCCGAAGGTACGTCGGAAGTATGTCGGACAGGCTGTCGGACTTTTGTAGACGAAAAGTCCGACCGTGTGTACGCGGCATAAGGCTCAAAGAATATTTTGACAGTAAGGAAAGGAATCCTAGGACAATAGATGGTTACAAAAGGAAAAAGAACAGCAACTTCACACCTCCACAAGGACGCAACCCCAAACTGGATACCTATATTGACAGCTTCAGGCTGCGAGTTACATCCCTGATATCCACCCAGCAAAAGAAAACATTATACAACCTTTCGCCACTGGAGCGAAGAGCTGTACATGATCTGCGCAATAATCAGGCCATAACCATCAAACCAGCAGATAAAGGGGGAGCAGTCGTTGTGATGGATACAGACAAATATATACAAGAGGGCCAGAGGCAGCTGGCAAATACTACTTACTACAAAAAACTGGATTATGATCCGACCCAGGATTTTACTAAGCAATTAAAAGGTCTCATTGCGACAATGCCAAGCCACCTACATTCAGAACTCATCAATGCAATTCCGGATAATCCAGAAATGGGAGACTTCTACATGCTGCCCAAGATCCACAAGCCAGGAAATCCAGGCAGACCCATTATAACAGGTATGAATACACTTACTGAACATATCTCAGGCCTTGTAGAAAACATGTTAAAACCTTTAGTCATGAACACTGTAAGTTTCCTGCAAGACACCACTGATTTTCTGAACAAGCTTAACAATATACAACAATTACCACCTAATACTCTTCTAGTCACTATGGATGTAGAATCTCTGTACAGTAACATCCCTCACAAGGATGGGTTGGCGGCATGTCACAGATTCTTATCATCCTCACCAGACCACAAATACACTGCTGAGGATGTGACACGGCTCATTGAATTCATTCTTACACACAACTACTTCACTTTCAATAATGACATCTATCTCCAGTGTATGGGTACTGCTATGGGAAGCAAAATGGCACCCCAATATGCAAATTTATTTATGGCTGACCTGGAGGACAAATTTCTGAACAGCATACAACAAAAGCCATACAGATATTATCGCTATATTGATGATATATTCATGATATGGACTGAATGTGAAGAAAATCTAAACCAATTCTTTTCATTGATCAACACTTTTCACCCATCTATCAAACTAAAAATGGACTATTCGAACACACATGTCAACTTCCTGGACACTACAGTATACATCAGGGATGACAAGCTACACACGTCAATATACAGAAAACCGACTGACTATCTTCATAGTTCCAGTTTTCACCCCCAACACACCAAACGGGCCATCATACACAGCCAGGCCATCAGATACCACCGAATTTGTTCAGACCCAGAAGACAGAGATAAACATCTCAGAACACTGGCAGACTCCTTCCATAAGAAAGGTTACAAAGACAAAACCATAAACAACAGCATAAACACAGCCTTGAAAACCCGAAGAGAAAATCTCCTCCAATACACAGAGAAAAAAACAAATAACCGAGTACCTCTAGTGACCACATACAACCCAGCACTTGAAGGGATCAAAAAGATAATTAAAGATTTACAACCCATTATAACAGAGGATGAAACTCTGAAAGGAATATTCCAACAACCCCCATTATTGGCTTTCAGACAACCACCCAACCTCAGACACAAACTAATCAGCAGGAAACTTCACTCTGATTATGAAGTCAAAAATAATGGTTGCAAACCCTGCAATAAAAAACGCTGCAAACTATGCAACCAGATAAATCTATCCAAAAGTGTTACACACACAAATGGGACCTTCTATATCATGGGATCTTACAGCTGTACCTCAAGTAATGTTGTGTACCTCATCCAATGCAAAAGGTGCAGCAAAGGATCTTATGTTGGTGAAACAGGACAGAAGTTGCAAGTGAGGATGAATTTGCACAGACATACCATCAAAGAACATAAAGAAGACAGTTTATGCACACCTGTGGGACATCATTTCTCACAATCGGACCACACTATAGAAGACCTCAATGTCTTAGTTCTTAAAGGGAATTTCAGAACTATCCAGGAAAGGAAAACGTTTGAACTAAGAATGATACTTCTTTTTGACACAAAGAATAATGGCCTGAATTTAGACAGAAGAGCAATTCAAATTAGTTTATAAAAAAAACAGTTTTACAGCTCACAATAAATCTTTATTGAACATCACATGTGTATTTTTGTGCATTGATATGGTGTAGGCATAGTCAGAGATGATTGATGCTAGCTTTCACTTTGTTCAGATGGCATCTGCATCCAAGGCTCTTTTTTTTACGAGAATACAAAATAAGGTAGTACTGAGTATTACCAGGCAGGCAGACTTTTTAGGCTAAGAAACAGTGGAGAAGATATAGCAGTATAAAAAATATAAATTTATTGAAAAATACAAATATCTAAAAAACAATGACAATTGTAAGATATAGCATCTATGATTATTGTGCAGTGAGCCCTTGTATGTCTACGCGTTTCGCCGTTAGGCTACCTCAGGACACGGCCAAGGTACACAGATGAGACAGAGAAGGGAATATGCAAACAATAGTATAACACCATACAATGATATTCAAGGAACAGTTATATACTAAAACAGCGCTGTTGTTGAGCAAAATAAACGATTGTGTGGCCAACTACACACAGAGCAATGTCCATAAGAGTGATATAGTAACAGTAGTGGTTCAGAGGTTGTTCAAGGCAGATCACAAAGTTGTCAAAGCATGCACCATCCACCGATCACTCCACTCCACCAGGTGTGAACACACTCCCCTCAGGGGGTTAAACTCACCAGAGATAGGTATATCACAAGCCTCCAAATAACAGATATCCTGGGATAAATAAATTAGCACTTCTCCAAGTGATGGGTAGAAAGAGGGGTTCCAAAGCAATAAAAACAAAGGAGAGCGCACATAGCGTAATTCCATTTATTATTAAAACAGACCCATCACATTAAAATTCCCCCATCACTAGCTACGTACTAAACATATGCAGTCAACAAGCGAAAAAGGATGACATCACCGTGCACCGCAGCGTAGGATCTCCGGTCACCGCCTCAGCAATCAAAGAGCGGAGTCACTTCCTAGTTCTGGGTCCACCACGATGAAGCGCACGTGTCACTTCCGGCGTCGTGTAGGTCACGAACTGACGCGTTTCGTCATATCCTGACTTCAACAGAGGGCGTGTAATTTCTTATATTTATGCTGTGAAGAATTTTTTGAGTTCTGTAGCGCTGAGTGGTGTATTTAGGCCCTGTTATACACTTTATGTTATGAGAGAAGGGAATATGTCTCTCTATCTAAAATGAGATATCATGTCATTAGACACACACACAACTAACACATAAACAAACTGTTAACGATAAAAATCATGCGCTAAGCAACTGCGAGCATAGGAAAGAACACCAATCCGGTACCTTAAATTGGAATTCAAAATCATGCATTTCACGGTAGAATGAGAAAGTTCAATCAGCAGTAAGAAAGCTGAAATTGAAGCAAATGCAACCAGCGTCAATCAGCGAGAATATGCATTTGGGCAGAGAAAATTTTATAGGTTTGTTAAAGAATGAGACTTACTATATTGGATATAGCTAAATATCTCAGCAGGGGCATGTAAACAATCTTCCTAATTATGGGAGCAGCCATTAGAGGGAGGAGGGCCAACACCGGATGCACCACTTAGATCCTGGATTTAGTATCAGCAATGCTGAAGGCTCAATACAATCCCATCGCTGCACCTATAAGCATATAATGACAGATTAAGCTAATGGTAATAGCATATAGGGCGTTTGGTACAACAAGGGCCAAGTGATAGTATATAGCTAAGTACTTACATTCAGGATACAAATAATCCAGCGTGCCCCTGGGAGACAGCAATACACTGCACACAGGACCAGCAGCAGCTGACAGATATTTATATCCTTGATCAGTCACAGCTGATCCTGAGAACTAGCATCATGTGATTCCAGGATAGCAGGTTGAATTATGGGGATTGTAGGCCAACAGCAACAGAGTTTTCTGCACATATGCAGGAAGATATGTCGAAGAAAAAACATCCTATCTGTGAAGAGAGCTGAACGAGTACAGCGTCCGAGCGAGAAGACCTCGCACATGCGCCGGCTCTCTTATGCCGCGTACACACGGTCGGACTTTTCGTCTACAAAAGTCCGACGGACGCCGACGAACTAAAGCTGGCTGACAATCCGATCGTGTGTGAGCTTCCCCGGACTTTTCTAGCCTCAAATCTGACGGACTTTAGATTTGAAACATGCTTCAAATCTTTACGTCGTAACTACGCCGGACCCAGAAATCCGCTCGTCTGTGTGCTAGTCCGACGGACAAAAACCCACGCTAGGGCAGCTATTGGCTACTGGCTATCAACTTCCTTATTTTAGTCCGGTGTATGTCATCACTTACGAATCCGTCGGACTTTTGTGTGATCGTATGTAGGCAAGTCCGTTCGTAAGAAAGTCTGCCACAAGTCCGGCAAAAGTCCGACAAAAGTCAGTCGAAAGTCTGTCGGACAGGCTGTCGGACTTTTGTAGACGAAAAGTCCGACCGTGTGTACGCGGCATTAGTGCATTGTGGGCATTGTAGGAAATAGTGCCCACTGTCCATTACTAGACTTTCGATCCATCCGACAATAGGTGGATTGCCAGTGTTGCAGTGACATCGCTATCTAGAAAACACATAAATCTCCAGAACTCTGCGCAATCACTATTGTCTCAGCTATAATTAGCAAAGGTCAGTAGGTGCTAGACAGTAAAAAATCTCTTTAAAAATACCATGATCGGTATGCTACCCCAGACGTACATATCCGAGGAGCTTCATACTTAAAAGTAGATGAACAGCAGGTACTCAGTTTCAGATATTCCATCAATATCGCTCACAGGTGGATAGCGCATGATACATTATAAAAACAGAACAAAGATGCATATAACACAGTATATGAGCAAAATGATACACATATATATTAGATCAATGTGTAGACCATGCGTGAATTCTCCAAATCACATTCAGTTTATGATTAATGCTCATTATGCATACATGATATTATATAGGTATATATGTCGATATCTCCATTCAAATCATCTACTAAATCTTACAAATGATACAAATACGGACTAAGTCTGTTTAACATATGTTACCTTATCTAAAGGAACAGAAAGGGGAAAAAGTGGGGGGGGGGATAGGGAAGCAATTGAGGGATACACAAGAGCTGCAAGTGAAGCAAATCACATGGTACAATGTAGGATGACCGTATTAAAGAAAGGTTTTGAAACTGATCATGTCATTCATGCCTGGATAGACCGTGGCTCGTAACTTATGTATCCATTGCGTTTCACGCTGGAGTACTCTTTTATCAAAATCGCCCCCACGGGGGTCTGCGTAGACAATGTCAAGAGCTGCAAATTTAAACATCACATACATATCCTTGAAGGCTACGTGATAACCCATTGTGGTGTTTAACCACTTCAATACCAGGCACTTAGACACCTTCCCGCCCAGGCCAATTTTCAGCTTTCAGCGCTGTCACAATTTGAATGACAATTGCGCGGTCATCCATCACTGTACCCAAACAAATTTTTTATCATTTTGTTCCCACAAATAGAGCTTTCTTTTGGTGGTATTTGATCACCTCTGCGGTTTTTATTTTTTGCGCAACAAATAAAAAAAGACCGAAAATTTTCGAAAAAAAAAATAGTTTTTATTTGTTTCTGATAAATTTTTTTGTAAATAAGTACGTTTTCTCCTTCAATGATGGGCACTGATATGGTTGCACTGATGGGCACTGATACGGTGGCACTGATGGGCACCAATGAGGTGGCACCAATGAGGTGGCACTGATGAGGTGGCACTGACGGGCACTGATGATGGGCACTGATAGGTGGCACTGATGGGCACTGATAGGTGGCACTGATGGGCACTGATAGGTGGCACTGGTATGCGGCACTGATGGGCACTCATAGGTGGCACCAACGGGCACTCATAGGCAGCACTGATGGGCACTCGTAGGCGGCACTGATGGGCACTCGTAGGTGGCATTGATTGGTACATATGGGTGGCACTGATGGGTACTTATAGGTGGCACTGATTTGTTTTAAACCTATGTACTGACTAAACGGAATTCTCTGGACTAGAGGGCATGGGTGCGCACTCTGCTCGTGTAGTATTGTGTTCCCTGCTGTGGGTTTTCGAAACAGTGATGTATTGATTCAGCCCTCCTGATTCATTTTGATAGTAATGTCTAGATATGTAATTGTAGAAGGGCTGAACTGTATGGTGAATTTCAGGTTGTAGTCATTCTGACTTAGAACGACCATAAATTCCTCTAGTGCTGCTGGTGGTCCCGCCCATAGTAACAAGTGGTCATCTATGTAGCGGAACCACCGCAGCACATAGGCAAAAAGATTTTAGTGTCTATCATTGGCAAGGTACAGGTTTGTATAGGAGGGTGCACAACATGTGCCCATAGTGACCCCCTGTACCTGGAGGAAGTGGGAGCCATCGAAAGAAAAGACATTTTTAGAATATGTGACAGAAGTCACAAAACAAAGCCATTGAGGTCCGAAAACGTGGGTCCTCTTTCATTCAAAAATCTGGCAACTGTGTTTAGACCTAATTCATGTGGAATAGATGAGTACAAGGTTTCCACATCAATAGTTACCAGAAGGCATCCATAGGGAACAGTTAGGCCCTCTAGATTTTTTAACAGATCTGGGGTATCTTTTATATAGGAGGGTAAAGTGGTGACATGGGGTCGTAGGTATTGATCTACAAAAATGCTTGCTCTTTCCGTTTTTGAGATTATACTTGAGACGATTGGACGTCCAGGTGGTTTTGTAGGGTGTTTATGGATTTTGGGCAGAGAGTAAAACGTGGGTACTCTCGGATGAGCCACTTGAATACCTTTAAAAATCTCTTGCATGATCAGGCCATTGGCAAGGGCGGATTGTAATAGATCATCATACTGCTGATCAAATTTGGTTAGGATATTAGCAGTAATCGGTTTTTTAAGATGTCCCAACACATGTTCCTGTATGGTAATGTATCCATCAAAACCACATTGTTGCTTAAATTAATTAGGGCTGCTTGATGAGCCTCCTTTAGATTGGGGTTTGCTATCTTCCTTAGTGGCATAGATTCAATGTCTTTAACCACTTCAGCCCCGGAAGGATTTACCCCCTTCCTGACCAGAGCACTTTTTACAATTTGGCACTGCGTCGCTTTAACTGCTAATTGCGCGGTCATGGAATGCTGTACCCAAACGAAATTTGCATCCTTTCTTCCCACAAATAGAGCTTTCTTTTGATGGTATTTGGTCACCTCTGCGGTTTTTATTTTTTGCGCTATAAACGGAAAAAGACCGAAATTTTTTTTAAAAAATTATATTTTCAACTTTTTGTTATAAAAAAAATCCAATAAACTCAATTTTAGTCATACATTTAGGCCAAAATGTATTCGGTCACATGTCCTTGGTAAAAAAAAATGTCAATACGTGTATATTTATTAATTTGCGTAAAAGTTATAGCGTCTACAAACTAGGGTACATTTTCTGGAATTTACACAGCTTTTTGTTTATGACTGCCTATCTCATTTCTTGAGGTGCTAAAATGGCAGGGCAGTACAAACCCCCCCAAATGACCCCATTTTGGAAAGTAGACACCCCAAGGAAATTGCTGAGAGGCATGTTAAGCCCATTGAATATTAAAATTTTTTGTCCCAAGTGATTGAATATTGATAAAAAAATAAAAATAAAAAAAATTTACAAAAAGTTGTCACTAAATGATAAATTGCTTACACATGCCATGGTTATATGTGGAATTGCGCCCCAAAATACATTTATCTGCTTCTCCTGAGTATGGGGATACCACATGTGTGGGACTTTTAGAAAGCCTGAAGGCGGTGCTTGGTTTTCGGGGTCCCATACGCAGCTAGGCTCCCAAAAAGACTCACACATGTGGTATCCCCAAACTCAGGAGAAGCAACAGAATGTATTTTGGGTGTAATTTCACATATTCCCATGGCATGTCAGAGCAATATATCATTTGGTGACAACTTTTTGCAAAAAAAAAAAAATTTGTCTTTTTCCCGCTACTTGTGTCACAATGTAAATATTCCATGGACTCGACATGCCGCTCAGCAAATAGCTTGGGATGTCTACTTTTCAAAATGGGGTCATTTGGGGGGGTTTTGAACTGTCCTGGCATTTTATGCACAACATTTAGAAGCTTATGTCACACATCACCCACTCTTTTAACCATTTGAAGACAAAGCCCTTTCTGACACTTTTTGTTTACATGAAAATTTTTTTTTTTTTTTACAAGAAAATTACTTTGAACCCCCAAATATGATATATTTTTTTTTAAAGCAAAGGCCCTACATATTAAAATGGTGGGTGTTTCATTTTTTTTTCCACACAGTATTTGCGCAGCGATTTTTCAAATGCTTTTTTTGAGAAAAAACACGTTTTTTTAAATTTTAATGCACTAAAACACACTATATATCCCAAATGTTTGATGAGATAAAAAAGATGATCTTAGGCCGAGTACATGGATACCAAACACGACATGCTTTAAAATTGCACACAAACGTGCAGTGGCGACAAACTAAATACATTTTTAAAAGCCTTTAAAAGCATTTACATGTTACCACTTTACATTTACAGAGGAGGTCTACTGCTAAAATTACTGCCCTCGATCTGACCTTCATGGTGATACCTCACATGCATGGTGCAATTGCTGTTTACATTTGACGCCAGACCGACACTTGCGTTCGCCTTTGGGGGACAGGGGTGCTATTTTTTTTTCTTTCTTATTTTTTTTGCTTTTTTATCTTATTTTTAAACTGTTCCTTTCATTTTTATTTTTTTTTAGCATTTTCATTGTTATCTCAGGGAATGTAAATATCCCCTATGGTAGCAATAGGTTACAGGTACTCTTTTTTGAAAAAATTGGGGGTCTATTAGACCATATATCTCTCCTCTGCCCTCAACAGCTGCATTCTCAGGTTCCCTGTTGGGACAGGAGAGCCAGAGAAAAACATGGAGGATGTGGGGGGGAGTCATTCCCTCCCACTGCTTATAAAAGCAGTCTAGAGGCTAAAAAGAAAGGGGGATTGGGGTATGAATACCCCTGGGATTTTTTAGGGTGCTTTTCAAAATTTTGGTAGGTCAGTAAGAAGATAGATTAACCTCAAAAAAAGAAGAAAAAGACACTGTATGCAAATTGCCAAACTGACTAATAAACTTCAAATTCAATATCTTTAATGGTTACGAATGATAACAAAACAATCATCTAAAAACATACAATCTTGAACAAACATAATCAGATAATGAAAATTTAAAATTTGACACCACTTTGCGATACCAATCTCAACATGTTTCGCTCAATAACTGAGCTTCATCAGGAGTTTTTTGGTACAGATGTGGCATACAACGCCAAAACAGATTCAGAGATGACTAGTAGACAAACAAGTTGTAAAAGTGTATAAAGTGCCGTGGCTCAAATGCCAATCAAAAGAATGCGTCTCACCCGTCTAAGGCCTCCCAAACCGTTATTTGGTCCACAGAGGAGCCCAAGTATAGAGTAACTTATAGGTTGAATCAAAGGTGAATGTTCAGGGCTGTAAAAGCCATATGAACAAAAACATAAAGGAGAACAACACTCCAGTTTCACCACAAGGTGGCAATCACAGAAGGACAACCCTTGAGAGTCAGATCAGAAGATCCAAGTGTATACTGCCCCAGTAAACTGAGAGGTGGGGTGGATGTGTATAGAAGGGGAGAGCGGCGTATACCTCCCCTTGCAGCCTCAGCGCCACTGTCAGGCGTGGACCAAATAACGGTTTGGGAGGCCTTAGACGGGTGAGACGCATTCTTTTGATTGGCATTTGAGCCACGGCACTTTATACACTTTTACAACTTGTTTGTCTACTAGTCATCTCTGAATCTGTTTTGGCGTTGTTTGCCACATCTGTACCAAAAAACTCCTGATGAAGCTCAGTTATTGAGCGAAACATGTTGAGATTGGTATCGCAAAGTGGTGTCAAATTTTAAATTTTCATTATCTGATTATGTTTGTTCAAGATTGTATGTTTTTAGATGATTGTTTTGTTATCATTCGTAACCATTAAAGATATTGAATTTGAAGTTTATTAGTCAGTTTGGCAATTTGCATACAGTGTCTTTTTCTTCTTTTTTTGAGGTTAATCTATCTTCTTACTGACCTACCAAAATTTTGAAAAGCACCCTAAAAAATCCCAGGGGTATTCATACCCCAATCCCCCTTTCTTTTTTGTATTTATTTAACAGGGATGCGGTGCTAAGGGTTAACTGTCCATGCCCTCTAACAAATACAGTCTAGAGGCTAATTAGCTGCTAGGATTGCTTTTACATGAAAGCCGACTGCTGGCTGAAAAAAATGATACCAAGATGATACCTAAACCTGTAGGCATCATTCTGGTATAACCACTTAAAGTCCAGCAACATACCAGTACCTTGCTGGTCCTTGTTGGGCATATATTGTAAACTTTTTTTTCATGCAGCCTGTGGGCTGCATGAAAAAAAGAGATTGATCGGTGGGTATGCCCACCATTAGAATACTTCCCTTCATCCACCCACTTCTAATGATGGGTATATATGCACCGTTTATATATGCCGAAGCATGGGGGCATCCTCCCGCAAAAGGTAGGAGAAAATCACTCCTCCGCCCACTGCTGCACCCACGCTTTGGCATATGCTGAAGTATGTAAATGTGGTGGTGAAATCACCTCTGACAGCGCTGGAGTTATGGCTTTATGTATTGTGGGAGCAACCGCTGTTGCTGTCAAGATAAATAAATCCGCGCTGCAACTGAATGGCGTACCTGCTAAGCAAATGATGGTTAACAATAAAACAAAGTAATATTACAGTATAACAGTAAGACTTACCATACCTGCAAAGCAAATACAAAAAAAATAGTAAAAAATAAAACATTTAACGCAACCTGTGCCTAAAATATATATATGCCGAAGCATGGGGGCATCCTCCCGCAAAAGTTAGGAGCAAATCGCTCCTCCGCCCACTGCTGCCCCCACGCTTCGGCATATATGCTGAAGTATGTAACTGTGGTGGTGTCGCTGGAGTCACGGCTTTATGTATCGTGGGAGCAAACGCTGTTGCTGTCAAGATAGATAAATCCGCGCTGCAGCTGAATGGCGTACCTGAAAACAAAAAAATGGTTAACAATAAAACACAGTAAATAAAACATTGCAGAATAGAATATAGTAAAAAAGAGCAGAACAATAGAGAGAGAGAGAACAATAAAACAACAACTATTTTTGTTTTTTTTATTTTATTTTTTTTTGTGTATTTTTTTTTTTTTTTTTTTATAACTGTAACCGGTTCCAGGTTTAGATCTCTCAAAATGCGATGGCATCTTGGGAGACCCTGTGAAAGTGTGTCCTAGTCTGTGCAATGCTGTACCCTACGCTAAAACTCAACTAGTGTATGGTAGCGCTCAAAACATTCACCAATGCATAGACCAGGACTGTCAGGACAGGAGGGACAATAATACCGGGTGTCACGCCTATATCCGCGCTTTCTGCAGACATGACATTTTCTTTGGGGGGCTCGTTGGGTAGGGGTACTCGGGAGGACATAAGGAAAATGCCTTTCATGCAGCTGGCTTACTGCATTTGGTTGGGGAAGGTGAGGTGGAGTACCCTCTGGATACAGAAGGGCTCTGACGATCTCTTCCTGGAATTTAAGGAAGGATCCAGTCTGTCCTGAAGCTCTGTATAGCACATGAGCATTCAGCAAAGCCAATTGAAATAAGAATACAGACACTTTTTTGTACCAGCGTCTGGCAACTAGGTACGGCGCCAACAACTGGCGTTGAGGTCCACCCCTCCCATATTTTGGTTATATTCGTGGACATAGAGGGGTTTCTCCACAACACCAGTCGCCGTAGTAATTTGGACCATCGTGTCTGCATGAAGGGAGGTAAGAACGAAAACATTCTTATTGTCCCTCCACTTCATAGTGAGCAAATTATTACAATGCAAGCAGGCTTTCTCCCCCAGCCTAAGACGGGAATCTACAAGCCGCTGGGGAAAGCCCCGGTGATTAGATTGCACGGTGCCACATGCTCCAATTTGATGATCAAAAAGGTGACTAAAAAGTGGCACGCTCGTGTAATAATTGTCCACATATAAATGGTACCCCTTTCCGAATAAGGGTGACACCAAGTCCCGCACAATCTTGCCAGCGCTTCCTATGTAGTCAGGGCAGTTTGTCAGCTCTACGTGACTATCTTTGCTCTCATAAACCATAAAACTACATGTATAGCCTGTGGCCCTGTCACAGAGCTTATACATCTTGACCCTGTATCTGGCACGCTTGCTAGGAAGGTACTGTTTGAATGACAAGCGGCCAGAAAATTTAATCAGGGACTCATCAACGCAGACAACTTGATGGGGAGTAAACAAGTCTGCAAAACGTTGGTTGAAGTGGTTTACGAGGGGCCGAATTTTGTAGAGCCGATCGTATTCAGGGTCTCCACGAGGATGACAGAGTTCATTGTTGTTGAAGTGCATGATCCGCAAGATCTGCTCGTATCGTGCCCTGGTCATGGAGGCAGAGAACAAGGGCATATGGTGAATTGGGTCAGTGGACCAATATGACCGCAACTCACTCTTTTTAGTTATGCCCATGTTGAGGGAAAGGCCCAGAAAGAGCTTAAATTCGGAGACCGTAATTGGTCTCCAATCTCTGGCAAAGGAGGACTGGGGAATAATGGCGATGTGTTGACCAGCGTTTAAATTGCTTTGGTCCACAATAGATTTATAGAGATCTTCAACGAAAAACAGTGAATAAAAATCAAGTGGCATAAAATCAACTGTTTCCACCTAAATTCCGGGTTGGCCAGTGAATGGGGGAAGTATGGGTGCTGCAGAAGTGGTGGGCCCCCAATTAGGATTGGCAAATGCAGCAGGAAGAGCACTATGGGCACGACGGGCCTGTGTTCGTCTTCTTGGTGGCAGCAGGACACTACTTGTGCTTGCCACCTCGCCAGCTTGAACTGCACTTATGGGACTCGCCACGTCACCACGTGATACTGCAGTGCTGGATATACGACCAGGGTGTACTAGGCCGCTGGTTCTTGCCAGTTCACCAGAAGGAATAGTGGCTCTGGTACTGCTCTGCTCCATACGAGAGCCCTGCGGTTCTTGCACATCAAGGACAGAAGAAGAAGTTTGGGGTCTGGTACGCCTGACCTTGGCAGGGACCACAACTCCGTCGTCAGAGCTATCTGTCATGGAGCCGCTGTCGTCTACAGGAAATTCTGAGCCTGAATCTGACAGATGAGTGACTTCCTCTTCACTATCTGTCATGCTCAGAAACATGTAGGCCTCTTCACTAGTGTACCTTCGATTTGCCATTTTGGGCTCTAAATTTAGTGGTACACTAGTGAGACTCACAGGCAAAAAAGCTCCTGACTGTCAGTGACTGTATCAGAATGCTACCAAAAAACTGTTAGCAATTGCAGGGATCAGGCCTGGGTGGGCTGGGCTGGGCTGATGGGCAAAATGCAGGTGCTAGCAGGTATCTGGGCTGATCCCGCTAACACTGCGTTTTTGGGGACCCTAAACTGCTGGGGACGCTAGTATAGATCTGATCGGATCAGATATTGATCCGTTCAGATACTATAACATTAAGGGAGGTGTGTCACGGAACGTCCCACACTCCGCTTGAGTGCTTCCGTCATATACCGCTTCCTAAGTTCTGGAACACGAGTCCAATGGATCTGGCCACAGGAACCCCAAGAACTAGACAACACCAGTCTTGGAGTACATCAGAACTAACTCTTTATTTGAGATATCACACACATTTATACACCAGGCTGACTCAAAGCTAACCTAATTAACCTAATTAACATGAGCTCCAATAGGAGTCGTCCCGTCTCCTACATTGTATAGAGGACAATGTGATCAGCTCATTCAATTAACATACATTACCATAAACATCAACACAGGGTTAATTAGAACAAACAACAATGAGTTGAATACCCTTAGAACCTAGACTAAACTTATTTACATTAAACCCATTATAGCTGACATCAGACAGGTGAGTGGAGAAGATGACATTAGCATCTCCTCACAGGATGTGTCCCAACAGTATAATTCAGTCTTATCATTCTAATATGGCATATAACGGGTTCCAGAGTCTGTGTGTTTTGGGGGGACATGGAGCTGAATCCAAAGTAACACCAACACCAGGCATACAGCTCACAGAGAGCACCATTCCCCCAAATGCTAGGGCCCATAATCGGTGGGCAAGAGGCTTGCGTTCAGTCCCCTCCAATAGCCTCTGTCCCGGGTGAGTTTGTCACATTTCTCCCCTTTCGGCAGGAGACTAACAAAGGAGGAGACCCCAGACGGGTTGACTCCGAAGTTAGTAAGTAGCTCCAGTCCTCTAATGCCTGTACCCACACAGTACCCCAAATAAATTGTTCCAAACAAAGCATTACTCACCCAGCCAACCTCTGCCTCTCTCAGAGAACATATCTGCCGCTGGGGAGAGGCCTGGACTGGCCCTTCTCCCTGGAGTCTTTTCTGCCGCTGGAGAGAAGACAGGGTGTCTGGGCTCACTCTGTAATGCTGTTGGGGATCTGGGCCAACTGCCCAGCATACCTGGGGTATACAGGTGGAGACTGAAGTCCCATCCACCTTCACAGGAAATCCATCCTCTGTTAGTTGAGGGCAGAGTCCAGCAGTCCCCGGCCCTGTTGCCAGCCCTTCTGCTGGAAACCCCACACCATCTGTTCCAGCTAACTGTTGGGGAGGGAGGCCGACTGCCCCGCCTCCCTGGAACTCTGTAGTTGTTGCCGGTGCTGGGCAGAGGTTGGTAGCACTCTGCCCTGTTGCCAGCACTTCTGCTGGGGACTCCGCATCCTCCACTCCGGCTAACCGTTGGGGCAGGAGGCTGGCTTCCTCCACTCCCAAACTGTGTAGCTGCCATTGGGGAGGTGAGCTGGCTGCTTCCTTTTCCATTTCCTCATCTGGCTGCTGGGACGACATGTCGATGGTACTGTCTCCCAGGTGCACGGATCTTTGCTGGGGAGGAAAGCCTGCTTCCTCCACCCTGGCCAACTGTTGGGGAGGGACAACACACACCTCCTCTCCCTTCTCCCCCTGTATCTGCTGCTGGGAAGTGATTGCCATCTTCTCACCCTGAGCCTCCACAACTGCTGCAGGTGTGGGGCAGAGGTCTTGGACCCTCTGTCCGGTTGCCAGCACTTCTGCTGGGGGTTTGCCAGGTGGTTCCTCCTCTACAGAAACGTCTATTAAATCCCCAGTCTCTGGAATTGGTAAAACTGTGGGACAGAGGTCTTGGACCCTCTGTTCAGTTACCAGATCTTCAGCTGGAGAAGTTTGTTTTAACTCCATAGATGCTGCTGGCAGAAAATCACATGTCCCTGTCAGTGTTGTGGGAGAAAGGCCGACTACCTCTTCTCTCAAGAAGGCCGAAGCCACTGTTGGTGCTGGGCAGAGTACAGTGAACTTTGGCCCTGATAGCAGCTCTTCTGCTGGAGGCTCATCAGGCTGTTCTTCCTCAGCCGAAAAGTCTATCAAATCCCATGTCTCTGCAACTGATGTCTGGGGATAGAGGTTCACCATCTCCTGTCCATGGAACCCAGAAGATGCTATCATTTCTGGGCAGAGGTTAGCAGAGCTCTGCCCTGTTGTCAGCACTTCAGGTTTGGGGACGGCAATCTCCAGATTTTCCACTGCCAATTCTCTGGCATGCTGCTGAACTTGTTCTAGCAGTTTCCTGTATGCCCTTTCCAGATGCTGTTCCTTCCTTAGCAAATGGTCCAGATCAGGTTTGAGCTCTGAGACCCCTGCAAGACCGAGCATAGACTCTCTATATTCTCTCAGGTCCTCAAGGTCAGGTTCCCCTTCATCGCCAAACATAAAATGATCTGTAAGGCTCTCCCACAGCAATCCAGGGCCGCCAAAGTCATATCCCTCCAGAGAGCATTCTGTTGTCTCCCCTAAATATCCCTCCTCTGCGTGCCATTGCAGAGCCCGATAACGATTGTCCAGCTCTATCTCCTGCTGGACCAACCTGTCACCCATTGCTCCTGGGGCTGCTCTCCCAGGAATGCCATCCGCAATGCCCGTTGGTCACTGGCCCGTTGCTCTTGGGTTGGAAAGCACTTGCCCTGTTTTATACCAGCGAGACGGAGGGCTGCAATCCAGAGCTCCACCCGAATTTGCTGCCTAAGCTCCAGGTATTCATCCTCAGACACAGTCCTGGTGTATGTTGAAAGGATGATCCGCAGCAGCCCCGGGAACTCTGATGCCAGGTACATATCTCCGCTGGTGTGACTGAAGTCTGCTATCCTGATCTTGGATCCAGGTGGAGGTTTAGATTTCCCAGACTGCAGGAAGCTTTCCCGCTGCTTGCCACCAATGTCACGGAACGTCCCACACTCCGCTTGAGTGCTTCCGTCATATACCGCTTCCTAAGTTCTGGAACACGAGTCCAATGGATCTGGCCATAGGAACCCCAAGAACTAGACAACACCAGTCTTGGAGTACATCAGAACTAACTCTTTATTTGAGATATCACACACATTTATACACCAGGCTGACTCAAAGCTAACCTAATTAACCTAATTAACATGAGCTCCAATAGGAGTCGTCCCGTCTCCTACATTGTATAGAGGACAATGTGATCAGCTCATTCAATTAACATACATTACCATAAACATCAACACAGGGTTAATTAGAACAAACAACAATGAGTTGAATACCCTTAGAACCTAGACTAAACTTATTTACATTAAACCCATTATAGCTGACATCAGACAGGTGAGTGGAGAAGATGACATTAGCATCTCCTCACAGGATGTGTCCCAACAGTATAATTCAGTCTTATCATTCTAATATGGCATATAATGGGTTCCAGAGTCTGTGTGTTTTGGGGGGACATGGAGCTGAATCCAAAGTAACACCAACCCCAGGCATACAGCTCACAGAGAGCACCATTCCCCCAAATGCTAGGGCCCATAATCGGTGGGCAAGAGGCTTGCGTTCAGTCCCCTCCAATAGCCTCTGTCCCGGGTGAGTTTGTCACAAGGTGTATGCTGCGTGCATGGGTGTTAGCGGTACTGGCTCTAACCTGACGCTGCCTGGGGCGACACAGACCTTATCTGACCCTAAAAACTTAACATATCACCACCAGGCAATTAGGGGGTTAAACCTTTATAAGGTAATAAACGGCGGGTGCCCTAAAACTATAATAAACTAATTAACCAGAGTCACCTGTAACACTTATACGGTGATCACTGGTGAAAGGGTTAACTAGGGGGCAATCAGGGGGTTAAAACCTTTATTAGGTAGTATATGGGGGTCCCTGTCGCTATAAAACACTGACGGCGAACCTATATACTTACCTCCCTAACTAGCGTCACCTGTGTCACTAATACAGCGATCAGAAAAACGATCGCTTAGTGACACTGGTGATGGGGGGTGATCACGGGGTTAAAACTTTATTAGGGGGGTTAGGGGGCACCCTAGACCTAAAGGGGGCTAACCCTAACTGCCCTACCACTTATTACTGTCACAAACTGACACCAATGCAGTAATTAGAAAAAAAACTGCTTTTGGTGTCACTGTGACAGGGGTTACAGGGGGGTGATCGGGGGGTGACTGGGGGTGATGGGGGGTGAAAAGTGTGCCTGCATGTTCTACTGGAAGTGTAGTGTTGTGCAAACTTACTTGGATGTCTTCTCTCCTCGGCGCCGGAACGAAAAGACTGGCTCGAGGAGAGATGACATCACTTCCTCTGCTTCTGTTTACATTACAAGCATCAACAAGCATTTCATTCGCCGGGAGTGATCGCGAGGAGGGAGCCACGAATGAGTGGCCTCCCCCTCACCTTTGATCGCCCCTGACGATAATCTGACCGCCGCATAATCCGACCGATCGGACCCCCCGCCCGCGGGCAGGCAAGGACGTACAGGTAAGTCCTTATGCCTGCCCGTGCCATTCTGCCGACGTACATCGTCGTGCGGCGGTCGGCAACTGGTTAATGGTTTGGACCAAGAAAGTCCATATATTAGAATTAATATGTAAAGACGGAAAGTTGGTAGATTTTTCTTTATTGCCTCTCCTAGTGACTTGGTGTCTTTTAGAAATAGAGTCATTTGTATTCGTTGGCCACGAATTACATCTTTTTTTACTTTACAGGTATTACCAATTACATTTGATATATTTAATACTGATTGATATTAAAACTAAGCTTTTTCTGTGAGTTTCGCCATGAATGTAATAAATCAGCATAATATATCCCACCCCATAGTGTTTAGCAATAGGAAGACATGGAAGAGAAAGGAGGGAGGGAGGGGAGTGTAATTTACACTGTGTATACATCAACATGTGTCACTCTACAGTCCTGTGGGCTGCACAGATAAGAAAAAGGAAGAAAGGTACATCTTAGAAGGGAACTGAAATTGAACATGCTCTGTTGAGGACACCCGCTGGTATACACAATCTTCACCTGCAATGAGGACACAGAGAAGATGAGAGGTACAGCTGAAGGCAGTATCAACTACGTATATATTTCTCTCTACACAAAACAAATGCTTTAGTGGCTTTCTGAGTATGAACACTTTGTTATGTCACATGTAATGAGTTTTTCATAGTCTGGGTTTAATGACAATTTAATACAAATTCTAAACTAAGCTAGTAAATAAATGTAAAATATTTAAAAGGAAACACATTATTCATAGACAAATAAACATATGCCAGATAATGTGCGTCTTCAGTGTTACAAAACATTATAAGGCAAATCCACTTTGCACTACAAGTGCGCTTGGAAGTGCACTTGGAAGTGCAGTCGCTGTAGATCTGAGGGGGACATGCAAGGAAAATAAAAGACAGCATTTTTGCTTGTACATGATTGGATGATAAAATCAGCTGAGCTTCCCCTCATTTTCAGATCTTCCCCTCAGATCTAAAGTGACTGCACTTCCAAGTGCACTTGTAGTGCAAAGTGGAGTTGTCTTTAGTAAATCAATCCCTATGTGTCTTAAATTGGAATCCAAACTGCTCAAAACTGTTTGATTTCTTATATTTCCTCAGCCTAACACTATATTTAATAAAGATTTCTGCTCAACAACATTTACATTTTAGCTGAATACATAACATAACCCACATGAATTAAAAGAAAAAAGTTCCAGGTGTTCCTATTCTTCTAACAAATAATCAGTAAATATACTTTAAATAGGGTCTCACTGTGCTTATAGTTGCAACCACCATGAAGCGATTTATCCTAAAACTTCTCTATAAAAGTAGAGCCATTTAAATTGGATCTCTGCATTATTTTTTGCCCTTTCCTTTGCATCTGCTTTGTGTTTACATTGGAGCAGCCTTTCACAACCTTATTACTATGGTAAAACCCTTGACAAAATTTACATGTCTCAAGGAACCCCTGCTAAAACTTATTAGAGCTATACCTCATGGTATATTAGCATGATTGGCAAGTTGGTTACATATAATAAAGAATAATGAATGGGACACTCAAAGCTGATATCTTTTTAACACCAACTCCTCTTCACGAGAATATTAGTTTCATTAACAATTATGAAAATAAACAAATAATAAAGGAGCCAGAAAGAAATGCATACAGTAAAAACTGTAAAGAAAGGCAACTTTCCATTGGTGGTCATTGTTAAAACAGTGCTTTTCTCTTACTGGAGGTCAGTGTAAAGTGCTTCTTTACATTGGTGGTGGGTATAAAAGTCATAGGAAAAGTTTCCCTAATGGTAAAATGGTAAGTAGGTGAGATGCCCTCTTACACTGGTGGTCAGTAAAATGGTAAGTAGGTGAGATGCCCTCTTACACTGGTGGTCAGTAAAAGGAATGCTGTTACATTGGTGGTCAATGTAGTACCCTCTGCTGTGCATAATCAGTGACATAACTAAATAGGCAATATTGGATGTTAAATCAATCTGCCACTGCTCACTTCTAAAGGAACCCCTAGCAACCTCTTCCACAGAATCCTGGCCGAGAAAGGCTATATTAGACATTAGTAGACTGGCACACTACCAAACTCATTCCCGGCAAGGGGATCTGAGCTATAGAGAAAATGTGGAACTAAAATTGAAAAGCATTGGCTGTAAACTTTGAACAGTTACACCACAACATGCAAGCAGCTAGGGAGGCCGATGAGGAATTGTTTTAAAATGTATTTATTGCTTGTTAAGAATAAGTGAATATTAGAATGTTAATAGTCTTCCACAGTTCGGATCTATTGTGCATTCAGCTATAGAAGATGTGAATGAGAGCTACTGCAGGTACATGCAGGTATTCACTGGTTACAAGCATGTTATACTTTTTAGCAGCTCTCTTTCACTTCTGCTATGACCAAATGCCAAGCCCCTTTTAATCCCAGATACATTTGTATTAAATAGTTACAGTACAGGGTACAGAAATAGATACTGAACCTGTGTGGGCAGAAATATGGGAGCTGTCTTTGCTACCTTCTTTTCAAATGTGCAGGTTATGTCTTCTTTACCTTTAAGTAGCAGACATAAAACAAGCACGTGGCCATCAAAATCTGATAGATCTGAACTACCTCAGTGCATGCTTTTAGGTCAGTGACTGCATAATGGAACTAGGAAAAGAATGAAATCTCCGGAGCTTGGAAAAAAAAAAAGGTTTCTGCTTAGTACTTCTATTGTCACCAGCTCCCCCTAAAAATAAGTTTTCCAGCTTGTATCATGTTGTTAGAAAATAATGCAAATGTAGTGCCAGAATTCACTTTTTTACAGTGAACTGTTATTGAAAGTTTATAACAGTAATAACCTTCAGTAATAGCACCACCATGTGTGGTCCTCAGCAAGATTATCACAATATTAGTTTCAGGAGCTATATTCAGTGTCTTCATCAGGAGAATTATAGTGCCCTAATGGAATTCCAAATGGAAAAAAAAATGTAGAAACTAGAGGATGGTACACATACAAGAAATATACTGTAAGGACATTAGCAAAGGGGTAGAAAAGGAAGAGAATAGGGGAGGAAGGGTGGAGTGTGGTTGGCTGCCAATGAAGTTTATTCATGAAAATCATATTTTTTCATGCTTAGCAGGGCAGCTTCAGCTCAGATATGTCAGTTGGCACATGAGGATCACTTTCTGGATGGTAGTACATTATTCATCACAGGAGGGATGGGGATGGGAGTTTCCACTTAAAGTACTTGATAACCCCCACAAAAAAATGCCACTCCTGTCCCTTTAATGTGCAAGCTGCAGCATAGTGCTTTTGTTTTTTTAATTACTTATCTGTATGTCCTACAATACCAGTTTGATCCTGCCAGGTAATGGCTACCCTCCTGAGAACTGACCACGATTATCATGGCTGCTGAGCCAAGATAACATGATCAGAATATGTGTCTGCATCACCCGCAGGTCTCTCCTCTCCACTGTGCCTGTCTTCATCTCCCCCTTCCTCCCCTCCCTCTTCTTGTCAGCTCCGAAGTCAGGAGTCAGAAAACAATCTCTTTCACTAACAGCCCCGTCTCTCCCCGCCTTGTCCCCTCCACCCCTCTCTTCTCCTCTCCCTTCCCCTCTTGGTTGATAACAATGTTTACCTGAAGTTGCTCTTCCCACATACTCGTAGTAAAACCTACATTATTTATAACACTGTGATACATGACATGCATTCATCATATAACCGTAAATTGGCATCATGCATCTTGCACTATAAGCAATGAGCAAGTTAGACCAATTTATTATTTTACCATTATTTTACCTGGAATTATATCTAGTCTGCTTGCAGAATGGTAATGATCCCAAGTCTGCAAAACTAAAAGTACCTGTCAATTAATAGTAACTCCGCTCCGCCCACAAAGTTAATTTTACAGGAATATAATTTAACAACATAGATGTGTTGTATGTACTGATGGACCGGCGCGGCGCCATTACAGCTTTACAGTGGGTAGAGTGGGACCCACTGATATGCAGTTGGAGCCTCTTCAGTAATGTGGGGAAGAAACCCAATAATTTTCATGGCTGTGATTGGTCTCTGCACTGTTGGGCATATCTGTGGAAAGTGAAAAAAAAAGTGAAATATTCCTTTAAATATCGTACCTGGGGGGTGTCTATAGTATGCCTGTAAAGTGGCGCATGTTTCCTGTGCTTAGAACAGTCCCTGCACAAAATGACATTTGTAAAGGAATAAAAGTCATTTAAAACTGCTTGCGGCTTTAATGTAATGTCGGGTCCCGGCAATATGGATCAAAATCAGTGAGACAAACGGCATGGGTACCCCCCCCCCAGTCCATTACCAGGCCCTTTGGGTCTTGTATGGATATTATGGGGAACCTCGCACCCAAATTAAAAAAAAAAAAAAAAGGAAAGGAGTGCGGCCCCTAGGCCCCTGTATTCTATGAACAGTGGTATACAGGCGGTGCAAACAAGACAGGGACTGTAGGTTTGTTGTTAGGTAGAATCTGTTTGTAATTTTGAACTGGTACATTTTTAAAGTGTAGCTCCAGCTAAAAAATCTATTTTTAAGCTTTTTGGAAAACATAGAGAAGGGTTATCACCCCTGTAACATCTGTTTTGCTGTCTGTGCACCTCTTCAGAAGATTTCACCTCACTTTCTGTCCCAATGACAAATGTTTTTTTGAAAATTTGGGGTTTTTGGTGAAACAAGGATTGGTGATAAAGCATCAGGGAGGAGACACGTTTTTCCCATATTAACTCTTACAGGAGAGAATTTCCCTTCCTAGGGGTAGATTTCATCTCACTTCCTGTTGTCTCCTTCCGTTTGCAAGTAGGAGTCATTTGTAAGTTGGATGTTTGAAAGTAGGGGCCTGCCCTATATACTCTGCAGAAATTGGGGCCTTAGATGTTGGTGTTACCACAACACTGTAAGCCCTCACAGTTACTCTTGGTGGGCGCAGGAACGAGCCCTGCTGTGAAATATTAGATCAAGAATTGTAATTACACACCATTGTTGAACAGTGGTAGAAAAATCGGGCCTTTGGTGGTGGTGGTGCTGGTGCAACAACACTGTATTATATCAAGAATTGTAATTACATGCTGTGACGAACCCCTGTCCTCAAACAGGTCTCTGTCCACCGTAAATGCTTCCTCTGTCCAGAACCAGCACTATCCAAGACCCTTTAGCCCACCCAGTCACCAGATAACACCAGTCTTGGAGTGGCAAACAAACTCATTTATTATCACAAATGGACACAACAGATACAATAACTCAGAGACTCTTTTCCCCCACCCTCAGAAAACAGGGCGGGTTAGACTGTCCAATGACAATAGACACACAGGTCAGGTGTGTTCAAACTTCTCTTCAGTAAACAGGTTTAGCAGGGGGCTTCTGGAGGAATCCGGATATCCAGAGCAGACAGACACAATAGAACATTGGAATACAGCCACACCCTAACCAATCACAGCAAAGAGTCCACAACAAAATGAGACAATATACAATATATACATATATACAAGATTGAGTCCGATTAGTACAGATCAGACTGAATTTCTCAGTCACCTCGCAAAGAGTATTGTTCCCTTAAAATCTAGGGCCCATAATCGGTCGGCAAGAGGCTTGCATTCAGTCTTCTCCAAAAGCCTCTGTCCTGGCTAGGTTTGGCACCTGTTGAACAGGGGCAGAAAAATTGGGCCTTTGGTGGTGGTGGTGGTGCTGGTGCCACAACACTGTAAGTCCTCACAGTTACTCTTGGTGGGCACTGGAACAAGCCCTGCTGTGAAATATTATATCAAGAATTGTAATTACATGCACCTGTTGAACAGGGGCAGAAAAATTGGGCCTTTGTTGGTGGTGGTGATGGTGGTAGTATTGCCACAACACTGTAAGCCCTTACAGTTACTCTTGGAATGGGCCCTGCTGTGAAATATTAGAATTGTAATTACACTCCCCTGTTAAACAGGGGCAGAAACATTGGGCCTTAGCCACTGCTGCCACAACACTGCAACCCCTCACAGATACTATAGTTGGAGTGCAGGAATGAGCCCTGTTGCAAAGTATTGCATCAAAAATTGTAATTACATGTCCCTGTTAAACAGGGGCAGAAAAATTGGGCCTTAGCCACTGGAGGCAGTGCCCAGAGCCAAAAATGTTCTTACAAGCTAAGAGCATGAAAATTGAGGAGGAAGAGGATTGTCACTCAGCATAACAGTATAGTCACTCAGCATCAGCATAGGCAGTCTTGAAGGGATCTCACTTTTAAAAAAATTATTCGGTTACATCAGCATCAGGTGCTTGGTAGCTGGTGATCCAAGACTGATTCAATTTTATGAAGGTCAGCCGATCGACCGATTCGACAGGTGCACCCTGTGATTGGTTACAAAGCCTCCAGCAGCACTGAATGTGCATTCCGAAAGAACGCTGGATGCAGGACAGGCCAGTAGCTCAATTGCATACTGTGCAAGCTCTGGCCAGTGATCCATCCTCAAGACCCAGTAACCCAGAGGATTTTCGGTGGTAAAGGTGTCCAAGTCTGATCTTGCCCCTAGGTATTCCTGCACCATGTGAATCAGAAGCTGGCGATGGTTGCTGGAACCGATTAAACCTTGGGGCTGCGGACTAAATAATTGTCTGAACGCATCGGTCAGATGGCCACCTTCTCCACCGCTCCTTCTGTGACTGACCCAAGCCTCAGCAACACGTTGCCCAGGGGGACCAGGAAATTGTAACCTCCCAGGCACTGGAAACGCGTTGCACAAACTTTTCTGCAAGGCCTCCCAAAGATGTTTCATCCTTTGCTACCTCTGCGACGGCAAGATAAGGTCTGCAACCTTACCCTTGTAACGTGGATCAAGAAGGGTTGCCAGCCAGTAATGATCCCTCCCCTTGATACCACAAATACGAGGATCCTTCCGCAGGCTTTGCAGGATCAGGGAGGCAATGCAGCGTAGGTTTACTGAGGCATTTGGTCCAGAGTCCTCTGTGTCACTAAGGATGACATGATCCGCAGCCACCTCCTCCCAGCCACGTACAAGTCCATGGGTTTCTTCGGACTGTAAATGATCCCTTGAAGACTGCTGCTGATGCTGAGTGCTAAGCTCCACCTCAATGCTGACACAATCCTCCTCCTCCTCCTCATCCTCTTCCTGTGTGATCGGCGGGCATGCAGGAACACTGTCCGGATAAAGGGGGCCTTGAGAGGTAAGGAAGTCCTCCTCTTCCTCCCTCTGTTTTGCCTCAAGTGCCCTGTCCATTATTTCACGCAGCGTGTGCTCCAACAGGTGGACAAGAGGGACAGCGTCACTGATGCATGCACTGTCACTACTCACCATCCTCGTGGCCTCCTCAAATGGTGACAGGACAGTGCATGCATCCCTGATGATAGCCCACTGGCATGGGGAAAAAACCAAGGTCCCCTGACCCTGTCCTGGTGCCATAGTTGCATAGGTACTCATTGATGGCCCTCTGCTGTGTGTGCAGCCGCTGAAGCATGGCCAACGTTGAGTTCCACCTAGTGGGCATGTCACAGATTGGGCAGTTCTTGGGCAAGTTAAATTCCTTTTGGAGGTCAGCCAGCTGAGCACTGGCATTATATGACCTGCGGAAATGCACACAGACTTTCCTGGCCTGCCTCAGGACATCCTGTAAGCCTGGGTACCTGCCCAAGAACCGCTGCACCACCAAGTTAAGGACGTGAGCCAAACAGGGCACATGGGTCAGTTGTCCCTGTCAAAGGGTGGAGAGGAGGTTGGTGCCATTGTCGCAAACCACCATACTTGGCTTAAGCTGGCATGGCGTTATCCACCTCTGAACCTGCCCCTGCAGAGCTGACAGAATCTCTGCCCCAGTGTGGCTCCTGTCCCCCGAGCACACCAGATCAAGCACCGCATGGCATCTTTTAGCCTGCGTGCTTGCGTAGCCCCTTGAACGCCTACAGAGCACCGCTGGTTCAGAGGACAAATCAGCACAGGAAGAGGCCATGGAGGTAGAAGAAGAGGAGGGGTGGAGGAGAGAGGTGTGGCAGAATCACCACTAGTAGAATTTTGGAGGCAAGGTGGCGGAACAACCTCCAACACTACTGAACCCTGTCCTACATCCTTCCAAGCTGCCAGAAGAGTCACCCAGTTTGTGGTAAAAAATAGGTAATGTCCCTGTCCATACCTGCTGGACCATGAGTCAGCAGTAATATGCACCTTACCACTGACCGCCCTGTCCAGTGAGGCCAAGACATTGCCTTCCACATGCCCGGTAGAGAGCTGGAATCACCTTCCGTGAGAAAAAGTGGAGTTTGGGAACCTGCCACTGAGGAACCGCACATTCCACAAACTTATGGAAGGGGGCAGAGTCTACCAACTGAAATGGCAGCAGTTGAAGTGCTAGCAATTTAGCCAAGCTAGCATTCAACCGCTGGGCATGTGGATGGCTGGGAGCGAACTTCTTTCGGCGGTGCAGCAGCTGGGGCAGGCAAATTTGCCTGGTACAATCTGACGTTGGTGTACTGATAGCAGATTGCCCTCAAGTACTTGGCTGTGACACACGTAATTCTACACCATCATTCCTCTCAGTGCAGGTTTCAGAGAGGACTGAAGATATAGTGGGGTTGGAGATCCCAGTTGATGAGCAGCAAGGAGAGGTCTGCTTTGTTCTTTGGTGTGGGTCTTTTAGGTACGCTTGCCAATGAACTGCATAGCAGGTCGACATATGTCTGGTCAAGCATGTGGTGCCCAAGCGGGTGATGTTTTGGCCACACGAGATACGCTTGAGACATATGTTGCAAATAGCAGTGGTGCGATCTGATGCACTCGTCTCAAAAAAGGCCCACACCAAAGAACTTTTGGAATAATGGGCAGAGACAGCAGCACCCTGCACATGATTAAGCTGGCCCCTGGAGGTCATCCTGCCTCGTTGGAGATGTGCCTCCTCCTCCTCCTCCTCTCTCCTATCAGGCACCCATGTGGAGTCAGTGACTTCCTCATCATCCCCTCCCTCCTCATCACTGGAGCAAAGCTGGCAGTATGCTGCAGCTGAGGGAACATGACTGCCAGATTACTGTCCTTCTTTGGCACCCCCTCTCTCTGGGCTAACGTTACTGCCTTCCTCTAGCTGGGTACCATCATCGGAGCCTTCAAAACACTGGGCATCCTCCTGGAGCATGTACCCAACACTGTGGTCAAACAGTTCGGGGGACTCCTCAGGAGGACATGGTGGGGCTAGGGAAGGAGTGACTGATGCCATTGAGCCGAGGGAAGAGGCCACGTTGGCAGCTGCTTTGTCAGACAAAGTCCCTTGAGCCTGGGTGAGAGAGGATCAGAAGAACACCAGCAATTGTCTTCAGGTAGCTTTAGGTGTAGACTGTGCAGAGGACACAGTACACTAACTGTAAATACTGCAGCTGCCTGCCTGTGGTATTAATAGGATCAGAACACCAGCATATGTCTTCAGGTAGCTTTAGGTGCACACTGTGCAGAGGACACAGTACACTAACTGTAAATACTGCAGCTGCACTCCTGTGGTACTAATAGAATTAGAAGAACACCAGCAATTGTCTTCAGGTAGCTTTAGGTGCACACTGTACAGAAGACACATTACACTAACTGTAATTACTGCAGCTGCCTGCCTGTGGTACTAATAGGATCAGAAGAACACCAGCAATTTTCTTCAGGTAGCTTTAGGTGCACACTGTGCAGAGGACACAGTACACTAACTGTAAATACTGCAGCTGCCTGCCTGTGGCACTAATAGGATCAGAAGAACACGAGCAATTTTCTTCAAATAGCTTTAGGTGCACACTGTGCAGAGGACACAGTACACTAACTGTAAATACTGCAGCTTCCTGCCTGTGGTATTAATAGGATCAGAACACCAGCAATTCTCTTCAGGATGCTTTAGGTCCACACTGTGCAGGGGACACAGTACAGTAACTGTAAATACTGCAGCTGCCTGCCTTTGGTATTAATAGGATCAGAACAACAGTAATTGTCTTCAGGTAGCTTTAGGTGCACACTGTGCAGAGGACACAGTACACTAACTGTAAATACTGCAGCTACCTGCCTGTGGTACTAATAGGATCAGAAGAACACCAGCAATTTTCTTCAGGTAGCTTTAGGTGCACACTGTGCAGAGGACACAGTACACTAACTGTAAATACGGCAGCTGCCTGCCTGTGGTATTAATAGGATCAGAACACCAGCAATTGTCTTCAGGTTGTTTTAGGTGCACAGTGTGATGAGGACACAATACACTAACTGTAAATACTGCAACTGCCTGCCTGTGGCATTAATAGGATCAGAACAACAGCAATTGTCTTCAGGTAGCTTTAGTTGCACACTGTGCAGAGGACACAGTACACTAACTGTAAATACTGCAGCTGCCTGCCTGTGGTACTAATAGGATCAGAAGAACACCAGCAATTTTCTTCAGGTAGCTTTAGGTGCACACTGTGCAGAGGACACAGTACACTAACTGTAAATACTGCAGCTGCCTGCCTGTGGTATTAATAGGATCAGAACACCAGCAATTGTCTTCAGGTTGCTTTAGGTGCACACTGTGATGAGGACACAATACACTAACTGTAAATACTGCAACTGCCTGCCTGTGGCATTAATAGGATCAAAACAACAGCAATTGTCTTCAGGTAGCTTTAGTTGCACACTGTGCAGAGGACACAGTACACTAACTGTAAATACTGCAGCTGCTTGCCTGTGGTACTAATAGGATCAGAAGAACACCAGCAATTTTCTTCAGGTAGCTTTAGGTGCACACTGTGCAGAGGACACAGTACACTAACTTTAAATACTGTAGCTGTCTGCCTGTGGTATTAATAGGTTCAGAACAACATCAATTGTCTTCAGGTAGCTTTAGGTGCACACTGTGCAGAGGACACAGTGCACTAACTGTAAATACTGCAGCTGCCTGCCTGTGGTATTAATAGGATCAGAACACCAGCAATTGTCTTCAGGTAGCTTTAGGTGCACACTGTGCAGAGGACACAGTATACTTATGCCCTGTACACACGGTCGGATTTTCCGATGGAAAATGTGTGATAGGACCTTTTTGTTGGAAATTCCGACCGTGTGTGGGCTAAATCACACATTTTCCATCGGAATTTTTGACACACAAGTTTGAGAGCTTGCTATAAAATTTTCCGACAATGAAATCGGAAATTCCGATCGTGTGTACACAAATCCGACGCACAAAGTGCCACGCATGCTCAGAATAAATTAAGAGACAAAAGCTATCGGTTACTGCCCCGTTTATAGTTCCGACGTACGTGTTTTACATCACCGCGTTTAGTGATTGGAGTTTATAACAACTTTGTGTGACCGTGTGTATGCAAGACAACTTTGAGCCAACATCCGTCGGAAAAAATCCACGGATTTTGTTTTCGGAATGTCCGATCAATGTCCGACCGTGTGTACAGGGCATAACTGTAAAAGCTTCAGCTGCCTGCCTGTGGTATTAATAGGATCAGAACAACATCAATTATCTTCAAGTAGCTTTAGATGCACACTGTGCAGAGGACACAGTACACTAACTGTAAATACTGCAGCTGCCTGCCTGTGGTATTAATAGGATCAGAACAACAGCAATTGTCTTCAGGTAGCTTTAGGTGCACACTGTGCAGAGGACACAGTACACTAACTGTAAATACTGCAGCTGCCTGCCTGTGGTATTAATAGGATCAGAACACCAGCAATTGTCTTCAGGTAGCTTTAGGTGCACACTGTGCAGAGGACACAGTACACTAATGCCCTGTACACACAGTCAGATTTTCTGACGGAAAATCAAACCTTGTTGTTGGAAATTCCGACCGTGTGTGGGCTCCATCACACATTTTCCATCGGAATTTCCAACACACAAAGTTTGAGAGCTTGCTATAAAATTTTCTGACAACGAAATCCATTGTCGAAAATTCCGATCGTGTGTACACAAATCCGACGCATAAAGTGCCACGCATGCTCAGAATAAATTAAGAGTCGAAAGCTATTGGCTACTGCCCCATTTATAGTCCCGACATACGTGTTTTACATCACCGCGTTCAGAACGATCGGATTTTCTGACAACTTTGTGTGACCGTGTGTATGCAAGACAAGTTTGCGCCAACATCCGTCGGAAAAAATCCTAGGATTTTGTTGTTGGAATGTCCGATCAATGTCCGACCATGTGTACAGGGCATAACTGTAAATACTGCAGCTGCCTGCCTGTGATATTAATAGGATCAGAACACCGGCAATTGTCTTCAGGTAGCTTTAGGTGCACACTGTGCAGAGGACACAGTACACTAACTGTAAATACTTTAGCTGCCTGCCTGTGGTATTCATAGGATCAGAACAACAGCAATTGTATTCAGGTAGCTTTAGGTGCACACTGTGCAGAGGACACAGTACACTAACTGTAAATACTGCAGCTGCCTGCCTGCGGTATTAATAGGATCAGAACAACAGTAATTGTCTTCAGGTAGCTTTAGGTGCAACACTGTGCAGAGGACACAGTACACTAACTGTAAATACTGCAGCTGCCTGCCTGTGGTACCAATAGTATCATAAGAACACCAGCAATTGTCTTCAGGTAGCTTTAGGTGCAGACTGTGCAAAGGACACAGTACACTAACTGTACATACTGCAGCTGCCTGCCTGTGGTATTAATAGGATCAGAACAATAGCATATGTCTTCGGGTAGCTTCAGGTGCACACTGTGTAGAGGGCACAGTACACTAACTGTAAATACTGCAGCTGCCTGCCTGTGGTATTATTAGGATCAGAACACCAGCAATTGTCTTCAGGTAGCTTTAGGTGCACACTGTGCAGAGGACACAGTACACTAACTGAAAACACTGCAGATGCCTGCCTGTGGTACCAATAAGATTAGAAGAACAACAGCAATTTTCTTCAGGTAGTTTTAGGTGCACACTGTGCAGAGGACACAGTACACTAACTATAAATAATGCAGCTGCCTGCCTGTGGTACTAATAGGATCAGAAGAACACCAGCAATTTTCTTCAGATAGCTTTAGGTGCACACTGTGCAGAGGACACAGTACACTAACTGTAAATACTGCAGCTTCCTGCTTGTGGTATTAATAGGATCAGAACACCAGCAATTGTCTTCAGGTAGCTTTAGGTGCACACTGTGCAGAGGACACAGTACACTAACTGTAAATACTGCAGCTGCCTGCCTGTGGTACTAATAGGATCAGAAGAACACCAGCAATTGTCTTCAGGTAGCTTTAGGTGCACACTGTGCATAGGACACAGTTCACTAACTGTAAATACTGCAGCTCCCTGCCTGTGGTTTTAATAGGATCAGAACAACAGCAACTGTCTTCAGGTAGCTTTAGGTGCACACTGTGCAGAGGACACAGTTCACTAACTGTAAATACTGCAGCTGCCTGCCTGTGGTTTTAATAGGATCAGAACAACAGCAACTGTCTTCAGGTAGCTTTAGGTGCACACTGTGCAGGAGACACAGTACACTAACTGTACATACTTCAGCTACTTGCCTGTGGTATTAATAGGATCAGAACACCAGCAATTATCTTCAGGTAGCTTTAGGTGCACACTGTGAAGAGGACACAATACTCTAACTGTAAATACTGCAGCTGTCTGCCTGTGGTATTCATAGGATCAGAACAACAGCAATTGTCTTCAGGTAGCTTTAGGTGCACACTGTGCAGAAGACACAGTACACTAACTGTAAATACTGCAGCTGCCTGCCTGTTGTATTAACAGGATCAGAACAACTGCAATTGGCTTCAGGTAGCTTTAGGTGCACACTGTGCAGGGGACACAATAAACTAAGTGTAAATTCTGCAGTTGCCTGCCTGTGGTATTAATAGGATAAAAAAAACAGCAATTGTCTAAAGGTAGCTTTAGGTGCACACTGTGCAGAGGACACAGTACACTAACTGTAAATACTGCAGCTGCCTGCCTATGGTATTAATAGGATCAGAACACCAGCAATTGTCTTCATGTTGCTTTAGGTGCACACTGTGAAGAGGACACAATACACTAACAGTAAATACTGCAGCTGCCTGCCTGTGGTATTAATAGGATCAGAACAACAGCAATTGTCTTCAGGTAGCTTTAGGTGCACACTGTGCAGAGGACACAGTACACTAATTGTTAATACTACAGCTGCCTGCCTGTGGTATTAATAGGATCAGAACAACAGCAATTGTCTTCAGGTAGCTTTAGGTGCACACTGTGCAGAGGACACAGTATACTAACTGTGAATACTGCAGCTGCCTGCCTGTGGTACTAATAAGATCAGAAGAACACCGGCAATTTTCTTCAGGTAGCTTTAGGTGCACACTGTGCATGAAACACTAACTGTAAATACTGCAGCTGCCTGCCTGTGGTACTAATAGGATCAGAAGAACACCAGCAATTTTCTTCAGATAGCTTTAGGTGCACACTGTACAGAGGACACAGTACACTAACTGTAAATACTGCAGCTTCCTGCCTGTGGTATTAATAAGATCAGTAAACCAGCAATTGTCTTCAGGTAGCTTTAGGTGCACATTGTGCAGAGGACACAGAACACTAACTGTAAATACTGCAGCTGCCTGCCTGTGATACTTATAGGATCAGAAGAAAACCAGCAATTTTCTTCAGATAGCTTTAGGTGCACACTGTGCAGAGGACACAATAAACTCACTGTAAATACTGCAGTTTCCTTCCTGTGGTATTAATAGGATCAGAACACCAGCAATTGTCTTCAGGTAGCTTTAGGTGAACACTGTGCCGGTGACAAAGTACACTAACTGTAAATACTGCAGCTGCCTGCCTGTGGTACTAATAGGATCAGAAGAACACCAGCAATTTTCTTCAGTTAATTTTAGTTGCACACTGTGCAGAGGACCTAGTACGCTAACTGTAAATACTGCAGCTGCCTGCCTGTGGTATTAATAGGATCAGAACACCAGCAATTGTCTTCAGGTTGCTTTCGGTGCACACTGTGCAGTGGACACAGTACACTAACTGTAAATACTGCAGCTGCCTGCCTGTGCTATTAATAGGAGCAGAACACCAGCAATTGTCTTCAGGTAGCTTTAGCTGCACACTGTGCAGAATACACAGTAGAAAAAACTGTAAATACTGCAGCTTCCTGCCTGTGGTACTAATAGGATCAGAAGAACACCAGCAATTTTCTTCTGGTAGCTTTATGTGCACACCGTGCAGAGGACACAGTACACTAACTGTAAACACTGCAGCTGCCTGCCTGTGGTATTAATAGGATCAGTACTACAGCAATTGTCTTCAGGTAAATTTAGGTGCACACTGTGCAGAGGACACAGTACACTCACAGTAAATACTGCAGCTGCCTGCCTATGTTATTAATAGGATCAGAACACCCGCAATTGTCTTCAGGTAGCTTTAGGTGCACACTGTGCAGAGGACACAGTACACTAACTGTATATACTGCAACTGCATGCCTGTGGTATTAATAGTATGAGAACACCAGCAATTGTCTTCAGGTAGCTTTAGGTGCACACTGTGCAGGTGACACAGTACACTAACTGTAAATACTTCAGCAACTTGCCTGTGGTATTAATAGGATCAGAACAACAGCAATTCTCTTCAGGTAGCTTTAGGTGCACACTGTGCAGAGGACACAGTACACTAACTGTAAATACTGCAGCTGCCTGTCTGTGGTATTAATAAGATAAGAAGAACGCCAGCAATTGTCTTCAGGTAGCTTCAGGTGCACACTGTTCAGAGGACACAGTACACTAACTGTAAATACTGCAGCTGCCTGCCTGTGGTATTAATAGGATCAGAACACCAGCAATTGTCTTCAGGTTGCTTTAGGTACACAAAGTGCAGAGGACACAGTAAACTAACTGTAAATACTGCAGCTGCCTGCCTGTGGTATTAATTGGATCAGAACAACAGCAATTGTCTTCAGGTAGCTTTAGGTGTACACCTTGCAGAGGACACAGTACACTAACTGTAAATACTGCAGCTGCCTGCCTGTGGTATTAATAGGATCAGAACAACAGCAATTGTCTTCAGGTAGCTTTAGGTGCACACTGTGCAGAGGACACAGTACACTAACTGTTAATACTACAGCTGCCTGCCTGTGGTATTAATAGGATCAGAACAACAACAATTGTCTTCAGGTAGCTTTAGGTGCACACTGTGCAGAGGACACAGTATACTAACTGTGAATACTGCAGCTGCCTGCCTGTGGTACTAATAAGATCAGAAGAACACCGGCAATTTTCTTCAGGTAGCTTTAAGTGCACACTGTGCATGAAACACTAACTGTAAATACTGCAGCTGCCTGCCTGTGGTACTAATAGGATCAGAAGAACACCAGCAATTTTCTTCAGATAGCTTTAGGTGCACACTGTACAGAGGACACAGTACACTAACTGTAAATACTGCAGCTTCCTGCCTGTGGTATTAATAAGATCAGTAAACTAGCAATTGTCTTCAGGTAGCTTTAGGTGCACATTGTGCAGAGGACACAGAACACTAACTGTAAATACTGCAGCTGCCTGCCTGTGATACTTATAGGATCAGAAGAAAACCAGCAATTTTCTTCAGATAGCTTTAGGTGCACACTGTGCAGAGGACACAATAAACTCACTGTAAATACTGCAGTTTCCTTCCTGTGGTATTAATAGGATCAGAACACCAGCAATTGTCTTCAGGTAGCTTTAGGTGAACACTGTGCAGGTGACAAAGTACACTAACTGTAAATACTGCAGCTGCCTGCCTGTGGTACTAATAGGATCAGAAGAACACCAGCAATTTTCTTCAGTTAATTTTAGTTGCACACTGTGCAGAGGACCTAGTACGCTAACTGTAAATACTGCAGCTGCCTGCCTGTGGTATTAATAGGATCAGAACACCAGCAATTGTCTTCAGGTTGCTTTCGGTGCACACTGTGCAGTGGACACAGTACACTAACTGTAAATACTGCAGCTGCCTGCCTGTGCTATTAATAGGAGCAGAACACCAGCAATTGTCTTCAGGTAGCTTTAGCTGCACACTGTGCAGAATACACAGTAGAAAAAACTGTAAATACTGCAGCTTCCTGCCTGTGGTACTAATAGGATCAGAAGAACACCAGCAATTTTCTTCTGGTAGCTTTATGTGCACACCGTGCAGAGGACACAGTACACTAACTGTAAACACTGCAGCTGCCTGCCTGTGGTATTAATAGGATCAGTACAACAGCAATTGTCTTCAGGTAAATTTAGGTGCACACTGTGCAGAGGACACAGTACACTCACAGTAAATACTGCAGCTGCCTGCCTATGTTATTAATAGGATCAGAACACCCGCAATTGTCTTGAGGTAGCTTTAGGTGCACACTGTGCAGAGGACACAGTACACTAACTGTAAATACTGCAGCTGCCTGCCAGTGGTATTAATAGGATCAGAACAACAGCAATTGTCTTAAGGTAGCTTTAGGTGCACACCGCGCAGAGGACACAGTACACTAACTGTAAATACTGCAGCTACCTGCCTGTGGTAGTAATAGGATCTGAAGAACATCAGTAATTTTCTTCATGTATCTTTAGGTACACACTGTGCAGAGGACACAGTACACTAACTGTAAATACTGCAGCTGCCTGCCTGTTGTATTAATAGGATCAGAACAACAGCAATTGTCTTCAGGTAGCTTTAGGTGAACACTGTGCAGAGGACACAGTACACTAACTGTAAATACTGCAGCTGCCTGCCTGTGCTATTAATAGGATCAGAACACCAGCAATTGTCTTCAGGTGCACACTGTGCAGAATACACAGTAGAAAAAACTGTAAATACTGCAGCTGCCTGCCTGTGGTACTAATAGGATCAGAAGAACACCAGCAATTTTCTTCTGGTAGCTTTATGTGCACACCGTGCAGAGGACACAGTACACTAACTGTAAACACTGCAGCTGCCTGCCTGTGGTATTAATAGGATCAGAACAACAGCAATTGTCTTCAGGTAAATTTAGGTGCACACTGTGCAGAGGACACAGTACACTAAATATATATACTGCAACTGCATGCTTGTGGTATTAATAGGATGAGAACACCAGCAATTGTCTTCAGGTAGCTTTAGGTGCACACTGTGCAGAGGACACAGAACACTAACTGTAAATAATGCAGCTGCCTGCCTGTGGTAATAATAGTATCAGAACACCAGCAATTGTCTTCGGGTTGCTTTAGGTGCACACAGTGCAGAGGACCCAGTTCACTCACTGTAAATACTGCAGCTGCCTGCCTATGTTATTAATAGGATCAGAACACCAGCAATTGTCTTCAGGTTGCTTTAGGTGCACACTGTGCAGAGGACACAGTACACTAACTATATATACTGCAACTGCATGCTTGTGGTATTAATAGGATGAGAACACCAGAAATTGTCTTCAGGTAGCTTTAGGTGCACAATGTGCAGAGGACACAGAACACTAACTGTAAATAATGCAGCTGCCTGCCTGTGGTAATAATAGGATCATAACAATAGCAATTGTCTTCAGGTAGCTTTAGGTGCCCACTGTGCAGGTGACACAGTACACTAACTGTACATACTTCAGCTACTTGCCTGTGGTATTAATAGGATCAGAACACCAGCAATTATCTTCAGGTAGCTTTAGGTGCACACTGTGAAGAGGACACAATACTCTAACTGTAAATACTGCAGCTGCCTGCCTGTGGTATTAATAGGATCAGAACACCAGCAATTGTCTTCAGGTAGCTTTAGGTGCCCACTGTGCAGGTGACACAGTCCACTAACTGTACATACTTCAGCTACTTGCCTGTGGTATTAATAGGATCAGAACACCAGCAATTATCTTCAGGTAGCCTTAGGTGCACACTGTGCAGAGGACACAGTACACTAACTGTAAATACTGCAGCTGCCTGCCTGTTGTATTAATAGGATCAGAACAAGAGCACTTGTCTTAAGGTAGCTTAAGGTGAACACTGTGCAGAGAACACAGTACACTAACTGTAAATACTGCAGCAGCCTGCCTGTGCTATTAATAGGTTCAGGACACCAGCAATTGTCTTCAGGTAGCTTTAGGTGCACACTGTGCAGAATACACAGTAGAAAAAAACTGTAAATACTGCAGCTGCCTGCCTGTGGTACTAATAGGATCAGAAGAACACCAGCAATTTTCTTCTGGTAGCTTTATGTGCACACCGTGCAGAGGACACAGTACACTAACTGTAAACACTGCAGCTGCCTGCCTGTGGTATTAATAGGATCAGAACCACAGCAATTGTCTTCAGGTAAATTTAGGTGCACACTGTGCAGAGGACACAGTACACTCACAGTAAATACTGCAGCTGCCTGCCTATGTTATTAATAGGATCAGAACACCCGCAATTGTCTTCAGGTAGCTTTAGGTGCACACTGTGCAGAGGACACAGTACACTAACTGTATATACTGCAACTGCATGCCTGTGGTATTAATAGGATGAGAACACCATCAATTGTCTTCAGGTAGCTTTAGGTGCACACTGTGCAGAGGACACAAAACACTAACTGTAAATACTGCAGCTGCCTGCCTGTGGTATTAATAGGATCAGAACACCAGCAATTGTCTTCAGGTAGCTTTAGGTGCCCACTGTGCAGGTGACACAGTCCACTAACTGTACATACTTCAGCTACTTGCCTGTGGTATTAATAGGATCAGAACACCAGCAATTATCTTCAGGTAGCTTTAGGTGCACACTGTGAAGAGGACACAATACTCTAAATGTAAATACTGCAGCTGCCTGCCTGTGGTATTAATAGGATCAGAACAGCAATTGTCTTCAGGTAGCTTTAGGTGCACACTGTGCAGAGGACACAGTACACTAACTGTAAATATTGCAGCTGTCTGCCTGTGGTATTAATAGGATCAGAACACCAGCAATTGTCTTCGGGTTGCTTTAGGTGCACACAGTGCAGAGGACCCAGTACACTCACAGTAAATACTGCAGCTGCCTGCCTATGTTATTAATAGGATCAGAACACCCGCAATTGTCTTCAGGTAGCTTTAGGTGCACACTGTGCAGAGGACACAGTACACTAACTGTAAATACTGCAGCTGCCTGCCAGTGGTATTAATAGGATCAGAACAACAGCAATTGTCTTAAGGTAGCTTTAGGTGCACACCGCGCAGAGGACACAGTACACTAACTGTAAATACTGCAGCTACCTGCCTGTGGTAGTAATAGGATCTGAAGAACATCAGTAATTTTCTTCATGTATCTTTAGGTACACACCGTGCAGAGGACACAGTACACTAACTGTAAACACTGCAGCTGCCTGCCTGTGGTATTAATAGGATCAGAACAACAGCAATTGTCTTCAGGTAGCTTTAGGTGCACACTGTGCAGAGGGCACAGTACACTAACTGTAAATACTGCAGCTGCCTGCCTGTGGTACTAATAGGATCAGTAGAACACCTGCAATTGTCTTCAGGTAGCTTTAGGTGCACACTGTGCAGAGGACACAGTATACTAACTGTAAATACTGCAGCTGCCTGCCTGTGGTATTAATAGGATCAGAACACCAGCAATTGTCTTCAGTTAGCTTTAGATGCACACCGTGCAGAGGCCATAGTACACTAACTGTAAATACTGCAGCTACCTGCCTGTGGTACTAATAGGATCAGAAGAACACCAGTAATTTTCTCCATGTAGCTTTAGGTGCACACCGTGCAGAGGCCACAATACACTAACTGTAAATACTGCAGCTACCTGCCTGTGGTACTAATAGGATCAGAAGAACACCAGTAATTTTCTCCATGTAGCTTTAGGTGCACACCGTGCAGAGGACACAGTACACTAACTGTAAATACTGCAACTACCTGCCTGTGGTACTAATAGGATCAAAAGAACACCAGTAATTTTCTCCATGTAGCTTTAGGTGCACACCGTGCAGAGGACACAGTACACTAACTGTAAACTCTGCAGCTGCCTTCCTGTGGTATTAATAGGATCAGAACAACAGCAATTGTCTTCAGATAGCTTTAGGTGCACACTGTGCAGAGGACACAGTACACTAACTGTAAACACTGCAGCTGCCTGCCTGTGGTATTAATAGGATCAGAACAACAGCAATTGTCTTCAGATAGCTTTAGGTGCACACGGTCCAGAGGACACAGTACACTAACTGTAAATACTGCAGCTGCCTGCTGGTGGTATTAATAGGATCAGAACACCAGCAATTGTCTTCAGGTAGCTTTAGGTGCACACTGTGCAGAGGACACAGTACACTAACTGTAAATACTGCAGCTGCCGGCCTGTGGTACTATATACACACACACAACACCTGGGATACATATATATACACAATACACTGTAAGTGCAGCTAACTTACTCGCCTGCCTACTCTATCTAAGTTAAATCAAATGACAATGTCTCTCTGTCTATCTCTCTCTGCCGCTGTAACACACTACACAAGGCCATGTACTAAATCCCCTGAGCCATAATTGGCCAAAATGATGTCTCTCTGTACAGACGGCCCTGTGACTTGCCAAGCATGCGGGTCATAGTGCATGATTGGCCAATCATCAGCCAGCAATGCACTGCGATGCCGCAGTGAATTATGGGCCGTGACGCGATGCTCGAATTTGGTGCGAATGGCCCATAACGTTCGCAATTCAGAGAATGGACGAACAGGCGATGTTTGAGTCGAACATGGGTTCGACTCGAAGCTCATCCCTAATAACAACCAATAAGATTATTGTCTAAATATGACCATGTCTCAAAGAAGTTACCTGCTTCATTTCAAACTCGTTTGCTTACATGGCCATGTATTCCCAACCATGTACGTGAATAGGTTGTGTGACATTAGTGGTTAGAAAGGATGTATTGGCTGCTTCTCCAGCAACTATTGACAGTCAGAATCTGTCACATTCATCTATGTCATACTACCTAAACGTCCAATGTTCAGATGCAAGTTTGAACTGAACATTGCCCATTCCCTATTCCCTATTTCCTATTCCCTATTTTTTGGGTTAGGAACATTTTTTAGCAAGTACATAGAATGCCTGTTAATCTTGGCAGAAATCCAGTTCCCTTGTTACTTTATGTGAGCTGAAGAAAAAGTAGAAACGTCTATATTTTTAATGTGTAAGCTACTAGTCCCATGAATTCACTGTAAAATAGAAATGGAAAAGGAAAATGTGACAGACCTAGCCAGGACGGATGCTGTTGGAGAGGACTGAATGCAAGCCTCTTGCCTTTTGATTATGGGCCCTGGATTTTCAAAGGAACAATACTCTTTGTGAGGTGAATTAGAAATCCAGTCTGAACTGTACTAGTCGGACTCAGTCGTGTATATATGTATATATTGTATGTTGTTTGATTCTGTTGTGGACTCTTTTGCTGTGGTCATTTGGGATGTGTGTCCCTGTAGAGGGAGGGGGGATTCCTCCAGCAGCCCCCCTGCTGATAAGACTGATTCATACTGTTGGGACACATACTGTTATGTCATCAATTCCAGCTACCTGTCTGTTGTCTGCTATAATGTGTATATTGTAAATAAGTCTAGTGTGGCTCTAAGAGTCTTTTCACCCATTGTTGTTTGTGTTAATTAACTCTGTTACTGTGTGAAGCTCGGTGACCACAAGTCTGGGCAAAAGGTCATGTCTCAGTCACCTAGTCATGTTAATTAGGTTAGCTTTGAGTCATTCTGCTGTATAAATTTGTGTGAGATCTCAAATAAAGAGTTAGTCCTGATGTACTCCAGGACTGGTGTTGTGTAGTTCTTGAGGGTTCCTATAGCCAGATCCATTTGACTTGTGTTCCAGAACATAGGAAGCGGTATACTGACGGAAGCACTCAAGCGGAGTGTGGGACGTTCCGTGACAGAAAACATAATTGAAGTCCAGCCTGTGTGACAACCATCCCTCCTTCGATAGATAAAGTGGAAAAATTAGTGTAAACACTAGACATAAAAGGTGTTTATTTGCCAAAACTGGAGAGTGCAAAATCTGATGCAGCTCTGCACAGAATCAGCTTCTGAGTTTTTTGTCAAAGCTTAACTGTCACAAGCTGAAGTTAGAAGCTGATTGGCTACCTTGAACAGCTGCACCAGATTTTGCACTCTCCAGTTTTGGTAAATCAACCTCAAATCGACAGGAAGTGCTTTACTGGGAGGATTACCAAGTGAAAATAAAGGGAAGAAGCCTGAAAAAAGAAAACTAATGCAGCCACCACATCAAGGTCTGGTAAGCTGCAATATAATAACTGTTTACTTTTGTGTTAAGATATGACACTAAAGGGTTTATTTATTAAAGCTGGAAAGTGCAAAACCAGGCTCACTTCTGTATAGAAACCAATTAGCTTCTAACCTCAGCTTGTTCAATTAAGCTTTGACAATAAAACCTGGAGCTGATTGATTTCTATGCAGAAGTGAACCTGATTTTGCACTCTCCAGCTTCAGTAAACAAACCCCTATGAGTCCCGTATTTCTTTTAAAATATACTTCTAGGCCACTCAGTTGCAGGAATCAGGGGTTGCATCTCTAGGGCCCTTTTTACTTTGAGGTCCTATAGCTTTTATCTGTATTATATAATAAATACTGTACTATGTTGCACATCAGATTCAATATACAAAAAATTGAATTGCACTTTAACAAAAGAGTGATCACTTTAGTCAGGCATACAGTTTGATATATTTTTTGACTTTGCCTTTAGTCTTTATTTTTTAACATTCAGACGAGGAAACAATTGGTCTTGTCACATGAGACTTGCCAACACTGGGTCATGAAACCAAGGGCAGGAGCAGACCATTAATGGTCACCTTTTAGAGGTGCAAACAAACAAGATCAGTGATGTGCCTTTGTCACCCTGTCATTACATTTTCTGGTTTGAAATGTGTCAATTAACACCATACTACAGAGTTTCAGCCAGGTAAATCCCAGATTACATGAAAAATTGGACACAAATAGTTTGAATATGCAGTTCAAATTCTAAAGATCAGTGAAACAATTGATTCATCATTTTTTTTCTGTAGGATAAATTATGCATGTTAACCTTAATGATAAGTATGCTAAAAAGCACAATGTATCTCATTTAGGCAATTGTGGTCAAGTAGTGGAAATAAACATTTCCAAGAGTCTCTGAATAATGTATTTACTGGAAGAGGTATAAAGATCATTAGAGAGTTTGTCTTCATGTAGTCCTGTATATGACTGTGCTATGATTAAGATGCTTTGATAAATAAGCGTATCATATTATGAAGTTCAGACAGATTACATAAATGATTAATTATAAAAAAAATCACCATGCCTAAATACTGTATATGTAACAAAGGAATGGAAAAGGTGGGACTTTATATGAGGATGGGGGGCCGTACAGATCCCATCCTCCATCCCATTTAGTATTAAAGAGAAGTTTGGGGGCGGGACTTTGAGTGAAGCACACGGATGCAGTAAAGAAGTAAATTAGAAAATGGTTTATTAGTTGAGTCAATTTCTAGAACATAGGTTGGGAGTTCATTACATATTGTATGTCATTATTTGAAGATAAATCATCACATGTAAATACATTATCCAACCAGAGTTTAAAACAGTATTTTACAAGTACACAGGTCACGTAATAACATGATTAATTGTATTGTAGAAAATACTCATAAAAGTAGCTTGCGCATTAAAGCATCAATAGAAATACTAGTTAAGGTAAGATAAGTAGGAAAAATAATAATATAAAAACTTATATCATGACTCTAATAGGAAATGTAAGGCAGTATTTTACAGTTGCACGGGTCACATAAGTGTGTGATTAATTGCAATGTAGATAATACTGAAACCAGAAATAGGATGCATTAAAGCATCACTCTAGGAAAAAGGGGAAAATATACTTGGTGGAGAGGAACAGCCGTGGTGAATTCATGAATGGGTAGTTATAATGGTAGTTGTTAGCTCTACGCGTTTCGGGACCTTAAAGTCACTCGTCAGGAGCAAGACCATGATAATCATCTAAGAAATAAAAATAAGGACATTGTGGTAGTCTAAAAAATGAGTGGGCAAATGCAGAAAATGTGAAACGTCCCACCTTTTCCATTCCTTTGTTCAACCTATAGGGATGGAAGCAAACGGCTGCACTGGGGAGACTGGGTTGACGCCCTAGGCTGGTTACACTGGGATTTGTTGGTGGCCAGGAACCTGGTGTGTCCCCTGCACCCCATCCTGCTATCGCAAGACGTTGGAGGCTGGTCTAGGATGGCTCCCCCAGCTTCCCCCCTAATTGGGATCGGCACTTGTGTCCTTGGTGCTCATTTTTCTCACCACACCACCTTCTCTTTGGCTCTCTTGTCCAACCTAATTTGCAACAGGTAACACTGTTTTCACCTTATATTTTCTCCTTTTTCCTACAGTGATGCTTTAATGCATCCTATTTCTGGTTTCAGTATTATCTACATTGCAATTATTCACGCACTTATGTGACCCGTGCAACTGTAAAATACTGCCTTATATTTTCTATTAGAGTCATGATTTAAGTTTTTATATTATTATTTTTCCTACTTATCTTACCTTAACTAGCATTTCTATTGACGCTTTAATGCGCAAGCTACTTTTATGAGTATTTTCTACAATACAATTAATCATGTTATTACGTGACCTGTGTGTAAAATACTGTTTTAAACTCTGGTTGGATAATGTATTTATGTGTGATGATTTATCTTGAAATAATGACATACAATATGTAATGAACTCCCAACCTATGTTCTAGAAATTAACTCAACTAATAAACCATTTTCTAATTTAATTCTTTACTGCATCCGTGTGCTTCACTCAAAGTCCCGCCCCCAAACTTCTCTTTAATACTAAATGGGATGGAGGATGGGATCTGTACTGCCCCCCATCCTCATATAAAGTCCCACCTTTTCCATTCCTTTGTTCAACCTATAGGGATGGAAGCACATGGCTGCACTATTAATACATTCTCAGCACTTGCTATGGCTGCTCCTCAGCCGCTCATAATATTTCCCTACCTATTTCCAATTCTCCCTGTGCAGTGGGAGAGTCCCATTGCACATACAATTGGAATAACTAACCCCATAGCTTTATTTTTTCATTTATTCCTCTTAAATTTATATTTTAATTTACGTCTTTTTTCATTGCTTGCAGTGTGATTGTGCACAGGGGTCACCAGCCGCTGTTTGTCTCTTCCTGTGCCTCCCCTGTCACGTCCTGGAGCTGTGACGCGCACTGTGGGCTTCCCCTCAGCCCCCTCTCACACGGGGTGGGCGGGGTTTCCCCCACTGCTCATCAGCGTCATGCCTACAGTGTCAGCTGTTTGGCGCCTCCGAGTTGCCTATAAATCAGCTGGCCTGTTTTCCATTCTTAGCAGCGGGGAGACTGGGTTGACGCCTTAAGCTGGTTACGCTGGGATTTGTTGGCGGCCAAGAACCTGGTGTGTCCCCTGCTCCCCATCCTGCTATCGCATGATGTTGGAGGCTGGTCTAGGACGGCTCCCCCAGCGGGCTTCCCCCCTAATTGGGATCGGCACTTGTGTCCTTGGTGCTCATTTTTCTCACCACACCACCTTCTCTTTGGCTCTCTTGTCCAACCTAATTTGCAACAGGTAACACTGTTTTCACCTTATCACCCTCATTTTCCATTCCTTTCCCCCCCTTTCCCCCCTCTCTTTTCCTTTTCTCTCCCAATTCTTACTTTTCTTTGTTCCTTTCTAGCACTCCACTTTTCCTCTTCACTTTGTTTCCCACTCTTTCTCAGGCTGCATCACCTCACCTTCCATTCATACCCTCCCTTATTCCCAGTGCACTGCATTCACAAGCTTTTCCTTCAGCAGGTCCCCCTCCTGGGGCCATTCCTCTCCCCCCTTCACCTACACACCTTCCTCACTTCTCTACTTTCACCAATTAGGGATGTTGCCGCTGCTGGTTCTGTGCTGCCTGGACGGGCCCCCTCAGCTCCGGGATGTGGCATCCCTGGCCGGTTTGACTCACGCGGCTGTGCTCTCCCCTTTGCACGATCATACGCATGTAAGTATCTGGGACAAATGTATGGATGTGAGGGGGTGTTTCACATTTTCTGCATTTGCCCACTCATTTTTTAGACTACCACAATGTCCTTATTTTTATTTCTTAGATGATTATCACGGTCTTGCTCCTGACGAGTGACTTTAAGGTCCCAAAACGCTTAGAGCTACCGTTATAACTACCCATTCATGAATTCACCACGGCCATTCCTCTCCACCAAGTATATTTTCTCCTTTTTCCTACAGTGATGCTTTAATGCATCCTATTTCTGGTTTCAGTATTATCTAGATTGCAATTAATCACGCACTTATGTGACCCGTGCAACTGTAAAATACTGCCTTATATTTCCTATTAGAGTCACGATGTACGTTTTTATATTATTATTTTTCCTACTTATCTTACCTTAACTAGTAATTCTATTGACGCTTTAATGTGCAAGCTACTTTTATGAGTATTTTCTACAATACAATTAATCATGTTATTACGTGACCTGTGTACTTGATTTATCTTGAAATAATGACATACAATATGTAATGAACTCCCAACCTATGTTCTAGAAATTGACTCAACTAATAAACCATTTTCTAATTTACTTCTTTACTGCATCCGTGTGCTTCACTCAAAGTCCCACCCCCAAACTTCACTGTATATGTAACATTTAATCTAAGTATAGAAGCATTCATAGCACCACCAGCAAGTCCTTTTAAAGTGACTTTTACTGAGGTGAAGCTTTTATGTAAATTGCTAAATATTTATTAATACAAAAAAGTAGGGATACCTTGAGAAAGAAAATAAATATAAGCATGCTATGACAATAGAAACTAAGCATACCCAAAACTTTCCTGGTGCCCACATGACAGTATTCTAGTGATAGAGCTCCATCTCTAATCCACTCCTCAGAACGAGTAAATAGTTTAAAAGTGAATGAGCAAAGAACCCCAGTAGGCCTGTTTTCAGATCACTGGATCACTGCTATAGCCTCTGATTGGTTAGCATAATGATCAGTCACTGTACAGCTTGCCCCGTGTGTGTTTTTTATTCTAAATAATGAGAAAATACATTGTATCTTTTTCTCCTTTCAAGAGGAGATAAAATGCAAACGAAGAAAGGAATCTGTAAAAAAAAAAAAAAAAAAGGTAAAGAAAAAAAAAAGAAAAATGAGCTAGATCAGGATCAGGATTTGAATAGCTTTAAATGTATTTGAGTATCTAAATTAACCAACATAAAAGTCAATGAGAGCTTTTGGCCATTAAAATAAAGGAGGTGCTATAGTACCAGCAGTCTGACAGTACCTAAGGAAGCCTGTATTTAGTTTAATGTGGAATAGCATAATGCAAAACTCAAACTGTATATTGTTTATGTGCCCTCAGTAACAGTCTGTGACAGGAATGCATGCCTAGCATCTTATTGTTAAGTTAATGTACATACGATATGTCATCAGGACCAGATTTATACTTTTTCCTTCTCTAGGCTGACTACCTTGTTCTGACCTCCCAATAATTGTGTTGCATGAGATGTCCCACATAAATATGGGAAACTAATCACTTACACAGTGGATCAAAGTGATACTAACGTCTTGTTTTCTTTCCTTAACTACTTAACAACCGGCCCATAGCCAAATGACGGCTACAGGGCGGTTGCTTAACTCTGGGAGGACGTCCAGGGACGTCCTCCCAGAGTTCTGCTCTCGCGCGCCCCCCAGGGCGCGCACTCGAGAGCATCCGTGACCGCCGGGTCCTGAGGACCCGGCGCATCATGGATCCCGGTAAATGGCCGCTGATCGCGGCCGTTTACCACGTGATTGCGCCGTCAAATGACGGCGCAATCACATGTAAACAAACCGGCGTCATCTGATGATGCCGGTTCCTCTCCTCCCCTCCTGTGTACCGATCGGTACACTGTGAGCGGAGAGGGGGATGGATGGATGGTAGCAGCGCTGTGGGCTGCATCTGTAGTGCCCACAACGCTGCACAGAGACATCCAGCCATCCATGCTCAGCCATCCCCACTACTCTGCAATGCCCTCTGCAATGCCCCACAATACTCTGCCATACACCGCAATACCCCTGCAATACTCTGCCATACCCTGGAATACCCCGCAATACTCTGATATACCCTGGAATACCCCGCAATACTCTGCCATACCCTGGAATACCCCGCAATACTCTGCCATACCCTGGAATACCCCGCAATACTCTGCCATACCCTGGAATACCCCGCAATACTCTGCCATACCCTGCAATACCCTGCAATACTCTGCCATACCCTGCAATACTCTGCCATACCCTGCAATACCCCGCAATACTCTGCCATACCCTGCAATACCCTGCAATACTCTGCCATACCCTGCAATACTCTGCCATACCCTGCAATACCCCGCAATACTCTGCCATACCCTGCAATACCCCGCAATACTCTGCCATACCCTGGAATACCCCGCAATACTCTGCCATACCCTGGAATACCCCGCAATACTCTGCCATACCCTGGAATACCCCGCAATACTCTGCCATACCCTGGAATACCCTGCAATACTCTGCCATACCCTGTAATACCCCACAATACTCTGCCATACCCTGGAATACCCCGCAATACTCTGCCATACCCTGGAATACCCCACAATACTCTGCCATACCCTGGAATACCCCGCAATACTCTGCCATACCCTGGAATACCCCGCAATACTCTGCCATACCCTGCCATACCCTGCAATACCCTGCAATACTCTGCCATACCCTGCAATACTCTGCCATACCCTGCAATACTCTGCCATACCCCACAATACCCCGCAATACTCTGCCATACCCTGCAATACCCCGCAATACTCTGCCATACCCTAGAATACCCCGCAATACTCTGCCATACCCTGCAATACCCCGCAATACTCTGCAATACTCTGCCATACCCTGAAATACCCCGCAATATTCTGCCATACCCTGCAATACCCCGCAATACTCTGCCATACCCTGCAATACCCTGCAATACTCTGCCATACCCTGCAATACTCTGCCATACCCTGCAATACCCCGCAATACTCTGCCATACCCTGCAATACCCTGCAATACTCTGCCATACCCTGCAATACTCTGCCATACCCTGCAATACCCCGCAATACTCTGCCATACCCTGGAATACCCCGCAATACTCTGCCATACCCTGGAATACCCCGCAATACTCTGCCATACCCTGGAATACCCCACAATACTCTGCCATACCCTGGAATACCCTGCAATACTCTGCCATACCCTGTAATACCCCACAATACTCTGCCATACCCTGGAATACCCCGCAATACTCTGCCATACCCTGGAATACCCCACAATACTCTGCCATACCCTGGAATACCCCGCAATACTCTGCCATACCCTGGAATACCCCGCAATACTCTGCCATACCCTGCCATACCCTGCAATACCCTGCAATACTCTGCCATACCCTGCAATACTCTGCCATACCCTGCAATACTCTGCCATACCCCACAATACCCCGCAATACTCTGCCATACCCTGCAATACCCCGCAATACTCTGCCATACCCTAGAATACCCCGCAATACTCTGCCATACCCTGCAATACCCCGCAATACTCTGCAATACTCTGCCATACCCGGAAATACCCCGCAATATTCTGCCATACCCTGCAATACCCCGCAATACTCTGCCATACCCTGCAATACCCCGCAATACTCTGCCATACCCTGCAATACCCCCCAATACTCTGCCATACCCTGCAATACCCTGAAATACCCTGCAATACCCTGAAATATCCCGCAATACCCAGCCATACTCTGCAATACTCTGTGATACCCAGCTATACTCTGCCATACTCTGCCATACCCAGCCATGCTCTGCAATACCCCGCAAAAATCTGCAATACTCTGCCATAACCCGCAATACTCTGCCATACCCAGCCATACTCTGCAATACTCTGCAATACCCAGCAATACCCAGCCATACTCTGCAATACTCGGTGATACCCAGCCATACTCTGCCATACCCAGTCATACTCGGCGATACTCTGCAATACCCAGCCATGCTCAGCCATACTCGGCCATGCTCAGCCATACTCAGCCATGCTCAGCCATACCCAACCTCTGTATGTGGCCAAGCTGTGGAAGTCTCACACATGTGGTATCGCCGTACTCAGGAGTAGGAGAATCTATTTTGGAGTGTCATTTTTGGTATGTACATGTTATGTGTTAGAAATATTGTATAAATGGACAACTTTGTGTTAAAAAAAAAAAAAGCGTTTTAACCACTTCCCGCCTTCCGTCATACGACGTCCTTGACTTTGTGCGGGGATATCTGAATGATGGGTGCAGCTACAGGCATCATTCAGATATCAGCTTTTTCAGCCGGTGATTCCCTACACCATAAGAATGATCATAGCGGCAGTTCCACTGCTTGATCGTTCTTACGGGAAGCGAGAGGGAACGTCCCCCCTCCCGCCGCCCTCCGGTGCTTCTACTGACTCACCGCTAAGATAGAAGCCAGGATCTTTTTTTTTTTTTTTTTTTTTTTTTATTTCAGGCACAGCCTAGAGGTGAGATGTGGGGTCTTATTGACCCCATATCTCACTGTAAAGAGGACCTGTCATGCCATACTCCTATTACAAGGGATGTTTACATTCCTTGTAATAGGAATAAAAGTGATCAAAAACATTTTTTTTTGGAAAAAAGTGTCAAACTAAAATAAATAAAGTAAAATGAACAATAAAAAAAAAATTTAAAAAATTTTAAAGCGCTCCTGTCCGTGTGCTCGCATGCAGAAGCAAACGCATACGTAAGTCCCGCCCACATATGAAAACGGTGTTCAAACCACACATGTGAGGTATCGCTGCGATCGGTAGAGCGAGTGCAATAATTTTGGCCCTGTCCTCTGTAACTCAAAATTTGTAACCAGTAAAACATTTTAAAGCGTCGCCTATGCTGATTTTTAAGTGGCGAAGTTTGGCGCCATTCCACAAGCGTGTGCAATTTTGAAAGGTGACATGTTAGGTATCTATTTACTCGGCGTAACTTCATCTTTCACATTATGCAAAAACATTGGGCTAACCTTACTGTATTGTTTTTTTTTAAAGCAAAAAACAGTTTTTTCTCCAAAAAAAAGCGTTCGAAAAATTGCTGCGCAAATATCGTGCGAGATAAAAAGTAGCAATGACCGCTATTGTATTCTCTAGGGTCTTTGCTAAAAAAACATATATAATGTTTTGGGGTTCTATGTAATTTTCTAGCAAATAAATGATGATTTTTACATGTAGGAGAGAAATGTCAGAATTGGCCTGGGTGCTCCAGAACGCCTGAAGGTGCTCCCCTGCATGTTGGGCCTCTGTATGTGGCCACGCTGTGTAAAAGTCTCACACATGTGGTATCACCGTACTCGGGAGTAATAGCAGAATGTATTTTGGGGTGTAATTTGTGGTATGCATATGCTGTGTGTGAGAAATAACCTGCTAATATGACAATTTTGTGAAAAAAAAAAAAAAGAAAAAAAAAAACTTGATTTTGCAAAGAATTGTGGGAAAAAATGACAACTTCAAAAAACTCACCATTGCATCTTTCAAAATACCTTGGAATGTCTTCTTTCCAAAAAGGGGTCATTTGGGGGGTATTTGTACTTTTCTGGCATGTTAGGGTCTCAAGAAATGAGATAGACCGTCAGTACTTCAGGTGTGATCAATTTTCAGCTATTTGCACCATAGCTTGTGGATGCTATAACTTTCACAAAGACCAAATAATATACACTGATTTGGGTTATTTTTACCAAAGATATGTAGCGGTATAAATTTTGGCCAAAATATATGAAGAAAAATTACTAATTTTCAAAATTTTATAACAGAAACGAAGAAAAATTTATTTTTTTACAGATTTTTTGGTCTTTTTTCTTTTATAGCGCAAAAAATAAAGAACCCAGCGGTGATTAAATACCACCAAAAGAAAGCTCTATTTGTGTGAAAAAAAGGACAAAAAATTCATATAGATACAGTGTTGTATGACTGAGTAATTGTCATTCAAAATGTGAGAGCACCAAAAGCTGAAAATTGGTCTGGTTATTAAGGGGGTTTAAGTGCCCAGTGGTCAAGTGGTTAAAAAATAACAAACATGTTATATTTTCTCTGTGCAGTGGTTTTGCACAGAGTGGCCTCTCCCTCCTGCCGAGTGCCCCCACAACAAGCAGCTTGCTATGAGGGCACCTGAGCCACTGCTCTGTGCATCCATTCAGACACGGAGCCATGGATTGGCCCTGCCCCTCTCTCTACTTATTGGCTCACTGACTTTGATTGATAGCAGCAGGAGCCAATGGTTCCCTGCTGCTGTCTCAGCAAATGAGGAGGGAGAGCCCTGGTGAGCCAAGACTGATGTGCAGCATCGCTGGATCGAGATGGGGCTCAGGCAAGTATTAGGGTGGCAGAGGGAGGCTGCTGCACACAGAAGGTTTTTTATCTTAATGCATTGAATGCATTAAGATAAAAATCTTCTGACTTTAGAATCACTTTAAGCAAAGTTAACTGTACTGAAAACCAATAGGTTAACTGTATCTTTTAAAACATGTCTGCACATACACAGTCGGGACTGTACAGATAGAAACAGTCATACTGTAAGTTCACAGAGACAAGATCATTACCATACCTACACAACCAGTATCAAATCTGCTGACACAATCAGTACCAAGCTGACACAACCATTAACATGCTTGTCTGGTTACAGTATATAAAGCTACCTGAAGAAAATTACAGGTGTTCTATTTGATCCTATTAGTACCACGGTCAGGCAGCTAGACTATTTACATTTAGTACAGTGCGTCCTGCTCACAGTGTACAGCTAGATCCGTTCCTGTTATCTTCCTACTGACAGGCAGGCTTGTCTGGTTACAGTATATAAAGCTACCTGAAGAAAATTACAGGTGTTCTATTTGATCCTATTAGTACCACGGTCAGGCAGCTAGACTATTTACATTTAGTACAGTGCGTCCTGCTCACAGTGTTCAGCTAGATCCGTTCCTGTTATCTTCCTACTGACAGGCAGGCTTGTCTGGTTACAGTATATAAAGCTACTTGAAGAAAATTACAGGTGTTCTATCCCAGCTTAGTGCAGCTACAGGCCATTAGTATGTCTGGAAGGCCAAGAAGGAGAGGCAGACAGTCACAAGCCAATAAGAGAGGGCAAGCAGGCTCTGTGTCTAGTGCTGGTCGTGGAGACGGTGCATCCTCATCAGCACGTGGCCATGGGACACGCTTGGCCTTTTTTTCGGCAGCTGGCCATGTTGAGCCGCAACATGCGGAAGACTTGGTCGAGTGGATGACCAAGCCGTCCTCATCCTCCTCATCCTCTCTCACCCATGCCCAGGGTGCTTTGTCTGGCAAAGCAGCGGCCTCTTCCCTCAGCTCAATGTCATCAGTGACTCCTTCCCTAGCTCCACCATGTCCTCATGAGGATTCCCTCGAACTGTTTGACCACAGTGTTGGGTACATGCTCCAGGAGGATGCCCAGCGTTTGGAAGGCTCTGATGACGATACTGAGCTCGATGAAGGCAGTAACATGAGCGCGGACAGAGGGGGTGCCCAAGAAGGACAGCAATCTGGCAGTCATGCTCCCCCTGCTGCAGCATACTGCCAGGTTTGCTCCAGTGATGAGGAGGGAGGGGATGATGAGGTCACTGACTCAACGTGGGTGCCTGATAGGAGAGAGGAGGAGGAGGAGGAGGAGGAGGAGGAGGAGGAGGAGGAGGCGGCAGCACATCACCAACGAGGCAGGATGCCCTCCAGGGGCCAGCCTAAGGGCAGCACATTGACTGCATCACACCCCAAAGCTCCACATGTGCAGGGCACTGCAGTCTCTGCGCGTTATTCAAAAAGTTCTTTGGTGTGGGCCTTTTTTGAGACGAGTGCATCAGATCGCACCGCTGCTATTTGCAACATATGTCTCAAGCGTATCTCGCGTGGCCAAAATATCTCCCGCTTGGGTACCACATGCTTGACCAGACATATGTTGACCTGCCATGCAGTTCGTTGGCAAGCGTATCTAAAAGACCCACACCAAAGAACAAAGAGGATCTCTCCTTGCTCCTCATCAGCTGAGATTTCCAACCCCACTAGACCTTCAGTCCTCTCTGAGACCTGCAGTGAGAGGAATGAAGGTGTAGAATTAGGTGTGTCACAGCCAAGTACTTGTGGGCAATCTGCTTTTGGTACACCGACGTCAGATTGTACCAGGCAAATTTCCCTGCCCCAGCTGCTGCACCGCCGAAAGAAGTTTGCTCCCAGCCATCCACATGCCCAGCGGTTGAATGCTAGCTTGGCAAAATTGCTAGCACTTCAACTGCTGCCTTTTCAGTTGGTAGACTCTGCCCCCTTCCGTGAGTTTGTGGAATGTGCGGTTCCTCAGTGGCAGGTACCCAAACGCCACTTTTTCTCACGGAAGGCGATTCCGGCTCTCTACCGGCATGTGGAAGGCAATGTCCATGCCTCGCTGGACAGGGCGGTCAGCGGTAAGGTGCATATTACCGCTGACTCATGGTCCAGCAGGCATGGACAGGGACGTTACCTAAGTTTCACGGCGCATTGGGTGACTCTGCTGGCAGCTGGGAAGGATGCAGGACAAGGTGCAGTAGTGTTGGAGGTTGTTCCGCCACCACGCCTCCAAAATGCTGATTGTGACACACCTCTCTCCTCCACCCCCTCCTCTTCTTCTTCCTCCATGGCCTCTTCCTCGTTCCAACTAGAGTGTCTGTGAGGGGTTGCAGTGTTGTGGCACCAGCACCAGTGCCTAAGGCCTAATTTTTCAGCTCCTGTTCAACAGGGGCATGTAATTACAATTCTTGATCTAATATTTCACAGCAGGGCCCTGTGAGGGCTTACAGTGTTGTGGCCACAGCAACACCTAAGGCCCAAATTTCTGCTGAGTATATAGGGCAGGACCCTACTTTCAAACATCTAACTTACAAACGACTCCTACTTGCAAACGGAAGGAGACAACAGGAAGTGAGATGAAATCTACCCCTAGGAAGGGAAATTCTCTCCTGTAAGAGTTAATATGGGAAAACAAGTTCTCCTTTCCACTGATGCTTTCCAATCCTTGTTCCACAAAAAAACCCAAATTTTCAAAAAACATTTTTCATTGGGACAAAAAAGTGAGGTGAAATCTTCTGAAGAGGAGGAAAGACAGCAAAACAAATGTCACAGGGGTGATAACCCTTCCCTATGTTTTCCAAAAAGCTTAGAAAAGATTTTTTGGCTGGAGCTAAACACGTTAAAAATGTTCAAAATTACAAACAGATTCTACTTAACAACAAACCTACAGTCCCTGTCTTGTTTGCACCGCCTGTATACTGCTGTTCAGAGTATATAGGGCCTGGTGGCCCCACACCTTTCCTTATTTTAATTTGGGTGCGGGGTTCCCCTTAATATCCATACAAGACCCAAAGGGACTGGTAATGGACTGGGGGGTACCCATGCCGTTTGTTTCACTGATTTTCATCCATATTGCCATGACCCGACATGACATTAAACCCGCAAGCAGTTTTAAATGAGATTTTTTCCTTTAAAAATGACATTTGGTGCAGGGACTGTTCTAAACATGGGAAACACGCGTCACTTTACAGGCATACTATAGACACCCCCCAGGTACGATATTTAAAGGAATATTTCACTTTTTTTTTTTTTACTTTAAGCATCATTAAAATCACTGCTCCCGAAAAAACGGCCGTTTTTAAAAGTTTTTTTTTGCATTGATACATGTCCCCTGGGGTAGGACCCGGGTCCCCAAACCCTTTTTAGGACAATACCATGCAAATTAGCCTTTAAAATGAGCACTTTTGATTTCGAACGTTCGAGTCCCATAGACGTCAATGGGGTTCTAACGTTCGTGCGAACTTTCGGTCCGTTCGCGGGTTCTGGTGCGAACCGAACCGGGGGGTGTTCGGCTCATCCCTACTCAACAACCAGCACTTCATGCTGGAGGAGAGATTCCATGTCAGTTGAGCTAAGAGAGTTTAGGTGGATAAGTGAGTCTGGAAGATTGAGAGACAGCTTCGGAGACTGAGATAGCTAGGGCAACTAGGTGATTCAAGGAGACCGAGGGAATCTGTAAATTTTAGAAGAGTGAGAGAGCCTATAGTGTCAGAAAATCTTTATCAAGTGGCCATGAGTAGGTCCAGCGGGTGGCTGCAACCACAGGCTGAGTGATCCAGTTAAGCCCAGGGGGCCAAGACAGCTGGGTGAGACAGTCTGTGGGAACAGTGACAAGAGCAGAACTACTGCTGAAGAGAGAGCCAGGTGAACTTTTAGTTTTGTGTTGAAAGTGGGCAGGCAAGCCCTAAAAGCCACAGTTCGGACTAGTTAAAAAATGTTTCTCCCACCAAGCTGAATTCCCCCAAAATCACAGTACCTGTTGACATAATCAATAAAATATCTGCAGTGACACAATCAGATTCATAATAACACAACCAAAAATGCAGAAACACAATCATTACAATACTGACAAGAACTAGAAACATGCCCGTAAAGACACAGTCGGTACTATACCGACAGGACCAAAAATCTGGCAACTCACTAGAAACAGGATCTAAAGGAATGCAAGAAAGTACTCACTTTGTTTTATGGCATTGGTTTCTGTTTTTCTCTGGTTGAACTGTTGAGGTGGTATCTATCAATAGCCAGAACAATGCTGTAAGAATAAGTCAGTAATCTCTTTAGCATCCCTGTTGCTGGCAATAACCAAGAAGCAAATGGATTGCTAAGGTGACATAATGCTCCCCAGTCTTCCTCACTTTCATACAATGCAGATAGATGGTGCCAATGGAGGTTTGGCATGGCTGTGATGTCTGAAGCAGTCACTGTTGCAAAGGCATTTGTGCCCAAAAGAGGCAAGCTCAAACTCTTAACACACAGAGTCTCTGTAGATGGCAGCTCACAAGCCACTAAGTGCACAACATGCATTCTGCTTGCAATAAGAGAGGCAGGACTGTGGGAGTGACACACAGTTGCATGATCAAAAAAAAAAGTTCATGACAATTGCGCGGCCATGCAACACTGTACCCAAATTACATTTTTATATATTTTTTCAAATAGAGCTTTCTTTTGGTGGTATTTAACTACCACTGGGGTTTTTATTTTTTGCTAAACAAACAAAAGAAAACAAAAAATTTGGAAAAAAAATATTTTTCATATTTTGTTATAAAATTTTGCAAACGTAATTTTTCTCCTTGAAGGGCACTGATGAGGTGGCGCTGGTAGGCTGCACTGATGGTTACTGATGATGTGGCTCTGATGAGCACTAATAGGCAGCACTGATGGGAATTGATAGGTGGCCCTGATGGGCACTGATGAGGTGACACTGGTGGGCACTGATCATGAGGCACTAATGAGGCTGCACTAATGAGGGGCACTGCTGGGCTCCGATAGGTGGCATGGAGAGGTGGCACTTATGGGCACTGATAGGCAGCACTGATGAAGAGGCGCTGATGGGCACTGATTGGCAGCACTGATGGGCGCTGATAGGTAGCACTGATAAGGAGGCACTGATGATGAGGCACTGATTGGCAGCACTTAGCACTGATAGGTGGCACTGGTAGGCACTGAGTAGCAGTACTGATGGGCACTGATAGATGGCACTAGTGGGCATGGATTTGCAGCACTGGAGGGCACTGATTTGCAGCACTGGTGGGCTCTTAGGGGACCTGGCAACCGGCTTTTGTTTACTTCTGTGATAAGCTGTCATTGGCTGACAGCTGATCATGTGGTAAAGGGCTTGCAGTCATTGGCCCTTTACCCTGCTCTGTGATTAGCCAAGTCCTAAGAACTCAGCATTTATAGAGGGTGCGTGGGTGGCGCGAGAACAGGAGGATGTACATGGAAACCCTTCCGGCATTTGACTTTTTGTCTACGCTGTAGCCGTCTTTCGGCTATTCTGCAGGTGTCAAGTGGTTAAAAGGCTATATAAGTCCAAAACCAAAAATATGTTTTAACCTTGTGATTATTGTTGGGCGAATGGTTCAGGCCGAACATGAGTTCAAGCTGAACATTGTCTGTTCGCCCCATTTGGTGCACACCCGATTTTGCATTGCCAAACACCCTGCAATACACTGCGCACTGTACAGTGCAATCTAAGCCCTGATTGGGCAAAGCTTTGCCCAATCAGGTCAGTAAAAGCTGGTTGTTAAGGAGTGGGGTCCAGAAGCCATCATCAGCTGTCAATGGGCTTTCCTGCTGACAGCTGAATAAAAAAAAATTGCCAGTAAAAAAAATTGCAAAAAAAAACCAGCGTGGGGGTACCTCCAGTCCATACCAGATCCTAATCTGAGCATGGAGCCTGGCAGGTTAGGAAAGGGGGGACAAGTGAGCACCCCCCTCCTGCACCATACCCAGCCACATGCCCTCAACATAGAGGGGTGCTTTGGGGCAGGGGGGCTTGTGCTTTTAGGCTGTGGTTGTGGAGGTCTGCAGGCAGGGGCTTATCGGAGTCTGGAAGCCCCATTTAACAAGGGGCCCCCAGATCCTGCCCCCCTATGTGAATGAGTATGGGGTACATAGTGCCCCTACCCATTCACCAAAAAAGTGTCAAAATAATATAAAAACAGTACACAGATTTTTGACAAATTCCAAATTCTTTATTAAAAATAAAAAACAGTGTCCCCTGATGTAGATACATCATCAATTACGACGCCTTTCACACCGCTGACCCAAAAAAGGAAAATAAAAAATCTCTCCACCCACTGTGATGGCAAACTGCTGAATGGCTGGCTTGCTATTCGACAGTTCTTGTCACCGCCCCCCTGTGATGTCACCAATTTTTGCCAAAGCACCCCCCCATGTTGAGAGCATGTGACCTGGTATGGTTCAGGAGGAAGGGTGCTCACTCGTCCCCCCTTTCCTGACCTGCCAGGCTGCATGCTCAGGTAAGGGTCTGGTATGGATTTTGGGGGGACCTTTTTTTCCTTATTTTTTTTAAATAGCCAGGTGGCGGCAATTGCAATTGCGAGTCAATTAAATTGTGATTTGACTTCAATGGAGTTCAGGGCAGAACTTTTCCCCTGTTTTGGAGTTCTGCCGCGAACCAAACAGGGGGGGTGTTTGGCCCATCTCTACTTATGATCTTACCAACAACACATGAATATATTTGCTCATTATACTGTATCTATGGAGGAGTAGTGTTGTCACCCCAGTACAGGACTAAAAACACCTCCCTTTATCCTCTTCATAATATGGGAGGGGGGTTTTGTAGTCCTTAGAGTCAGCTGCAAATGTAACTAATAAGATCACAGCACATGAAGAAATCACAGGCAGTTTTCAACTGGCAAGATTTCTGGCAGAGTCAAGAGATATTTTTGACACTTACCCAACAAATGTAACAAAGTGCTATCAATGGTTTATTTAAAAGCCGAAAGGGACCAAATATAAGATGCATGCAATTGCATGATCGGTAAGCTCCCAATCGCAAATATGCATTGGAAGCTTTCTGTGACGGTTTAGTTACTGTGCTGGAAGCACACAGGGAGCATACTCTTAGCACAGCAAACTCTTTACATGTAGACACATATATATTTTCAGCTGCCGAGAAGCCACATATATGAGTACAGCTGGTGGGAAGTGATTAATGTCTTTTATGGTCACACATGCTATCATTGCTGTGCAACTACCCCAAGGTCTCCAGTGACATCACTGGTATAGTCAGCCTCAAACACTGAAATAAATTACTTGGAATGTTGGTATAGTCTTATATTATATTGTAGAGATAAGGAAGTCAGTAACATTGAGTCATGAATCAGTTCAACAATATCAAAGATTTAGCTATTTGTTGTAGGTGTCCCCTTGCTGTGGTATGTGAATTAACATGATTTGTAATTAGACTGCTCCTGTGGTAAAAGGCATGGTGCCCTTTTAAAATTAGAACCCAGCACTGTCTATAACCGATTCTATGTAAAATGACCTACTCTTATTCTGTCCAAGTTTTTTCAATCATATTTAAAACAACATCTGTAAAAATAAATATCAAAGTAAATTCAGAAAGAGACACATATAGCTTTTGTGCAAACAATAAGTCCTTTAGTGTGCAGTTGGTGCATCAATTTTCTTGTGCCAATAAAGTGCAAGAGTAAATCATGAAGGTGCTGTGCTCCCCTTCCTATTGTGTCCTCACTCACTGACTCTCAGTGAGAATCTGTTAGAAAAATCCTCAGATGTCTCAGCTGGATGGTTTCCAACTTTCTCTTGTATTTCAACAGGATGGATGTTCTCTGATGGAATGAATGGATGTGTGTTTACCATGGAAAGGAATTAGGAGATATCCATAGCATGATACTGTTTTTGTTAAAAAAAAAAAAATATTAAAATTAAATTAACCCTCACATGTATCTTTCTTATATACAAGCATGAACTAGGAACTCAGTAACTGCAATTTGCAATCCAAATATAGGAAATGATGTCACTGGCAGTTCCCGTCTTTCTTGTGCATTTCGCTCCTCCCCAGAAGCATCATCAGAGGCTGGGAGCTCAGGTGATGTGTGTATCTTTTATTTCAGTAACTCCTTCCAGTACTCCCATATATCCTCCCACTACACCCTATCCTTATCCTTCCGCTGACCCTGTGCATGACTACAATGTTATAATTCGAGCACAATATCTGCCAGTAGACACACTATTCATTATGCATGTTCTACACACCCCCTCCTTCAGTTCAACGTATATATTTGCTATAAAAGTTTTATGTAACATGTTTGTATTTTTAACTTCATTGCCCCCTTACTTTTTATTTCTTACATATTTTTTTCTGCAGTGAACCTGCAGAATACTGAATGTCAACTTTACAATTATCACGCACATTATATATATAGATATCTTATAGATATATTATATATATATATATATATATATATATATATATATATATATATATATATATATATATAAACCTCCAAAATGAAAATAGAGTAGAAGTAGATAGCCATATACACTATTAACCCTAGAGGTTTTACATACCTGATTAGGACCCTTATCTTATATATATTACCCCATCTTTACCTTCTTAGGCCATTATTGGGACCTATATCTTCTTATGCATTCGTTACTTTATGCCCTAATTCTTAAATGCTTAAGATATTATTTTATGTCCTTTTTTGTCTCCTAAGAATATATCATATTTATTTACATTGATTATTTACATTGATCTCTTCCAAGAATCTTTTTAGGGTAGTTTCTGACCCATCCAATGCCATAAAGATATCATCAATGTATTTTTGGTATACTCTCAATTCTGGTCTCCTCTTAGCGTAAATTTCCTCAGCTTCCCACTTGCTTGTATATCTTCTAGCTGGTGCTTATATAAGTTTGAGTGTGTTTCATGGATAGAATTGGGGATTTGCTTGCTTGTGAGGTAATAACCAACTTTGAGTAATTAATTCCTTCTAATAACTACAAAACCAAAGTCGGCTAAATATCGCTGTTAGGTGGGATTTTTTCCACTCATTTGAGACGGTCAGAACATGGGTTGTACCCCAATGAGGAGGGATACACATTTTGGCTGCAGTTATTAGGGGTGGTATTAGCGTAGAGATTTGTGACGTCAGTTCTAGGATTTGTGTCCAGAACAGCTGGATTAGGGGGCAGGACCACCATATGTGTGCTAAAGTACCTGTTTTCCTGGAACATCTTCAGCATTTTTCAGAATGGGCAGGATTATATTTTTTGAGAATTACTGGGGTTCTGTACCAGCGCATTAGGATTTTATAATTGTTTTCATAGATCAAGACATTGAGGGAGCCTTTATGTGTTATTGTAGATATGTGTTCCCATTGTGCCTCTGTCATCTCTATTTTCAGGTCTCTCCCAGCTTAAACAAGCTTTGTTAGTTTTCATCGAGCTATCTGAGGAGAGTATGTTATAGATGATGGAGATCACATGCTGTTGGGACGTAGAGTGAGAGCATAGCTGTTCAAAAGGAGTGAGCGGATAAGAGACGGAGGAGACACAATCAGCCTCTTTTAGGAAATGTCTGATCTGGAAATATGTCCAAAGAGGAAAGGCATTGTTATCTGTGCTAGCTGGTAGGGAGAAAAATTCCAGAAGTAGGCCCAGTCAGAAGAAGTGGTAGGCTAGAACCTCTGTGTGTTGCCAGATGTCTGCCAAAAAGTGTGTGGACATACCAGGTGGGAACGCTCGATTGAGTTTTACAGATGTAAGGGGTCCAGGGTTAGAGGAGATGTGCAATTTTCGGCAGGCGTCTTTGAAACAACGGAGTGTCGGATCAATGAGAGATCCCACAGATTCCGCGGGGTGTACTGAGTTGCGGTCCAAGGCAGAGATTGCAGTGGTGGGGGGAAACGTGTGCTCGAGAGCTACCCAGTCTTTGCAGTGGCCATGTAATGACCAGTCTACAATTCTAGAGAGGTGGCAGGCCCAATAATATTTCTAAAGGTCTGGGAGACCAATGCCCCCCTTTGTCTTAGGTTTCATTAGTTGCTCATATGCTATCCTAGGTCTTTTCTGTCTCCATAGGAACCTAGTATACAGTCTTTTGTATGATTGGAAGAAGGTCGGGGGGAGCTTAATGGGGATGACTTGCAAGATATATAAAATGCAGGAAAGTATGTTCATCTTTAGAATTGCTGCCCTTCCAAACCAGGAAAAATTAGGTTTGTTCCACTTACTTAGGTCGTTTGTAATGGTTTTGAGGATGGGTTGGTAATTTTTTGAGAAAATATCGGAAAGGTTTGCTGTTAGGTGTATCCCAAGATATTTAATCTGATTATGTTTCCATTGAAAGGGGAAGCTATGTTTACATTGAGTTACCGTTTCTTGTGCGATGGAGATATTAAGGGAATGGGATTTCGCAAAATTGATCTTGAAATTAGAGATGATATGAAAGAGACTAAATTCTTTTAGAAGGTTTGGGATCGATACATATGGTTCCTTCAAGAATAGTAGTATGTCATCGGCGAAGGCAGCTAACTTATGATGAGAATGAGATAAGAAAAATGAGAGGCGATGAGAAAGCCTTTGACACTGTCGTTGGATCTGAGACATTGGAGAAAGGGTTCAAGGGTTAGGATGAATAGATTTGGGGAGAGTGGGCATCCCTGTTTTGTCCCATTACTAATGGAGAAGGCTTTCGACAGGTGACCATTTACACAAACTTTAGAGGTTGGAGTTATATAAAGGGACATTATGGCATTGAACATCCGATCTTGGAGACCAATATGTCTCAGGACTGCTCCCAGGTAGTCCTATGCCAACTTGTTGAACGCCTTTTCCCCATCCAATGATAGAAAGAATCCTTCTTGTTTATGGGTTGTAATCCAGTGGTGTATATTCAGGGCTTTAATTGTGTTGTTCCTAGCTTCTCTTCCAGGGATGAATCCCACTTGGTCTTTACCTATCAGGGATGACAGGAAGGGTAAAAGACGGGAAGCTAGAATTTTGGCGTACAGCTTTATATCGACATTCAGTAAGGATATTGGCATGTAATTATTACCTGATGTAGGGTCTTTCTTCTCCTTTGGGATCACTGTGATGTGGGCTTCCAGTAATCTATGGAAGGGTAGAATGGACAATGTTAGGGAGTTAAAAGTCTTAATAAGGTGTGGGGCTAAAGTGTCCACAAAGGCTTTGAAATAGGCAGCTGTAAACCCATCGGGGCCAGGGTTTTTACCATTTTGAAGCTGTTTGATTGCCGATTTGTGTTCCTCTTCTGAGATAGGGTTTTCTAATAGAAGAGCATCCTATTTGTCTATGGGTTTGGGGCAGTATTTGTTGAGGAAAGACGTGATTGAGGTGTGTCGAGTCTCAGATCCAATATGGTTGGTTGTATGTTTAGGGAGGTTATATAGGTTAGAGTAGTAAGTCTCAAATTGGGCTGCTATGTCTGTTGGGGTGATATGGGACTTCCTTGGGGGGGTCCTTGATTGTGTGGATATTTGTGTGTGCTTTCCTGATCTGGAGGGCTTTAACTAGATATATTCCACATTTGTTGCCGAATTCATAGAAGAGTTTTTGGTGTAGGACAAATTTGTGTCACATTTTGCGGTTTAACTCTTCACGTAATAATTTCCTTTTTTTAGTAAGCTTGTGATAGATTTGTTGTGCTTGGGATTGTTTGTGGGCACGTTCTAGGTTTTGGATCTTGTCAAGTAGGTCTGTAATTGTTTGTTGTTTGGCCTTTTGAAGGGACAATTTAAGGGTGATGAGTTTCCCTTGCATGACACATTTATGGGCCTTTGGGTAAGTGGGGCTGTGTCAGATGTATCGTTCTCTAGAAAAAATGTGTGTATACATTTACGAATGTCTTTGACGCCCACTTCCAAGGTAAGCAGTGCTGAGTCCAAACGCCAAATTTTTGTGGAAATGCGTTTGTCCGGGAACGTCAGGGTCATTGTGATTGGGTGATGGTCTGACAGCATCATAGGTTCAATGGTGATGGTGGATAGAAAGGGGATATCCTTCTGGGATAGGAATAGATAGTCGATTCTAGAATATTTATTATGTGGGGCAGAAAAAAAAGTTAAGTCTTTTTCGTCGGGGTGGATCTGTGACTTGATTTGTTGAATGTCTTTGTATGGTAAGGAAGCTGTACCTGTGGAAGTGTCCAAGATTTGCAAATAGGGCTACATTGAAATCACCTCCTAGGATGGTCAGTCCGGAGTGAAAGTCTGAGAGGAGTCGAGAGATAATTCTAAAGAAGCTAACTTGCGCAGTGTTGGGGCTGAATATGTTACACAGGTCGCCCCTGGAGTCGGCCCTTTAGAAAGATACATCTGCCTTCTGTGTCTATAAGTGAGTCCAGTCTAGGTTTTTGGAAATTAGGATTAAGACCCCTTTGGATTTAGCCAGTGAGTTGGTGGCATGGTGTACTGTTAGAAACAGATGGTTCGTGAGTTTTGGAATTTTGTTGTTGCGGAAGTGAGTTTCCTGTAGGAATACTATGTTTGCCTTTAATGTATACATCATATCAAGGACTTGGCTACGTTTTTTCTGGGATGTTAAGACCCTTTGTTAAGACTCTTTGTGTTCAGTGAGACCACTTGAGTGGAGGGTATTTTTGTAGGGTGTGAGTGTGACATAGTGTGTTAGTGTTCGGTCCTAGGCTAGTTGGGAGACCGCAAGATTTTAGGCAGTTTTCTCTTCACTTGTGAACATGGGGGATCTGAAGGAAAGCAGGTTCTGGGGTAATTTTGTTCTATTAGTGATGTGTTGGTGGCGGAGACTGTGAGGAAGAGGAGGAAGGGAAAGGGAAGGAGAGAAATAGGGGGAAAGGAGGGGGGGAGAAGGGGGGAAGGAGGACGGGGTAGGTGGTCTGGGGGGTAAGAAAAAATGAAATAGGTGGTAGTCCGGTTTTGGGGAGGTTATGAGTATCTCCATGTGAATGGAGATGGGAGAGACCTCCAACATTGAAACATTTCAACATTATTTATAACATTCTATGAAAAGAGCTATAGTACAACTTTAGTTGAGACTGTATCAGAAAACAACTCTATCTGTGGGTGTGGTCGAGCAGCGCCCTGTTTTTGGTTGGTCATGTAGGGCAATCCAGTTCCACTTGGGTCAGAATGGGATTGCCATAGACCCTAATGTGGGTATCGTCCCATAAATTGCAAAGTGTGACAGTGCCATAGCTCCTTGTAATGGAGTTGATTAGGCAGATGAACTCAACCCATTGGTTTATTGCGAATGGTTTGGGAGCCTTCTGACCGATCAAATAACTACATTTTGAAGGTGCAACAGGACAAGTGAGAAGCAGCCTTCTAATGCAATCCAACTTTTAAACACTCTTGTGACATTCTTTCTATATGAGGCAATTGGACGAGGGGTGAAATTGCACAGACGCCGAGTCATGGGAGCTATGGGAAAAGTCTGAAGCTATTGGTTGCATAAAGAGGGGGTGGTGAGGGAAGTAATTTGGGCCTGTATCCCTTTATAGGGAGAGAATTGGCCTCTGTGCGACATCAACCCCCAGGTGTAGACTTTTAAGACACATTAGAGACAACAATAGGTACACTTACTGAACCTCAATTCAGAGTAGTACCGTGGACTGTAGATCAAGGAGGTCTGTGTGGAATACCTTCAGGGAGTAATAGGATTGGTGGGGGAGGGTTGGGGAATTGGGGAGGGTGAGAGGGTTAAGGGGACAGGGTAAGGGGAAGGTGATTGGAAAGGATCAGGTCATGGTGTGAGAAGGTATTTGGATTGAGAGTACTACCCTCGAGTATACTGATCTATATGAATCACTTGATCTCCCAGATCAGTCTTTTCTTTATCATACATCACGGGTCACAGAGCCACAGTAATTACTGTATGGGTTATATAGGCACCTTTAGGTGATGGACACTGCCACACCCTAGACAGAACGTTTAGCTCCCTATATAACCCCTCCCCTTACTGGGAGTACCTCAGTTTTTTTGCCAGTGTCTTAGTGTTGGTCACGAGTAAAGATGTGCTGGGCTAAGCTCCACTGTAATATTCCTTTGCTGGGGCAAGCTATGCAACTGGATCCATTCAAAGTGTCTTTTTCAGGCCGAATTGAATGGTACCTGGGCCTCTTGTTGGAAGACATGAGGTTTTGCCTGTAACGCTTCTCTTTTCAGAGTGCTGGACCCTGGGATCCAGTGCTTGGTTTTTTTAGCCATATTTCCTGGCGGGGTGCTTTACGGGTCCAAGGGTGTGGAACCCCTGATAAAAAGGGGCCCAGGCCTTGAAGGTTTTTTAAATGGAGCCCAACATGAGTGGTCAAGATTGAGTCTGTCTGGTTTACCACAGAACCCTGCAGTTGGATAAGGTAAGTGGACTCCTAAGGAATTTTTCTAATTCTTATAGGGTTTCTCCTTTAAGTAAATGTTGTCATGCCTAAAGTCGACACTGGGGTTGTCAAGAGCATGTACCTGTTCCATGCTTGTCAGTCTCGCTCTGTGTTAGTACAAGCTGCATGCTTCCTCCAGTCCCAAGCCTCAGGTAAGATGTTGGAAGGGGGCTTTTCTTTTAGACATCCCCCACCTGGACTGAAGTATTTCTTTCACTCCAGGAGGCCGAGGAAGTGCAGACCAGTCGGCGGTATGCCACGCCGCTCCTGCCGCCACCGCCATAGCACAGCGTTTTTTCTTCCAGCAGCTCTCCTCCTCTCCTCCACCTCAGCCCCTTACATGCCGATCCGGTCGGATCAGGGCCCCACTCGAGCGGGAAAGCAGTCTATTTTGAAAAGAGTGAGGCAAAGGGCACGGTGGGAAGTCAGAGGGAGGGGGAGTGGCTTAGCATGGCATCGGAGTGCTTCTACGTTCACAATGCAGGGGTTGTGTAGGCTATAAATACACCTTTTGCAGGTGCATTCAGCTGATGGAGGGACACAGAGCAGACGGGGGCATGTGAGTATTGGTGACACAGGCATTACCAGGGCACGTTTACTTAAGCATCAGCCTAAGCCCTGATAGCAGCGGCAGTTGCTGGACTATTTGCTCAGCAGTCGGTGCATTTTCTGGTAGTACCTCTGCATTTGTGCTTAGCACTATGGGCAGAAGGGGAGGTACAAATACCTCAAAAAACAGGGGCTCAAAGGGATCTCCCTCAGGCTCTAAGGACCCTCCCTCTGCAACGCCATCCCCCCCTGAAAGGCCTAGGTAGGCTGGTCAGAGCGAGCCATCAGGGTTGTCAGGGGTTTCAACTGCTTTCGGCATTTCAGCCCCTGTATATATTACTGAGGAGATTTTCTCCTCAGCCATGATTGGATTGGGGGAAAGATTAGTGGCTTTAATCGCATCTTCACAGAGTGGAAGAAAATGCATTAGGTCCCCTTCTACCACCCAGGACCCTCAAACAGAGGAACAGTGGGAGGGTTTAAGATGATTCCCCGTCAGGGGACCATGAAGAGGCTGATGACTCCTCTTCTGAGGGATCAAGTGAGGAAGGACCTTCTTCAGCTTCACAGGCTGAGAAATTGCTGGTGCAATCTCTTACTGAAATGGTCCACTCCACATTTAAGCTACCCTTAACTGAGTCAGTTGAAAAGCCCACTTTTTGTTTGGGTTCAATCCTCAAGCTTTGCGTGCCTATCCTGTCCATTCACTGATGGAAAAGCTTATGTATTCTGAGTGGGATCACCCAGATAAGCATTTCTTCCCTCCTAAAAAGTTTTCAACACTTTATCCTATGGAGGAAAAGTTTACAAAGATGTGGGGTATACCAGCAATTGACGCTGCCATATCTTCTGTGAATAAAAGTTTGACTTGTCCTGTTGACAATGCTCAAATGCTTGGGGATCCAACTGATAAAAAATTAGAATTCCTGTTAAAAAACATTTTTTCTTCAGTTCAGTAGCTCATCCTGCAATTGGGGTATGTCAATCCTTGAGAGACCACTTGAAACAGGTGCTCAAGGTTTTCCCTGAACAGCAGGCCCAGGATTTAGCCGAGCTGCCAAGGGCTTTGTGTTTTGCAATTGACGCAATCAGAGATTCTATTCTTCAGACCTCTCGCCTTACGCTTGGGTTGGTGCATATGCGTAGAATCTTATGGTTGAAAAATTTGTCAGCTCCTGGCTTGGTTTCCTTTCCATGGTGAAAGGCTGTTTGGGGATGATTTGGACAAATATATCCAAAAGATATCAAGTGGGTAAAGTACCCTTTTGCCAGTTAAGAAAATGAGTAAATGTTCCTCATTTAAACAGGCTCTTTCTCCAGTGTCGGGGACATCAGCCTCCAGGCAGTCACGACAGCCTCCACTGTCAGATTCAAGAGGTAAACCTCAGGGTCAACCCCAGGGACAAAAGAAGTCCTGGGGGAGGAAACCTACAAGACAAAACGCAAAAGCCTCTTTACTTGTTTGAGTGGGGGGAAGACTGCTACAGTTCTCAAGGGTCTGGCAGGAGGAGTTTCAAGACAGATGGGTGGTCTCTGCAATAACTCTGGGTTACAAACTAGAGTTCAGAGAATTCCCATCTCCTTGTTTCCTCAGGTCAAATGTTCCCAAAGATCCAGAGAAAAAGAAGTCTCTCCTTCAAGTGTTAGACCGACTTTTGTCACAAAAAGTGATCATGGTGGTCCCCATAGAAGAGCAGGGGTTGGTGTTTTATTCAAACCTTTTCACAGTGCCAAAACCAAATGGAGATGTCAGACCCATTCTAGATCTCAAAGATCTAAACCGGTTCCTGAAAATTCACTCTTTTCGCATTGGAATCAATCTGATCAGTAGTCTCCATCCTACAAGGAGGATAACTTCTGGCATCAATCGACATCAAGGATGCATACCTGCATGTACCTATTTTCCCTGCGTTTGGAAGTAGAAAATGTCATTTTCAGTCATTAGCTCTGCCTTTCGGTCTAGCTACTGTACCCCGGGTGTCTACAAAACTTCTGGCCTTCCTCTGGCCAGATTAAGGACTCAAGGTATAACAATTATAGCATAAATAGACAACCTGCTCTTGATAGACCGGTCGGTAGCCGCTTAGACCAAAACAGGGTCACCACAGTCAACTACCTGGAATATTTATTTATTTATTAAAATGCTTAACCTACGTAGTCTTACCCAAAGGCCTTGATGCGCAAAACAAAAATACATTGACATTAAAAGACTTTAAGAGAACCAACATACCAGCATGACAACATACAAAATAAAAGCCAGAAAGTCTGTCCATCACACCCCAATTAAAATTAGGTGACTCCAAAAGCTTATACAAAAAGTACGGTTTTCAATTTCTTTCAGAATTTCAAAAAGTCATTCTCGAGTCTCAGTTTCAGAGGCGAGGAGTTCCAATATTCAGCTCCTTGTATTTCACTCATTCTCCCTCCGCATGTTTTCTTTTTAAATTTTGGAATCTTCAGTATGGCCAAGTTCGCCAATCTCAAGAATCAGGTAGACACATACTTGACAAATTTTTCCTTCAGATACAATGGGCCACGTCCATGCAATGCCTTATGAACAAGACATCCAGTTTTGAACAGAATCCGTTCTTTCACGGGCAGCCAATGCAGGGCTCTAAGGGATGGAGTGATGTGGTCACGACGACCAACACCTGTCAGTAACCTTGCTGCGGCATTCTGAATCAACTGGAGCTTGTAAGATGGTACAAGCAGGCAAACCCAAATACAGGGCTTTACAGTAGTCCAGTCAGCTGCTGATAATGGCATTGACCATTGCGATCTTGTCAGAGTCTGCAATATAGCAAAAAGTCGACCTCAGGAGTCTCAGATAGAAGGACTCTAGGTTGGGTCCTCAACCTAGAGAAATCTTCTTTAAAGCCAGTATGAAGATTAGAGTACTTGGGTCTGGTTATAGATACAGCCCAGAAGAGGGTGTTTTTACCCCAGGCAAAGGTCAGTGCCATAAAGGAGCTGGTTCAGGTGCTCAGGGCGAAGAAGGGTCCTTCTATTCGCCTTTGCACAAGGTTGTTGGGAAAGATGGTGGCTTAATTCAAAGCGGCTCCCTATGCTCAGTTTCATTCGAAAATGCTGCAAAACAGTATCCTGTCTGCCTGGAACAAGAAGGTCCAGGCGCTAGATTTTCCAATGCATTTGTCGCCAAAAGTGCGCCAGAGCCTCAGTTGGTGGAGGATATCTGAGAATCTGCAGAAGGGGAAATCCTTCTTACCAGTTACCTGGAAGGTGGTAACAACAGATGCCAGCCTTTTGGGTTATGGAGCAGTCCTAGAAGAGGCGACTGTCCAAGGGAAATGGTCCAGAACTGAAAAGACCTTGCCCATCAACATTCTAGAGATTCGGGCAGTGTACCTAGCCCTAAAGGCATGGACATTCAGGTTGCGGAATTGTCCTGTCAGGATTCAATCCAACAATGCCAGAGCAGTGGCTTATATCAATCACCAAGGGGGCACCAGAACTCATACAGTCCAGGGAGAGGTAAACCATATCCTAACCTGGGCAGAAAAGCATGTGCCATGCATTTCGGCAATCTTCATTCCAGGGGTAGAGAATTGGCAGGCGGATTACTTAAGTCGCCAGCAGATGTTTCTGGGGGAATGGTCTCTTCACCCCAACATCTTCCTGGCTATATGCCAAAGATGGGGGATCCTGATCGTAGATCTGTTTGCATCCAGGTTTAACAAGAAAGTTTACAACTTTGTATCAAGAACAAGGGATCTGCTCACATATGGTACAGATGCGTTGGTGACCCCGTGGGATCAGTTCTCACTGATTTATGCATTCCCTCCTATTCTGCTGCTACCCAGACTTCTTCGCAGGATCAAGCAGGAAAGGAAGTCGGTAGTGCTTGTGGCCCCAGCGTGGTCCAGAAGATCTTGGTATGCAGAGATCGTAAAAATGGCAGTAGGGGCCCCATGGACCCTATCACCATGTCCAGAGGGAGGTAACGTGGCTTAATCCACCGGTTAGGTCACCCCTGAACCCTGGGGACTTGAATTTAGTTCTGTCGGCATTACAGAAACTGGATGTAGTGAGAGCAGTCAAAATCTATTTGGAGGTGACTGCTCAGATTCAGAAAACAGATGATTTGTTTGTGTTGCCTGAACGTCCTAGGAAAGGACAGGCAAATCTACTATTGCTAAGTGGATTTGGCAAGTAATTATTCAAGCTTATGGTTTGAAGAGGAAAGTTCCACCTTTTCAAATCAAAGCGCACTCCACCATGTCTGTTAGTGCTTCATGGGCAGTGCACCACCAAGCCTCCATGACTCAAATCTGCAAGTCTTGCAATCTGCATCCTGGACTGGAATGGCATCAGTGGAAGTTGATCTTCTCATGCGTAGCAAGCATAGAGTGCTGTACCAGTCCGGGATGTCAATGCAGGGAAGATTCAGTGTTTCACAGAAAGAGGGTAGATCTTCCAGCAGGCGTAAGCTTGCTGTGCGGCCTTGAAAGGAAGCAGAGAGGCAGAAGGGAAATTTCCACCAGTATTGGATCCCTTTGGAATGTAGGAGGTCGAGGAGAGGGCTAAGTCTCTTCTATTTTGGAGGGTAATAGGCGAGAGGTCTTGGAATAACTTTATGTCAACTCCTTAAAAGAGTAGAGAGCGACGGCCTCTAGATCTATGGAGAATTTCCTCCTTTAGTTTAAAGTTGACAAGACAGCAAATAACATCTCTGGGGGATCAGTATCTCTGCCTCTGGGTTTTAAGGCACTGGTTAAGTGCTCAAAGTCAATGGGCGTTTCAGGGGGTCTGCCCAGGAGATCATTAAAGATGGCAATAGTGGCCCTTGTAATTTGGGAGTTTTCAATATTTTCAGGGATGTGATGGCCACGGTTGTCCAGATCTTCCATATGTCTTTGGATGTCTCTGAGCTGGGTATTTTGGGAGTGAGAGGAGGCCTGTAATTGCTAGATTGCAGTGTTATGGAGGGTTGCTGTTTCCTCCAGGACTTCCATCCCCACTGCCATTGCCTGGATGTCTCTTCTGAGATCTGGGATTGCTGAGGAGAGTGTGGCTTTAATGTCTTCTGCCACAGAATGGAGGTCCTGTATGCTAAGTGGCTGCAGGGTATGTGCTTCTGGTGCTGTGGGTTGGGGCTGTGCGTGGCTCCTGCCTGAGGGGCTGAGGCTGGAGGATCATGCGGTGCTTGAGTAGGCCTGTTTTGAAGCTGGGGCCTCGAGTACCTGGGTACGGAAGATTTCTGGTATATTGCATCCGAGTTGTGTTCCGGGTCCCCTGGGGGAGCAGGACCTAGCTGGGATACCTTGAGTTTTTCCCCATGTTCTGCTGCAGATGGCTCGGCAGGGCTTAGTGTATAATCTCCTGTGAATGGGAGCTCAGGAGTCAAGCAGCCATTCAGGTCTGGCGCAAAGCCACGCCACCATTTATTTTTACATATTCATATATATTTTATTATATTTTTTGTATTTTTTGAAAAGTTTTGTTTTTCATATGTATATGTGTGTGTGTATGTGTATATATATATATATATATATATATATATATATACAGTATAGTGTACAGATTATTGTAAAGTTGACATACAGTATCCTGCAGGTTCGCTGCAGAACTACAATATGTAAGAAATAAAAGGTAAGGGGGCAATGAAGTTAAAAACACAAACATGCTAAATAAAACTCTTTTATAGCAAACATAAGGATGGAGTGGGGTTGTAGAACATGCATAATAATGAATAAACATACTAAGGAAGGGTGGGATAAAGAAAGACTATGTGAATTTATTCCAATTGTTGTGTCTACTGGCAGATATCGTACTTGAATTACAGCCTTGTAGTCACGCACGAGCCCAATGAAAGTAAGGATAGGGTGTAGTGGGAAGATATAATGCAGTACTGGACTGGGAGGAGTTATTGAAATAAAAGATACACACATAATTGGAGCTCCCAGCCTCCGATAGCGCTTTAGGGAGGAGCGAAATGCATAAGGAAGACAGGAACTTCCGCTGATGTAATTTCCTGTATTTGGAACACAAATCGCAGTTATTGAGTTCCTAGTTCATGCTTTTATACAAGAAAGATACATGTGAGTGTAAAATAAATTTTCCTAAAAGTTTTTTTAACAGAAACTGAAGGTGCAATGCTTCCCCTTCCTTTTGTGCCCTCACTCACTGACTCTCATTGAGAATCACACCTGTTAGGAAAATCCTCAGATGTCTCTGTTGGATGGTTTCCAACCCTCCTGAATCTCCTTCCATGGTAAATAAACATGAGAAAATATCCATCCTGTTGAAATACAAGAGAGGGTTGGAAACCATCCAACAGAGACATCTGAGGATTTTCCTAACAGGTGTGATTCTCAATGAGAGTCAGTGAGTGAGGGCACAAAAGGAAGGGGAAGCATTGCACCTTCATGATTTACTTTTGCACTTTAGTGGCACAAGAAAATGAATGCACGGACTGCACTTTAAAGGATTTATTGTTTGCACAAAAGCTATATGTGGTACTTTATGAATTTACTTTGATGTTTATTTTTACAGATGTTATTTTATATATAATTGAAAAACTTGGGCAGAATAAGAATAGGTAATTTTGCATAGAATCGGTTGTAGACAGCACTGGGTTCTCACATTTCAATATCAAAGATTTGACTCAGTTAATATATGTTATTCAACTGGTTTGCTTACAATTATTCTGATTCTGTTCAATAAATGCCATAACTGCTATAAAAAACTGAAAATAACCAAAATACCATCAATTACATTACAGCCACAAATCAATTCTATTATATGAAACATGAGTAGGCCAATATTCATTTCTCATTAAAACAGTAATATTAAATTCTAGAACTAATGTTTTGAGGGTTAAAATATTACCTTGCAGCAAAGTTTCATTAAAAAGAAATAACATTTACGAAAGGCAAGCTCTTAAGCTGGTGCATTCATTCATGCCTTGAACGAATTAACAAAACTGAAATTATAGCAATGATACAATAAGAAATTTGGGTACAAGCTGAAATTATTTAAGCAGTCATTTCTAATACATGAGAATACACATGTAGTGGATGTACTCAAGTAAACCAAATTGTATTAAATAAAAAATGAATATTGAATTTTCAAAGAGTGTTGTAATAAAATCATTGATTTTCCTAGACCACTTAGTTATTGTGTTGTATTTTGCAACTGGGAATATACCAATCTACAGTTAAATACAGAAAACAGTAAGTGCATTACTATTAATAATATTCAAGTGGTTTAAATTAGAAGTTTTAATGGGAATCAATACACATACAAGTTTTTGTGTTGCATAAATATTGAAATATATTAAAGGTCGTGACAGCATTTCATCAAGTACTTATGCAATAACCATATACAGTATAGTTGAAACCAGTGTTAACTGTTAGGTATGATAACAAAAGCTGGGTAAATCATCAACAGCCATCCAATTAACTATATGTGTAAAAGAAGGAACCTTCCTTTGGACCTATTTTTTTCCTCTCTTAGCATTTTAATTTTTAAAGCTGTACCCCAAGTATGATCATATTTGCATACTTACATTGGTGCAACTTGGACCAATGTAAGTCTGTAGATCTCATACCTGAGAAACCACTGTGGAAGCTGACAATCACTGTAGTAGTCATCGCTCATGGCCCTGCCACTATTCACAGAAAGCCTTGTCCTGGTGCTTATGGATGTAGAAGACCACTTGAACTATTTGGCCAGAACCAAAAATCCTGCTGCTTCTGCAGCAAGAAGTCATTAATTAATTAGTAGTTTATATTACCCTCAACTAATGAATACTACCTCTGTGCCGACTGCAAAGCATCATTGGTTACTAAAATGCCAATGGTTTGAGGCCACCACTGTCTTAGGAAACACTATCCTGTGGCCTTCTGGCTTGTAAACAACCTGACAGGAAAATCCTGGAAAATGTAATTGACCGAAAAAAAGCCATGACCATACTTGGTCAATGATGTCAGACAGCTCCTGATTCCTTCGTTCACATTCGTTCGCTGTCAGGTGCAATATAGACTCAATTGGGATTGGATTGAAGAGTTGTCAGGATTGTTGTTAATCATGATTGATAAATTACACTGGGATGTTTTTATGCTGTAACCAGTGTCTGTTTCCGCTTATGCGAGTTATTGTTTGTTGTATGTCAAAAAACTCAATAAAAAGTAATTTACAAAAAATAATGATTGATAAAGATCTGTGTCACTGGACAAGGTGATTAATGATAAATTTACCTCATGGGACTTTTTTTTTAAGGAAGGACTTGTCAAAGCTGTCTTTATCTTTAATTACATTTATTGTAAATGTGTAACGGGGTACTATGTACCATTTACTCCTTCACATGGGGCAGTATCTGGGGGCCCTTATATTTTTAAAGTGGGCTTTCAGATTCTGATAAGCCTCCACCTGCACACCCCCAATACCTGAGTAGGGGTTATAGGGAAGAGGCCCTTATCCTCATCAATATGGACCTCCCTGGTTAATTTTTGCTGATTGTTTCCCATTGGGGTGACTTCTCTTTACTCTTCATCCATGAGATGAAACAGATTATAAAAGGAAAAATCTTAAAACTGAAGGGACTTCCACCCTTAGACACCTATCAATGAAACAGATCTCCCAATTAGAAGATTTACCCTCACAGCTTGGTCTGGTGGCAGTGCTTAAATTTCCCATCACTTTCTGTCCTGTCCTGGACATATAAAGAGGGAATATATGCCTAGCTTGAACACAGACAGCAAAAAAACTTGTGCTCATACCCCATCCAAAACCCCAAACATGCTCTGGTCATGCATACACTTAGAGAAAACGTATACCACTTACGGTATATGAATAAAAAATAAATGTATCCCCACAGCATAAAAATCTTACACTATGTCACATCCTATTTTTGTCCTGTGATTTAATACAAACATTTAAATATTCTATTAAACAAGCAACAAAACATGACAAACATTCCTATAGATTAGTTTGTTATAAATGATTATGAAAACATCAGACCATCAAACTGATTATTTTTGCTACTATTTACAGAGCAGTTAATATAATATTGATTTACCTTAAATTTGTTACCTGATTAATGATGCAACATTACTGCCATGTGAAGAATTATGCATTATTTTATATGTGGTAAGATTTATTGTGAGGTAATTGAAGTGCAAATAAAGAAATTGCAAATAAAGACTTCCCTAACTATTCCATAAGTGTCCTTGCTCTTTGTCTATTAAAATGCTCAGAGAAATTATAAAATGAATTGGAATCTTTCTTCACTAACAAAGTTAAATTTTCATTTTTCAACGCTGTACATGAAGGTTTTTAAAAAAAAAAGAACTAAATGGTAATGTTTTCTGAAATTAACAACTATAAATCAAGAAAATACATAAAGCAAACAAATTATTTGCCATTAAATATTGTTGGAGCTTCTCCTAAGCTCCTACACAGTCATGCTATAAGGAAGTGCTTGTCAACTGATGAGCCATAGTCCAGTTTTTGCTGATCTGTAGTTTTTCAGCTATGTATCACAACATTCTGTTACATAGGAAATAAAATATTATTGTATTTTATTGATGTGTAGGTATAGACACATTTTTTTTATTTATATTTTTCATAGAGTTTGGAAGATTGAAAACCTCTGTCAGTTTAATTTTTGGTGTCTGTGTACTATTGAGGATATGTCCCTTCACCTTCTGTTTCAGAACCCCAACAGCAAGCAAAAGGTGATCTCCAAGAGCAGGTATCCACACTGGAAGATTTCCCCTTATCTCTTTTTCTGGGACAACTCCAAAATTTGCATTTTCCCTCATTTATTTCCTGGTGACCAGGACAAATAGAAGGGTAAAGCTTCTAGGGTCTAACCCTTACCACTTTATCCAACACTAAATTGATTGAATTGATAGGGCTACTAACCAGTTGATATATCAATGTTATTCAGTGATGAAACAAAGGTTCATTTGTTGTGAAATGATGGCATAAAGTCATCAATAGCATGGGGATTCTTTCCATCAACCTTAGAGAGTCCATTCCAGATAGAGACCAAGGGGCTAATTGAATGTGCCAATTCAGGACACATTCCGTGGACTGTGCAAAGCAGAGTATGCAAGAGCCCTTCACAATCATTGTGTGTGTTGGGGGATCACATTTGGGATGAGACAAATAGAAGGCACATTGGCCATGTTAAAGATATAAACTGTATATATATTGGCCTGTTATTTGAGCTACTCTGGACGTGACTTTATGCTAAGGATGGGCAAAGTACTTGCCAAATTCGGAAGATATGTGAGTATGGTTTTATTTCCAGGCAGCCCCTGAAACAGATATGTAACACCACAGAAGAATGGTGTGTTGTTTTTGTGGAGTTATACACCATCTGCTGTGTAGTATGATGGCTGTTTCATGCACTGTTAAGAAACATGAGCATTTATGGAGATTAAAACAAATATTTTATATACTGTATTTATCGGCATATAAGACGCACAGGCGTATAACACGCACATTCATTTTAAGAGGGAAGTTTCAGGGAAAAAAAATTAAACTTTAAATAAGAAACTTTGAAGCAAAATAAGGGTCAGTGCCCATCTGCAGCCTCACCATTGCCATCAATGCAGCCTGATCAATGCCCATCTGCAGCCTCACAAGTGCCATCAATGCAGCCTCATCAGTCCACATCAATGCAGCAGCCTCACTATTGCCATCAGTGCAACCTGATCGATACACATCTGCAGCCTAGAGGGGACAGGGAGGGGGTGGGACGAGCGCCGACAGATTACATACAGTGAGAATCTCCTATGTTAGACAGAACAGTGGTCCAATGGCGGCCCAGGAGACGGGACTTCCTATTACAGAGGCCACCAAGTAAACAGAAGTTTCTCACTGTATGTAATCTGACGGCGCTCGTCCCGCCCCCTTCCCTGTCCCCTCCGAGGCAGCTAAAATTGAAGTATTGGCGTATAACACGCACACGCTATTTGCACCCAATTTTCATGGTGAAAAAGTGAGTGTTATACGCCAATAAATACAGTATGTGAAAAGTGACACCCTGAAGTTGATTCCCAAAAAACAATAAATGTGAATAAGCCCTGAAAAATGATCGGCATCAAAGTAATATCAAAAACAACATATATATGTATGTATGTATATATATATATATACATATATACAGTGGGGACGGAAAGTATTCAGACCCCCTTAAATTTTTCACACTTTGTTATATTGCAGCCATTTGCTAAAATCATTTAAGTTCATATTTTTCCTCATTAATGTACACACAGCACCCCATATTGATAGAAAAATACATAATTGTTGACATTTTTATTAAAAAAGAAAAACTGAAATATCACATGGTCCTAAGTATTCAGACCCTTTGCTCAGTATTTAGTAGAAGCACCCTTTTGATCTAATACAGCCATGAGTCTTTTTGGGAAAGATGCAACAAGTTTTTCACACCTGGATTTGGGGATCCTCTTCCATTCCTCTTTGCAGATCCACCCCAGTTCTGTCAGGTTGGATGGTAAACGTTGGTGGACAACCATTTTTAGGTCTCTCCAGAGATGGTCAATTGGGTTTAAGTCAGGGCTCTGGCTGGGCCATTCAAGAACAGTCACAGATTTGTTGTGAAGCCACATTATTTTAGCTCTGTGCTTAGGGTCATTGTCTTGTTGGAAGGTAAACCTTCGGCCCAGTCTGAGGTCCTGAGCACTCTGGAGAATGTTTTCGTCCAGGATATCCCTGTACTTGGCCACATTCATCTTTCCCTAGATTGCAACCAGTCGTCCTGTCCCTGCAGCTGAAAAACACCCCCACAGCATGATGCTGCCACCACCATGCTTCACTGTTGGGACTGTATTGAACAGGTGATGAGCAGTGCCTGGTTTTCTCCACACATATCACTTAGAATTGAGGCCAAAGAGTTCTATCTTGGTCTCATTAGACCAGAGAATCTTATTTCTCACCATCTTGGAGTCCTTCAGGTGTTTTTTAGCAAACTCCATGCGGGCTTTCATGTGTCTTGCACTGAGGAGAGGCTTCTGTCGGGCCACTCTGCCATAAAGCCCCGACTGGTGCAGGGCTGCAGTGATGGTTGACTTTCTACAACTTTCTCCCTTCTCCCGACTGCATCTCTGGAGCTCAGGCACAGTGATCTTTGGGTTCTTCTTTACCTCTCTCACCAACGTTCTTCTCCCCCGATAGCTCAGTTTGGCCAGACGACCAGCTCTAGGAAGGGTTCTGGTCATCCCAAACATCTTCCATTTAAGGATTATGGAGGCCACTGTGCTCTTAGGAACCTTAAGTGCAGCAGAAATTTTTTTGTAACCTTGGCCAGATCTGTGCCTTGCAACAATTCTGTCTCTGAGCTCTTCAGGCAGTTCCTTTTGACCTCATGATTCTCATTTGCTCTGACATGCACTGTGAGCTGTAAGGTCTTATATAGACAGGTGTGTGGCTTTCCTAATCAAGTCCAATCAATATAATCAAATACAGCTGGACTCAAATGAAGGTGTAGAACCATCTCAAGGATGATTAGAAGAAATGAACAGCACCTGAGTTAAATATATGAGTGCCACAGCAAAGGGTCTGAATACTTAGGACCATGTGATATTTCAGTTTTTCTTTTTTAATAAATCTGCAAAAATGTCAACAATTCTGTGTTTTTCTGTCAATATGGGGTGCTGTGTGTACATTAATGAGGAAAAAAATGAACTTATTTATTTATTTATTTCAGGTACTTATATAGCGCCGTCAATTTACGCAGCGCTTTACATATACATTGTACATTCACATCAGTCCCTACCCTCAAGGAGCTTACAATCTAAGGTCCCTAACTCACATTCATACATACTAGGGACAATTTAGACAGGATCCAATTAACCTACCGGCATGTCTTTGGAGTGTGGGAGGAAACCGGAGTACCCGGAGGAAACCCACGCAGGCACAGGGAGAACATGCAAACTCCAAGCAGGTAGTGTCGTGGTTGGGATTTGAACCAGTGACCCTTCTTACTGCTAGGCGAAAGTGCTACCACTACACCACTGTGCCACCCATTACACTTAAATGATTTTAGCAAATGGCTGCAATATAACAAAGAGTAAAAAATTTAAGAGGGTCGGAATACTTTCCGTCCCCACTGTATATATATATATATATAATATATATATATATATATATATATATATATATATATATATATATATATATATATATATATAGTCTTATTGCAATGTTCAAAGTGCAATAACAAAGTCCAAAGTTCTTCAGAAGAGGTAGAGCCTAGTAATATGCTGAATGTATGTTTATTTTTGGGCAGCTTATTCATATTAATTGTTATTTGGGTATAGATTTCAGTGTAGCAGGGCACATATATGAGGTTTTTCGTTGTTGCCTGGACACATTTTTCACTAATTTACATTTAAGGAGATTGGTGAGCATTTAATCCCACTCTTGAAGAAAAAAAGATTCTCCATGCTCAGCCTTTTATACAGTTTCCTGACCGTATTTGCACTTTGTCCTGCGTCACTGGTGCTTTGGTCCGCACTTCCTTAGTTTGATCCCACACAATTGTTGCCCAGCATTTACACACTTTTATAAATGGATTCCACTGAAAAAATGTGTAAATCTGTGGTGAAAGTTGTGTGAATCTTGTTTAAAAACAATTTATAAGCAAACCCACAAGTTAGTAGAGAATGGCATATGTAAGTGTCATAGCGCCGTTACACATTATTTTATATAACAAAGCAGATGTTAGTGACCAAAATAAGGAATATGCAAAGTAAGGTTGTGCTTGGGGAAAACATTTGCTAACAATTCTATTCCTCCTTTATACCAACTGAATTCTCCTAATAATTTAATGTATTTATTTTGTTATATTTATTGTGGGTATTGTTACTTTCCTGTATTGAAATGATTCTAGTTCTTTTTTCTTTTGTATGCTTCTCAAGTTCTGTGCTTGTTGTACTCATAGTAGTATCATACTCCAGTCTTCTAGCATTTAGAGAAATTTCCTGTAAAGAGCAATTTACAGGAAATTTCTATCAGACAAATATATGATGCAGCATAGCTCCACCCCTCTAAAAATGCTAATTTCCTGACTGTCATGCTTTGGTTTCACTATTTTCTGAGTTGCAAGTAACAGGTATGCAGTTGGAATAGTCAAAGTCTATTTTTTTGAGACAACGACTCACTGCCTGATGATCTGCATGACAATCGGGCAACTATTATGTTTTAGAAGGTGGTCTGAAATAACAGTAGAGGTATTTCTTTTACAGCAAATTCATTTAAGGTATTATTATTTCACTTACTGCCTTTCTTCTATAATTTAAATATGTTCTGCTGACAATTCTACAAACAGTTTTAGAGCAGAATATCACATAAGCAATCTGCTCATTAATGTTTGTACAGCACTAAGTCTTAAAAGATTTACAGTTTCCTGAAGCAAATCAGTCACCATTTGCCTGTACTGTTCAAGTTTAATGGGTTGAGCTCTTTGAGAAACTCTACCTCCTCCTGATTGATGGTTTGTTTTTTCTTTTAATATGAAATTCAGTAAAATTTCCCACAGTGAAAAGTGCTTTTTAATTATGAAACCCTAGTGTGTAGGAATGATTCAGTTTACACATCAGAAAAGTTCAGTCAATTGACCGTAATTTATTTTGTGCTCAAAAAATCCTTCAGATGGATAAAGTCATTTTTCACTTCCGTTTTCTAATATATGTTCAGTTTAATAGAGAATGGGTCATCATATTTTTAATTACCTTTTTGGTGCATTCAAATATATGTGACGTGTCCAGTCTTATATATTTTAGATGTACAGTAGCTAAGTAATCAAAATTAATCAAATGCTTCATCAACCAATTTAAATAGCTGTGGGGGTATCTGTTGTTGTTTTTTTTTTGTTTGTTTTTTTTTTATTCTAAAGTGATTTGTATTCTAAATAAACATTACTGAAAATTCATCAGATCTAAAATATGAAGTCAGTAGGATGCTGAATATTTTATTTAATTTCCATAAACATAAGTGACAGTGATCACTGGATGCTTATTTGCCAAAGTGCACTGTCATTTTAATTTGGTCCATGCAAACAACATACATTTAAATTAATCTTGTGGTACTATTGAATGTATTTGTAAGCATTTATTTAAAGCTAAACTGCAGGCAGATATAAATGATAAAAAATAATGCAACTCTGCATGTAATAACACATACCTAAATGTGCTTTTTTAAAGTAAGCAATGTAAGTATCTGATTATGAATTATTATCAGGATCCGTCAGAACCTGTACCATAGGGTTTGGCCTGGGGGGAGGGAGAAGCAGAGATAAATCTTATAACAGGTAAAACAGCTTTCATATATGCATTTGATCTTTGTATTAAATGTTTATTTCTATCTCCTATGGAACCATTATAAACAATAGCTGGTCCCCCTACCCTGTTGTTTTTGTGAAGCTATTAGTCCCTTCAGAGCTGTAAGGATACCCTACTGACTTAGTGACTGGGAGGAGAAGGGGAGAGACACAAAAGGGGTGATAAGCTCCAACAAACCAAGATTGGATTTTCTGCACACAAAGCACCAGACTTTTGTCTGAAGGGCATGTGCCGTGAACTTGTCTTGCATACAAACGGTACACAATTGTCTGCCAACAAACTTGAACGTAGTGATGTACTACAATGAATTTCAGCTCTTGTGCGCCACCCTTTGGGCACCTTCTACTAATGTCATGTTTGGTGAGCATTGATTCCGAGCATGCGTGTTTGTGCTTTGGACTTTTGTGTGAAGGACTTGTGTACAGACGATAAGCAAATCTGAAACAGACCATTGTCGGACCAAAAATTTATTAGCCCGCCATCCAAAATTTGGCAGAAAGTTGGCCAACAATTGTCTGATGGAGCGTACTAACGGTCTGATTTTAGGCAAACAGTCTGTCATCACACAATTCCGAAAATCCGATCTTGCGTACGAGGCTTTAGATGCTGAAGAGTCTTGGCATCAATTTTACATCCACAAAGGATCGGTGGAAGGGAGCTTTGGAAAAGGTAAGTATTTAACCTGTATTTTATGCATCAGTGTTGATCAGGTGATGGGGTCTCTTAAACTCTACTGTAAAAATACCATGACACTACAGGGTCACTTACAGAAAAAGATCACCCCTGTAAAAGAAGAGGTACTATGCTTACATTTTCAGCAGGCCTTGTCTTTAAAGGCCACTGTTTCATTGATCTCCAGCCACTGCAGGTATATGACAGGTCAAATCTTTCTCATATACCATGGCCCTCCCGCTGACTCATATTTCCTGTTGTGACATGCAAGCTTTCAAGAAAACCGGATGTGTGTGGAAAAGTGAAATACCGTAGAGGCTGGGGAACACTGAAGCGGCAGCATAACAAAACATAGGCTGCCAGAAGGGTATTTATAGGGTTTTTTTTTCATAGAGCTGGTCTATTTTTGTAACTAATATGCCCTGTACACACAATAGAAAATGTTCTATGGGAGCTTGTTGACAGAAATTCCGACCGTGTGTAGGCTCCATCGGACATTTTCCATCGGAATTTCCGTCACACTAAATTTGAGATCTGGATTTCAAATTTTCCAACAACAAAATCCGCCATCCTAAATTCTGATCGTGTGTACACAATTCCGACGCACAAAGTTCCACGCATGCTCGGAATCAAGCAGAAGAGCCACACTGGCTATTGAACTTAATTTTTCTGACACGTCATACATGTTGTACATCACCGTGTTCTTGACGTTTGGAATTTCCAACAAGATTTGTGTGACCGAGTGTATGCAAGACAAGTTTGAGCCAACATCCGTTGGAAAAAAAACATGGATTTTGTTGTCGGAATATCCTATCGTGTGTACAGGGCATTATGTTCACTTTAACCTAACTCTTCAAATGACCCCTTCAACCCCTAACCTAATAGTTTATAAAACCTTAATACTTAACTAAGCCTAAAATATACCCCGGTGTTTCATTTGTAACCACAGTTTAACCTAGCATTCAAAATACACTATATTACCAAAAGTATTGGGACCCCTGCCTTTGCACGCACATGAACTTTACTGGCATCCCAGTCTTAGTCTGTAGGGTCCAATATTGAGTTGGCCCACCCTTTGCAGCTATAACAGCTTTAACTCTTCTGGGAAGGCTGTCCATAAGGTTTAGGAGTGTGTCTATGGGAATGTTTGACCATTCTTCCAGAAGCGCATTTGTGAGGTCAGGTACTGATGTGGACGAGAAGGCCTGGCTCGCAGTGTCCACTTTAATTCATCCCAAAGATGTTCTATCAGGTTGGGGTCAGGGCTCTGTGCAGGTCAGTCAAGTTTCTCCACCCCAAACTTGCTCATCCATGTCTTTATGGACCTTGCTTTGTGCACTGGTCCAAATCATTTGGTGGAGGGGGTATTATGGTGTGGGGTTGTTTTCAGGGGTTGGGCTTGGCCCCTTAGTTCCAGTGAAGGTAACTCTTAAGGAGTCAGCAAACCAAGACATTTTGGATAATGTCATGCTCCCAACTTTGTGGGAACAGTTTGGGGATTTGCCCTTCCTGTTCCAACATGACTGCGCACCAGTGCACAATGCAAGGTCCATAAAGACATGGATGAGCGAGTTTGGGGTGGAGGAACTTGACTGGCCTGCACAGAGTCCTGACCTCAATCTGTTAGAAAACCTTTGGGAGGAATTTGAGCAGAGACTGCAAGCCAGGCCTGCTCGTCCACATCAGTGAATTACCTCACAAATGCGCTTCTGGAAGAAATGTCAAATATTCCTATAGACACACTACTAAACCTTGTGGACAGCCTTCCCAGAAGAGTTGAAGCTGTTATAGCTGCAAAGGGTGGGACAACTCAATATTGAACCCTACGGACTAAGACTAGGATGTCATTAAAGGTCACGTGCTTGTAAAGGCCAATACGTTTGGTAATATAGTGCAGATGTAAGCCCAATCACAAAATTCTCAAAAACCTTTAAAATGTAAAAAAATCTAATCAGTCTATCTAGGTCTATGTTTTTTATTTAAATAATACCTTGCAATGCTATGATGAAGGTCTTTATAAATTCCTGTTATGATGTGAAAATGCTCTGTCCCTTTCTCACAACTGCTTTTCTACATAGGCACCCGCTCACATATGCTTCCATTCGGAACTATAAGTGGCTAATGCTCAGGCATGTTCTTTCATGTCATCATCAGGAAGTGCACCTTGAGCAATGACATGCAACTGCTGCATTCATATAGACAGAAAGGGATTGATTTAGTAAAACTGGAGTGTGCGAAATCTGGTGCAGCTCAGCTTGGCAGATTCCAGGTTTTATTGCCAAAGCTTAATTAAAGTGATTTTAAAGTCTAATTTTCCTATAAAAATAATAAACATGTTATACTTACCTGCTCTGTTGCAGTGGATTTGCACAAAGCAGCTTGGATCCCCCTCTTCTCAGGTCCCTCTTCTGTGATCCTTGCTCCTCCCTCCTATTCAGTGCCCCCACAGCAAGCAATTTTCTATGGGGACACCCAAGCTGAGTCACAGCTCCCTGTGTCCATTCAGACACGGAGCCCTGACCCGGCCTGGCCCCCTCTCTCCCCTGATTGGTTGGCTGACTTTGATTGACAGCAGAGGGAGCCAATGGGACCGCTGCTGTGTCTCAGCCAATCAGGAAGGAGAATCTCTGATGGCTGAGACACTCGTGGGCATTGCTAGACAGAAAGTGACCTCAGGTAAGTGTTAGGGGGGCTGAGGGGGGCTACTGCACACAGAAGGCTTTTTATCTTAATACATAAAATGCATTAAGATAAAAAAGCTTCTGCCTTTAAAACCCCTTTAAACAAGCTGACGTTAGAAGCCAATTGGCTACCATACACAGCTGCACTATATTCTGAATACTCTAGTTTTAATTTCAATAGATTTTTATTGATATTTTGTAAAGACAATGAAGTACAGCAAAAAAAAAGATAAATCAAAAAGAAATATATAACACATGATTTAACAAAATAAAAACACACTGTTTACAATGCACAAGAGCTAGGGCACTGTCAGTTGTATTTTAAGTTTCATCAATAATACCTGTTGGGTAACTACAGGTGTTAACATACATAAAGTAGGACTTGTAGTAGTAGTGCTGTGTTGACAATGGGCAGGCCCCCTGCCCCCGACACCCCCTCTGGGAACAAACTGTGTCAGGAGATCATGGGAGCAACCCGCCCAACACAGCCCATACTTGGCATATTAGTAACACCCTAACATATAGAACCTCTTTACTAATTTTATGCTGCAGATAATTGAAATTCTCAATAATACAGAATAATCTAGACAGAATATTGTCTAGAAAGGAACAAGGTACTTAACTTATGTGAACTTCAGACAGTAACATCTTTCAAACAGTATACCTATAGAACACTTATACAAAAAGGATGGGGCAATAGAAAAAAAAAGGAGAAGGAGAAAAGTAAAAAGAAGAAATAAAACAGAAAGATTAGTAAAGATTGGGGTACTCTTGTATAACCCTTATGAAGGCTTTTGAGGAGAAGAGACCACAGAGGACCACAATGACCAATTGGAAAGGTATCTAGACATGCTACCATCTCTGACTGCAAGTATCTTTTCATATTCAGCAATGGTGTTAACCTTTAAGATTAGCTCTCTTATGCTTGGGATTTCATTAGATTTCCAGTTACCTACTATCAGGGATCTAGCCGCAAATAGAATATGCATTGCTATTGATTTCACTTGAATAGGGTATTCTGACATATTTACGCTTAAAATAGCTTTTTCAATGGATGGTCGTGTGATGACCCCCGTGACTCTTGCAATCAGTTTAAAAACTGCTGACCAGAATCCCCGAAGATTTGGACACACCCAAACCATATGGGCCAGTGTCCCGACTTGACCGCAACCCCTCCAGCAGAGATTGGAATCAGTGTCGGAAAACTTTGCCACTATAAATGGGGTATAATACCATCTGACCAGAAGTTTTTGTGCCAATTCGTCATAGTTTGCGCATCTTGAGAATTGGTGGTTGCATTTGATCGCGTTCAACTACTGTTTATCTGTGAAGACTTTACCCACCTCTTTTTCCCATTTATGTTGTGAATTGTTCTTAACGAAGACTGATTTAGAGTTAAGTGTGTCGTAAAATAGAGAAATACCTTTTGCTTTGGGATTGGTTGATGTTAAATAGTTCCATATTTTTGTAGGAATTGGATGGTTATTCGTGTTAAGTTGTCCAAAGATGGATGCAATTTGAGAGTATGTTAAAAATTCGGAGGCCGGTATCTTAAGCTTATTTTGTATGTCTGAGAACTTCAATAGTTTATCAGCCTTTGTGATATCTTTTAGTTGGAGAGTATCTCCCTGTAGCCAGTGTCTTAGGAAGATGTTCGGAATTAACCAATGTAGAGAGCTTAAGGGGATAGGGACCTTGATGGAGTGTATATTGGCATGTGTTGTCTCTTTTAATTATGACAAGGCATACAGAGACGCCTGTATAGCTGGGTGGTCAATTACTAGTTTGGACTTTGATAAGTTCTGTGCAATTAAGATAGATCTTGGTGTGTGAGGGAACAACCAGGACTGTTCCAATTGGCACCAAGGTTTAGTTGTCAGCTGTTCAAACCATCCTTTTAGTTGATCCAATATAGCTGCCATATAATAGTCTCTTAAAATTGGGGTACCCAGCCCTCCCACTGATTTATGCAGTCTTTGCAGTGAAACTGGAAATCTTGCTCTCTTGCCAGCCCATACAAAATTCAACAGTTGTTTCTGCATGGCTGTAAAGAAAGATTTTGGAATAGGTACTGGGAGAGCTCTAAAGAAGTAAGTCAATTTAGGCAAGATTAGCATTTTGTATGCCGCTAGTCGGCCCCCCAATGTAAGATAGTGTTTCTGGATTTTTAACAATTCCTGTTGTGTTTTGGATATTAAGGGGAAGTAGTTTGCTTCGTATAATTTTGTGATAGATGAGGTTAGCTGGACTCCCAGTTATGTGATAGCTTCAGGTGCCCAGGGGTATGGAATATCGTGTTGGATAGCTGCTTTTGTGGGATTATTTATTGCTATGCCTAGAATGTTGGATTTAGAGGTGTTGACCTTGTAGTAAGATATCTCACTGAATTGAGCGAGGGTATCATGAGCTGCTCTGAGAGATTGGTATGGGTTAGACAATGTCAATATTACATTGTCACCAAAGAGTGAGATTCTATGCTGTCGATGCCTGGATAAGATTCCTTGAATTTCAGGGTGGGTTGTAATTTTTTCCGCTAGGGGTTCCATAATCAGGGCGAAGATCAGAGGTGACAGGGGACACCCTTGTCTAGTTCCGTTTGTGATCCGAAAGTTTTTAGAAAACATTCCTTCTGTGTAAACGTAAGCGGAGGGAGAGGAGTACAATGCTCTAATGGCTTTCTGAATGGGGCCCATTATATTGAATTTCTCCAGTACTCTGACCAGGTATCCCCAATGCACTCTATCAAATGCCTTCTCTGCGTCCAACGTTAGAAGCAGAGAAGGCATTTTCGACTTTTCAGCGGAGTGAATGATGTTTATCATTCTTCTGGTGGCGTCATTGGCTTGACGGCCACTTACAAAGCCCACCTGGTCCTGATTGATAAGCTTTGGCAGAAGAATAGATAGTCTGTTGGCAATTAATTTGGCATATATTTTGACGTCCACGTTCAACAATGAAATGGGTCTGAAATTTTGTGGTAAGGAAGGATCCTTGCCTGGTTTAGGCAAGGTAATAATTGTTGCCGTTAGCATTTCCTGAGGGAGAGAGGCTTTGGATATTGCGGCATCAAAGACTTGTTTTAAGCACAGTGACAATTCAGTCTGGAACAGCTGGTAGTATTCAGAAGAATAACCATCTGGACCCGGTGATTTATTGTGCGGCATACTTCTAATCAATTTCAGGGATTGTGAATGGAAAATTGAGCCATGTTAGATCTGTTTGAGAAAGTTTTGGTAGGCGAATTGAAGCTAGGAATTCAGATATGACGTCTTCCGAGGGTTGGTGCGTTTCAGGGTCATCTTTAAGATTATATAGGGATTCGTAGTAATCGCTGAGCGAGTCAGCAATTTCTTTAGGGTTAGAGACTATTTTTCCTCATTTGGGGTTGTGCATGTGTTGAATTTTTTATCGAGTAATCTTGTCTTTTAACTGATTAGCCAGCAGTTTCCCCGCCTTGTTTCCGCATCGGTAAGAGTTGGCTTTTAGAGCACATAGGAGGTTCTGCTGCCGGGAAATCAGAAGGGTACGTAGTTCTTGTCTTGCGATAAATAATGAATCTCTAGTTTTTTGAGATGTGTTTTGTTTGTTGCTGGTTTCTACGTTTTGGATAGTGGTTAACAAGTCGTTGAGCCGCTTTCTCTGCTGCCTCTTTAACCTGCTATTCATTTGTATTAATAACCCTCTGATGTATACCTTGTGCGCATAGTTTCCATAGTGTGAAGGGATCTTCCACCGATTGGGCATTAATTTCAAAGTACTCCTTTAGAGCATGCCTAATACTATTCAGGTTTTCTTGATGGGATAAGGTGAATATATCATACCTCAATCTATTTGCTCTGGTTTCTATGTTTTGATCCCCCACACTAATGGAAATGGGCGCATGGTCAAACCAAGTTATAACATGAATATTTGACTTTTCAATTTTTTGTAACAAGAATTTATCCACCAAAAATAAATCAATACTAGAGTATGTGTTGTGCACATTGGAAAAAAAAGTAAAATCCCTCTCTGTAGAGTGCTGACATCTCCAAACATCACAAAGGTTAGATGAAGCCAAAAATTGGGATAAAGTTGCTCTTCTTTGTGTGGAGCGCAAAGGGTTAGATAAATCCAATTCTTTGTTCGGGATAGCGTTGAAGTCGCCAGTTAATATGACATGACCCTGTTTTAAGGATTCTACTTTTTTCCAGATTTTTTTCAGAAATCTAATCTGGTGTACATTTGGCAGATAGACGTTGACTATCGTGTATTTAATCTTGAAAAGTTCACATATTAGAATAATGTACCTTCCAGATGGGTCAAGGTGCGTTTCTAGCTGAGTGAATGGGATGGAGTCTTTAATGGCTATGGCCACGCCACCTTTCTTTTTCGGGCCATTTGCTAATATCACGTGAGGGAACTTTGGGTGGTGAAATGCTGGTAGTTTGTTAGAGATGAAGTGTGTCTCTTGAAAGCATATCACCTCACTTTTTAGCCTAAGAGCTTCCTTCCAGGCCAATTGCCTTTTGTATGGAGTGTTTAGTCCTTTCACATTAAAGGAGGTCATTTTGTAGGTTTATAAGAGTTATAAGTCACGTACCTGGGTAAAGTGGAGGTTGTGGGCCGAATATGCGTCAATCAGTTTGAAGCAGATATTTCTGGTCAAGTATGGCTGGACTGAAGGACGTGAGGTCACAGTGAGATGGTCCGTAGGCCCCCGCGGCCTCCTCTTATACTCTGATTGTATGTATCCTGTGCGAAGAGAAAATATAGAAATAAAACAAAAAAGAGAAAAAGAAAAAAAAGAGAAAGAGAAAGAAAAAAAAAAAAGAGTATAAGAGTAAAAAAGGTATAAAAAGTTGGCGATTCCTTCAGAACCTGTGCGGAAAACAACCGCTAAGCTGAAGAGGGGATAGTAAAGGTAAACCGAACTTGTGGCATTCTCCTGGGCCATCGGGGGAAAAATCTGAGATGACAAGTATAAGTGTCTATTTAGCCTGATTCTGCATCAGAGCTGGGCCCTGTAGTTGGCGGCGAACCATATGAATTCACTTTCAGATTCTGAGGTTCCAGAATCTTCCATTCCTTCAGGAGCTATAGGCCATCTTTGATCATAGTAATCATAAATGACTGATCATCTTTTGACACCAATAGCTTTGCCAGATAAAGCCATCTGTATGGGATATGATGGTTATTTAACGGTTTGGTGATTGTAGCTAGTTGTCTGCGTTGCTGCATTGTAAATGCAGAGAGATCTGCAAAGAAAGATAAATCCGCTAGTTCCTGCGGCATGGCGTCACGGCGTCTGACTGCGGCCATGAACTGGTCTTTAATATGATAGAAATGGATACGGACTATTGTATCTCTGGGAAGATGCTCTGGGATATTTTTTGGTTTTGGCAGTCTGTGAATTCGATCGATCACCAGGTCCTCCATTGGTGCTTCTGAGAGAGCCAGTTTCATGAGTTCCACAAAGTATTTTTTCAGGTCTGGGGGCTTAACCAATTCTGGAATTCCTCTGATTTTGACATTGTTTCGTCTTGATCTGTCTTCCAAATCTGCTAATTTTGTTTTAATTTGCGTTATCTCGTCGTCTCTATCATTCTGGGCGTCAACCATGTCATTGAATGTATTTGCAAATTCCCCCATTTTAGATTCAGTATGGGATACTCTATTGGACACCACTTTAACCTCTGACTTAAACTGCTGAGTGATAGCCAGAATATCTGAATGTAGAGTAGAGCGTAGAGAAACCAGCATATCCTTAAGGGTGGTATCCATTACAGGCTGGTTTAGTGTAGGAAAATCAGTGATGGAGTCTTGTAACTCCCTGGTGTCATCTAGTGAGGAATTAAATCCGCTTACCTCCTCATTCTCTGCCTGTGCCACAGACATTTGTTGTCTGCTCTTTGCTGGGCTGGAGGAAGCTGATGGTGGAGGAGAGTAATTTTTAGATGACTGACTTGTGTTGTTGTTCCTGCGGCTTCCAGTGATCCCAGGATCCGTACTGTGCTGCACGTTGTGGCTGCGTTTGTCCTCTCTCATGCCGCCGGCGCCATCTTGGCTGTGAGAGCGGCTCGGATATGAGTAAAAATCTGTCATTTCCCCTGGTATAGGGCACTGCTTTCTCCTGCAGGATGTCATCTGTGGTGTTGCCCGCTGCTAGTGTGCTAAGTAAGGTGTAAAAATGAGGCTTCTAGTCACTGCCATCCACGCTGTTGGCTAGCCACGCCCCCCCTGAATACTCTAGTTTTAGTAAATCCCCCCAAGTTTCTGCAAAAGAGACACAAGTAAATAAACTGTACTGAGATGCAAGAAAGACTTAAAAGAAGTAAAACAAGTATTCTTTAAAATAAAAATTGAACCTGTTTTTGACACTTCTTTAAACGTATCCTCTAAGCCCTAATGCTGGCCATTAGAGATTTGTTTTTGTTTAGCCTGCACTATTTTTCATATTAAACAGTGTGCATGGATTAATTGGCAGTGCTGGCTATTCTATTCTCACAGCTAGCACTTGTTAGAAAGTCCGAACAGTGCTTGACTGGATGCAAGCACTGTTTGGCCTATTTTCCACCTGCCAACCTTTGACAATGGTTGATTGATTCAGATGAATTTTGAGCACTGATCAATTCCCTCCAACTTTAAAATGAAAGACTTTATTAGCTGAACAGGGCAGTATGCATCAGCGCTCAGTGAATTGCCTGCAATCCTTTGTGCTGCCTTGTGCACTGTCTGCAATATCTGGCCTGTACTGAATGCTGCAGCCTTATGCTTAGTTCTTCCCTCAAGCTGGCAAGCACTTGAAAACTAGGTAGAATGCAACTTAAAGTCCCACAGGGAGTAATAGATTAATGCCCTGTACACACAATAGGATTTCCCGACAACAAAATCCATGTTTGGCTCAAACTTGTCTTGCATACACACAGTCACACAAATCTTGTCCAAAATTCTGAACATCAAGAACGCGGTGACATACAACACGTACATCGAGCTGAGAAAAATGAAGTTCAATAGCCAGTGCAGCTCTTCTGCTTGATTCCGCGCATGTGCGTCGGAATTGTGTACACACGAACGGAATTTACGACAACGTATTTTGTTGTCGGAAAATTTGAGATCCAGATCTCAAATTTTTTGTGTCGGAACTTCCGATAGAAAATGTCCGATGGAGCCTACACACAGTCAGAATTTCCAACAACAAGCTCCCATAGAACATTTTCCGTTGGAAAATACTATTGTGTGTATGGGGCATAAGCCTTAGACTGAGTCAAATAAAGAAATAGTTAAGAAGAACTTACATCCCTTGCTATAAAGTGCTTAAAATCACACCCCTGCTCCTGCTTGGGGCAGATTTCAATATATGCATGCTCCAATCTTGGACACCCTTACAGGTAAATTCACATTATCATTTTTAGCCCTAAGACACATTTATAAGAAGACATAAAAGGGCTTACATCTGGTAGACTGCTGTTGATCCATACCCTAACTTAAGATTCTTACTATTAGAAGGTCAAAAAGACCTACTCTCATATAAAGAGGGTGGATTGGTTGTTCCTGGAGGAAACCAGGCAGGACTGCCTCCTATCACTCACACTGTTTTGTCCTTGTCATAGAGTCATCACTTTGCAAATGTAGGCTCAACCAGAATATCCAGGGTGTCTGACAAGGGTCCACATAATAAAAGCTTTCAGCCTTTGCAGACAATATTATATATTTATATATACAGTATCTCACAAAAGTGGGTACGCCCCTCACATTTGTGTAAATATTTTATTATATCTTTTCATGTGACAACACTGAAGAAATTATTGCTACAATGTAAAGTAGTGAGTGTACAACTTGTATAACAGTGTAAATTTGCTGTCCCCTCAAAATAATTCAACACGCAGCCATTAATGTCTAAACTGCTGGCAACAAAAGTGAGTACACCCCTAAGTGGAAATGTCCAAATTGGGCCCAATTAGCCATTTTCCCTCCCAGGAGTCATGTGACTCATTAGTGTTACAAGATCTCAGGTGTAAATGGGGAGTAGGTGTGTTAAATTTGGTGTTATCACTCTCACTCTCTCATACTGGTCACTGGAAGTTCAACCTGGCACCTGATGGCAAATAACTCTCTGAGGATCTGAACAAAAAGAATTGTTGCTCTACATAAAGATGGCCTAGGCTATAAGAAGAATGCCAAGACCCTGAAACTGAGCTGCAGCACGGTGGCAAAGACCATACAGCGGTTTAACAGGACAGGTTCCACTCAGAGCAAGCCTTGCCATGGTCAACCAAAGAAGCTGAATCTGGGGCTGCATGAGTGCTACCGGCACAAGGGAAGCTACAGTTCATTGAGGGAACCATGAATGGCAACATGTCCTGTGACATACTGAAGCAGAGCATGATCCCCTACCTTCGGATACTGGGCCGCAGGGCAGTATTCCAACATGATAATGACCCCAAACACACCTCCTAGACCACCACTGCCTTGCTAAAGAAGCTGAGGGTAAAGGTGATGGACTGGCCAAGCATGTCTCCAGACCTAAACCCTATTGAGCATCTGTAGGGCATCATCAAATGGAAGGTGGAGGAGCAAAAGGTCTCTAACATCCACCAGCTCTGTGATGTCATCATGGAGGAATGGAAGAGGACTCCAGTGGCAACCTGTGAAGCTCTGGTGAACTCCATGCCCTGGAGGGTTAAGGCAGTGCTAGAAAATAATGGTGGCCACACAAAATACTGACACTTTGGGCCCAATTTGGACATTTTCATTTAGGGGTGTACTCACTTTTGTTTCCAGCAATTGAGGGGACAGCAAATTTACACTGTTATACAAGCTGTACACTCACTACTTTACATTGTAGCAAAGTGTCATTTTTTCAGTGTTGTCACATGAAAAGACATAATAAAATATTTACAAAAATGTGAGGTGTGTACTCACTTTTGTGAGATACTGTATGGAGCTTTGCACCATATTTCATATGGAGTAAATTTTGGTGGGGCGGGTTTACCCCTCCAGATTTTGTGTAGAAAGTGTTGTATTTGCTGGAATCTGACATGTTCAGAAGTCGTAATTTCCAGCTGCTGTGTACAAAAATTCATAGAAATCGTTCCCGAGGGGGTGAAAAAGTGACTGATTCGATAAAACCCCTTGTCCAACCACCATTTAAAGGCTTTAATGTTTTGGCCTGGGATGAAGTCTGAATTGTTGAAGATGTGGGCTAGGGGTTGGCATTCCGAAATCAAGGAGGAGTTCGATCTCAGTTTGTCCCATAGAGTCAGAGATTGGGAAAGGATGGGCCACAGTATTGGGGGGTCGTACCCTGGAGGGGACCCAGAAAAGGTAGTCGAGGGTGTGGGATCTGAAGTACACGGTGGAAATTTGTGTTATTCTTGCTGCTTGGAAGTACTATAGCACACGTGGCTGTCCCAGTCCCCCCATGTCTAAGTCGGTATAGGGTTGTTTGAGGCAATCTGTGGCCTGATCCCCCCCAGATGAATTTGTTTACTTTTCATTGGAAAGATTTCAGTTGGTCTTTTCTTATGTTGATCGGTACAGCTCTGAAGTGGTAGAGCAGTCTGGGGAGGAGTGTAATTTTTATGGCGTGGATTCTCCCCAGCCAGGAAAGTTTTTTCGAGTCCCAATTTTTCATGTCGGACTCGAGTTTCTGGTATATGGGAAGGAAGTTTGTAGAGTATAAATGTTCAATTTTCACATTAAGAGTGATCCCCAAATACACTATGGAGGAGTTACTCCATTTGAATTCAAATGCGCTATGCAGTGATGCTACTATTTCTGGTTTCAGAGAAATCTTGAGGGCGTGAGATTTGGTGTAGTTTACCCTTAGTCCCGAGGTCGCTGTGAATTCAGTCAGTAGTTTGCAGGGATTGGGAAGGGACATAATCAGGGACGTTATAAATAGTAGCATGTCATCGGTGAACAGGCCGCATTTATGGGTTTGTGAGCTGCAGGATACTCTCAATGTTTCAATAGCAATAGCAAATATTAGCAGGGATACGGGACAGTGTATTGTCCCTGGAGGCAAATCATAGCTTTTGGGGGTGGAGTAGAGGGAGTGGAGAATCCCCATAAAGCGCTGGCCAAAACCCCAGTGCTCCATGATGGTGAAAATGTATGCCCATCCGACTGAGTCGAAAGCTTTATGTAGGTCGAGGGATAAAAGCATTCCCTCTTGTTTGGGGCCGTTATCCCAGTTAGACTGCAAAAGGGATATAATATCAATGGCCCTTCTGGTTTGGTCAGGCCCCTGTCTACCTGGAATAAACCCCACTTGGTCCTTATGGACGTATCTGTTAATGAAGGAGGATAGACGATTGGCTAGAATCTTTGTTGATATCTTTAAGTCATTATTTATGAGGGATATGGGCCTGTAGTTCTCCACTTCCTCCAGGTTTTTGTTTGGTTTGGGGATCACCGTTATGTAGGCAGTGTTGAGCTGAGGGTCCTAGGGGGCACCTAGGGTGTTTGCATTGAAAAATTTCATCATGTATGGGTTCAGGGTGTCAGCAAAGGCCTTATAGTACGGAACTGAAAGGCCATCTGGTCCGGGGGCTGAAATCTCCTTGAGATTTCTAATGACGTCCCTAATCTCTTCCACTGAGATGGTTTCTTACATCAGGTTTTTATGTTCTGTGGAGAGGGTAGGTAAGGAGGTCAGAGATAAGTGGGCCCTTGTCTGTGGGGGTGGAGCAGTAGAGTTTAGTGTAGAAGTCGTGGAAGGCTTTGAGTATTTTGTTGGGATTAGCTGTAGGGGGTTGGCCCATCCTTCTGATTTTAGGGAGGGTATAGGTGCGAGGCTTAGGTGAAAGCTTAGCGGCTAACATGGAGCCTATTTTGTCTTTCTGTGAGTAAAATTTGGCTCCGCTCCAGCGAATATGTTTCTCCGCTTTGGCGGTTAGTGCCAAGTTGAGCTCTAATCTGGTTGCGTCTACTCATTCTAGTAGGGTCTTAGAGGGGCATTTCTTGTGTTTGGCTTTAGGGTTGCAAAAGTTTTTTCCAGTTGGAGGATCTGTCTCTCTTTCTTGATTTGGGTCGCCATTCAAATTAATTTGCCTCTAATGGTGACTTTGTGGGCTGCCCAGAGGATTTCGGGGGAGATATTATCTACGTCATTTAGTCGAAAATACTCTTTTAGGGAGTCGTCTATGTCTTTGATTTTGGTGGGGTTGCTGAGGAGTGATTCATTAAGTCGCCAGTGTGATAGGAATTTTCTAGTGAGGGTGTTCTGTAGGGATAGCAGAACCAGCGAGTGGTCCGACCATGCAGTGTCTATGATGGATGCTTCCTGATCCAAGGTGATGATGGTTGGGGGGACTAGGATATGATCAATCCTGGCATAGGACTGGTTGGGGAGGAATAATGGGTATAGTCCCTTTTCATGAGGTTCAGTTTCCTCCGGATGTCAACAAAGCCCTGCGCGTTAATAAGTCTTGCTGCGTTGAGGCTGGCCTTAGTGGGTCGCATCAGTTGGGCCACTGGGGGTTTCGAATAGTCAAGCCCCTGGTTGAAAGCCAGGTTTGAGTCCCCACCAAAGATGACCGAGCCCTCCAAGGGGGTTCAGGGTTTTGAAGAGGGTTTGGAAAATTTTTGATTGTCCCTTATTGGGAGTATAGTAGGTTATGAAAGAGTATAGTTTGCCCTCTACTGTTCCCTTAACTAGGAGGAATCTGCCCTCCAGGTCCCTATATTCGGAGGTGGGGGAAACTTTACTGTGCTTTGAAATTAGCATTGCTACCCCCTTGGTTTTGTTAGCTGTGTTCCCTAAGTAAAATGTTGGGCAGTATGCGTGGAGGAACTTGGGGTTGTATCGAGCCAGGAAGTGTGTCTCTTGGAGCATGACTATATCTATTTTGAGGGAGCGGTAGTTTTCAAGTGCTTTTCTCTGTTTCCTAGGGGAGTTTAGTCCCTGGGCATTATGTGTGCCTATCTTGAAATCCGTCCCTGTTGGGGTAGGTTTAGCAATGGGAACAGAGGGGTAGAATGGTACTGAATCTACCTCCATTTACCCATAGTGACTTCTCCAGTGGGGGATAGGGTTGAGTGTAGGGTGAGTTCCAGTCCATGACTGGGCCTTGGAATACTTCCCATCCTGTTGATTGGCTTGAGAGAGAAAGGTAGTTAGGAAGAGGTGGGGAGGAGAGGGTAAACAAAACAAATTTATGCATCTTCTAGGAAGATCAAGTGGGTCTGACATGGAACATTCCTGCCAAACTCCTGCCACTATGCATCAGCTTCCCCAGGAGTTGGGCCAATGACCCATCTCGCAGGAACAGAGAGGCTGTTTCTGTGGGATAGGTGGAGGAACAGGGGGGTCACCCCTGCTTCAAGGTGGAACTGTAACGTTAAGGAAACAAAGCTTATTATATCTTGTTTTATGACTAGTTCGTATAGAAAACTGTATAAAAATCAAAAGTAATAAACATTGTAAACTGTAAGGTACAACTGGGGAGATATTTCTAGGGTTATCCCCAGAGACACCCCCTTAGCGTGGATGTGGAGGACATGATATACTGCAGGAGAGAGAGCCGGGTGTGCTCAAGGCATGGTGGTTACTCATTTCAGGTCGCCCGAGTGAGTCGCAGCAACTTGGGTTAGGAGTGTATCGCTCCTTCAACAGAGGGGACTACAGTCCTAGCAAAAAGGTTGCCTGGTTGTGAGCAAAGTGTTGATTATCCTGTTTCGTCCTCTTAAGATGGCATGCCATCCTTAGATTTCTTGATCCTCCCTTTGTTCCAGAAAGGGGATAGAGGGCTTGCTGGAGGGGGGCGCTTGGAGGAGCCCACAGATGCAGTGGCAAAGTCCATGGGTGCTTAATGAGATGTTTAAGGTGCAGGAAGAACTTCTCATCGTCTGGTAGGTTAGAGAAGGAATGTGCTTTTCCCTGGATTGAACATTTCAGGGCAAATGGGATGACCCAGTGGTACTTGATGTCCTGTTGAGTGAGGACTGTTAGGAGTGATTTTAGAGATGTCCGTTTCTGGATGGTTCAAGGAGTGAGATCTTGCAAAAATTTGTATTTGGTGACCTTGGCACATCACTTTGGACTTGATATGTGATTGTTGCATAACTTTATGGCATAGAAGTGCGGCATTACAATGAAATCTCTCTGGGATCCATCCTTCCTGGGGGGGGCCCAGGGCTCTGTGGGCTCTGTCCAACCCCAGGCGGTGAGGGGGTGTGTTAGGTATCAGTTTCTTAATAAGGCTTTGTACTGCAGGGGGGATTTCGGTGACAGTTTCGGAAAGGCCCTGGATTCTGAAATTATATCTCCTGGACCTGTTCTCAAGTCGTCAATCCTGGAGAGGGTGGTGTCAAGTTGTTCTTGGAGGACCTGAATATGTGAAGCATTTTGATTGGTTTTAGATACCGTAATGTCCAGTTTATGTTCTATGGCTTCCATTCTGGACCCCAGGTTGATAAAATCAGATTTGATGTCCCTTGTAATTTTGTCTGCTGTATTGGCCAGTCCCCTCTCTAGGAGGTTTGATAATCTGAGGAATAAGACAGCTGGTGGTGTGGCCGGATCACGGGCCAGCATGCCAGGGGAGGGGGTAGCAAGCATGTGGATTTGTGCAGGCCCAACAGGGGAATCCTCCATGGCGCAGGCCAGGAGGGACTCAGTGGAGGCTCCCTGCTTAAGCGGCTATTACAGAGCTCTCACACATGGGCACTGCTATTTATATTATTTTCTACTAGCACTGTCTTTAAAGGGTACAGTGTTGAAAGCTTGTACAGTGAAAAATTCCATTGTTTACAGCAAAAAGATACAAGACTCAGTAACTTTGAGGTTGTTTCCTTTTGTACATTTTTAGAAGTTGTTTATAATTTAATGGTACATACGCCTGGATCAATGAAAAAAAAAGTTAAGTAAGGCAGGCCATGTTCTATTATTTTGCAGTAAAAAGGGTTTGAACCTATTTTGGGCTTTTACACAGCTTTTTGACCCCTTGGAGAGAATTATCACTAGTTCCTGTTTCAGTGGCATAACAGAGAGCAAGCAAATCTCAATAATGATGAAGACAATAACAAAACAAGGGCAGTGGTATCTTTTCCCACTTTACTTAATAAAGTGTTTTTATTGCTGCCTGTGGCCCAATTTAGATTTAACTTTCTGTCCAACTGACACAATAGTAAGTAATTCTTTCCAATGGGGACACAGACAGCAATAAAAGCCTGACAGCAGTTCTAAGCTCATCATATTCTATCCACAACTGAAAATAAATCGATCAAGCTCTACCTTTACATCAACCATTGCATTAATAAAAACTTTCATAATAAACAAAAAATCACATATTTATTTATTTGTTTATTTCACTTTTATAGCGTTGTCAATTTACGCAGCGCTTTACACATATATATTGCACATTCACATCAGTCCTTGCCCTCAAGGAGCTTACACTCTAAGGTCCCTAACTCACATTCATACATACACATACTAGGGCCAATTTAGACAGGAGCCAATTAACCTACCAGCATATCTTTGGAATGTGGGAGGAAATCAGAATAACTATTCATATCTCTATTTTTTCAAGTTTCTGTTAAAAACAATGGCAAACACAATTGAAATGTCTTAAAAAAACATTGTGAAAGAGTCCTAAAAGAGAGCAGTCAGAATTATTGTTAATACATTACTTTGTGTGCATCAAGTAATGTAGGTCTCACCAGGTTATAAAGTTATTCTAATATAATTATTGGCTAGCATGCTCAATCAGCAAACTATATGGATATACTTTCTGGAACTAACATTTAAGAATATAAGATACAACACTAAGTTTAATATATTGTGGAAAGAAAGCAGATGGATAAATTCCGACTACGATAAAGAAATAAATATGTGAATCTAGGTGCAAATTGTATTCTCTGTCCCTAGGATTTTTTGTTCTACTTGCTAAATTGCTGATAACAGTGAGGCATGACTCAAGCCAGGATTCACTGTTAGCACCTCAGGAAGTACCTACATTTGATTGGCTAAGTGTTTCTCCTTTCATAACCTGCCATTGCAATAAAATTAATGATGACTGCTGTTGTGAAACTATCTCCATGTATACAAAAATCTAGATCCTTAAAACAAATGGTTATCCTAAACTCCAACCAACTTCTGTATAAATAAAGGTCTGCATTTATAGTTTAATTATTGGTTTTAGAGGAAAAGGAGTTACAACCTTGGTTAGGCATGCTTTTAAAATCAAAAACATTGCCCTAAATTTCAGAAATGACATTTTTCTAATGATAAAAGCACCCTTTATAAGAAAAATGTAGCTCAAATGTATGCACAAGGCACTGCAGGAATAGATTTCTAACTGGCTAAATGTATAAATATTTAGGTGTATGTGCATTTAGCCTTTTATGTACTCAGAAGAAGTAATTCTTCATGTAATGAGGTTTGTAGCTATATACTGGGAGGCATTTTTAAAATTTAGGTATTATATTATATTATATTATATTATATATTTTCAGACATTGCAAACTGTATAACTTAATATTTTTGGGGGGGGGTTTTGGAGAGTATTTTCTACCTAACTGAAACTTGAGCTTTAATTCTGAATAAGCTGGGTAAAATGTATAATGGAAATGTCAGACACACATCTGCTATTATGTCTCATTGGAGAGATTTCCTTTCACTTCTTGTCCCATAACCAAAACAAAAAGTGAGAGGAAATTTCTTTAAAGCAAGGTAATTCCTGGTTGTCACCAGGGTCACCAGAACAAGAGTCCCCATTTGGAAAATGTCCCCTCTAGTACTGTTCCAGGGACAGCCCAAATATGGGGTATTCTTTCACTTTTGGTGATAACAGTAAACATGACAGATAGAGTGTGTGAATCTCCTTAATGAGGACACAGACAATAATAAAAACCTGACAAGAACTCTACTAAAAAATATGCCCTTAGCTATACTTTAACCACTTCAGCCCCGGAAGAATTTACCCCCTTCCTGACGAGGCCTTTTTTGCGATACGGCACTGCGTCGCTTTAACTGACAATTACACGGTCATACAACGCTGTTCACCCCCCTTCCTGACCAGGCCATTTTTTGCGATACTGCAATGTGTTGCACCCAAATAAAACTGATGTCCTTTTTTTTCCCCATAAATGAAGCTTTCTTTTGGTGGTATTTGATCACCTCTGCAGTTTTTATTTTTTTCCTATAAACAAAAAAAGACAGACTATTTTGAAAAAAAGCTATATTTTTTACATTTTGCTATAATAAATATCCCCAAAAAATATATAAAACAAATTTCTTCCTCAGTTTAGGCTAATATGTATTCTTCTATATATTTTTGGTAAAAAAAAATTGCAATAAGCGTATATTGATTTTTTTTGTGCAAAAGTTATAGCATCTACAAAATAGGGAAAAATTATGCCATTTTTATTATTATTTTATTTTTTTACTAGCAATGGCGGCGATCTGCAGTTTTTATTGGGACTGCGACATTGCTGCGGACAGATCAGACACTTTTCACACTATTTTGGGACCATTGACATTTATACAGCGATCAGAGCTACACAGTGCTTTGCAAAAGTATTCACCCCCCTTGGCTTTTTACCTATTTTGTTACATTACAGCCTTTAGTTCAATGTTTTTTTTAATCTGAATAATATGTGATGGATCAGAACACAATAGTCTAAGTTACATAGTTACATATACATATATAGTTACATAGTAGGTGAGGTTGAAAAAAGACACAACTCCATCAAGTCCAACCTATGTGTGTGATTACGTGTCAGTATTACATTGTATATCCCTGTATGTTGCGGTCATTCAGGTGATTATCGAATAGTTTTTTGAAGCTATCAATGCTCCCCGCTGAGACCACCGCCTGTGGAAGGGAATTCCACATCCTTGCCGCTCTTACAGTAAAGAACCCTCTACGTAGTTTAAGGTTAAACCTCTTTTCTTCTAATTGTAATGAGTGGCCACGAGTCTTATTAAACTCTCTTCTGTGAAAAAGTTTTATCCCTATCGAGGGGTCACCAGTACAGTATTTGTAAATTGAAATCATATCCCCTCTCAAGCGTCTCTTCTCCAGAGAGAATAAGTTCAGTGCTTGCAACCTTTCCTCATAACTAAGATCCTCCAGACCCTTTATTAGCTTTGTTGTCCTTCATTGTACTTGCTCCATTTCTAGTACATCCTTCCTGAGGACAGGTGCCCAGAACTGGACAGCATACTCCATATGCGGCCGGACCAGAGCCTTGTAGAGTGGGAGAATTATCGTTTTATCTCTTGCGTTGATCCCCCTTTTAATGCATGCCAATATTTTGTTTGCTTTATTAGCAGCAGCTTGGCATTGCATGTCATTGCTGAGCCTATCATCTACTAGGACCCCCAGGTCTTTTTCCATCCTAGATTCCCCCAGAGGTTCTCCCCCCAGTGTATAGATTGCATTCATATTTTTGCCACCCAAATGCATTATTTTACATTTTTCTACATTGAACCTCATTTGCCATGTGGTCGCCCACCCCATTAATTTGTTCAGGTCTTTTTGCAAGGTTTCCACATCCTGCGGAGAAGTTATTGCCCTGCTTAGCTTAGTATCATCTGCAAATACAGAGATTGAACTGTTTATCCCATCCTCCAGGTCATTTATAAACAAATTAAATAGGATTGGTCCCAGCACAGAACCCTGAGGAAAAGTTGGTGAAGTAAAATTAGAAAAATATACATAAAACTATTTTTTCAGAAAAAACAACTGATAATTGGCATGTGCGTATGTATTCACCACCTTTGTTATGAAGCCCATAAAAAGCTCTGGTGCAACCAATTATCTTCAGAAGTCACATGATTACTGAGATGATGTCCTTCTGTGTGCAATCTAAGTGTCACATGATCTGTTATTACATATACACGCCTTTTTGAAAGGCCCTAGAGGCTGCAACACCTAAGAAAGAGGCACCACTAACCAAACACTGCCATGAAGACCAAGGAACTATCCAAACAAGTAAGGGACAATGTTGTTGAGAAGTACAAGTTGGGGTTAGGTTATAAAAAAAAATCCAAATCTTTGAGGATCCCTAGGAGCACCATTAAATCTATCATAACCAAATGGAAAGAACATGGCACAACAGCAAACCTGAATTGAAGGATAGAGAAAAATGGACTTTAACGGCACATATAAAATACTTCAACAATTTTTTTAATAGTTCACATATATTGACTACATATACAATACACATTAAATAAAACACATTGACTAATGATTACAAAAGAAAGGACCCATTGATCAACCCAAGAAATGGACGTCACTTGTGTGTTTCCTGTGGGGCTGCACTGGTAAAAGTCAAAGAGACCTCCACTGGAATAAGGCTTCCGCAAATAGGGTGTTCATAGGTCCTAAAAGGGTTGAAAAATGCTCGACATGTTTCGCAATTTGGATTATGGCTTCTTCACGAGTGTCTATATCTTTATAAACATGTATATTAGAGTAAGATATACATATTCACACATGCAGTTTTCATAGATTAGAGACAAATGCATGCTCATATATGCATATAGTGTGAACTCACCACACTTGGTGTTAAGAGAATCTTACAGTTTAACCCCGCTGGTGAAATGCCGCTGCTGAACAACAAAAGACTTCTCCCGATGGATAGGGGAGGGGGACCACAAGAATCAGCACCAACCCCCAAATGGACAGCAACCTCAAAACGCCGGCTGAGATATGGTGGTGCATCAGATAACTAGAATCATAAAATATGCAAATTGGACTAGACTGGCTTCTATGTTGTTGAACTAAACAGAGCATTTTGTAGACGGTACTATAGGTACTTACTTAGCTGCTACAAAAAGATGTCCACAGCTGCCCAGAAAAACACTAATGTGGGCCATCAAAAAGAACTGTACTTTCTGAAAGAAAAGGGGGTATGATTAAGGTCTATGGATATTAAAAAAAATTTAATTTTAAAGATTTACTTAGGGTGCATTAAGCTGCATTCAATTAGGCTTATTTTATTATATTATTATGTTAAGAGATGCATACATTTAAGTATGTCTCTAAATTTATATATTAGGTATATAAATCTACCAATATATTTTGGGGCAGTGAAAACAGCTCTGATCCACTAAATAATGTATCCATGCTGGCTAAAATGAATAACATAGGCTCAAAGTTTGAAAATAGCCATCCCTATCCTGCATACATGGGTATAGTAAGTACCTCCATCCATGCAGAGGCCAAAAGTATCCAAAGCACTGGGGAATCCCCATAGACCATAAAGATGGAACAACATGCCCCAGAGTAAAATACCTGACAACAGTGATAGCCTCAGTCTGTCTGGTCTATCTTTCAGTCTAGCTGCAGGGGGGTTCTGGACACCTCTATCCCTCAGAGCACCTGGGGATCGGAGGTTCCACCCTGCTGCTTTATTCACACCGTCCTCGGACCAGCCGCTATCCACCGTGCATGCACTGAGGGATGCGTGCGCACCAGACAGTACAATGGTCCAGTGCTCGCCCCATGGAGCAATGCGTGGACGTGATTGAAGACGTCACGATGCGGTGTCTCCATGGTTGCCGCTGGTCATAAATCTCTCCGCCCCTCCCCTCGAGAATTGAAGCAGGAGTGAAGAGAGCATAACACTCGAAGCTTGGGCGGCCGCATATCTCATCGCATCACATGCCGTCCAATGGGGGCCACCACCTAGTGGTTATGAAGGTCATTGCAGCGGCAATTCTAAAGTCAGCGGGGGAAAAGAGGAAGAAGACACATTAAACATTGTAAACTGCATGTTAGCCATGCTATCAGAATGCATATGCTGCTGTAATGCCTCAAATGCAATAAAAATTGTTATTTCAAACTGCAGGTATACTACCTCCCTGCTTTGTAAACTAAATATTAGGGATGAGCTTCGAGTTCGAGTCGAACTCATGTTCGACTCGAACATTGGCTGTTCGCAAGTTCGCCGAACAGCGAACAATTTGGGGTGTTCGCTGCAAATTTGAATGCCGCAGAACACCCTTTAAAAGTCTATGGGAGAAATCAAAAGTGCTAATTTTAAAGGCTTATATGCAAGTTAATTTCATAAAAAGTGTTTGGGGACCTGGGTCCTGCCCCAGGGGACATGGATCAATGCAAAAAAAAGTTTTAAAAACGGCCGTTTTTTCAGGAGCAGTGATTTTAATAATGCTTAAAGTCAAACAATAAAAGTATAATATCCCTTTAAATTTTGTAGCTGGGGGTTGTCTACAGTATGCCTGTAAAGGGGCGCATGTTTCCCGTGTTTAGAACAGTCTGACAGCAAAATGACCCCGCCCCCCTCTGACGCATGGGACATGACGGGACTTCCCTGTGGCATTCCCCGTGACGTCACAGGGAAGTCCCGTCAAGTCACCATGCGTCAGAGGGGGTGGGGCCACCGGATGGCCCGCCCCCCCGTTATTGAAGAACCGTCAGAAGAGGAGACGCGTCACACAGCGGGAGCCTCCCTCCATGCCAGCATGGGTGCGGAGTGGCCCGGAGAAGAAAATGAAGAAGAGAAGAAGATGAAGAAGAAGATGAAGAAGAGAAGAAGATGAAGAGAAGAGCGGGAGCCTCCTCCCATGCAATGGGTGCAGAGCGGCCCGAGGAGAAGCAGATAGAAGACGCCGCGGAGGAGATGCTGCATGAGAACGCCGGAGGAAGAACCAGAAGAGCCAGAAGAACCAGAAGAAGAAGATGAAGGAAGATAGAAGAAAGAAGAAGCATTTAAATAAAGGCATTGTCAAAAACTGTCTCTTGTCATTTTTAAAATTTTTGACAGTTTTTTAGTGAAATGGTAGGGGTACTTTTGTACCCCCTTACCATTTCACACGGGGGGTGGGATCTGGGGGTCCCCTTGTTAAAGGGGGCTTCCAGATTCCGATAAGCCCCCCGCCCGCAGACCCCCACAACCACCGGCCAGGGTTGTGGGGATGAGGCCCTTGTCCTCATCAACATGGGGACAAGGTGTTTTGGGGGGCTACCCCAAAGCACCCTCCCAATGTTGAGGGCATGTGGCCTGGTACGGTTCAGGAGGGGGGGCGCTCTCTCGTCCCCCTCTTTTCCTGTGGCCTGCCAGGTTGCGTGCTCGGATAAGGGTCTGGTATGGATGTTTGGGGGGACCCCACACCGTTTTCTTTTTTAATTTTGGCGCGGGGTTCCCCTTAAAATCCATACCAGACCTGAAGGGTCTGGTATGGAATTTAGGGGGACCCCCATGTCATTTTTTTTTTTTAATTTTGGCCGTTGTTCCCCTTAATATCCATACCAGACCTGAAGGGCCTGTTATGGAATTTTGGGGGACACCCACATCGTTTTTTTTTTTATTTTGGTTCGGGGTTCCCCTGTGGGGAATTCCAATGCCATTTTTATCAATGAACTTTTATGTGTATTGTCGGACCGGCAATGCAATAGCCACAAGTATTTTTAGATGACTTTTTTCCTTTGAAATGTCATTTTGCTGTCAGACTGTTCTAAACACGGGAAACATGCGCCCCTTTACAGGCATACTATAGACACCCCCAGATACGAAATTTAAAGGGATATTACACTTTTATTGTTTGACTTTAAGTATTATTAAAATCACTGCTCCTGAAAAAATGTCCGTTTTTAAAACTTTTGTTTGCATTGATCCATGTCCCCTGGGGCAGGACCCAGGTCCCCAAACACTTTTTATGACAATAACTTGCATATAAGCCTTTAAAATTAGCACTTTTGATTATTCATGTTCGTGTCCCACTGCTCACGGGAAGATGATTTCCATACTGAGATGCATGATCTTTATGGGAGGTTTCGGGACCGAGGATACTCCCATAAAACCATCAGGAAAGCCAAGAGGAGAGCTCTCCTCACGGATAGACAGTCTCTTATCAATAACCAAACTATGAGTAGATTAGGAAATGAGAGTCTGGCTCCAATTAGGATCATCACTAGATATGGAGCACAGTGGGAAGAATTAAGGAAGGTCCTGGGCCGCCACTGGCATATTTTGTCTGAAGCCCCTATTTTGGGAAAAATTGTCGGTGACAGGCCACTTCTTACAGCCAGAAGGGCAAGGAATCTCAAAGACTGCTTAGTACACTTCGAGTATAATAGACCTAAAAAATGGGACTGGCTTACCAGCCTTCCACCAATGAGAGGCATGTATCCATGCGGAAGGTGTCACATCTGCAAGTACGTTGACAGGACTGACATGTTCGCCAGCTCTAATGGTAACAAACAATTCAAAATCAATAGCTTCATTAATTGCACAACCACGCGTGTAATATATATGCTGACCTGTCCTTGTGGACTAATTTATGTTGGCAAGACTAAGAGACAGCTGAAGGTTAGAGTTGGCGAGCATGTTCAGAGTATTTCCAATAAAGATGATGACAGGGGGGCGTGGCCTGGTGAGCAACGGGGATGGCAGCACATTGAGGGAGCTCCTCGACACAAGGCAGTTCACAGCCTTTACCCGACCAGCCGCTTCCAGATGCCGGGCAGAAAGCTTCATCTGACCCCCCGCACAAGACCGCGCCGCAATTCAGCTACGCCAGCTAATAGCACCATCGCTGACATATTCAGAAACAAGTCGGCGGCCCGTGGAGGAACAACGAGGCCTAAGATGGCTCCCACGCCTCATGAGGAAGAAGGCAGTGAGGACTCTCTCAGCCGCGGAAGACACAGGCCGGGGTAAGTCCAGACCGGATCATCCCCTGACGTTCACTGACATGTCAGTGTTTGCAGCAGACATCAAAGCGACCTTCTCAGCGGCCATCACTGACTTAAAAACAAGCATGCTGGTGATTAATGAGAAGATGGCTGCTGCTGAAAGCGCTGGCAGGCACAGAGACAAAGCAATCCACAAACTTGAGATAACTACATCAGCACATGTGCAGCACCTCATAGATATGAATCGACATATCGAAGACCTTGACAACAGGGGCAGAAGATGCAACATCAGGGTGAGAGGGATCCCTGAATCGGTGGAACAAGACCAAATTGTCCCAGCCCTTAGGAGAGTCTTTAATACACTATTAGAGAGACAAGAAGACACAGAGATTGACTTTGTGAGAGCCATAGAGCATTAAGACCCAGAGGATCTGAAACAACACCACCCCGAGACATAATATGCTGTCTGCAAAATTTCGGTATAAAAGAAGACATTATGCGCAGAGCCAGGCGAAACGATCAGATCATCTTTAATGGAGCTACAATCATGCTCTTTCAGGATCTATCACAGATCACTTTAAGGAACCGCCGCGCTTTGCGCCCTCTATTGGAGAAATTGAGAGCAAGAGACCTAAAGTACACGTGGCGTTTCCCGTTCGCTCTCACAGTATCACATAAGGGGCATCAATGCATTCTGCGCACACCAGCAGATCTCCTGGAATTCTGCGAGATGTTGGACATAGGTCAACTGGACCTTCCGGAATGGTACGCTGAATTCCTACAACCTCCAGTCATGAGGAGCCCACCTTCTTCACCCTTCTCGTCTCCAGACAAGAGACAACCGAAAAAATATAAACAAAACAGAGGAGGCAGCTCTGCAACAGACACCCCGAGAAGCCTGGCTGGCACTTCTAGAGAACAGGAAGAGGACTAAAGTATCATCACAGGACTCTACTGCTTCAACTACTCGTTCCAAACTCCGTCACAATCTCAGACATACAGGTAAAGAATTTGCGTACACATCCCCCTAATGCCACAGTCCATTCTAGAGGACCTCAGCACATCATAGAAGCACTTGCTAATGAGTCCCACTTTGAACCCACAAAGAACCGTTCTGACAACACTTTATTCGCCAAGCTTTCCAACTACGGATGGCCTAGGAAAGATCACTGGGACCTTGGCTCACAATACCGATGACCACAGTCTGATTTCAAAGATTACTGGCTGTCTAAACGATGGCCACACATAATCAATACACCAATCTGCCCAGGACGTGGCTCATTGTATGTTAAGTATTGATTATACATCATGACTGCCCCTCATTTAAACCATACCTACTAAAATGGAGGCAGCAGCCCGGATAACTGCAGAAAGGAAAGGGGACTTTCTTATAGGGAGAGAAGATGAGTAACTATGTTATAATTCAACATTACACATCTCTCACCATACCTACCTGACACCCTAAGTCCCATAACCTAGCAAATCCAGAAATAATGCTACATATGCATATTAGCCACCACAAGTTGAGACGGTTCTCACTTAATAGTTATGGTGACCAATGCATGTTATATTTACTATAACGATACTTTGGCTTACTGAGGTCTTGTATGTTATACTATATTATACTACTACGCTTTAAAAAAAAAAAAAAAAAAAAAAAACTGCCCATCTACATCTGTTATACCATTGTCGGGTATAAATGATGATTTACCATTTTAATTTTTAATTGAACTAGCCGTGTGTGCCTTACTGAGGCTAGCCCTGTTTACGGTTACTTGATCAGTCTACACTTTTGCGGATTGACAGATGGACTGTACCCTGGTTGTTGTCGCCTCCCAGCGACCCCACAGAGCTTCCCTGACCTCCTAGTGGGGCGAGGGGAATAGCTGCAGTACATTAGGTGGTCCCTCTACTTTGGGGGAATAAGAGATCTCCCGGGCGAGAGGACTACCAAAGTAATATTCTCCCATTACTTTAAACAAGTCAAATAAACAGTAAATACCGCGCTGTGATGAGTTATAAAGTGAACAATGATAAATATTGAAAAAATACTGTTATTAAAAATTGGTCCAAACAGCTGCCGCTACAAGTGAGATACACACCTAACAAACCAACTAGCAATAAGTAGCAGCGCTAATTCCCTAAAAAACGTACACCCAAATTGATAAATAAAGTGACATATATGATTAGATATATGTAAATACACAACGGCTGATAGACAAAATAAGTTAAATACACATGAGAACCAACTCTAAAAGGAGCATCATTAAGTCCATTAAGATATAGATGAACAATTGTATGATCCAGTGATAGTATCTCCCAGGTGATGTTCGCTGCGTAAACAAATGAATCCTCCACCGCACCACTGTGATAACACCAATAAATATATATGCTTACCAGAAGGCAAGCTAAGATAAGCTTGTGACCTTAACCCGGTCGGGGCCTTTAAAAAAGAAGGAATGAATGGAGGCGATGATTCCACCACACCATATAGAGGAGTCGTCCCCGCAAATCTTTTCTTAGACACTTCCAGAGCCCCGGAACACAAGTTACTCAAGGAGTCCCCAAGAGAAAAAAGGAATCGACATAGCGTAATCCCGTAAACATGTAAAGCAAAAGTGGAATCAATCTACCTAAGTTTTATGTGTTGATCTTGTCTTGGCCTCTTGCTATTCTGACTTTTGCTTCAAAAGTCAGAATAGCAAGAGGCCAAGACAAGATCAACACATAAAACTTAGGTAGATTGATTCCACTTTTGCTTTACTGGATATCTGTGTGAAACTCATCCTGCAGTCCTCTGTAACATGTTTACGGGATTACGCTATGTCGATTCCTTTTTTCTCTTGGGGACTCCTTGAGTAACTTGTGTTCCGGGGCTCTGGAAGTGTCTAAGAAAAGATTTGCGGGGACGACTCCTCTATATGGTGTGGTGGAATCATCGCCTCCATTCATTCCTTCTTTTTTAAAGGCCCCGACCGGGTTAAGGTCACAAGCTTATCTTAGCTTGCCTTCTGGTAAGCATATATATTTATTGGTGTTATCACAGTGGTGCGGTGGAGGATTCATTTGTTTACGCAGCGAACATCACCTGGGAGATACTATCACTGGATCATACAATTGTTCATCTATATCTTAATGGACTTAATGATGCTCCTTTTAGAGTTGGTTCTCATGTGTATTTAACTTATTTTGTCTATCAGCCGTTGTGTATTTACATATATCTAATCATATATGTCACTTTATTTATCAATTTGGGTGTACGTTTTTTAGGGAATTAGCGCTGCTACTTATTGCTAGTTACTTTAAACAAGTGTTTCCTATTCTCTGTCTTTCCCCTTCTTTCTCTTCCCCTGTCCTATCTCCCTCTTCTTCCTTTTATACCTACTCCGCTTTTATTATATTGAAGGTACCAGATAAGCTTGCTATAGGAGTGCTGTTTTTAACAAAGGTCGTGGTTATTAACCTGCATACAACAGTTTTGTTTTCCCAGTGAAGACCCCCGACCATCTCCTCATACCGTACCACCATGGTCTACTCATCCCTGGGCACTCGCCCATTGCTAGTGTCACACAATATCAGGGGCCTAAACATTCCTAAACGCCGCTCTACCCTCATGAGGGAACTTAAAAAAGGTAAGCCGCAATTCGTATTTTTACAAGAGACCCACTTTAAGACACACCATGTACCAAGACTCACAAATGTACACTTCCCAAGAGCTTTCCATGCTACAAACGCTGACTCTAAGTCTAAGGGTGTATCTATCCTTATAGGTAGGGATGTACCCTTTGAATTAACTGAACAAATGTGTGATCCGGAAGGAAGATTTGTATTCCTGAAGGGCTCATATAGAAGCACTCCAATAACTTTGGCTAATGTCTATTTCCCGAACAAAGCACACATTACATTCTGTCAAGACATTGTGGGAAAGCTCCAGGAGTTTGCTCAGGGCTGCCTGATACTAGGGGGGGACTTCAATGTTCCCCTGAACCCCCTGTTGGATACTTCCAACGGCAAGACGTGTATTACATACAAAATACTTAAAAAACTCAAGTCACTCCTGCAGACGCTACAGTTGGTGGACTCCTGGCGCTTTCTTAACCCAGAAGGAAGAGATTATACCCACTTTTCAATCCCACATAGTAGATACGCACGACTGGACTGTTTATTCATCCCACAAAGGGATCTTTCTAAACTAACTGACGCCCGCATAGGCACACAGACGATTCCAGACCACGCCCCGATCTCCATCTCCATGGACCTACAAAACACTACACAACAGCAACCGACTTGGAGACTGAACGCTTCACTTCTGACAGACCAATCACTCCTTCCCACGATCACTAAAAACCTGACAGAATTCTTTACACACAACATTACACCTGAGGCAGATCCATTAATGGTCTGGGAGGCGCACAAATGTACAATTCGCGGAACGCTTATAGAATTAGGTTCCAGACGTAAAAAAGAGAGAGATGCCAAAATAAAGAAACTGATCACCCAAATTGGAAATCTAGAATTACTGCACAAACAATCCCTCTCTGTAGCCTCAGCCGAGAACCTATTAGAAGCCAGAAAAGATCTACAACAGATACTTGACTCTAGAGCCAAAAGGATGCTATTTTTCAAAAAACAAATTTACTATGAGTCTGGAGACAAGGCAGGTAGGTTCTTGGCGAGAGCCCTGAGAGAACAAAATTCTACCAACAACATTGCGGGCATTAGAAACAAAGAGGGGAAATTAGACATCGCGTCAGAGGCTATAGCCAGTCACTTTCACGACTTCTACACAAAATTATACAACCTACCTCCACAACACAAGCAACCACATATGACAGGGGACAGAACACGAATCATACAGGAATACATAATTAATAGTGGACTACCAACCCTAGCACAATCAGACATAGAATTACTAGAAACCCCAATCACTTCATCTGAACTCAAACAAGCCATTAAACACCTCAAATCAGGTAAAAGCCCGGGGCCAGATGGGTTCTCAGCCACCTACTATAAGACCTTTATAGACATTCTCACTAATCCCTTAAAAGACGCCTTGAACACACTTTCTACCCCGAGAGCAGTAACCCCAGATCTATTATCAGTGCACATCACGGTGATACCAAAAACGGGTAAAGACCCCAGAGACTGCGCCAGTTACCGACCCATCTCTCTATTGAATTTGGATGTCAAATTGTTTGCAAAGGTGCTTGCTTTGAGGTTGGGTCCGCTGTTGCCAAAACTGATCGGTATGGAACAAGTAGGTTTTATGCCGGGCAGAGAGGCCAAGGATAACGTAACCAAAGCACTTCTGCTCACTCACGCAGTGAAATTGCAAAAGATCGAGGGCTTTCTCCTGTCAACTGATGCGGAGAAGGCCTGCGATCGAGTAGCGTGGGATTTCATGCTGACTGTATGTAGGCAAGTCGGCCTAGGCACACATATGATAGCCTGGATTTCCGCACTTTATCAAAATCCTTCAGCAGAGCTGAAAATAAATGGCACACTTTCTAAAAAAGTACACATTACTAACGGGACCAGACAGGGATGTCCCCTCTCGCCCCTGTTATTTATTCTATCCCTGGAACCCTTCATTAGATCAGTCCAAAACAACACAGCAATTCATGGATTTCAGATCAAAGACAGAGAATATAAAGTGGCAGCCTATGCCGACGACCTTTTATTCTTCCTAACAAATCCGACAATAACTCTCCCCAACCTCCTACAAGAATTCGCTCACTATGGGTACATATCCAACTTAAAAATAAATTATACGAAATCTGAAGCTTTAAACATTTCCCTCCCAGAGAGACTGCTTACACAGACCAACACCAATTCCCAATTTCGATGGGATCCTAAAACACTGAAATACTTAGGGACATGGCTCACCCCACAACTAAGCGCCATTTTTGAGAGAAATTTCACACCTCTCCTTCAGGGATGCAGGGCAGATCTCACAAAGTGGAATGAGGGGTTTTTCTCATGGTTTGGCCGAGCAGCGATAGTGAAAATGGTGATATTACCCAAATTTCTTTACTTACACACTGCCGATCGAGGTTCCCCAAAAATTTTTTTGAGCCCTAAACTCTATGATTTTGAAATTCCTGTGGCACCACAAAAAACCAAGAATCAAACTTACCACACTAACAAAACCTAAAGACTTAGGAGGCATTAACCTACCAAACTTCCAGCACTACTATCATGCATCACACATAGCGAGAGTCATTGACTGGCACTGCCATGACCACATGAAAGATTGGGTTGCACTAGAAGAGGAGTTATCCACATGCACACTGAAGTTCTCGCCTTGGGTTGCACTGAACAGCTACCCACACAACCTACGCAAACACCCAATCACTGGCACGACTTTGAGAATTATTAACAAACTAGCTAAACGAAGAGAGCTTACCACCTTACCAAGCCCCCTGACACCGTTGTCGGATAATCCTGACTTTATACCAGGCATGCACAACCCATCACTCCATTCGCTGCCACAGAACGCCCCCCTGCTGGCGGGAGACTGCTACACAGACAATAAATTTAACGATTGGTCACTACTTAAATCGGAAAAAAAATTCCACATACGAGACAATGGACTTGATTCCAAATAAGGAGCTATCTAGGTAAATTTAACAATACCCAACAATTATATAGGCCCCTGACAGCCCTAGAGTCGGTGTGCAAAGAAGGAAGGCCACTTGATAGAGCTACCTCAGTCGCATGTTCTTGGCTGAGATATGCAGGGGATACGGGGGGAAGCAGACACAGGAGGAGATGGTCGGAGGAACTAAAAGAAGAAATAACTGATCAACAATGGAGGTATGCTTGCATATTAACACACAAATGCTCTATCAGCACAAAACTTCAAGAAACAGGTTATAAGTTGCTGACGCACTGGTATAACACACCTGACAAACTACACAAATGGGATACACAGAAGTCTGATTTGTGCTGGAGATGCCTATCGGAAAGGGGGTCTCTGGTACACATCTGGTGGCATTGCTCCAAGATTGAACCCTTCTGGAAAGAAGTGTGTAAACTAATTAAAAAAATCACTGACACAAAGATAGAACTGAATGCAGCTTGTTGTCTGTTACATATAACCAAATTCTCTTTTAAACGATATAAAAATTCCTTGACAAAGCATCTTCTCAATGCGGCCAAATCACTGATCCCCTTACATTGGAACTCCACTAGAGCTCCATCAATTGATGAATGGGTAAAAAAAATAGGCGAAATCTATGAGATGGAAGACACCCTGGCACAAGATAAAGGCAACATTGAAAGGTTCCACAAAACATGGCAACCTTGGCTGATTTTTAAATATTCATAAAATGCTGATATACCCTGGGATAATGATGATACATCTGAAATTGACCTTTGTAAGATCGTAATATGACTCACGTGACTCACTGAAATAGCACGGGTAAGGTACCTACCCCCCCTAAGCCTAGCTTTCCTTTTCTAAATCTCTCTTCTCTTTACTCTCCCTATACTGAGCACATCCTTCATCTTGATTATGAAGACAGATGCTTCTATTTGCTCCAGCAGAAGTCAAGGTTATCAATAATTTTAAACTTTTGATTAGGGTTAGAACTGTTCCCTTGAAGTGACTTAAAATGTTCCACTTAAACATACTGCAGATATATGTAGTTCAATTAACAGGACCAGTCATACACGCAATGTTTTGCAAATTCGGTTCTTAAATCAAAACCAACTAGCTCTTCCATGTTAGCTATCTTATGCTTCAATGTTATGTATGGAAACCAATATACGCAGTTGCATCTGCGCCTGAAGCACTGTACACTATGTTTTATTTCTCCTTTTCACTTATCTCAATAAAAACTTTGAATGATAAAAAAAAAAAAAAGATGATGAGAGCCCCATAGCCTTGCATTTCCTGCGGGAACATGGTGGAGACCCGAGGGGTCTGAAGTGTAAAGGCATTTATAAACTGAATCTACCATCCAGGAGGGGGGACTTTGATAGGGTCCTGTACAAGAAGGAAAAAATGTGGATTTTTTATTTGGACAGTATGTAGCCCCTTGGTTTAAATAATGAGTGTAACCTCTCCGTATTTTTGGAACGTTAATAGGCTGTATGAATAAAACAATCATTATTATGGGGGGATGGGGATTGCATGTACTTATAAGATGACCCCTAATATACTCTACGGTCAACCAATAATAAATCCTTCACTTCTGCTAATTGTTACCTTCCTTCTGTTTGTTGTCTTTTAAATAAAGTATCAGTAAAACACTAACATAACTTTCCATATTGGTCGGTACAGGGGCCTAAACTTCCTAAAATTTGGACATTTTTTATTAAATGTTGCTGGCCCCCTTTCCATTCTAGGAACGCACCTGTTTTAGAAATTAGAGTTGCACTAATGGTGAATGACGTGATTGGTGATCAGGTGTGTTAGATTTTAATTGCAGATTGCTTTCATTGGCTTAGCTATTTAAAGCACGGACCCTGACCTATTACGCATGCTCTGAGGAAGCCTGTGACAAGGTGAAACACGTAAGCATCGTGCCACCGTGTCTGTGGTGACAGGGACCTCTGGTTGTACACATACACCTTGAACCCTCTCCACTTATTCTTATACTGTGCTACTGCCAGCAGCCGTATAGCTTGAAGCAATTCTAAAAGGACCCTCCCCATCCACTGATCATCCATTGAACCTGGATACTGCTCTCCACAGTGTGCTCCGTATAGCCCCTGAACACTGCTTGGTCTAGGGACGTGAACTCTGCCGCTCACCGTAGGCTGTGAGGCTGAACCAAACAACGCAAGTGCAGTGTCTTTCAGTGAGCGAGGAGACCGTGAACGGACGGGAGTCTGCAGCAGGAGAGAGAATCAACTATCCCAGGATCTTCTATGGGTGAGCTTCAAATATATCCCAGCGTTTGGGGAATGAATACATAGTAATCCGTGACATTTAAACTACATTGGGGATACTTGGAAGTTCAGATAAATAATTGCTGTTTGGCTGTAAACTCAGGCACCGCATTGCAAACAATCCCAGATGGGAATTACACTTGTAAGTGGACTGTTGATCCATCTCCTTAAATCACTCATGCAGGCAATTGCTTCTACTATACACCCATTTGATGCCGTAATTATGTCCGCTTCAGTTAGAGCTTGTCTGGACTAATGAAAATACATCGGAAGCGGGTCTAAGATCTTTGTCTGCATGTGTATGGTTGATGATAGTGTAAGATGTGTATAATAGGTATGGTGGCCACCCAAGTCCCTTAAGACGTCAGTCTTATTTTAATTATATGTTATCGGTAGCTGTAATCTGGTGTGGAGGAGTTATCTGTAATACATTTTGCTTTTTCTAAATTTGTTCAACTTTTTGATAACTAATAAAGATTTATAATCAAATAACGTTAGTGGGCCCTCGTTGAAGAACTGCTTTGCAGAATCCTTTCTCTGTTTTCCTTTTTGTAATGTTTGATTAAGTTCAGAGGACAATCACCCCATGTCCGGTGATATTTTTTCCGTTCATTACTGGGGTTGATGAAACATACAGGTGTTTTAAATTTGAGTGGGCAGCAGGTAAGCCCTGAATGAAACTCATATTCACCTCTAGCCAAGAAGGCTGGGTCTCTGGTCATCTTCTTTTTTCTTTTATGTTTCATAGTTAATTGGGATTATACTTCCCTTCTGGATCATAGACCGCCTTATCCCACATCAGATTTCTACCTTTAACATATATTTTATTATCACTGTTTTCTAAGTACTTGAACAGGTGCGATCCATATTTCCAATGCATGGGGGGCTTTTAGTAGTATAATGCATGATCAAATGTCTTTATTATAATCAAACCTCTTCTTTATTCCCTATATGGTATATCCCAGTAATGGTCTGCTAGTTTGGGTAATCCCTTGGCTGTCAATATGGCCTATCTTATAGCAGAAGATATTGACCTAGAAATACAATCTGCCTTTTCCCGTGATACCCCTGTACCCCAGAGTAGTGATGATAATTTGAAAAAACTACTAAAAAAACATAAGAAACTCACCATTAAATTTCTAAACAGGAAGTGGGACATTTCCTCGCTCAAATCACATATTGAGCATAAAATTATACCCAGGGGGCTCTGTGAAAAAGTTATTCCGGCAGGCCACCTCCATACACCTCGATTTCTTGAAGTGTGGAAAAATAGCTGTTTGGATCGTGGTCTTGCAATTTTGCAAATGATTGTTGATGAGGAACAAACACAACTAGATGAAATTAAAAAAGAAATAGATACCAGTGTGCAGTTGCTTGAACCTTATAAAACTGATCCTGACTTTATTAAGAGTAATGATTTACTTAGAAGAGAAGTTGAGAAAACACAAAAAACGCTAAAATCTACAAAGCAGGAAAAATTCAAGCAGAACTTATTAGACTGGGAGAATAGGGAGATGTTTGATCCCACCATACCTAGGGGGAGGAGTAGATCACGAAGAGGGAGGAGAGGTAGATCTAACACCAAACAAGGGAGGTATTCCTCTACTGACAGTGATCTAGAAAGACGAGATAAATCAGTGACTTTTTTAGACCAGGAAGGGGACGATACGGATACTCAAGTCCCCAGAAAAGACAAACTAAAGGACACCACAACAACCAGAAAGTACACAAAAAGCAACAGGAGCAGTCAGAGAAAAGAAAAGGAAACAAAGACAAACCCACGGGAACTCAGGTCAGGGTCACGGAAACCTTAAAACATGAAGTGGATAATCCGCCCATACAAACGACGGTTGAGTCATCATTAGACCTCAAAGTGGTAAATCTAACTGATTTCCCACTTAACCAGCATCACGTTTCATTATTGCAGAAGGGACTATCATTTTCACCCACTGCTGTGATGAGTGAGTTTGAGATCTTTAAAGATCTAAATTTGTTTTTGCGGAAGGTCATTTTTAGATATTGGCACTCTGATAGAGGTAATCAGTCTACAAAGGGAGACGAACAAAGTAAGGAAGAGCGTGAAGCATTGGAAGCCCTGGTCGCCCTTCTTGAGGAAAACCAGGACTCTGACTCTGAAATGGAAGAGCAGGATACTTTACAAATATGCCCACGTCCATCCAAATTACCGATTAGATCCTTGAAAATGCCATCCCTTTCTAAACATAAACGTATCCAGTTTTTCCTGGAACAGATGAAGAGGGACCTGTCTAGGATCAACTGGGAATACAGGGGACAGGATAACCTCACTAAAGAAGAAAAAAAGGCCCTAAGGGATCTGGAGGAAGCCACTGATGTTGTGATAAAAGGGAGTGATAAAGGTGGGAACACTGTATTAATACCCTATACAATGTATGAGGAACAGACCATGCGTCTCCTACGTGATGCAACCACCTACCAGAGGCTGCCTACAAATCCCTTCGCGCAAATAGTATGTAATCTTAATTTCAAACTGCACATGGCCCATGAAGAGTCCCTGATTTCCCGTAAAGAACATCAATACTTGAGTGTCCATGAATTTAATATCCCTACGTTTTATACAATTCCCAAACTTCATAAATCTATGACAGACCCCCCGGGGAGACCCATATTGTCAGCTATACAGGGCCCCCTGGAAAGGATAGGTAAATATGTAGATGCATTAATAAAAGAGCTAGTTTGGGAACTTCCCTCATATGTCCAAGACACACGAGATGTCCTTAAAAAACTGGATGGTAGAGAGGTACCACAGGACGTTTTACTTGTGGGAATTGATGTGGAGTCGCTTTACACATCAATTCCACACTCACGGGGTCTTAAAGCAACACACTACTTCCTGGACAAAAAATTCCCACTGCAGGCTACTCAAAATGAATTCATTGTTGACCTATTGCACTTCATGCTAGAGAACAACTGTTTTCAATTCCTCGGTGTCTATTACAGACAAATTAGAGGCACTTCGATGGGGGCCCCATGGGCGCCTTCATATGCATGCCTACATTTGGGCATGTGGGAGCTGGAGTGTGTGTATCCCCCGTCGATGTACCTTGGCCACTGTCTGTTGTGGCTAAGGTACATCGATGATGTGATCATGCTCTGGAGGGGCACATCTGAGGAACTTACTACCTTTATGGATGAATTAAACAAAAATGATAGAAATATCAGACTTACATACACATGCGATCCGAAGGTTTTGCCCTTTCTGGACCTCACCATCAAGGTTGATGATGGGGGGCTCCAGACTAAGACATTTAGAAAGGACACAGCGGCCAACACATTACTGTTGGCCTCCAGTCATCATCCGAGGCCTCTCATACGAGGTATTCCAGTGGGCCAGTTCCTCAGAGCTAGGAGGAACTGCTCACGGGAAGATGATTTCCATACTGAGATGCATGATCTTTATGGGTGGTTTCGGGACCGAGGATACTCCCATAAAACCATCAGGAAAGCCAAGAGGAGAGCTCTACTCACAGATAGACAGTCTCTTATCAATAACCAAACTATGAGTAGATTAGGAAATGAGAGTCAGGCTCCAGTTAGGATCATCACTAGATATGGAGCACAGTGGGAAGAATTAAGGAAGGTCCTGGGCCGCCACTGGCATATTTTGTCTGAAGCCCCTATTTTGGGAAAAATTGTCGGTGACAGGCCACTTCTTACAGCCAGAAGGGCAAGGAATCTCAAAGACTGCTTAGTACACTCCGAGTATAATAGACCTAAAAAACGGGACTGGCTTACCAGCCTTCAACCCCTGAGGGGCATGTATCCATGCGGAAGGTGTCACATCTGCAAGTACGTTGACAGGACTGACATGTTCGCCAGCTCTAATGGTAACAAACAATTCAAAATCAATAGCTTCATTAATTGCACAACCACGCGTGTAATATATATGCTGACCTGTCCTTGTGGACTAATTTATGTTGGCAAGACTAAGAGACAGTTGAAGGTTAGAGTTGGCGAGCATGTTCAGAGTATTTCCAATAAAGATGATGACAGCCCCATAGCCTTGCATTTCCTGCGGGAACATGGTGGAGACCCGAGGGGTCTGAAGTGTAAAGACATTTATAAACTGAATCTACCATCCAGGAGGGGGGACTTTGATAGGGTCCTGTACCAGAAGGAAAAAATGTGGATTTTTTATTTGGACAGTATGCAGCCCCTTGGTTTAAATAATGAGTGTAACCTCTCCGTATTTTTGGAACGTTAATAGGCTGTATGAATAAAACAATCATTATTATGGGGGGATGGGGTCAACCAATAATAAATCCTTCTGCTAATTGTTACCTTCCTTCTGTTTGTTGTCTTTTAAATAAAGTATCAGTAAAACACTAACATAACTTTCCATATTGGTCGGTACAGGGGCCTAAACTTCCTAAAATTTGGACATTTTTTATTAAATGTTGCTGGCCCCCTTTCCATTCTAGGAACGCACCTGTTTTAGAAATTAGAGTTGCACTAATGGTGAATGACGTGATTGGTGATCAGGTGTGTTAGATTTTAACTGCAGATTGCATTCATTGGCTTAGCTATTTAAAGCACGGACCCTGACCTATTACGCATGCTCTGAGGAAGCCTGTGACCAGGTGAAACGCGTAAGCATCGTGCCACCGTGTCTGTGGTGACAGGGACCCATGGTTGTACACATACACCTTGAACCCTCTCCACTTATTCTTATACTGTGCTACTGCCAGCAGCCGTATAGCTTGAAGCAATTCTAAAAGGACCCTCCCCATCCACTGATCATCCATTGAACCTGGATACTGCTCTCCACAGTGTGCTCCGTATAGCCCCTGAACACTGCTTGGTCTAGGGACGTGAACTCTGCCGCTCACCATAGGCTGTGAGGCTGAACCAAACAACGCAAGTGCAGTGTCTTTCAGTGAGCGAGGAGACCGTGAACGGACGGGAGTCTGCAGCAGGAGAGAGAATCAACTATCCCAGGATCTTCTATGGGTGAGCTTCAAATATATCCCAGCATTTGGGGAATGAATACATAGTAATCAGTGACATTTAAACTACATTGGGGATACTTGGAAGTTCAGATAAATAATTGCTGTTTGGCTGTAAACTCAGGCACCGCATTGCAAACAATCCCAGCTGGGAATTACACTTGTAAGTGGACTGTTGATCCATCTCCTTAAATCACTCATGCAGGCAATTGCTTCTACTATACACCCATTTGATGCCGTAATTATGTCCGCTTCAGTTAGAGCTTGTCTGGACTAATAAAAATACATCGGAAGCGGGTCTAAGATCTTTGTCTGCATGTGTATGGTTGATGATAGTGTGAGATGTGTATAATAGGTATGGTGGCCACCCAAGTCCCTTAAGACGTCAGTCTTATTTTAATTATATGTTATCGGTAGCTGTAATCTGGTGTGGAGGAGTTATCTGTAATACATTTTGCTTTTTCTAAATTTGTTCAACTTTTTGATAACTAATACAGATTTATAATCAAATAACGTTAGTGGGCCCTCGTTGAAGAACTGCTTTGCAGAATCCTTTCTCTGTTTTCCTTTTTGTAATGTTTGATTAAGTTCAGAGGACAATCACCCCATGTCCGGTGATATTTTTTCCGTTCATTACTGGGGTTGATGAAACATACAGGTGTTTTAAATTTGAGTGGGCAGCAGGTAAGCCCTGAATGAAACTCATATTCACCTCTAGCCAAGAAGGCTGGGTCTCTGGTCATCTTCTTTTTTCTTTTATGTTCGTGTCCCATAGACTTTAACGGTGTTCGTATGTTCAAATGAACTTTTTTCCTGTTTGCATGTTCTGGTGCGAACCGAACAGGGGGGTGTTCGGCTCATCCCTACTAAATATACATTACGTGTTAAAGGTACAACTTTATCTCTATTAAACAACTAATTCCTTGAGCAGTCATTGTTAGTAAAGTGATTGATATAGATAGGGATGCCAAATACGATGATTGGTAACGCTTCTCAATGCCCTAACTATGAGGCAATTTTGCATCAGTACGCTAAAAACGCATCATTGCCTCCGTAATAATGAGGTTGACTTGATGTGTCTTCCATACCCATAGTTTCAGAGATAGTCTGTTATTGGACAAAGACCTCGGAGGGCAGCCGGGAATCAAGAGTGGTACCACATCGGCCCGTCACAGGAATGGCCGGTAGGATAACACCTCATTGATTCCTGATGGCTTGGTTGCCTCCAGTCTCTCAATCAAATAGGTCTCCTTTTGGAGGATCCTCTTATCCCAATTGCCACCATGTGGGTCCTGGGGTATTACCTCCAACACAATAAATTGGACCACAGTGGTGTCGAATCTATGATACAAACCCAGATGGCAGCTCACTGGGGTAAGCATTTTAGCCAACTGGGAATAATAAATATGATCGTAGATGCACTTTTTCAACTGTCGAATCGTCTTATGGACGTAGTATGCCCCACATTTACATTTCATTAAATAAACCACTTCTGGTATATTACAGCTAGCATAGAAACATGGACTGAATCTCTCTCCATTAGGCAGGCAGAAACTGGTGCCTGCCTGTATCCATGGACAATAAGTACATTGTCCACATGGATATAATCCTTTTGGGATAGTATCTGCCTGACAGTTCGGTCTATAGTGACTAGCAGTCAGTTTGTCACCTATAGCAACAGCAAACCTGCCAAGAGACGGCTGCACACCAAAACTCATGGACCTGCCCTCATAGCAAGCTGCTTGCTATGGGGGCACTGAACAGGAGGGAGGGGCCAGGATCACAGAAGCGGGACCCAAGAAGAGGAGGATCCGGGCTGCTCTGTGCAAATCCATTGCAACAGAGCAGGTAAGTATGACGTTTGTTATTTTTGTAGGGAAAAACGGAGACTTTACAATCACTTCAAGCATGGGCCCTTTAATTTCCTAGACCTGTACACCTCCAGTATTTACCATCACCCACAAGAACACTTGTAAACACACAGACACGCCATAGGATTGTAAAAGAGTGATATATTAAAGAAAAAAAGTTTAACTTCAAGCTTAACCTTCTCAGTTTCTAGTTCAACCCCATGCACTGGGATCTGAGTGTAGGACCCTGCGCTCACAGTGTAATGATACATGGTCATCGAATCAATTCAGCTGCCTGTAGAGGATTGCCCATTGATGGGAGAACCCCTAAAAGACAAAAATCCTGTGTGTGACTATCTGGCCTAAGTCCCTGTGAAATCGGGAAGTATAAAAAAAATTGTCGTTCATCTTGGAAGACTGAGGCCATTTGGGAGCAAATTTCAATTACTATGGGGGATAGGGTCACAGAGATGAGGAGCTTTACAACCAGAGTAGCCTCTTTATTGTTGACCTCTGCTGGGGGAGCCTGCAGTTTTTTAATTTTTATTGCATATACAGTAAAACCTTGGATTGCGAGCATGATTAGTTCCGTAAACATGCTTGTAATCCAAAGCACTCATATATCAAAGCGAATTTCCACATAAGAAATAATGGAAACTCAGATGATTCATTCCACAACCATTTGTTCATAAGTCCTTCAGTCTATAGTTCATATAAAAAGATTATAGCACTGTGACTTCAAGGCAACTTCGAAGGCAACTTCAGGGAATGCCTGGGTAAACTTCCTGTTTTGTCAGATCCAAATCACATCAATCAAGATGAGGAAGAGGATGCGACTTAGAGTTCATGCACACTGCATCTCAAAAAAAAAGTTGCTTTTACATACATTTGAGCTTTTCTTTCAGCTTGAAGTTTTTTTCACAGACGTGACATAACAGTAAGCAATGGTATGCAATACACAGCGATACTGAGTTTACGTGTAAAATGTTCACATTAAAACAGGTATGTTGTACACATACCTACACATATTGTAGGTAATTTGGCTAATCGCCAAGAAAAATAAAGAAAAAGAGAGTAATAGGCAAGATAGTGAGGGTAGAGCATATTTGAGTGGTGAGTTAGGTAATAGAGTGATTCTATTAGTGGATTAGGCATGGGTCAGACCCCTGGAGACAAAGAAGATAACTATACTGGGGCAAACGTGTTTCATTGGGAAGGGGTTAAGTGATTAAGGTTGGACTTCTACTATAAGTAAGTCATGAATGCCAGTTGGTATAAAATTTAGACAGTTTAAAATGTGCTTTTAAGAAAACATATATTTAATCTGGCAGTGATCATTGAGTATGGTGATAACTTCCTCAATCGAAGGAGGGTGTACACATTTCCATTTGCTAGCAATCGCCAGATTTATCACTAGGAAAATATGAATTATGGCTGATCTTGTGTTAGGGGGCCAGTGGTGCGACTCCATGACAAATAAGACTGTTTGAGGAGTAGGGAGGAAAGATGGAATGTGTGACAGAGGTGATAAAACAAGCTACTTCTGACTAAAATCTTGAGAGTTTAGGGCAGTTCCACCATATGGGAAAAACAGATCCGTGCTGACTACAGTTCCTCTAACAGTTTGACGAGATGGAAGGATATGTGAGCCAGCTTGGCACATGTCAAATACCAGTTATGAAATATTTTTTTGTGCAGCTTTCCAATGGGATATGCAGTGAGAAACTGCGTATGGATGTGAGGGCATGATCCCACTGTGAGCTGGTATAAGTTTGATTAGTCCACTGTTGAAGGATTGAGCAGGAGCCTGTAAATCAAGGCTATTCTTTTAGTGCTTGGACAGGGGTGCTTGCAGAATTTTGTTAGGTCTCGGAATAATGGACATGGAGACCGTTGGACATGGGGTAAAGCCGATCTAAGCTGTAAAAACATAAAGAAGTGCCTGGGATTCAAATTATATCTAAGGCACAGTTGTTGAAAATAGTTCAGGCAGGTATCTGTATATAGTTTCCCAATAGTTTGTATGCCTACTTTAGACCAGGAGACAAAGGGGTATGAGGGTTTAAGAGGTCCAGGGATGAGAAGGGTAGACAAGAGAGCAATTCAGCTGGAACCCCTTTAGATTTCTGGAGGAGAGCTTTCCAGACTCTGACCGTAGCAATAATAGTGTCCAGGTAGGAATGTGAAGGTTGTAAGTTGAAGTAGTATAGTGCTAAGAAATTGTTTTAGGTTTGCTGCTAGTGCTCTATTTGAAGCCATGTCGTTTGCTGCATTATATTCCACCACAACTTGATCTTATCCAGGATTGTCGCTTTGTAATAAGCCGAAATATCCGGAACACCGATGCCTGTATATTTATATTTATTGAGTGCATAAAATGGAGCACTTGATCCAAGGAAATTTCCCTTGCCATATAAATGAGGTTAGGATGGCTTGGATCTTATTAAGTTGAAAGGGTAGAAGTGGAAGAGGGACAGTCCAGAACAGGTACAAAATGTGAGGAAGGAAAAACATTTTGGTTAAGGATATACGGCTTACTCAGGAAGCACAAGAATATTGCTGTTCTTGTGCTATACAAAGTAGATAAGTAATAAGGGATTTAAAATGAATGTGAAGAAGATGAGGGTGAGACTAGTTGGATACCTAAATATTTTAGGGTAGGATTAGGAGCCCACGAGAAAAGCACATGTCAGTAATGGTATTTTTAAATGATTGAGGTAGACAAATGCCAAGCACAGATGATTTACTATAGTTGACCTTGTAAAGAGATATGCGGCTAAATTGATCAAGGGTCCTTTGATGTTCTGGAGGATCTGTTAGCGAGACAATGACATTGTTTGCATATAGGTCTATCTTATGGGATGTATTGCCAACTTCAATACCTGCAATTGAGGAGTTCATTTGGATGGTGTGGGCATGTGGTTCCATTACAAGGGTGAAAATGAAAGGGGATAAGGGACAGCCCTGTCGGGTGCCATTTGTTATGTTAAAAGTTTTAGGAAACCTAAACGTCCAGATTCTGGCACCGGGATTGGAATAAAGACTCATAGAATTTGATAAAGTGCCCATAAACCCAAATATACTGAGCACAGCAGCTAAATACTGCCACTGCACTCAATCAAATGCCTTCTCTGCCTCCAGGGAAATGAGAAGAGAAGGTGCCTGATGGTGTTCAACCCATTGGAGGAGATCTATGAAGTGCCTGGTACCATCCGACGCTTGTCTCCCAGCTACAATTCCCACCTGGTCCATGTGTAACAGATGTGGAATGATAGAGGAGAGACATGTGGCAAGGATTTTTGCAAACAATTTGGTGTCCTTGTTGAGGAGGGAGATTAGTCAGTAATTGACAGGGACATCGGATGGTTTCCTGGGTTTTGGGATCATGACAACAAGGGCTTCCAAAAACTCCCTAGGTATTATGCCCGTGTTGACTGTGTGGTTAAACACGGAGTATAAATAAGGGGGTAGTGACGTGGTAAAGGTCTCAAAATAATAATCCTCAAAGCCATCAGATCCAGGGGCTTTATGGAGAGGTAGAGAAGTTCTTTCTTCCTGGATTTCGAGTATCATGATGGGGGCAGAAAGCTTATCAAGCTGTTCAGGGAATAAGACAGGGAGTTGTAGAGAGTGTAGAAAATGCTGTATTTCTTCAGGCTGGGAAGAGGAGACAGTATCAGATGATTTTGAGTAAAATATACTAAACTGGTTATAAATCTCTTAAGGATTAGTACGTTATTTACAGAATTCACTAGTGAGGTAAGGTATCTTAGATTGGGTTATTTGGCGTTTGTATTGTTTTGCCAAAAAAGATCCCAGCTTGCTATTTTTGGAATGCCAGGTTAGACATAATCTTTTAAGGTAGAAGTCAAAGTTAGATCATAGTATTTCTCTAAGGTCATGTCTAGCTTTCCTTAAAGTGTATGTAAACCCGATTCATGAAATTTGACCTAAGCACATATTTCTGTAGTGTTTCCTTATCTCTCTCCAAAGCCCTATGTCCCATGTGTTTGTGCTGCTCCGTAGCTCTGTTATCAGCATGATAACTTCTGACAAGTTCTCTGAGATGGCAGCCTGGAATGTGTGTCAGGGGAGGTTGCTATAAATAAATTACCAGAGTGCTTGCCTTGTAAAAGCACAGCTCTAAAAGCATTTTCCTTCTCCTGCCAGTATGTCAGAAGGACGCTCCTTTAAATTTGAGGTGATATAGGGGTAATGGCTAGGTTTATTGCTTTGCTCAAGAGATTTAATTTTTTGAAGAAGGTTGTCTGCTTTGACATTGCATGTCTTTTTCTCGTGGGCTACTAATTTATTAAGAAGGCCTCTGATGGAGGCCTTACAAGCATTTTAGAGTGTAAAAGATTTATCCACAGAATCATCATTATCAGCAAAGAAGGTCGCAATCTCAGAAGCTATCTGTTCCTGATATGGGGGGGCGGGCTATAAGATAAGTATTCAGTCTCCACATCCTGTCATTACTTTTCTATAAAATCAACTAGACTTTCTAGAATACTGGGGTGTGGTCTGACCACGCGATCGTGCCAATTTTAGTATTGGCAATGGATTGCAGTGTGAATCTGTCAGTTAGAAACAGATGGATTCTGGAATAAGTTCTTTGGGTGCTAGAATAGTAGATATAATTTCATTCCACGTCATGATGGCTCCATGGGTCACAGAGATTTTTTGTGTTAATGAAAAAGGAGAGGGCCGTTTATTGCTTCCTAGAAGGGTGAGAGGTATCTAAAGCAGGGTCTACTATGTCATTGAAATAACCACAAATAATTAAATGAGATTGGCAATAGGGCAGATTTTTTTCATTACAGAGTTATAGAAAGTACGTTGATGGGTATTTGGTGCACAAACATTAACCATAATATTGGGCTGGTTGTTAATGGACGCAGATAGGATAATTTATCTGCAGTTAGGGTCAATCTCTGAGTAGATGAGGTGGAAAGAGACTGAGTTTCTGATGGCTATCAGTACACAAGCTCTCTTTTTACTGGTATTAGCATAAAAGCAATGTGGGAATTGCTTATGTGTAGAGTTTGGTGGATGGAGGTCATGGAAATGCATCTCCTGGACACAAAGTAGGGATAGTGCCTCTTTCCATTGCATATTTCTCTTACATGGGGAAAGGAGGCCAATGGCAATAATACAGGTTATAATTACAGCCATGGTGGGACAAGAGAAATTTACTTAGGAATGAGTGCAGAGATAATACTCACGAAAGCGTCTCTACTCCATATTGTATAGCAATATATAAAGGACAACGCATTGAATTCTTGCCTGAACAAAAAGGAACACATTTGAAAAAAGCTATGCAGCTTAAAATACAGAACGATGAACAGTAAAACAAAGAAAACAGTAGGTATGCTTAGCACCCCGGGCATCTCAGAGATGGCAAATAAATGAGATTTTGCAGAGGGCCTACCGCTGGAGACAATAATCTGTTGATGAAGGGTTATTATATTGTGTTTTTATACCACATTTATCCATAGGCACTGTCTGAATAAATATAAAATGTTTGCCTGTTCAAATATGTTGAAATATTTCTACATGGTGTACTTAACGTAGACTTCAGTTTGTAGCAATCTTTCCTTTGTACTAAGAGGGAGATTGTTCCTCATAAAAAATTTTGATTGGCCTTGGCGGCTCCAGAGAAAATATCAACATCATTCTTCAGGTTTTCATAAATCCATATTCCAAGGTAGTTGGAAGATGGTTACTTGCTCTTTTCTTTATTTTTCAAGCTTTAATTTTACTTCTCTTTGTCATTTGTTGATTACAACCAAGCATTTTGTAAGAGAGTGTTTATTTGGATGAAGATGTCCTTGCCATTTTCTGCTATTTTGATAATTAGGAGGTTGAGGTCTCTCTCAGATTCTGCAAGCAAAAATGTATTGTCCTGATAGCCTAATTTTAGTATGATCTTTAAATTCATATGCTGGAATTCAACAACTTCACAAATACCTTGAAAAGCTTTGTCTGTGTAGATAATTAACAGGAGAGGAGACAAAAAACATCCTTGGCTCATGCTTCTTTCTGCTGTTATCGCATGTTGGAATTCGATAAATTAATATTCACTTCTATTATCCAATAATGTGCACAGAAATGAAAAAGAAATTTACTTTTTTGTACGACTTGATTACAATTTTCTATAATGGGGCGTACACACTTTTCAGCTACAAAAGTCCGACAGCCTGTCCGACAGACTTTCGACGGACTTTCGACGGACTTGCGGCGGACTTTCTAACGAACAGACTTGCCTACACATGATCACACAAAAGTCCGTCGAATTCTTACGTGATGACGTACACCGGACTAAAATAAGGAAGTTGATAGCCAGTAGCCAATAGCTGCCCTAGCGTGGGTTTTTGTCCGTCAGGCTAGCATACAGACGAGCGGATTTTTCGACCGGACTCGAGTCCGTCGGAAAGATTTGAAGCATGTTTCAAATCTAAAGTCCGTCGGATTTGAGGCTGAAAAAGTCAGTTGAAAGTCCGGAGAAGCCCACACACGATCGGATTACCAGCCAGCTTTAGTCCGTCAGCGTCCGTTGGACTTTTGTAGACGAAAAGTCCGACCGTGTGTACGCGGCATAAGAGTTACCAATTTACTTTAAGAGTTAAGAATCTTCACACAATAAATTGTGTGAAGATTCTCAACTCTTATAGTTAATTAGCCGCTATATTTCTGGAACATCAACAATTATTTTTCTGTTCTTTCAGCTTGTTTAACTACTTGCCTACCAGGGCAATTTATTAATTTTTAAGTTGTGATAACATGATAAAATCTGCATTTTGTTGCAAGAAAACTACTTAGAACCCATAAACATTGTAAATGTTCTGAAAACAGAGGACTTGGAAAATAAAATGTTCACTGTTGCAATTGTTTATGTAGCACAATAATTGACCAATCATTTGTCAAATGTAAATTTACAGGAAAAAATGCTTTTAACCACTTCAATACTGGGCACTGGTCATGCAACACTGTACCCAAACCACATTTTTTAAATTTTGTTCACACAACTATTTATAGAGTATAGAGTAGTTCAGAGACAACTAAGTTTTACTGCTGTCGAATTGGCCACTGGCAAACAAACAAGCTGTTAGTTAGTCAGATATAACCCCTCCTCCCTCTCCCATCATGCTTAAGTTTCACCCAAATGCATTAGTAAAAGTGAGTGTAAGACAAAGGTTTGGGACATTTGTCCCTTAATGAACCCCAAGAAAATGCTTTTACTGTAAGTCAAAAAATCCTGTTTTCTTAATCATTCATTAAGGGATACAGGGTCAGAAGAAAAATATGAGGCAACTGGGATGTCCAAAAGTAGACCAACTGGGGGGTGGGCAACACAGCAAAAAACATGCCCACAAAAGAGCAGTGTAAAATTGAGGGCTACTTGAAGCTAAAAGAGCTGCCTAAATTACCTTGCATCCAAAGCTTGCATAAGCTGAGGCCTGTACATCCATTTGGTAAAACTTGCTGTTGACCTTGAAAATCAAGGAAACAGATGTCTGATGCCAAAATTCTCAAAAATCAATTATTGATCTTAGTGCTTCTTGGGAGGAAAAGTTGGAAGCTTATCCACATGCTGAATGCATTGGAGAGTTGACTCTTATTGTGGTAATCACATTGTCTATATAAACCTTGCTGGCTGCAGTGGGGGGACCCCCCAGACGATGTCCAAGGAGATGAAACGCGTCGGTTAGGACCCCATTGCCGCCATTTTTCTTACACATCGCTGTTTTATCCATTTCCACGTGAGTGTATTTCCTTCTTTTTAATAAATTTGGTATACATTTTTATATGGAATCACACTATGTGGCCTTCTTTTGTTCCTTCTTATCCAATGTAATTACTATGCATTCCGGACATCACCCCTGAGGGACCTACCGGTTCATCGATCATTTCAGGATCTTCTCCCAACCTCTCCGGAATCCTACCAGCTGTTTTTTTGGTTTCAAACGTTCCGGTAAGCTCCCCTATTGTTGGTGGTGGTGTTCCTTTTATCCCAGATATCACGTGCACATTGATATGTTTCAAGTATGAAGTTACATACCTAAGGATTTTAATTCCTTCACTTTACACGAAGTCAATACCTACAGAGGACTATAATTAGTTTACCTTTGATGTTTTTTTCTCTTTTTTTGTTTTCTATTATTTTTTGGCAATCTAATGATGTAATGGTCTTCATTGTGCTTATTATGTGGTTATTTTACTTTTCATATTAGCGCTACACTGATTTACCTTTCTTATCCACAAATGTCCCTCACAAACTTCAGGAATAACAAAAAGAGGGTCAGTCAGTTTGAAAGATGATGTAGCCAAGAGATAAACTTGAACAGATTGTAATACATCCAAATAAAGGAGCGAAATCTTCTTGGGATGTACCAGAGCAGACCAAAGAGATGGAAGTATAATTTCTGGTTTAAGGTGTAAGGAATAAATACCCTTAGGGAAAAAAAGAAGCCATAGGCCTCAAGACAAACCTGTTTCTGTGTAGGAAAAAAATAAGTTTTCTATATGAGAGGGCTGCTAACTCATAAACTCACCTCTGTGTTGGCAATAGAGAAGGAACTCTAGTAGGTGAATGTGGACAGAGGAAGCATCTTTGATAGGTTTATAGAGCTGTTATTGAAGAGCCAACAGAACCAGCTTGAGATCCACCAGAGTTACAGGTGAACATTCATGTGGAACTATGTGGGCAACACCGTGTATAAAGGCTTTCACAAGAATTGAGGCGCAATCTCTAGACCTAAGAGCTGGCCTGTGATACTACTCAAGACCAAATGTAGATTCAGACCAGATTTGAGAGAGTGATGTGCCAGTCTGGTGTGATGAGTATAACCAGAATGTCCTCTGGCTCAATTCTGCAGAGCTTTAAAGGTTAATAGGTGTAAATCAGCTTGAACTGCCTGTGAAGGTTCTCATTTATTAAGATCATAGTGTATGGTAGATATCATATTGAACTGATCCTACAGAGACACCAGAACATCTACTACTATAGTAAGATGAGGATCCCTGAGCCTGGAGAAAAACTTGCTTCATTTTTTTGTGGTACCTGGAACTAGATGTTGTCTTGGACTTCATATTCCTGCCTGAAACAAATGCTTGAGGTAAAATCCATACCTTAATCTGAGCATGCAGCATGGCTGGCCAGGAAAGAGGGTGGACGAACACGTGTCCCCCTTCCTCCTGAACCATACTAGGCCACATTACCTCAACATGGGGGAACTCCCCTGACAAACCACCTTGTTCCCATGTGTGAGGAGGGCAAGAGTCTGGCTGAAAGTTGTGGGGGCTGTTGTGGGCAGGGGGCTTATCAGAATCTAGAAGCCTCCTGTAATAATAAGGGGGTCCCAGATACTCCCTACCTACATAAATGAGTATGAAGTTCATAGTACCCCTACTCATTCACCAAAAAAATGTAATCTAGAAATAATAACATAGAAACTTTTGAGAAGTCCTTTATAAAAAAAAAATCCCCCAAAAAGTCAATTGTTTCAAATGTATTATCAGTGATAATGGCCACCACCTGCTGACTTGCCAAAGTGGCCATATTTAGACTATGATGTAACTTCTTTGATCCTCACCTACTTGCTTATGTGGTCACAATAGGAAGCCCTCACTGCTTTCTTAGCATCCATTGAAAGCCAGAAGCTGTGACATTAATCTATGCCAAATGCTCTAAATGTTCGAACCTCATCCCTAATTGTTACTGATAAAAGTTCACCTGCCAATTTCCTATGCATGCAATGTGTATGGCAGACAGGGCTGGAATCTAGTCGACTTCTCTTTGAACTGTAATACTTCTGGTTCCTTCTGGATGATTGATGTATTCCACTGCTGGGGCATCATCTGACTAAATCCATATCCAATCACATTGCAATCGAGAGGTCTATCAAAGAATGAATAACCTAGTTGCTTGTAGCTCCAGAAAATTGATCTGGAAACAAACTTTTTTAAGGCAACCAAGTCCCCTGCACCAATATGGTGGCCAGGACTCCTTTCCAACCTGTCAGGTTGGAATGCTTTGTGACAACATTCCAGAGCAAACAAAGGAAGGGATTCCCTGACTCCAGAGCTGAAGTTGTATACCACCTGGTCAGACAAATCCTGGTCCTGGGTGTCAGGTGAATCAGTGAATGTGGCTCTATGCAGCTAGAATGTAGAGTAGTAATGGTCTGGAGTGGAATTGAGCATATAAAACTTATTGAAAGGAGGCCACCATTAATCAAATAACTCTCATTCAAAAGCAGAGAGTTTGATTCTTCCTGAATCTGAACTTGGTAGTAGAGACTCAAGAGTTTATCTTTTATGAAAAGAACACTCTTGATTGAGTAGTATGTAGTAGAAGAGAAATAATCCAAGCAATGAGTCAGTTCAAGATCCAACCAATCATTTGAAGGACCCAACCATCCTTTAAACATTAACTGACAGGTTTTTAACTGACTGCTCTCTCAGAAAGAATTCATTCAAATATCTCATGAAGGGAATGCCCTGTGAATGCAGCACAACAAGCACAGGGTCTAGCACCCTGGTGAATATTTAAGGTGCCATGGACAGACCAAGGGCATTGAACAAGCAATGATATGTGCCCACAGCAAAGTGGCCAAATAGACAAGCTTAATATTCAAAATGGGTGGAGGAAAAAATGACTAACTTGGTAGATTCTATGTTAGAATTTGTGCACTCGAGTAACGGGATTGAGTGCTTTTATATCCAGAATGGTATGTATGCCCCCATTTGCTTTGGAAACTGCTAACCAGTTTAAATAGAGACCTGGTAACCTTTCCTTTTCTAGAAACATGGCAATGACTCCCTGAAAGTTACGTCAGAGCACCCTGAAGGTCTGTTAGTTGATGCAGGGACATTGACAGGTTTAACATCATGAAATGGAGAAGAGGTAGAGACTAAACATAGAGCCTGCAGCCCCTAGACATATCTTATTTTACCTACCCATCCAAGAGGCTTTTGGTCCAAGTGACCACAAAAGATAATAGCTGTTCCCCTCTTTGAGAAGTAGGGTGTTCCCTCATTGTGCGGAGGATTGGCCTGCAGGCTTTGGAGATTTGACGAGTCCCAAAGTTAGACTTGGAGGTCTGAGAGAAACAAAAGGAGCACATTTTGGGTGAGGGCTTCCAGCCTGACATTTAGGGAGATGCCACTGTTCTGTCTCTGGGACAGCTAGCTAAACCTCCTTAGCCCAATAACTGTAGATACCATATTTCTTTGATCTCAGTTTTATTAGAACAAGCCAGGTGAAACTACAAAATAACAGAAATAGATCTCAATAAGTATAATATTGCTTACAATACAGCATACATTGCATAAACAACAATATACAGTACAAGATGAGATAATAAAAACTTACTTTTAAGTTCTCTAAGGGGTGATGACAATAGATTGAGAAAGACATGTTTTGCTTCCTGCAATGTGTTGAAAAGAATGGTGACTGGTTCACTTCCTGTTAAGATTCTACCCAGAATTCCCTGCTTGCTGACAACTTCCTTAATTACATATACATTAAAACAAATAAACAGAACTGCAGCAATACCAAAAAGGAACGCTAGATGGAGCCTGCACACCACATATGATTGTCTTAAAGTGGATGTAAACCCGAAATTTTTTTTTATATCATACTGTAGAGTATAAGATTTCCTATCATTTGAGCCCCGTCTTGCCATACAGAGTTAATTCATCTCAGAGCAATCCTCTTTTATTGTTCAGTGAGAAAAATCTTGACAAAGTGAGAAACACTTTGTCAAATACTCCCCCTTGCTGTGAGTGACAGCCTAAGACACATGCAGTATTTTTTTAATTCCCTCCCCCACTCCTTTCTTCAGCAGCTCTGCAAGGATTGGCTGTTCCACACCTCAGCATGATTTGGCATGCTGAAGTCATGTGGTTACTTTCCTGACTTTTTACTGGATGTTAGAGATCATAGCAGAAGTTCAGTGTTAGAAATACACGGGGGAGTGTAGAGGTGGGCGGGGAGTCTACTGACATCATGACTCCACCCACCGAGCTCCAGACAACAGACCCACCCACAGAATCTGCAGTTTTTCAGCTCTCATAAGAGACAGAGGGTAGACATTTGACAGGTAAGGATACATGCAGGAGGCATGTATATCCTTATAGATAGCCCCTATGGCAGTAGTTTAGAAAGGATGACATTGGGTTTACATCCACTTTAAGTAAATTACACACTTTACCTGTAAATTCAACAACACAGGTACAAATAGTCAGCGCATACACATCTGGTGGACAGAACACTCCCCGCCTGACATCAAGTGATGTTACTAACAGAGTCCTCCGTAGAAGCAACAGAATAAGTTCGGTCACTGGTCTCAAGAATGCTTTAACCTCATTCTGTTGAAAGATCTTGACCTCAACTTTACGAACATGATTATCCTTGCTTGGCAGTACTTTGGTGATCAAACCTAAAGGCCACATATTCCTTAGTGCCTGGCAATCTTTCATGAGCACAATATCACCAGGTTTAAGATTATGCTTTTCAGTGTGCCACTTTCTCCTTACTTGTAGAGTAGATATATATTGTTCTCTCCACCGATTCCAGAAGGTAGTGGCAAGGGTTTGTACTTGTCTCCATTGACGTTTGTAAAGGTCCTTCTCAAAAAACTCTCCAGCTGGAGCACCGGAAAGACTAGTCTTTTGCGTGAGTAACATGGCAGGTGTGAGGATTACTGGATCTTCAGAGTCACTTGAAATGGATGTCAAAGGTCTGGCATTAATGATAGCTGTAACCTCTGCCATAAATGTCACTAAACATTCGTGAGTAAGCCTTGCAGATCCTACTTGTAGGAAGATAGAGTCAAGAATTCTGCGGGCTATGCCAATCATCCTCTCCCAAACACCTCCCATGTGAGAAGAGTGAGGTGGGTTGAAGATCCATGTGCAGTTTTGCTTTTCCAGCCTGGGTATGGTGTGTTCGATAAGTGGTGCAAGTTCTGCTTTCCCCATTATGAACCCTATGTGGCATTGTCCTTTAGTGTCTATGGTTATCGGGTAAGCTACAGCAGCAATTGCTTTAACAGAAGCATCCGAAAACACACAAAGTCTTTGCATCTGAACATCAGCAGATGACAGAGGAGCATATGGTAATGGAATTTTAAGGTTGGATAGAGCTGTTAGTGAGTCCTTCCACTCTAGCCCTAGGTTCTTCTTGTCCGTGGGGAGAGGGTGGTCCCAATCTAGCGACTCACAGGTTAAGTCTCTCAGTAGTGCTTTACCCTGGATGGTGACAGGTGCTGCAAAGCCTAAGGGATCATACAGGCTGTTTATGGTAGACAGGACACCTCTATGGGTAAAGGGTTTTTCTTCTGTGTTTACTTGGAAAGTAGACGTGTTAGATCTTAAGTCCCAAAGTAAACCAAGGCTGCGTTGCATGGGAAACGAGTCTGTGCCTAGATCTAAGTCCTTTAACTCATTAGAATGATCTTGGACAGGAAAGGCTTCTAAAACTTTTCTACTGTTGGAAGCAATATTGTGGAGTCTTAAGTTGGAACACGCAAGCATTGCCTGAGTTCTTTTGAGGAGGCTGATTGCAGCTTCATTTGTGGGTAGTGATTTCAAGCAATCGTGTACATAGAAATCCTTGTCCACAAACTTTCTGACTTCTGACCCATACTCTGACTCTCCCACTCTAGCAGAATGTCTGAGGCCATATATAGCAACTGCAGGGGAAGGACTGTTGCCAAATATGTGCACCTTCATGCGGTATTCTGTGATGTCTCCAGAAGGGTTGCTGTCCCTGAACCAGAGAAACCTCAGAAAGTTATGGTGTTCTTCTTTAACAAGAAAGCAATAGAACATTTGCTGTATGTCTGCCATGAATGCGACTGAATCCTTGCGAAAGCGAAGAAGTACTCCTAATAGTCTGTTGTTAAGGTCATGGCCAGAGAGACGGACATCATTTATAGAGATACCCTCATGTTTGGCGCTGGAATCGAACACCACTCTAATCTGCCCTGGCTTCTTACGGTGATAGACCCCAAATATGGGTAAATACCTACATTCCTCTGAGTCTTTGAGGTTTGGGGCTATCTCAGCATGACCATTCTGGAATATTTTCTCCATGAAGGAAAAGAAATGTTCTTTCATCTCTGGTTTCCTTTGAAGATTGTGTCTTAGGGAAGTGATACATTTATATGCTAGTTCTCTGTTGTTAGGCAAATGTCGTCTTTGTGGTCTAAAGGGAAGAGGTGCAACCCAGTTATTAGTCCCATCTTTCTCCATACTCCTTTACATAACTTCTAAGAAGAGCCTATCCTCAATGGACATTGCTACCTGGTTGTATTCCTTTGTTCTCCTGAACACTGTGCTTCCTAAGTCACTTTGGTCGTTGTCATAGGTATTACTGTCACAGAGGGGACTTAGGAAGGGAAGAGGTACAGGCTTGTTGTGTGGTAGCTCCTTTATGAGAATGTGATTTTGACAGGGTTGGAAAAGAGCAGAACGACCATTCTTGAGGGTACTAGTGAGCAGGTTATTAACAGATGCCGGTTTGTGTTCACCTCCAAGGCAAACATCACCTATAATGACCCACCAGAGATCCAGTTTTTGGACATATGGGGCATTTTTAGGACTGTTGATCTGTTTTCTTACTTTGTGGACTTGTAAGATATCCCTTCCTAACAGTAAGATTATCTGAGCCTGATCATCTAGTTCTGGTATGAGATGTGCTATGTGATTCAAGTGAGTCTGGTGAGCTGCTGCATCTGGTGTGGGAATCTCTGATCTGTTGTCTGGCATCTGGTTGCACTCTATTATGGTCAGTAAGAGTAGGCATGTCTTACCATCCATAGATTCAATTTGTAGGCCATCAGCTCTTCTCCCCGCCGTTTCCACTGTACCTGCACAAGTCCTAAGGGAGTAAGGACTGCTGGGGCCTTTCAGGTTTAGAATGTCAAAAAACATAGATCTAGCTAGTGATTTGTTACTCTGATCATGCAAGATGACATAGAGCTTTACTGCTTTGTCTCTGCATCCTTTTGGGTAAACTCTCACTAGACAGATTTTAGAGCAGGATCTGCCACCTGTACTTCCTTTGCAGACTTCAATGCAATGTGAAGTGATTGCTATGGCGTCTGTACTAGAGTCTTTGGTCTCCCCGCCTTGCTCCTTGTCCCTATGAACAGGTGGAAAAGTTCTTGGAGTAGGCCTTGGGTGTAGAGCTGTGTTGTGCTCTGTGATGTCACATTCTGTACATTTGACACTGACCTTACAGTCCTTGGCGAAATGTGTGGATGAAGAGCAGCACTTGTAACAGATGTTGTTCTCTTTGAGGAAAGCTTTGCAATCCTGGATGGTCTTTGTCCTGAAGGCTCTGCATTCCAGAAGAGGATGTGGCATCTTATGTAGAGGGCAGAACTTAGTAGGGTCGCTGTCTTGATCTTCTGGCTGAGACTCTGCAAATCTGTGGGAAGAAATGTTAGTTTTGTGCACTGCTACTGGAGCTCTGAGTTGTTTGGGGCCAGAAGAGGTGGTATAAGACACTGGAAAAATTAAGCTGGGGTCATCTTTCATTCCTGCTTGTCTGTCTACAAAGTCCACAAACTCACTAAAGGGTGGAAAAGACACATTGTGTTCTTGTTTGTAGTTACAGCCATGAGTAATCCATCTTTCGTGTAACTCATAAGGAAGTTTTTGTGCTAAGGAGTTAATACCTCTTGCAGAGGCAAGATAAGAAAGGCCAGGTAAGTCTCCTCCTGCTTTAGCAACTTGTAACTCCATACACAGGTCACTGAATTCTCTGAGTCGTTGGTAACCTCTGTTAGGTATTTTTGGGAAGTCTTCTATCCTTCTAAACAGTGTACTCTATAGCCTCTGGTGAGCCATAACATCTATCCGGTCTGTTCCAGATGTTTGTAAGGCCTATCTCAGGGTGGTTTATATTAATGTCTCTGATCCTTTTGGCATGTTTAGCAGAATCATTGCCAAGCCACTTTAAGAGGAGTTCTATCTGTTTCCTGCAGGATAGATCTAGACCTTGAATGTCACTCTGGAAAGTGGATCGCCACGCCCTGTAGTGTTGGGGGCGATCACTGAATTTGACAAGTCCTTGGGTAACTAACTCTCTTGTGGAGTAGAAGGTTTGGTTGGAACTGGAAAGTCTGGAACTCTGTCAGATTTTTCTTGCTTGTAGCACTGGGGTCCCAGGTCGTCTTGTTGCTGCTTTATTTGATGTGACTCACTGACGTCATGTTTAATTTCTTGTTGTGGGATGCTGCTTGGGTCAAAGTGCTGGTAGACATAATCTGATGTGCGTTGCGAAGAATCTTGTTGGTCCTCTTCTAGACCCGGTATGCTGCTGCCTAGTCTTGGCTCATCGTAGACGGCTGCTTCTAAAGCTTCTGCAATGGTGGCGACAGCGTCTCTTTCTACTGCCAGCTTCTCCATGTTAGCTTCTAAGATAGCTTGCTGCAATTTCAGAGCTGCTTCCTGCTGGGCTAGCTCTTCTTCCAGGCATATTCTTTCCATCTCTCTCTCTTGTTCCATGCGTACTCTTTCTTGTTCCATGCGTACTCTTTCTTGCTCCAAGCGTACTCTTTCCTTCTCTTTCTCTTGCTCCCGTCTCACCTTTTCTCCATCAAGGCGGGCCTTTTCTTTTTTCATCTGCAACTCTTGGTCTGCGAATGCGGCCCTGGCTTTTGCTGCTTTGGCTTTTGAACGGGCGATAGCTGCTGCATTTGCGACAGATGACTTAGATGAGCTTGCTCATGAATGTCTTTTGTAAGAAGATTTCCCACTGTGAGACATGGCTGCGAGGAAGAAGCTTTCTTGCTGTATAGAGACCGTTCAGTGTCGATGCTGCTTGACAGAGTGTAGCGTGTGTGTAGCGTGGCAGCTTGCTTCGCCTGCCGCAGGGCTGTTTCTTTAAGGCTTCTGACTGTATGGATACTGCATAGCCCCAGGCTGTACAGAATTCTGAAGTCAGCTTATCTTCCTTCAGAGGTCAGCTTAAAAATTTCACTGTTCTGTCTCTGGGACAGCTAGCTAAACCTTCTTATCCCAATAACTGTAGATACCATATTTCTTTGATCTCAGTTTTATTAGAACAAGCCAGGTGAAACTACAAAATAACAGAAATAGACCTCAATAGGTATAATATTGCATACAATACAGCATACATTGCATAAACAACGATATACAGTACAAGATGAGATAATAAAAACGTACTTTTTAAGTTCTCTAAGGGGTGATGACAATAGATTGAGAAAGACATGTTTTGATTCCTGCAATGTGTTGAAAAGAATGGTGACTGGTTCAATTCCTGTTAAGATTCTACCCAGAATTCCCTGCTTGCTGACAACTTCCTTAATTACACATACATTAAAACAAATAAACAGAACTGCAGCAATACCAAAAAGGAATGCTAGATGGAGCCTGCACACCACATATGATTGTCTAAAGTAAATTACACACTTTACATGTAAATTTAACAACACAGGTACAAATAGTCAGCGCATACACATCTGGTGGACAGAACAGCCACAGAGGTAATCTCCATCAATGGCCAAACTTGGTAAACTTCTTTGTACTGTTGTTCTGCAGATGCATGAGGGGGGACTCATTTATCCTTGATGGTGTTAGTGATTGGTTAAGACAAGAAATGTCTGGGTCCAAAATAGAAAGGCCTAATTATTAATAAAAGCTCCATTATATAGGTTGTTGTTCAGCAAAATGTTTAACAGAGGAAAAATAGCTTGTCAGAAATAGGCCATTCACCATACAATACAGATTGTAATAGTAAGTGTAATTAGAATGTTTTGACAGGTTGGGGAATATACCGGAGCCCAGACAGGTACATTTAGGAAATCAAAATGGTCTCTTTTAGCCTGGCGTTATGTCAAAAGACTAAAGTTCTTCAGGTACAAACCAATCAAAAGAGGATTGGTTACAATTTGTCTCATCCTCAGTTGAGTGTGCAGAAACAGTTGGAGCTGCAGATATGTCAGAGAGGACTGAAGGGGGAGGAAACTGGGAACGGGAGCACTGCTGGGGTGGTAACCAGGAGGACTGTCACTGGAGAGTGCTGAGAAGGATAAAACCAGGGGGCTGCAAGCATCTGACTGAGCCTGCACAGTACATTCGAGTGACAGCAAGCATTATGGAGGAAGTCAGTGACAGCACCTCCAGCCAGGCCACTCAGTCTGTGGAGGGGGGCCACTGATGTATGGGGGAATGAATACATTAAGGTAAGGGAGGGGCAATAATATAAAGATTCCCCCTTGATGTGGGAGTCTCCTCCCACATCAGAGGTCCCAGTGTTCCCACTTAAATCAGTGTAATCAGAGTTCCCTTTCAACAGAGTCTGCAGGATTCCCTCTTACAGTGCAAGGGGAACTCTGTGGACCCTGATCTAAAGGGGAACTCTGATGTAAAGGGGATTGCTGCAGACCCTGATGTAGGTGGGAACTGTGATGTAAAGAGGAATGCTGCAGACTCTGATGTAAGGAGGGCTCTGGTGACCAGAGCCCCCCTTACACCAGAGTTCCCCTTTACACTACAGCCCCCCTGACTTCATGGTCTGCAGTGTTCCCCTTTACATTAGAGTTCCCCTTTGCATCAGAGTCCACAGAGTTCCCCCTTGCACCATAAGGGGGGAGCCTGCAGACTTTGAGGTAAGGTAAAACTCTGCAGACATTTGTGTAAAAGAGGGGCTCTGGTGACCAGACGCCCCTACCATCAAAGTTCCCCTCTGCAGCATGATCTGCAGCATTTATCTTTACATCAGGGTCCACAGTGTTCCCCTTCACATCAGGGTACACAGAGTTCGCCCTTACACTGTAAGGGGGGACTCTGTGGACTCTGATGTAAAGGGGAACTCTGTGGACTCTAATGTAAAGGAGAACTTTTTGAACTGTGATGTAAAGGGGAACTCTGTGGAGTCTGATGTAAGGGGGAAGTCTATGGACTGCGGTGTAAAGGAGACCTCTGTAGACTCTTGTTTAAGGGGGGTTCTGTTGACCAGAGATCCATTACATCAGAGTTTCCTTTACACCAGAGTCGGCAGCATTCCCCCCTTACAGCAGAGTCATCAGAGTTCTCCTTTATATCAGAACCCACAATGTTCCCTTTTACATCAGGGTCCGCAAGATTCCCCCTTGTACTGAAATGCCGCATACACACGAGCGGACTTGCCAATGGGCTAAACTCCGTCGGCATTTCCGACGGAAAGATTTAGAACATGTTCTATATCTGAGTCTGTCGGAAATGCCGACAGAAAAAGTCTGATAGAGCATACACACGTGCGGAATGTCCGACCAAAAGCTCCTATCGGACTTTTTCTGTTGGGAAGTCCGGCCGTGTGTACGCGGCATAAAGGGGAACCCTGCAGATTCTGATGTAAGGCCTGACCTTCATTTAAAAGGATAATAATGTTTTTTGCCTTTTGTTATACCATATGCATATTGCTAATCACACTAGTTTCATATTTTCAGCATAAATATTGATATTTGCAGTGAAAACAATCACTTTGGCAATTTTCCCAAATCGTCAGTAAAAAGTTTGGCTATGGCAGTAAATTTTTTGCCATGCCAGAAAAATTTGGTTCTGTCAGTAAATTTGTGGTGTTGTGTCGGTAAATTTCACTCCAGGTGGTTGCCACCCCTTGTGATGTTTTTCATAAAACCCAACGGAGTCACACCCAAGGGAGAAGACTCTGGGGAGTGTGTGGACTGAAACAGAGGACATCAGGTCCTTGAGGAGGGACACTTCAAGTTGCCTCAGAGCTGTTTTACTGATCATGAGGTGGAAATACCTACAAGATCATCTCCTTTGTGATTATGATTTGACATACTACAAATATGTAAAAGTGTTAAATGGCAATTATATTTACTACTCACGCAGGAGCTGCTAAAGTAGGGGTGGGTATATGGCCACTGTGACAGTGTAACTGCTGGGGCTCCTTCATATACAGTAGGTGGCAGTCTTTGCTGCCCCTCTGAAATGCAGTCCATGGTGGATCACTTTTTAGGGTGTTGTATAGAAGTGTCTGCCATTCAGGAGGCAATACTGTTGCCAGGTGAATGACTGTTTTTTTGTCAGCAAAAGGGGGGTTTTAAATGGGAATACAGCACAATAATTGTGAGCCTAGTGTTTGGCTTATGGTTGCAGCATGGCACAATTCACTTGGTTCACCTCCTCAAGATGAAACCGTGAAATCGCTGTGAGAGTCATACAATAAGAAAAATGTTGTTTTAGGACTATGTCAAACCATTCTAAGAACTCTCCATGCAACAGTGTATTGTATGATATTAAAGCGGAGTTCCACCCAAATTTTGAACAATATCTGTATGTATTCTCTTCCTTGCCTAGATGCTGACATGCTGTTTAAAAAAATTTAAATCGCCGTAATTACCTTTTATTTTTCTATTCTTCTTTGCACTTCCTGGTTCTCCTCCCATGGTAGTAGGCGTGTTTCTAGCCTCTCCCAGACTCCTGGGAGCTAGTCTCAGGCTTCCCAGGATGCCACTGAGCATGTGCGGGAATGAGCGGTGAATGCTGGGAGCACAGCATTCACCACATCCAGGAAATAAATGCTTGTGGGCTTCAAATGCCCACAATGAAGATGGAAACCGCCTGCAGTGAATAATATAAGTTATTCTTTCCGACGAAATCTGACACAGGCGGACATATTACACACAATATGTGAGTATGTAATGCTGAGAAGAAAAGTTTGTGAATGAACTAAAAAAAAAAAAAACAATAGATAGGTGGACCCCCGCTTTAATACATACTTGGTAGTTTATTGTGCTTTCTGTTTGTACACAGTGATTTCACAATTCCATCCTGAGGAAGCAGACAAAGTCTGTGAAATGCATTAGGATGGGATACCACTCCATCATTGGCCTTGATATTGAGAAATATGTATATGCTGTTGTATCTATGATAGGAGGGTTAAATAAGTACTTAGGCACTGGTGTTGGGCATGCCATACAGAATGGTGTTTTGAGTGAAAATGACAAATACTTTTTATCAACCTGTAACCTTTAAATGTTTTGTCTTAAACTTTATATCTGAGAGTAATAGAAATCAAGTGATTTAATATATGTGTGATCCCTGTGTGATACCTAATAGATTTTTTTCTGTTTTTGGATTGTTGTGTTATAGAGGATGTGGTACCGATTTTGCCCTCACCTTCTTCTATATGTGTTCTGAAGCATGTACTCAGTGTCCAACAACTTCTGTAGCATGACTACCTCTTGTAGCATGTCTATAATCCCAGACTATCTCTTGTTGCCTGCCCACATCCAGATTTCCATAGCACATTACATTGCCTAAATATTATGTTCTGCGCTTTGGTGATATCAGCGCTGCATTTGAGGTCACCAATGTGAAGAAAGGTGACCCTCAATGGACTAGAGATAACAATAGCCTCTTTGGTTAAAGCAGAGCTCCACCCAAAAGGGAAAGATCAACTTGTTCGCACCCTCCACTGCCACATTTGGCACGTTTTTGGGGGAGTGGGTTCCTGGTTTTTACAGGTACCCACTTCCACTTCCCGGTAAGATCTTCGGTAAGCAATCTACGACATTTCTGGCCCCTCCTCCTTCCCCCCGCTACCTTCTGGGACACACACAGGTCCTAGAAGACGGCATTCTATTCAAAAAGTGGAGCGCGACTTGTGCATGCGCAGTAGGAAACCGGCTGTGAAGCCTGAAGGCTTCACTGCCGGTTTCCCTTACTTACAATGCCAGCGCCTGAACCGGAGGTGATTGACAAATCAACTCAGAGTGCCAACATCGTGGGATCCGTGTTTGATCTGCACATGTTTGAACCATTTGACTATTAACTATTAAGTATACTCTTTGTTGAAATCACTAAGCAATCAAAGACATAAAAAAGAAGGTTTAAAAAATTGAATCCCTGATTATTCTACAGCTTTCTATGAGATGCCCATAAATTTTTTGATCCCAATAGAAAACAAATGTAAAAAAAGCGCAAATAAAATTCATATAAAACATATACACTCAGATTACTTTGGTAGATTACTTTTCTCATGATCAATTTTGATCATATTTGCAGTTATCAGAGTCAACAAAATTGCTGACTCACTGTATGTGGCTAATATCTTGTCAGTTGTTGGGTAGTTCGGGTCACTGTTGTACATTCTCTAGTGGCTAATTCACAAAAAAGTAAATTTAATAGAGTAAGAAAATTATAGATCAGTAAGCAGACAAAATAGCAGGAAAAATGTGAAAGTATATACATATATTATAAATGTCAAAACAAATATTATGTAATATATATTAAAATAAAGACATGCCATTGCAAATTCTTGTTCTGATGCATAACTTAAAAGCTGCATAGTTACATGTAAAACTATAAGAAATACAGAAAAGATTGGAATCTTGATACAGTACAAAGTGGCACAATTTTCTTTTGTTATACAACATTTATCTTTATAAATCCCATAACAATATGCTATACTGTCCATATTTCCTTCTATTGTGAGTGCTCTTTTTATGTTCCTAGTCATTCAACTATTTAAAAAGCAGTTTTCTTTAATGTTCATTTTTCTCCCAACTAGAAGCATTTAGCCATCAATTGCTCATACATAAACCTGAGCTGGAGTGTTCCTGAGAGACACACATTAAATGATAACTTCACATCATGTGCATATGCCTTTTGATAGCTTGGGTCTCTATTAAAATGCAAGCATGCTTTGAGAACTGTGCTCAAATATACAGTGTAATTTAATAAAGCAGGTTTGATGCAAATAGCTAGCTGTTTACAAATGATTTTGTATTTTAAAGTGAAAGCAATCAGGAATTAAATCTGCAACTGGTATTTTCATAAAATGTCAAGGAAAGTGCTAACTATTTGTCAAAGAAGAGAGGTGAAATTTAGGAAGGACCCCTAATATATAATATCCCGGGGCATCATTCCAGTAATATTGAACTGTGATGCAGATAAAAAATGAAGGAACTTTTAATATTCCAACTAGGATGCCTGGCTTGAACTCCATAACCACACAAATATATTACAAATAATGTTACTTGAGGATGTGGCTTGGACCAGGAGCTGGATGACTGCACATTATAGAGCTTCATGAAACCAGTAGCCTTTCTATCGGCTTCCTGGCCTCCCGACAGCTGCGAGATGGGCAAGTTTTTTTTTTCTTCAATAGATTTTTATTGGTATTTTCAGTTCTAACATAGGGTAATTAGACAAGTTAACATACAGACATACAACTAACAGTTTCTGTCGAGAAATGTAGAGTATACTAATTATAGTTACCAATATATGAGCTAATACAACAATTTCAATGTGGGTAGTTTTATTGTCATGTGATTTATTCAATGTTTCAAGATAGGGTGAAGGTAGAAGAGTTGATTTCCCTCCCGGGCACCCCTGGGGGTGCTATACTATCGCTGAGGACATCTATGACGAAACGCATATGATGGAGCCACGCACACTACGTCACTTCCGTGTTTACGAGAGGGTGGAACGCAGCTGGAACGCAATAGTTGCCGCTATCCCCCATCTCGGTACATGGTTGTATTTAACTAGTTGGAACCGGCATTACATGTACTTTTACCTACATGTGGTACCGATCCTAGGAACACACGGCTTTTTGGATGTCATGCTTGCTGTTCATTTTATGTCTTTTAATTGAATAAACTGACTTATTTTGATTTTACTACACCATGGGAGCTCTTTTTTCCTTTTTTGGCATATGAGGGATTTCACCTATGGGCACATCAGAATTCATCAACCAACAAGGATACACCTGGGACATCCACCGAAGACACCAGGGAGCAGTGACCTCCATAATAAGCACTACATGCCCATTAATCCTGTAGGGGTGTCTGGATTCGGTGAGTAGGAATTCTGAAGGGGGAGCACAGAAGTCACCTGGAATCACCTTTAAGCCCTAAAGTCACCTTGATGCTGTTTTAGATCTTATGCAGATATTACAGTGCATGTGGGACTATTACACATCATCCTTATTTTGCATATTATAGACTTTTTGGTTTCCAGCTGACAGCCCCATTGTCTAGGGGCCATTGTACCGATTATTGAACACTGGCTGCAAGGCCCTACCAGGATGATACCATACTCTCATATACATGTGATAGTTATATTGATTTATGTGTATGGTGGGTTTTTTGTATGTATATTGATTCATCTCATATACATAGCATTGTAACACTTATATCCACCATACCAGGTCTTTCCTTTACCACATACCATTTCATCACTTGGAGCCACTGCTTGGGTACACAGGCTCATGTGACATATTTTTCTCTATCTTACCTATTGTGTATGGTTCATACTGCCAGGAAGCATCCATAATCATACATTCCCTAGCCCTACATAGACTGTATGGGCTTAGCTGGTTAATAACTCTCATACATAATAATATCCTTTTTGGATTTTCCCCACTATGCAGCAGCATCTGGGGTTTTTCAGGTTGCGCCAATCACCCCATATTCTCTTTTTATATTATGTATCAGGGCACCCTTCGGGAGTGCTCTGTCAGGGGAGGCAGCAACCTTATACAGTATCTATTTATATTTTTTTCTCTTGTGTAGGCTTATCCTAAGCGCAGTTTTTCCTCCTTTTTTTACCTAGTATCTCCTGTACTATGTCTACAGTCTCTAATCATCTTCTGTACTATGTCTGCAGTCTCTGATCATCTCCTGTAGTATGTCTGCAGTCTCTTTACTGTAAGACCACCTGAATGACCACAACATACAGGGATATACAATGTAATACTGACATATAATCACACACATAGGTTGGACTTGTGTCTTTTTTCAACCTCACCTACTATGTAACTATGTAACTATGTCTCCGACCATCTTCTGTTGTATGTCCACACAGTCTCTGACCATCTGCTGACTCATGTCTATACAGTCTCTGACCATCTCCTGAATCATGTCCACACAGTCTCTGACCATCTCCTGAATCATGTCCACACAGTCTCTGACCATCTCCTGAATCATGTCCACACAGTCTCTGACCATCTCATGTATCATATCCACAAAGTCTCTGACCATCTCCTGTATCATGTTCACACAGTCTCTGACCATCTCCTGTACTATGTCTGCAGTCTCTGACCATCTTTTGTACCGTGCTTTGATGAAGGCTTCTTAGTTGAAACGCATCATTGTATAGCCTGTACCCATGCACCCATCTAACCAATAAAGTACTTTTATTCAAGAGCATCCGAGTTGCCAGTCTTCCTGTTTTAAGTATCGTATCTGTGGGGCCTGAACGGCCTGGCTAGAGCACCGGATCGTGGACTTCTATATTGGCAGTGGAGCTGGGGTAACAATTTGTTTCACTCATCTCCTGTACTATGTCTGCAGTCTCTGACCATCTCCTGTACTATATCTGCAGTCTCTGACCATCTCTTATTTCATGCCCACAGTCTCTGACCATCTCTTGTATCATGTCCGCAGTCTCTGGCCATCTCTTGTATCATGTCTGCAGTCTCTGAACATCTCTTGTATCATGTCCACACACTCTCTGACCATCTCCTGTATGACGCCTGCAGTCTCAGGGGGAGACTACAGAGGAGTCAAGAGCAGGAGCATTGCCAGGACAGGGGTCACAGGAGGAGTCAGATGTGTGTGGACTGTGGAGAGGAGAATAAAGGATGAGACACCAAGCTGGAGCCCAGAGAGGGCCATCTGACTGAGCCCTGCACGGTGCATCTGAGAGGAGGTCATGATATAAAGGGTGCATTAACTCTGCGGAATATGGTCTTTGGTAACCAGAGTCCTCCTACATCATAGTTCCTGTTGGTACTCTGTGGTCCCTGATGTAAAGGGGAACTCTAATGTAAAGGGGAATGCTGTGCAATCTGATATAAGGTGATCTCTGGTCACCTTAGTCCCCCTTTACAAGAAAGTCTGCTGCATTCCCCTTTACATCAAAGGTTCCCTTGCACTGTACGGAGGAATTCTGCAGACTGATGTAAAGGGGAACTCTGTGCTGGCTTGGTTATATTACCCTGACCTTCATGTAAATGGAGAAATATTGTTTTTGACTTTTGTTGCTAGTTGCAGCTACATACATTTTATCTATATTTGTGTGCGTGTATTATATATCTATATATATACACACATTTATACACATACTGATCCTATGTTTAATGATCTTTGATTAAAGAAGAATTGGTTAGAGAAAAATCTAGTAACTGGGAATTCATAGTTCAAAGGATTTAAGACTCTTAATATACAGTATCTCACAAAAGTGAGTACACCCCTCACATTTTTGTAATTATTTTATTATAACTTTTCATGTGACAACACTGAAGAAATTACACTTTGCTACAATGTAAAGTAGTGAGTGTACAGCTTGTATAACAGTGTACATTTGCTGTGCTCTCAAAATAACTCAACACACAGCCATTAATGCCTAAACCGCTGGCAACAAAAGTGAGTATGTCCAAATTAAGCCCAATAAGACATTTTCCCTCCTCAGTGTCATGTGACTCATTAGTGTTACAAGGTCTCAGGTGTGAATGGGGAGCAGGTATGTTAAATTTGGTGTTATCACTCTCCCTTTCTCATACTGGTCACTGGTAGTTCAACATGGCACCTCATGGCAAAGAACTCTCTGAGGATCTGAAAAAAAGAATTGTTGCCCCACATAAAGATGGCCTAGGCTATAAGAAGATTGCCAACACCCTGAAACTGAGCTGCAGCATGGTGGCCAAGACCATACAGCGGTTTAACGGGACATGTTCCACTCAGAACAGGCCTCACCATGTTCAACCAAAGAAGTTGAGTAAACATGCTCAGCGTCATATCCAGAGGTTGTCTTTGGGAAATAGATGTATGAGTGCTGCCAGCATTGCTGTAGAGGTAGAAGGAGTGGGGGGTTAGCATGTCAGTGCTAAGACCATACGCCTCACACTGCATCAAATTGTTCTGCTATTTTGAGGGGACAGCAGATTGACACTGTTATGCCGCGTACACACGAGCGGACTTTCCGGCATACTTGGTCCGGCAGACCAGAGTCCGCCGGACAATCCGATCGTGTGTAGGCTTCGGCAGACTTTTTTTTCCCAAAAGTCCGCCGGACCTAGATTTGAAACATGTTTTAAATCTTTCCCTCGGACTCAGTTCCTGACGGAAAGCCCGTTCGTCTGTATGATGGTCCGACGGAAAGCCCATTTGTCTGTATGCTGGTCCGACGGACCAGATGCGACACAAGGGCAGGGTATTGCATCTCGCGCTCGCTGCAATAGGAAAAACAAATTTTCCTATTGCGGCGAGCGCGGGACATACCAGGCCCTTAGGTCTGGTATGGATTTTAAAGGGAACCCCCTACGACGAAAAAACGGCATGGGGTCACCCCTAGAATCCATACCAGACCCCGATCCGAGCACGCAGCCCAGTCTGTCAGGAAAGGGGGTGGGGACGAGCGAGCGCCCCCCCTCCTGAACCGTACCAGGCCACATGCCCTCAACATGGGGGGGTGGGTGCTTTGGGGAGGGGGGCACCCTGCTGGGCCCCCCCACCCCAAAGCACCTTGTCCCCATGTTGATGAGGACAAGGGCCTCTTCCCGACAACCCTGGCCGTTGGTTGTCAGGGTCTGCGGGCGGGGGGCTTATCGGAATCCAGGAGTCCCCTATAATAAGAGGGCCCCCAGATCCCGGCCCCCCATCCTATGTGAATGAGTATGGGGTACATAGTACCCATACCCATTCACCTAGGGAAAAAGTGTCAATAATAAAACACACTACACAGGTTTTTAAAATAATTTATTAGACAGCTCCGGGGGGTCTTCCTCCGGCTTCGGGGGGTCTTCTTCTGACTTCGGGGGTCCCTCTGGTTCCTCTTCTCCCGACGTCCGGTTGGTTCTTCTCCGCTCTCTCTGGCCTCTTCTCCTGGTGTTCCAGTTCTTCTGCCTGCTCCTCTGCTGTCTTTATGCCTCTCTTTTGCCAACGGAGGCCCGGACTTCTTCTTCTTTTGCGAGAACAGTAACACCATATCAGTCTGAAACCTCAGGGCCTAAACTTGATGATTAGCTCATTGTCTTTATCGTAAGCTACATTTTATGTTACATCCATCTCCAGGTATATGTCTCCCATATTTTCTTTAGCCAATTTTTTTTTACTTGTTTACCTATGCTATAAGTTTATATCACCATACGGCTTGAGGAGTGTATATACCTTTAGTGTAGTAGTATACATTCTACCCGCAGCTAGTTTTGGCCTGCTGGCAGTCAGAGGGAGACTTTAAGGGACTCAGTGCGCACTTCCTATGTCAGAGACTGTAGGCTCTCCATCTCCGATATTTAGAATATTTTACTGGTATTTGTCACAGGCTGACACTTACGGTTCCTCCCACGCACATCATAAGTAGTAGTACTGTTTTACAATTTTGAACTTCAGTTAAACTTACTACAGCTAGAATTAACCTTTGGGATTTATTGAAAGGTATTGTTTCTGATTCTTATATTTATTGTCCTACTCTGGTAGGGCACTATTTGTCTTTTCTTTTTCTCATACTGGCCACTTATTTTGACACACATGGCGTGGGATTGTATGTTGAGTATTTGTGGCAATATTGAAATCATTGTACTGGATTTCTTCTCTCTACCAAGGTCCTGCTGCTAGATTTTAAATAAAAGACAGACACATTATTTATAATAACACTTAATTCATTTATCAGGACCATTAACCTTCTATACAGTACAAGGTCTGGTGGTGAATGGCAGAGAGTAGAAATTGCCGGCATATGGTGATGATTTACTTTTTTTTGCAACCCAACCCCGTACTTCTATGTCCAATTTACTGTCTGCATTCACAAGTTTTGGTTATGTCTCTAATTTGAAAATTAACCACTTCCCGAACAGCCGCCGCAGTTATACTGTGGCAGGTTGGCACAGCTGCGCGAGCCGTTGTAGCTGTACGTCGGCTTTTTAAGATGCTGTAGCAGGCGTGTGCACCTGTAGCGTGACCCTGGAGCCGATGCGCGTGCCCGGTGGGCGCGACTACCACCGGGCACCCGCGATTGCTTGTGACAGAGCAAGAACCAGGATCTGTGTGTGCAAAAACACAAATACCAGTTCTGTGAGGGGAGCGGAGAGAGATAGTGTGCTCCTACTAAGTAGGAACAATGATCTCTCTCCTCCTCTAGTCAGCCACATTCCCCCCACAGTTAGATACGTACATAGGGAACACAGTTAACCCCTTCTCTGTCAGTGACAGTTATCCAGTAATCAGTGGCTATTTTTAGCTCTGATCGCTGTATAAATGTAACTGGTCCCAAAAAGGTGTCAAAAGTGTCCGATGTGTCCGTCACAATGTTGCAGTCCTGATAAAAATGGCAGATCACCGCCATTACTAGTAGGGATGGGCTTCATGTCATGTTCGACTCGAACATTGGCTGTTCGCCCGTTCACCAAATAGCGAACGATTTGGGGTTTTCGCGGCAAATTCGAAAACCGCGGAACACCCTTTAAAAGTCTATAGGAGAAATCAAAAGTGCTAATTTTAAAGGTTAATATGCAAGTTATTGTCATAAAAATGTTTGGGGACCTGATTCCTGCCCCAGGGGATATGTATCAATGCAAAAAAAGCTTTAAAAATGCCCATTTTTTCAGGAGCAGTGATTTTAATAATGCTTAATTACGTACCTGGGGGGTGTCTATAGTATGCCTGTAAAGTGGCACATGTTTCCCGTGTTTAGAACAGTCTGAGAGCAAAATGACATTTCTAAAGGAAAAAAAGTAATTTAAAACTACTCGCAGCTATAGTGAATTGTCGGTTCCAGCAATACGCATAAAAGTCTTTGAAAAATACAGCATGGGACTCCCCCACAGGGGAACCCCGAATCAAAATAAAAAAAAAAATGTGTGGGGGTCCCCCCAAATTCCATACCAGGCCCTTCAGGTCTGGTATGGATATTAAGGGGAACCCCGCACCAAAATTTTTAAAAAGATGGTGTTGGGTCCCCTCAAAATCCATACCATGGTATGGATTTTGAGGGGAACCCCGCGCCAAAATTTTTAAAAAAATGGCATGGGGGCGGAGGCGGCAGCCAGAGCAGATGGTAGTGTGAGGAGAGTGCTCTGCCACAACGGCCTATCTATCGCGGCTCACAGCTAACCTACACGAACCCAAACTACATCCACGGTGAGAGGAGAACAAGGGGATTACAGCGGTTACGATGAACAAGAGAAAAACGAGAGAGGGACCAAAAAAACTGACCGATTTCTTCCCCCTCATGGCCGGCCGAGATTTCCAAGATGGCGCCCGCTCAGATAATAGAAACTCAGCATCCCCTGCACACTCCTGCAGCCATCCGTCACCATCCTCGGGTGAGTCTGATCCCATACACTATCCACTACCATCCTCACCCTCTGACAGCCTTGTGAAGCAGAAAAGGAGGATTGGGGTGGAGGAGGAGAATCAGGATGAGTAAGGGACGGAGGGAGACATAATGGAGGAATCCTCCTCCTAGGGCCAGCAATTAGATGCCTTCCCCACATCCGGGCAGCCCATCCTGGATACCACAATGAAAGAAATGTTAATGACTCTCAGGGGGGCCCTCCAACAGGACATGTCTGCATTTATGCACACCACCAAAACTGAACTGTCAGCGTTCAGCAGTAGAGTCACTTATGTGGAAAAAAAATTGGGGAATTCACCCTAGCACATAATGAGCTGGTGGATGCTCACTTTGATGTAGAAGATGAGATCAAATCCATGCGTCTAAAAATGGCGGACATCGAAGACAGGGCTCGCAGGAACAATATTAAATTCAGAGGGATCTCCAAATCGATCAAACCAGCAGAACTCACTGCGTACCTCCAAAAGCTCATGACAACGGTCATACCGTCTCTAGGACCTAGCAACATAATCATTGACAGGGCCCACAGACTGCCTAAGCCATCATTCCTGCCTGACCAAATCCCCAGGGATGTCATCGCTAGGATCCACTTTTACCACATAAAGGATCAACTAATGCGATTTGCCAGGCAGCACCCCACACTCCCTGATCCATTCACCAGAATTGCATTGTTTAGCAGACTTATCGCAAGCGACGTTAACGGCAAGACACAATTTAGTCCCTATTAAAAAAATCTTACGCAACCATAAGATTATCTACAAATGGGGATTCCCTGCCAAACTGCTGCTAGAAATGAATAACGAATCGCATGCAATCACTTTGCTTGAAAAAGGTATGGAGCTTCTCAAAAGACGGCTTCTTCTACCTCCGGATGGAGAAACTGCAGACCCTGACCCACTACATGACAAACTAAACAATCGACGTCAAACCAGAAGGGGCAGGTAGGCAACACTCTGATTCATGTTTGCCTCTGCTAATGGCTCTTATACGCTTGAGGTAACTCTCTCAGGATCAATAATCCCTGATACCTTCTCAACCTCTCATGAACCCAAATGTAGGTTCAAGAAGCAACCGTTGTTTGGCTTATTTGAATTCTAGTTATCCCCCTTCTTCACTTACAGGAAGACTCCTGTGAACTGTTCTATACAAACTTTTCTGTCTGACTGTTCCATATTGCTGAATAACTCAGCTTGGTTTTTTGTTCTTGTTTTTTCTTTTCTTTTGGCTTTTCTGAATCCTACTTCAGAAACTTTACCTCAAATGCTACACATACCCAACAAAAACTCAAAAGCATATTGTGTATTGGTTCCTACCACTAGATGGCATCAGCTTCCACTCATTGAATGGAATGAACTTTAAAATAGTATCACACAACGTGAGAGGTTTAAACAGCCCTTATAAGCGCAGGGCCATGTGGAAGTCAGCTCTGGACCTGAAATGTGACATCCTGTGTACTCAAGAAACACACTTTGCCAGCAACAATCCTCCAAAGTGCACACACAAGAAATTCCCCAAAGTGTTCACCGCCAATGACATTTCGAAAAAAAATGGGGTATTGATCTCTATTAAGGACACTCTAAATTTTTCTTTATTGCAGATTCATACTGACCCCCATGGACGCTTTATTATTTTGGTTGCAGAAATAGACCGGGTTCTTTACACACTGGTAAACCTATATGCCCCAAATGTTAAGCCGATTAAATTTATACGTAAAGTTGTTACACTTGCTAAATCCTTACAAAAGGGCAATCTCATAATATGTGGGGATTTCAATATGGTCATGAATGATGAACTTGACTCTTCCTCGGTGGCTCTAAGGAAGAGGCTCTCTTTAGGATCCTGGAGTCATGAAGAAAGACTCTTTGATCCATGGCACTGCCTTAGATCCACCGAGAGGGACTACTCATATTACCCTACAGTGCACAATAGCTACTCTAGAATTGATTTCTTTCTAACAGATATATACACCCTACAGAAGGTGAAAAAGGCTGATATACTCAACATTACTTGGTCTGATCATGCGCCAGTAACCATTGAGGTTGAGGTTGACAACAAAACATCCCATAAACCACTATGGCGCAACAATACCTATCTTCTGTCATGCCCCCACATTAAAGATGAGATAGAGGAGAAACTTAAAGAATACTTTAGTCTCAATAACAATGGGGAATGCTTGCCAACAATGATCTGGTGTGCACACAAAGCTTATTCTAGGGGTATTCCTATTCAAATTGCCTCTAGGGAAAGGAAAAAGAAAGCACAATATTTAGCACAGCTTCACAAGTCCATCGCAGAACTAGAGGCCCAACATAAGGACCCCGGCACCACATCCCCCAGCATCTTGAAACGCCTTAATTCCTGTCGTGAAGAATTGCGACAGAAACTTAGGGCAGACTACGACCTATATTTCAAAAGGCTGATCCTTTTATTCTCAAAATAACAGAGCAAGCAAACTTCTGACTTCACAAATCAAAAAAAGACATGCTAAATCTAACATCACTCGCATTCAACATTATAGTTCCAATACCTTACTCCACAATCCTAAGGACATAGCTAATGCCTTTGGGGACTATAACAAATCCCTTTACAACCTCAATAAAGACCCATCCACCCATCAACCTACGGATAGAGAAACAGATGAATTCCTTCAAGGAATCCAACTGCCTTCAGTAGACACAACAACACTACAAGCCCAATCACTAGTGCAGAAATTGAGACAGTTATCAAATCTCTCCCCATGCATAAATCCTCAGGAGCGGACGGTTTCTCCGCTGAGTACTATAAAGCTTTTAGCTCCCTCCTAGCACCAAATCTAGTAGATGTCTTCAATATAGCAGCTACAACGGGAACCTTCCCAAAGGAAATGCTCCAAGCAATAATAGTTACCTTACCCAAACCCGGCAAAGATGACTCCCACCCCCAAAACTATAGGCCGATATCATTACTTAACTCTGACCTAAAGATATATGCAAAAGTTCTGGCCAACAGATTACTGGAAATTACCCCTTATCTTATAGGACTGGATCAGGTGAGATTCGTGAAGGGCAGGCAAGCACCAGTTGGAACTAGAAGGATGCTAGATCTCCTGCGTTTCGCAGAAATTAATCAAGTACCGAGTATTTTTCTAGCCTTAGATGCCGAAAAGGCATTTGATAGGGTGCACTGGGGTTACCTATCAAAAACCTTACACAAATTTGGTATATTGGGATTGATCCATTCAGCAATTATGTCCCTATACTCTAACCCCACAGCCCAAGTATATACCTCTAGTCTTCTATCTGATCCTTTCCTATTATCAAACGGTACGCGACAAGGATGCCCCCTCTCCCCAATAATTTTCTCACTTATTATAGAACCTCTGGCACAATGTATCAGGTCCAATACAGCTATCAAAGGCATTAGAATAGGTAATGAAAATCGTAAGATTGGACTCTTTGCCGACAATATAATATTAACCTTATCCAATCCAGCAGACTCTATACTAGAACTTAAAAAACTATTACACAAATTTAGTCAAGTCTCCTTTTACAGAATCAACACAAACAAATGCTTCTCTCTATCACTCAATATATCCACAGAAGAACACAGCACTATCAAACATATATTTCCCTGTAATTGGGACCCCCCGTCAATTACGTATCTTGATGTGCAGCTCACCTCCTCTTCTGCTAAACTATATTCTAGCAACTACCCTCCTCTACTTGCAAATATTGAAGAAGAGATGATCCAAATTGGCAAACTGCACTTATTATGGATGGGGAGAATAGCTGCATATCAAATGCAAATATTACCTAAACTCCTATACCATTTTAGAACACTACCCATACCTATCCCCCAATCATTATTCTCACAATTAGCGAAAATTCTAAATAAGTTTATTTGGGCAGGTAAAAGACCCAGAATTGCACTGAAACATCTGTACAAACCCAAACACTTAGGAGGGGTCTGACTCCCCAACGCTCACATTTATTACCAAGCAGCTATTTTAGAACAAACACGACATTGGTTCTCATGTTAAACCGACAATAGATGGTCTGAAATAGAACAAGAAATTACCCCCGGCCATAATCTTCCAGCACTGGCGTTAGCTGCCGTTATACACCATAGACCAACCATACCACTGTACCCTACTATACAAGCCTCCTTAACAGCATGGTCCTCCATGTTACGACAGCCCTTCACAGATACTACAGTGCAAGAAATACATATCGCATTAGCAATGTATGAATACTTGATACCAAACATCTCGACCCAAACCTTTAAAAGGAAAGGGGAACATTTCTTTACACCTGAACTAAAGGGACAGGAGGCACTGGAAAGATACCAATTGTTTCAAATTAGGCATTACATCAAAACCAACACCCCTAGACCACTAAAAATTTCCCAAATACTTTGGCACTATCTATTAAGCAAAAACCTAGAGAAGCACAAGGGAATATCTTTATTCTACAAATTCGCTACCCCCCTATACATGCAGACTAAATCGCCCAACATGAGAAAGTGGGAACAGGAACTAAACAAAGAATTTCCATTGCATCAATGGCATCTGGCTGTAAAAAGCAATGGTACATCTTCAGCATGCATAGACCACTGGGAAAACACACAGAAGATACTGCATACATGGTACCTTACACCCCTACGTATCCATAAAATGAACCCGAACATTCCTCCAATCTGCTGGTGGAACTGTAACAACACTGGTAATCTTCTACACATTTTGTGGAGCTGTAAGGTAATAAACCCTGAACTTGCCCTCCTCAGCCTGGGCATAGAAAACTTTCCTCACCTGACGAGAAAGGTTGTTATCAATATATTATTTGCAGCACGCATAGCATTAGCAAGAGAATGGCGCTCTCAATCAACCCCAAAAATTGAAGAAGTAATTTCCAGAGTGAATGCCCACTACACAATGGAAAAAATGTTAGCGTATAAGGAAAGAAGAGCTCTGGCCTTCCATAAAAACTGGGATGTCTGGAAATCTTCTCAGTATGCTCCCTCTCACTTGTGAATTGTGAATTGAACTCATGATATTTAAGTTACGCAACCAGGCATATAGTGGTAAAAGTATGTAAATAATTAGATAAATTAATAAATAAATCGATAAACAATTAACAATACCAGAAGTAGTCGCACCATAAGAACCACTACAGATTTTATTAATTTGTGACTACACCAAAAAGTATGTGTTTTATGTTTTTACTGTGATAAGACGATATCAAGGTTCGAAGTTCATAGGATAGCTATCTACAAAGTAAGAATTAAGCATATACTGAATGTCATCTCCAGTGACCCTCAATAAGGTCACTAGAGGGCTACCTTAAAAACATCAGAGGATCCTGCTCACAGTTTGTACCCAGTCAGGGTGACAGGTCCTACCTCCTGTTGAGGTCATAGGTTACGTGGATATGGGTAGCTCAGGTAGAAATATCTCTTTGTAGAAATATATCTGGTATTCAACAATCACTCTGTTTATGTTAATTGTTGTAAACAAAGCTTTGTATTTTATGTATAATTTGCAATTTTACAATAAAAATCTATGGTTTAAAAAAATGGCATGGGGCTCCCTCCAAAAATCCATACCAGACCCTTATCCAAGCATGCAACCTGGCAGGCCACAGGAAAAGAGGGGGGCGAAAGAGCGCCCCCCTCCTGAACCGCACCAGGCCCCATGCCCTCAACATTGGGAGGGTGCTTGTGGTAGCCCCCCAAAGCACCTTGTCCCCATGTTGATGGGGAGAAGGGCCTCATCCCCTCAACCCTTGCCTGATGGTTGTGGGGGGTCTGTGGGCGGGGGGCTTATCAGAATCTGGAAGCCCCCTTTAACAAGGGGACCTCCAGATCCCGGCCCCCCCTGTGTGAATTGGTAATGGGGTACAAATGTACCCCTACCATTTCACAAAAAAAGTGTCAAAAATGTTAAAAAAGACAATAGATGGTTTTTGACAATTCCTTTATTAATGTCTTCTTCTTTCCCTGCTTCTTCTTCCATCTGCTTCTGGTCTTCCTTCGGTGTTCTTCTTCTTCCTCCATCTTGTTCTTCCCCCACTTCTTCCTCTATCTTTTATGTAAACGGGTGACCCCACCCCCTCTGACACCAGGGGAAAGCCAGAGGGAAGTCCCCGTGCATCAGAGGGGGGCGGGATCACCGGGTGGCCCTGCCTCTGTTATATAAGAGCTGTCACAAGAACAGAAGCGTCACACAGCAGGAGACTCCCATTGAGGTGGATCGTCTGGAGGAAGATGCCGGACGAGAAGACCGGAGGAAGAAGCGGAGGAAGATAGAGGACACCGGGCAAGGGTTGTGGGGATGAGGCCCTTCTCCCAATCAACATGGGGACAAGGTGCTTTGGGGGGCTACCCCAAAGCACCCTCCCAATGTTGAGGGCATGTGGCCTGGTACGGTTCAGGAGGGGGGCCACTCTCTCGTCCCCCCCCTTTTCCTGTGGCCTGCCAGGTTGCGTGCTCAGATAAGGGTCTGGTATGGATTTAGGGGGGAAACCAACGCCATTTTTAAAAAAAATTTGATGTGGGGTTCCCCTTAACATCCATACCAGACCTGAAGGGCCTGGTATGGAATTTGGGGGGACCCCCACGCATTTTTTTTAATTTGGTTCGGAGATCCCCTGTGGGGGAATCCCATGCCATTTTTTTCAATTACTTTTATGTGTATTGCTGGGATCGACAATTCATTATAGCCGCGAGTAGTTTTAAATGACTTTTTTTCCTTTAGTAATGTCATTTTGCTCTCAGACTGTTCTAAACACGGGAAACATGCGCCACTTTACAGGCATGCTATAGACACCCCCCAGGTACGAAATTTAAAGGAATATTACACTTTTATTGTTTCACATTAAGCATTATTAAAATCACTGCTCCCGAAAAAAATGGCTGTTTTTAAAACTTTTTTTTGCATTGATACATGTCCCCTGGGGCAGGACCCAGGTCTCCAAACACTTTTTATGACAATAACTTGCATATAAGCCTTTAAAATTAGCACTTTTGATTATTCATGTTCGTGTCCCATAGACTTTAACGATGTTCGCGTGTTCGAACAAATTTTTTGCCTGTTTGCATGTTCTGGATGCGAACCGAACTGGGGGGTGTTCGGCTCATCCCTAATTACTAGTAGAAAAAAAATAATAATGGCATAAATCTATCCCCTATTTTGTAGACGCTATAACTTTTGTGCAAACCAATCAATATACAGTGAGGCAAAAAAGTATTTAGTCAGCCACCAATTGTGCAAGTTCTCCCACTTAAAAAGATGAGAGAGGCCTGTAATTGTCATCATAGGTATACCTCAACTATGAGAAACAAAATGTGGAAACAAATCCAGACAATCACATTGTCTGATTTTTGAAAGAATTTATTTGCAAATTATGGTGGAAAATAAGTATTTGATCACCTACAAACAAGCAAGATTTCTGGCTCTCACAGACCTGTATCTTCTTCTTTAAGAGGCTCCTCTGTCCTCCACTCATTACCTGTATTAATGGCACCTGTTTGAACTTGTTATCAGTATAAAAGACACCTGTCCACAACCTCAAACAGTCACTCTCCAAACTCCACTATGGTGAAGACCAAAGAGCTGTCGAAAGACACCAGAAACAAAATTGTAGACCTGCACCAGGCTGGGAAGACTGAATCTGCAATAGGCAAGCAGCTTGGTGTGAAGAAATCAACTGTGGGAGCCCTGCATAAAGTTACAATTGATCACCAAATTGAAAGCCAAGGGAGGCATGGGTCTCCTGGACTTCAAACAATATTACTATGCCTCCCACATTATAGTAGTAACCGCCCCCTCTGACCCCGGAAAGCCATGGGGAAGTCCCCATGTGTCAGAGGGGATGGGGTCACCTGGGAACGTCACTGTGTGGCCCCACCCTCAGTTATAAAATAACTGTCATCTGCGAGGACGCGTCATATGGCGGGTGCCTCCCATGGAGGCAGGACGGTCGCAGCTTTTTTTTTTCGATCCGTTGGCAGAGCGAGAGAAGATGAATGGACTTCGTGGGACATTTTTATTTTTTTATTTTTTAATAAAGGACTTGTCCCAAACCGTGTCTTGTCATTTGTACCATTTTGACACTCTTTTTGTGAAATGGTAGGGGTACATTTGTACCCCTTTACCATTTCACACAGGGGGGAGGCCGGGATCTGGGGATCCTCTTGTTAAAGGGGGCTTCCAGATTCTGATAAGCCCCCCACCTGCAGACCCCAACAACCACCGGGCAAGGGTTGTGCAGATGAGGCTCTTGTCCCCATCAACATGAGGATAAGGTGTATTCGGGGGCTACCCTAAAGCACCCTCCCCATGTTGAGGGCATGTGGCCTGGTATGGTTCAGGAGGGGGGGCACTCGCTCATCCCCCCCTCTTTTCCTGCAGCCTGCCAGGTTGCGTGCTCGCATAAGGATCTGGTATGGATTTTGAGGGGGACCCCCACACCATTTTTTTTTTACTTTGGCACGGGGTTCCCACTAATGACTGCCTATCTCATTTATTAAGGTGCTAAAATGGCAGGGCAGTACAACCCCCCCCATGACCACATTTTGGAAATTAGACACCCAAGGAAATTGCTGAGAGGCATGTTGATCCCATTGAATATGTAATTCTTTTGTCCCAAGTGATTGAATAATGACAAAAAAAAAATTACAAAAAGTTGTCACTAAATGACATATTGCTCACACTTGCCATGGTCATATGTGGAATTGCACCTCGAAATACATTCTGCTGCTTCTCCTGAGTATGGGGATACCACATGTGTGGAACTTTTTGGGAGCCTAGCCGCGTACGGGGCACCAAAAACCAAGCACCGCCTTCAGGATTTCTAGGGGTGTCAATTTTTGATTTCACTCCTCCCTACCTATCACAGTTTTGAAGTCCATAAAATGCCAAGATGGCACAAACCCCCCTCCCCCCAATCACCCCATTTTGGAAAGTAGACACCCCAAGCTATTTGCTGAGAGGCATGTTGAGTCCATGGAATATTTTATATTTTGCCACAAGTTGCAGGGAAATGACAAACTTTTTTTTTTGCACAAAGTTGTCACTAAATGATATATTGCTCACACATGCCATGGGCATATGTGGAATTACACCCCAAAATACATTCTGTTGCTTCTCCTGAGTACAGGGATACCACATGTGTGGGACTTTTTGGGAGCCTAGCCGCGTACGGGCCCCCAAAAACCAAGTACCGCCTTCAGGATTTCTAAGGGCGTAAATTTTTGAGTTCACTCCTCACTACCTATCACAGTTTTGAAGGCCATAAAATGCCAAGATGGCACAAACCCCCCCAAATGACCCCATTTTGGAAAGTAGACACCCCAAGCTATTTGCTGAGAGGCATGGTGAGTATTTTGGAGCTCTCATTTGTTTTTGAAAATGAAGAAAGAAAAGAAAAAAAAAAAGTGAGATCTGCAAAATACTCACCATACCTCTCAGCAAATAGCTTTGGGTGTCTAAATTCCAAAATGGGGTAATTTGGGGGGGGCGGGTTTGTGCCATCTGGGCATTCCATGCCCACTGAAACTGTGATAGGCAGTGAGGAATGAAATCAAAAATTTACGCCCTTAGAAAGCCTGAAGACAGTGCTTGGATTTCAGGGTCCAGTACGCGGCTAGGCTCGCAAAAAGTCTCACACATGTGGTATCCTGGTTCTCAGGCGAAGCAACAGAATGTATTTTGGGGTGTAATTTCACAAAAGCCCATGGCATGTTTGAGCAATATATCATTTAGTGACAACTTTGTGCAAAAAAAAAATTGTCTTTTTCCCGCAACTTGTGTCAAAATATAAAATATTCCATGGACTCGACATGCCTCTCAGCAAATAGCTTGGGGTGTCTTTTTTCCAAAATGGGGTCATTTGGGGGGGTTTGAACTATCCTGGCATTTTATGCACAACATTTAGAAGCTTATGTCATAAATCACCCACTCTTCGAACCACTTGAAGACAAAGCCCTTTCAGACACTTTTTGTTTACATGAAAAAATATTTTTTTTTTGCAAGAAAATTACTTTGAACCCCCAAACATTATATATATATATTTTTTTTTTTGCAAAGGCCCTACAGATTAAAATGGTGGATGTTTAATTTTTTTTTCACACAGTGTTTGCGCAGCGATTTTTCAAACACATTTTTTTTGGAAAAAACACACTTTTTTTTAATTTTAATGCACTAAAACACACTATATTGCCCAAATTTTTGATGAAATGGAGAAGATGATCTTAGGCCGAGTACATGGATACCAAACACAAAATGCTTTAAAATTGCAGCGGCGACAAACTACATACATTTTTAAAAGCCTTTAAAAGCCCTTACAGGTTACCACTTTAGATTTACAGAGGAGGTCTACTGCTAAAATTATTGCCCTCAATCTTCACGGTGATACCTCACATGCATGGTGCAATTGCTGTTTACATATGACGCCAGACCGACGCTTGCATTCGCCTTTGCCGAGAGCAGGGGGGGACAGGGGTGCTTTTTTTTTTTTTTGTAAATTATTTATTATGCTTTTTTCCTTTCATTTTTATTGTTATCTCAGGGAATGTAAATATCCCCTATGATAGCAATAGGTAGTGACAGATACTCTTTTTTTTTTTAAATTGGGGTCTATTAGATCCTAGATCTCTCCTTTGCCCTCAAAGCATCTGACCACACCAAGATCGATGTGATAAAATGAGTTCCCAATTTCCCAATGGCGCTGTTTATATCTGGCAAAATCCAAGTCATGAAATGCTTGTAGCTTCCGGTTTCTTAGGCCATACAGATGATTGGAGCCATTCCGGTCTCTGATCAGCTCTATAGTCAGCTGTCAGAACCACCGGCTGCATTCTCAGGTTCCCTGTTGGCACAGGAGAGCCAGAGAAAACCATGGAAGACGATGGGAGGGGGGACACTCCCTCCCACTGCTTGTAAAAGCAGTCTAGAGGCTAATTAGCTGCTAGGATTGCTTTTACATGAAAGCCGACTGCTGGCTGAAAAGAATGATATCAAGATGATACCAAAACCCACAGGCATCATTCTGGTATAACCACTCAAAGTCCAGCAACATACCAGTACGTTGCTGGTCCTTGTTGGGCATATATTGTAATCTTTTTTTTTTCATGCAGCCTGTGGATTGATTGGTGGGTATGCCCACCATTAGAATACATCCCTTCATCCACCCACTTCTAATGATGGGCATACATGCACCATTTTGTTTTTAACTGTGGTGGTGAAATCACCTCCTACAGCGCTGGATAACGGCTTTATGTATCGTGGGGGCAAACGCTTTTGCTGTCAAGATAAAGCTTAAGCTGAATGGCATACCTGCTAAGCAAATGATGGTTAACAATAAAACAAAGTAACATTACAGTATAACAATAAGACATACCATACCCTAATACCTACCAATCATCAACCAACGACATCAATGACTTTCTACACCGAAATAAACTTCGAACACTGACAGACACTCAACTGTCCTCCCTAAACAAACCATTCTCTGAACAAGAAATCCTAGATACAATATCTACATTACCCGCGAGCAAAGCTCCAGGACCAGATGGTTTATCTGGAGAATATTATAAACATTTCTCGACCCAATTACTTCCCCATATGATGGAATTTTTCAACATTGCTTCCTCCTCTTCAAAGTTCACTGATGAATCATTAAATGCCCTTATAATTACAATACAAAACCAGGGAAAGATCCAACCTCCCCTCAAAATTTCTGCCCTATCTCCCTACTGAACCTCGACCTGAAAATATATGGCAAAAAAAATATATGCCAAAACGATTGCCAGACGCCTGATGACAGTTATGCCTGATCTCATTCACAAAGACCAATCGGGAATTATCAAGGGTAGATAAGCACTAGGGATGAGCCGAACACCCCCCCCCCCTCCGGTTCGGTTTGCATTAGAACATGCGAACAGGCAAAAAATGTGTTCGAACACGCGAACACCGTCTATGGGACATGAACATGAATAATCAAAAGTGCTCATTTTAAAGGCTTATATGCAAGTTATTGTCATAAAAAGTGTTTGGGGACCTGGGTCCTGCCCCAGGGGACATGTATAAATGCAAAAAGAAGTTTTAAAAAAGGGGCGCATGTTTCCCGTGTTTAGAACAGTCTGACAGCAAAATGACATTTCCAAGGAAAAAAAGTAGTTTAAAACTACTTGCGGCTATTAATGAATTGTCGGTCCGACAATACACATAAAAGTTCATTGATAAAAACGGTATGGGATTTCCCCAGAGGGGAACCCTGAACCAAAATTTTTAAAAAATCCCTCCCAACTTCCTCCCTGACTGAAGCCCAAAAAACGCTCGATTGGTTTGGATGAATATCATACTACAAACTGAACGTAACGAAATCACATATCTTAGACATTAAACTCGAAGCCAAAACCAGAAACTTACTACAGGCTCAATTCCCCTTCTCCTGGGCAGATGATAGCATCTCATATCTGGGAGTACATCTCACAAAATCAGTCAAACACCTCTCCTTGCTAAATTAAAAATAGAAACCCAAGCCTTAACCAAACACAACCTTTCATGGTCCGGCAGACTCGCAGCATTTAAAATGCTCCATCTGCCTCAAGTTCTTTACCTGTTCAGAACTCTCCCATCCCCATCCCCAAACACTACTTCAAATCTCTAGAAACTATGTTCAACAAATCCATATGGAATGGAACCAAACCTAGAAGTGCACACTCATCATTTAGAAACCATAAATTGGCGGGCGGCTCAGGAATGATAGACTTCGAAGACTACCACACTGTTTCGGTACTGGACCAACTCACTGAGTGGTTCCAGTCAAGCCCTGGTAAACTCTGGAGTTCAATCGAAAACTCGACTTTACTACGTCCAGATCTAAAAAGGTGGGTAATGAGCTCACCCTGGGGCCCAAAATTATGGTCGGCAACACCTCCCATCAGTGATAGCATTGGTCACGGCCTGGAAATGTATACTCCGCAACAGCAGCGACACACCTAACACCCCTCACATGCCAATTCCGATTGAATCTCTTCATCATCTCTCACCTGACCTATCTATGACCCAGTGGTCCAAAAAGGGTATCCATACCATCCAAGATGTTCTCCAAAACGACAGACCAAAACCCTTCCCCCTCCTTCAACACAAATTCAACCTACCCCACACGGACCTCTTCACTTACATATGAGTCACGCACTGCCATAAAGGACTCCACTTTCCTCTCTACATAATACACTCGAAAGTGTGAGATTATCTAATGTCCTCTTCCCCAAAATGAAAGGGATATCTCTATTCTATAATATCCTACACCAAAAGCTTCAATTTACTGAAAAGCCCCCCACATCCACTGGGAACATGACTTGGGACAGACTTACACAGTACACCAAAGGAAACAGGCATTACAATTGATATACAAAGCCACAAAATGCTCTGCACTATGGGAAACCACCCCAAAATTGTCCCTTAGATGGTATCTGACCCCCTCAGAACTTGCTAAATTTAACTCCTCCACACATGATCAATGCTGGAGATACAATTCAGCCAAAGGAGATATATTCCACATCTTCTGGAGAAGCCCACGCATACAGAAGTATTGGAACACAGTTTTTCAAATACTATCAGACATATCACACCAAGTCATGCAAGTCATGCCTCCTTCACCTGACCTAGTGATATTGAACCTGAGCATTGATTCTGTACCACTGCCCTATAGACACGTGACGACCCACATTTTGCTGGCCGCCAGACTATATATAAGGAGACTGTGGAAAACTGACAAGTCCCCCTCTGTAGAACACACTCTTGACACAGTGAACCTCCACTATAGCTATGAAACGATGATGGCTTCCAGCGTAGGCTTCGTAATCAAAGAAATGCAAAAATGGGAGCCATGGGTACTGTGGTCTGGGGCTGTGAAATTCCATAAAAAATTACAAACCAGATAACTTTTCTTGACGCGGTAACAAGTTGATATTAACACTTTCTGATCTATATCCATTATATGTTAGACAATGTCCACATGAGTTATTCCTCCCCCAAGTAACAAAAGAGTTCCCATTGGGGTTCCTGGAGGAGTGACACACGAGTTGTGGTTAATAATAGTTACTTCAGTTACGAATATGACAGTTCCAATTTTTCTGTTATTTTGACAACCAAGTATTTTACTTTCTATCTGTACTTACATGTACGATTTCATGTAAATCGCTGTACAATGTGCACATTGTATTTTTTTTAATTTATTGTAAAACAATAAAAAACTATTGAAATAAAAGAAAGAGTCCATGATGGCTTAGTAGCAGCTCACAGAACATTGACAGGGGACTACAATTTTAAAGACAGGTCCTGCCGCAGCAACATGAAATTCAGGGACCTTATCAAGTCTGTCCATCAAGTCTACCTTTAGCAGTATCTCTAGCAAATGATTCTTACTTTACTACCATCTATCGCTCCATATGAAGTGGCTATTAATAGGGCGCATTGTCTGCCCAAACCTTCTCACTTACCAGATATGTTCTCTGCCTTCCAGGTTACAAAGGTTGCACTCTTTGTGTAAATGGCAGTTGGAACTACAATTTTTCTCGAAAAAACAGTGGCTGGCAGCCATTAGGCTGAATGTATCTTTATCTAGATGTATAGATCACAAGGAGATCCCACAGAAAGTTATATTACTGTGGCATAAAACCTTTACCGTCTTTTGCTAATTTTTCACAGAGATTGAAATGCACCCACATGTCTACTGGACTATAGTGGCATACTTTCTTTTTGCCACCATACTAACTATAAATAGTCACTGGAGGTCTTTAGAGGCAACTAATATATATGATGTTGTCAAAGGGGTTAACTAAGAGTACATATATAAAACATTAATCACTTATAGACAAAATAGATCGAAAGCTTGATCTATATAGGAGATTTATATATATATCATACCAATTCATACCCATTCACCTTTATTTATTAATCAGGTAGGGGATAGAAGAGAATAAGCTGTTATACTGCAATGTGAATGAAATCAATGCTATTATGAATGTGAAATAAAATGTTATTTAACTTCAGTTGTGAGTAGGGATGAGCCAAACACCCCCCGGTTCGGTTCGCAGACAGAAAATTTGCACAAACTTTAGAACCACATTGAAGTCTATGGGACTCGAACGTTCGAAATCAAAAGTGCTAAATTTAAAGGCTAATTTGCATGGTATTGTCCTAAAAAGCGTTTGGGGTGTCTATAGTATGCCTGTAAAGTGGCGCATGTTTCCCGTGCTTAGAACAGTCCCTGCACAAAATTACATTTTTAAAGGAATAAAAGTAATTTAAAACTGCTTGCGGCTTTAATGTAATGTCGTGTCCCGGCAATATGGATGAAAATCAGTGAGACAAACAGCATGGGTACCGCCCCCAGTCCATTACCAGGCCCTTTGGGTCTTGTATGGATATTAAGGGGAACCCCACACCCAAATGAAAAAAAAAGGTAAGGCATGGGGCCCCCAGGCCCTATATACTCTGAACAGCAGTATACAGGCGATGCAAACAAGACAGGGACTATAGGTTTGTTGTTAAGTAGAATCTGTTTGTAATTTTGAACTGGTACATTTTTAAAGTGTAGATCCAGCCAAAAAATCTATTTTTAAGCTTTTTGGAAAACATAGGGAAGGGTTATTACTCCTGTGACATTTATTTTGCTGTCTGTGCACCTCTTCATAAGATTTCACCTCACTTTCTGTCCCAATGACAAATGTTTTTTGAAAATTTGGGGTGTTTAGTGAAACAAGGATTGGTGATAAAGCATCAGTGGAGAGGAGACACGTTTTTCCCATATTAACTCTTACAGGAGAGAATTTCCCTTCCTAGGGGTAGATTTCATCTCACTTCCTGTTGTCTCCTTCTGTTTGCAAGTAGAAGTCATTTGTAAGTTGGATGTTTGAAAGTAGGGGCCTGCCCTATATACTCTTCAGAAATTTGGGCCCTCACAGTTACTCTTGGTGGGAGCAGAAATGGGCCCTGCTGTGAAATATTAGATCAAGAATTGTAATTACATGCACCTGTTGAACAGGGTCAGAAAAATCGGGCCTTTGGTGGTGGTGGTGGTGGTGTTGCCACAACACTGTAAGTCCTCACAGTTACTTTTGGTGGGAGCTGGAAAGGGCCCTGCTGTGAAATATTAGATCAAGAATTGTAATTACATGCACCTGTTAAACAGGGGCAGAAAAATTAGGCCATAGGCACTGGTGCCACACCACTGCAACCCCTCACAGATACTCTAGTTGGAGCGCAGGAACGAGCCCTGCTGCAAAATATTGCATCAAAAATTGTAATTACACACCCCTGTTAAACAGGGGCTGAAAATTGGGTCTTAGCCACTGGTGCCACAACACTGCAACCTCTCACAGATGCTCGAGTTGGAGTGCAGGAACAAGCCCTGCTGCAAAGTATTGCATCAAAAATTGTAATTACACACCCCTGTTAAACAGGGGCTGAAAAATTGGGCCTTAGGCACTGGCGCTGGTGCCACAACACTGCAACCCCTCACAAATACTCTGGTTGAGCGCAGCAACAAACCCTCCTTGCAAAATATTGCATCAAAAATTGTAATTACACGCCCCTGTTAAACAGGGGCTGAAAAATTGGGCCTTAGCCACTGGTGCTGGTGCCACAACACTGCAACCCCTCACAGATACTGTAGTTGGTGCGCAGGAACAAGCCCTGCTGCAAAGTATTGCATCAAAAATTGTAATTACACGCCCCTGTTAAACAGGGGCTGAAAAATTGGGCCTTAGGCACTGGCGCTGGTGCCACAACACTGCAACCCCTCACAAATACTCTGGTTGAGCGCAGCAATGAACCCTCCTTGCAAAATATTGAATCAAAAATTGTAATTACACGCCCCTGTTAAACAGGGGCTGAAAAATTGGGCCTTAGCCACTGGTGGGGGTGCCCAGAACCAAAAACATTCTTACAAGCTATCAGCATGATCATTGAGGAGGAAGAGAATAGTCACTCAGCATAACAGGATAGTCACTCAGCATCAGCATAGGCAGTCTTGAAGGGATCTGACATTTCAAAAAAAATTATTCAGTTACATCAGCATCAGGTGCTTGGAAGGTGATGGCGATCCAAGACTGATTCATTTTTATGAAGGTCAGTCGATCGACCGAGTTGGTGGACAAGCGCACTCTGTGATCAGTTACAATGCCTCCAGCAGCACTGAATGTGCGTTCTGAAAGAACGCTGCATGCAGGACAGGCCAGTAGCTCAATTGCATACTGTGCAAGCTCTGGCCAGTGATCCATACTCAAGACCCAGTAACCCAGAGGATTTTCAGTGGGAAAGGTGTCCAAGTCAGATCTTGCCCCTAGGTATTCCTGCACCATGTAAAACAGACATTGGCGATGGTTGCTGGAACCAATCATACCTTGGGGCTGCAGACTAAAAAATAGTCTGAACGCATCGGTCAGACGGCCACCTTCTCCACTGTTCCTTCTTTGACTGACCGAAGCCTCAGCAACACGTTGTCCAGGAACAGGAGTTTGTAACCTCCCAGTCTCTGAGAACGCATTGCACAGACCTTTCTGCAAGGCCTCCCGAAGATGTTTCATCCTCTGCTCCCTCTGCGATGGCAAGATAAGGTCCGCAACCTTACCCTTGTAACGTGGATCAAGGAGGGTTGCCAGCCAGTATTGATCCCTCTCCTTGATACCACGAATATGAGGATCCTTACGCAGGCTTTGCAGGATCAGGGAGGCCATGCAGCATAAGTTTGCTGAGGCATTCGATCCAGAGTCCTCTGGGTCACTAAGGACGACATGATCCGCAGCCACCTCCTCTCAGCCACGTACAAGTCCATGTGTTTCTTGGGACTGTAAATGATCCCTTAAAGACTGCTGCTGATGCTGAGTGCCTGGCTCCACCTCCATGCTGACACAATCCTCCTCTTCCTCCTCCTCCTCCTCGTCCTCTTCCTGTGTGATCGGTGGGCATGCAGGAACACTGTCTGGATAAAGGGTGCCTTGAGAGCTAAGGAAGTCCTTCTCTTCCTGCCTCTGTTCTGCCTCAAATGCCCTGTCCATTATTCCATGCAGAGTGTGCTCCAACAGGTGGACAAAGGGGGGACAGTGTCACTGATGCATGCACTGTCACTGCTCACCATCCTCGTGGCCTCCTCAAATGGTGACAGGACAGTGCATGCATCCCTGATAATGGCCCACTGGTGTGGGGAAAAAAAACAAGCTCCCCTGACCCTGTCCTGGTGCCATAGTCGCACAAGTACTCATTGATGGCCCTCTGCTGCATGTGCAGCCGCTGCAGCATGGCCAACGTTGAGTTCCACCTGGTGGGCATGTCACAGATTAGGCGGTTCTTGGGCAGGTTAAATTCCTTTTGGAGGTCAGCCAGTCAAGCACTGGCATTATATGACCTGTGGAAATGCACACATCCTGTAAGCCCGGGTACCTGCGCAAGAACCGCTGCACCACCAAGTTAAGGACGTGAGCCAAACAGGGCACATGGGTCAGTTGTCTCTGTCGGAGGGTGGAGAGGAGGTTGGTGCCATTGTCGCAAACCACCAAACCTGCCTTATGCTGGTATGGCGTCAACCACCTCTGATCCTGCCCCTGCACAGCTGACAGAATCTCTGCCCCAGTGTAGCTCCTGTCCCCCAAGCACACCAGTTCAAGCACCACATGGCATCTTTTTGCCTGTGTGCTTGCATAGCCCCTTGAACGCCTATGGAGCACCACTGGTTCTGAAGACAAATCAGCACAGGAAGAGGACGAAGAAGCGGAGGGGGTGGAGGAGAGAGGTGTGGCAGAATCACCACTAGTAGTATTTTGGAGGCGTGGTGGTGGAACAACCTCCAACACTACTGCACCCTGTCCTGCATCCTTCCCAGCTGCAAGAAGAGTCACCCAGTGCGTGGTGAAAGATAGGTAATGTCCCTGTCCATGCCTGCCGGACCATGAGTCAGTGGTAATATGCACCTTATCGCTGACCGCCCTGTCCAGTGAGGCCAAGACATTGCCTTCCACATGCCGGTCTCCTTCCATGAGAAAAAGTGGCGTTTGGGAACCTGCCACTGAGGAACTGCACATTCCACAAACTCATGGAAGGGGGCAGAGTCTACCAACTGAAAAGGCAGCAGTTGAAGTGCTAGCAATTTAGCCAAGCTAGAATTCAACCACTGGGCATGTGGATGACTGGAAGTGAACTTCTTTCAGCGGTGCAGCAGCTGGGGCAGGGAAATTTGCCTGGTACAATCTGATGTCAGTGTACCATTCGCAGATTGCCCCCAAGTACTTGGCTGTGACATACCTAATTCTACACCTTCATTTCACTCAGTGCAGGTCTCAGAGAGGACTGAAGGTATAGTGGGGTTGGAGATCCCAGCTGATGAGGAGCAAGAAGAGGTCCACTTTGTTCTTTGGTGTGGGTCTTTTAGGTGCGCTTGCCAACAAACCGCATGGCAGGTCGACATATGTCTGGTCAAGCATGTGGTGCCCAAGCGCGTGATGTTTTGGCCACGCGAGATACGCTTGAGACATATGTTGCAAATAGCAGTGGTGAGATCTGATGCACTCGTCTCAAAAAAGGCCCACACCAAAGAACTTTTAGAATAATGCACAGAGACAGCAGCGCCCTGCACATGTGGAGCTCTGTGGTGCGATGCAGTCGGTGTGCTGCCCTTAAGCTGGCCCCTGGAGAGCATCCTGCCTCGTTGGTGATGTGCCTCCTCCTCCTCCTCCTCTCTCCTATCAGGCACCCACGTGGAGTCAGTGACCTCATCATCCCCTCCCTCCTCATCACTGGAGCAAAGCTGGCAGTATGCTGCAGCTGGGGGAACATGACTGCCGGATTGCTGTCCTTCTTGGGCATTCCCTCTCTCTGGGCTCATGTTACTGCCTTCCTCTAGCTGGGTACCATCATCGAAGCTTTCAAAACGCTAGGCATCCTCCTGGAGCATGTACCCAACACTGTGGTCAAACAGTTCAGGGGACTCCTCAGGAGGACATGGTGGGGCTAGGGAAGGAGTGATTGATGCCATTGAGCCGAGGGAAGAGGCCGCGTTGGCAGCTGCTTTGCCAGACAAAGTACCCTGAGCCTGGGTGAGAGAGGATGAGGAGGATGAGGACGGCTTGGTCATCCACTCTGCCAAGTCTTCCGCATGTTGCGGCTCAACACGGCCATCTGCCGAAAAAAAGGTCAAGCGTGTCCCACGGCCACGCGCTGATGAGGATGCACCGTCTCCACGACCAGCACTATTGCCTCTAGACACAGAGCATGCTTGCCCTCTTTTATTGGCATGTGAATGTCTGCCTCTCCTTGTTGGCCTTCCAGACATACTAATGGCCTGCAGTGAGATGTAGCTGCACAAAGCTGGGATGTATATATGTATACTGATACTGCAGCTAGCAGAATCAACTGCCTGCCTGTAGTATTATTAGTATGAGAACACCACAACTGTCTTCAGGTAGCTTTAAGTGCACACTGTGCAGAGGACGCAGTACACTAACTGTAAATACTGTAGCTGCCTGCCTGTGGTATTAATAGGATCAGAAGAACACCACCAATTTTATTCAGGTAGCTTTAGGTGCACACTGTGCAGAGGACACAGTACACTAACTGTAAATACTGTAGCTGCCTGTCTGTGGTATTAAAAGGAGCAGAACAACAGCAATTGTCTTCAGGTAGCTTTAGGTGCACACTGTGCAGAGGACGCAGTACACTAACTGTAAATACTGTAGCTGCCTGCCTGTGGTATTAATAAAGGATCAGAAGAATACCACCAATTTTATTCAGGTAGCTTTAGGTGCACAATGTGCAGAAGACACACTACACTAACTGTAAATACTGTAGCTGCCTGTCTGTGGTATTAATAGGAGCAGAAAAACAGCAATTGTCTTCAGGTAGCTTTAGGTGCACCCTGTGCAGAGGACGCAGTACACTAACTGTAAATACTGTAGCTGCCTGCCCGTGGTATTAATAGGATCAGAAGAACACCACCAATTTTATTCAGGTAGCTTGAGGTGCACACTGTGCAGAGGACACAGTACACTAACTGTAAATACTGTAGCTGCTTGTCTGTGGTATTAATAGGAGCAGAACAACAGCAATTGTCTTCAGGTAGACTTAGGTGCACACTGTGCAGAGGACACAGTACACTAACTGTAAATACTGTAGCTGCCTGCATGTGGTATTAATAGGATCAGAAGAACACCACCAATTTTCTTCAGGTAGCTTTAGGTGCACACTGTGCAGAGGACACAGTACACTAACTGTAAATACTGTAGCTGCCTGTCTGTGGTATTAAAAGGAGCAGAACAACAGCAATTATCTTCAGGTAGCTTTAGGTGCACACTGTGCAAAGGACACAGTACACTAACTGTAAATACTGTAGCTGCTTGTCTGTGGTATTAATAGGAGCAGAACACCACCAATTTTCTTCAGGCAGCTTTAGGTGCACACTGTGCAGAGGACGCACTACACTAATTTATAAATACTGCAGCTGCCTGCGGTACTGTACTAATAGGATCGGAAGAACACCACTAATTTTCTTCAGGTAGCTTTAGGTGCACACTGTGCAGAGGACGCACTACACTAACTTGTAAATACTACAGCTGCCTGCGATACTAATAGGATCAGAAGAACACCACCAATTTTCTTCAGGTAGCTTTAGGTGCACACTGTGCAGAGGACGCACTACACTAACTTGTAAATACTACAGCTGCCCGTGGTACTAATAGGATCAGAAGAACACCACCAATTTTCTTCAGGTAGCTTTAGGTGCACACTGTGCAGAGGACGCACTACCCTATTTTGTAAATACTGCAGCTGCCTGAGGTACTGTACTAATAGGATCAGAAGAACACCACCAAGTTTATTCAGGTAGCTTTAGGTGCACACTGTGCAGAGGACACAGTACACTAACTGTAAATACTGTAGCTGCCTGTCTGTGGTATTAATAGGATCAGAAAAACAGCAATTGTCTTCAGGTAGCTTTAGGTGCACACTGTGCAGAGGACGCCGTACACTAACTGTAAATACTGTAGCTGCCTGCCTGTGGTATTAATAGGATCAGAAGAACACCACCAATTTTAATCAGGTAGCTTTAGGTGCACACTGTGCAGAGGACGCACTACACTAATTTGTAAATACTGCAGCTGCCTGCGGTACTGTACTAATAGGATCGGAAGAACACCACTAATTTTCTTCAGGTAGCTTTAGGTGCACACTGTGCAGAGGACGCACTACACTAACTTGTAAATACTACAGCTGCCTGCGATACTAATAGGATCAGAAGAACACCACCAATTTTCTTCAGGTAGCTTTAGGTGCACACTGTGCAGAGGACGCACTACACTAACTTGTAAATACTGCAGCTGCCTGCGGTACTGTACTAATAGGATCGGTAGAACATCACCAATTTTCTTCAGGTAGCTTTAGGTGCACACTGTGCAGAGGACGCACTACACTAACTTGTAAATACTACAGCTGCCCGTGGTACTAATAGGATCAGAAGAACACCACCAATTTTCTTCAGGTAGCTTTAGGTGCACACTGTGCAGAGGACGCACTACACTATTTTGTAAACACTGCAGCTGCCTGTGGTACTTACTAATAGGATCAGAAGAACACCACCAAGTTTATTCAGGTAGCTTTAGGTGCACACTGTGCAGAAGACACAGTACACTAACTGTAAATACTGTAGCTGCCTGTCTGTGGTATTAATAGGATCAGAAAAACAGCAATTGTCTTCAGGTAGCTTTAGGTGCACATTGTGCAGAGGACGCCGTACACTAACTGTAAATACTGTAGCTGCCTGCCTGTGGTATTAATAGGATCAGAAGAACACCACCAATTTTAATCAGGTAGCTTTAGGTGCACACTGTACAGAGGACACAGTACACTAACTGTAAATACTGTAGCTGCCTGTCTGTGGTATTAATAGGAGCAGAACAACAGCAATTCTCTTCAGGTAGCTTTAGGTGCACACTGTGCAGAGGACACAGTACACTAACTGTAAATACTGTAGCTGCCTGCCTGTGGTATTAATAGGATCAGAAGAACACCACCAATTTTATTCAGGTAGCTTTAGGTGCACACTGTGCAGAGGACGCACTACACTAAATTGTAAATACTACAGCTGCCTGCGATACTAATAGGATCAGAAGAACACCACCAATTTTCATCAGGTAGCTTTAGGTGCACACTGTGCAGAGGACGCACTACACTAACTAATAAATACTGCAGTTGCCTGCAGTACTGTACTAATAGGATCGGAAGAACACCACCAATTTTCTTCAGGTAGCTTTAGGTGCACACTGTGCAGAGGACGCACTACACTAACTTGTAAATACTACAGCTGCCCGTGGTACTAATAGGATCAGAAGAACACCACCAATTTTCTTCAGGTAGCTTTAGGTGCACACTGTGCAGAGGATGCACTACACTATTTTGTAAATACTGCAGCTGCCTGCGGTACTGTACTAATAGAATCAGAAGAACACCACCAATTTTCTTCAGGTAGCTTTAGGTGCAAAGAAAGAAAAAAAGAGCGCACCAGCCTAGTGCATTATCCTTGACAGATTTATTGATTAAAAACAAGATAAAATCTACTCACAAAGGTAGAAGAAAAAATCGCATTTGTATGTGGCACAGCGGCGATTAGTCCAATGGTAGCAGTTTTCCAGGTCCCAGGAAGGAGGCGTACGGACTGCTGCTGGCTAACGCGTTTCGAAGGTTGCCCTTCTTCATCAGAGCCTTAGTAGTGTTAGTCTCCTGCTGGTTTTTATACATGTGTCCATCCAAACAAGACTGGTCAGGTTGGTTCAAAAGCCTCCTCCTTTACTTGGTGGGCGGTTCTCTGAGAGGGGTGGGCCTAGGCTATGTTGTTATTATTAAAAGGCTATAGTGAAAAAACTTTTTACGTTTAGTGTGATTTTAGTCTGCTTCCATTGCTGGCCGGTGACACGTTCCTGTGTACAGTAGAGCCTGGTGGAACCGGCCAGCAATGGAAGCCAGTACAGCTACGGTCCCTACAGAGATATTCTGTCCGAGTAAAAGAGCTGTCATCAGACATGCACACCATAAGGTATGCTACTCCATCTCTGATTTTTGATTTTTAACCTCTGGTCAGTGTCCCTTGATGTGTATAATCTATAGGTAAGAGGGGAGAGGAGCTACAAGGAGCATTTGTTATGCTTTGGCTCACGTATGTAACAGTATTGGCAGGACTATTTTAGACTATTTTAATTTATTTGTTGGTAGATGTTTGCACTCCCAAATATATGCATGGCCGCTGATCTAAACATTAATTATAAATCAAAATTTAAATTTAAAATTAAAATTAAAATACCAGAACTAGAACTAGTAACTACTACAATTAAGATTAAATCAGACTAAAATCACACTAAACGTAAAAAGTTTTTTCACTATAGCCTTTTAATAATAACAACATAGCCTAGGCCCACCCCTCTCAGAGAACCGCCCACCAAGTAAGGGAGGAGCCTTTTGAACCAACCTGACCAGTCTTGTTTGGATGGACACATGTATAAAAACCAGCAGGAGACTAACACTACTAAGGCTCTGATGAAGAAGGGCAACCTTCGAAACGCGTTAGCCAGCAGTAGTCCGTACGCCTCCTTCCTGGGACCTGGAAAACTGCTACCATTGGACTAATCGCCGCTGTGCCACATACAAATGCGATTTTTTCTTCTACCTTTGTGAGTAGATTTTATCTTGTTTTTAATCAATAAATCTGTCAAGGATAATGCACTAGGCTGGTGCGCTCTTTTTTTCTTTCTTTTTATCTAATATTAGGACATCCCATCCTTAAAGAGCAGCAAGGCCGAAATCCACAGTCCTTCCTGAACCCTTGGGATCTTTTAGCTAATACACCTGTGCGCAAGAGTATTTTTTGCTTTTTTGTATATACAAGCTTTAGGTGCACACTGTGCAGAGGACGCACTACACTAACTTGTAAATACTACAGCTGCTTGCGGTACTAATAGGATCAGAAGAACACCACCAATTTTCTTCAGGTAGATTTGGTTGCACACTGTGCAGAGGACGTACTACACTATTTTGTAAATACTGCAGCTGCCTGCGGTACTGTACTAATAGGATCAGAAGAACACCACCAATTTTCTTCAGGTAGCTTTAGGTGCACACTGTGCAGAGGACGCACTACACTAACTTGTAAATACTACAGCTGCCTGCGGTACTAATAGGATCAGAAGAACACCACCAATTTTCTTCAGGTAGATTTGGTTGCACACTGTGCAGAGGATGCACTACACTAACTGTAAATACTATAGCTAATAGGACTAATAGGATCAGAAGAACACCAGCAATTTTCTTCAGGTAGCAGTAAATACTGTAAAAACACCTGCCTGCCTGTCAGTAGGAAGAGAATAACAGGAACGGATCTAGCTAAACTGAATACAGTGTGTGTGTATATATATATATATATATATATATACCTACAACACCTAGGATGTATATATATATATATATATATATATATATATATATATATATATATATATATACACAATACGCTGTAAGTGCAGCTAACTGACTCGCCTGACTACTCTATCTAACTTAAATCAAATGACACTGTCTCTCTGTCTATCCGCCACGCAGGCGACCTTATATAGTGTGGGGCGTGTACTAAACCCTCTAAGTCATAATTGGCCAAAGCCACCGTGGCTTTGGCCAATTACGGCTCTCTGTACAAACAGGGCTGTCATTGGCCAAGTATGCGGGTCAAAGTGCATGCTTGGTCAATCATCAGCCACCAATGCACTGCAACGCCGCAGTGAATTATGGGCCACTCGAATTTGGCGTGAGCAACCCATGGGTCATCCCTAGTTGTGAGTATGTCGCTGCCAGTATGTGGGTATACACATTAGTGTCATGTTTCTGTGGTATGATATTAATAAAAACTATTGAAACTAAAACAAATGCAGCTACCGGTAGTTTTTTAGGTTTAAATGTACATAAATAAAAAAAAGGACAAGCTTTCATACACATAACCACATACATTTTGAAGAAAGATTTCAATATGACAATTACAAATTGAATGCATACTAATACTATAATATAAAAATTACATTTTTTGTTGAAGACTAAAAAAAAATATTTTGTACATATTGTTTTAGGGCAGTCCGCACTTTTCTTAATGGGCTTTCAAAGTACTCCAAAATAGAAAAAACTAGACTGGTAGCACTACTGGCAGCACAGTGTACCACAATACTCATACATACATACTTTTCATGCACTGTAATGTTGTTGCATTGTCAGCTCCTATTTCTGTCACTTTTTAAATAGCTTTTTTTTTTTCTTTTTTTTTTTCTCTGGTTCCTTCAGGCTATCAATTAAGGGGGGTGGTTAATTGCTCACAGGTGCCTATATAACTCTGTGTAGGACTCATTCTGAGCGTGCTCAGTCTGAGGCTGTGGAACTTTGTGTAAGTGGAACTGGTATAAGTGGGAGTTAAAAACCAGAGGGAGAGTGAACAAGTCTGCTTGTTGTTTGCTGGGTTTGCTGGGCTGCATTTTTGGGGCTTTTCCTTTTAGTTTTTCAATCACATTTTTCAGTCACTTTTTAAATAGCTTTTTTTTTTTTTCTGGTTCCTTTAGGCTATCAATTAAGGGGGGTGGTTAATTGCTCACAGGTGCCTATATAACTCTGTGTAGGACTCATTCTGAGCGTGCTCAGTCTGAGGCTGTGGAACTTTGTGTAAGTGGAACTGGTATAAGTGGGAGTTAAAAACCAGAGGGAGAGTGAACAAGTCTGCTTGTTGTTTGCTGGGTTTGCTGGGCTGCATTTTTGGGGCTTTTCCTTTTAGTTTTCAATCACCTTTTTCTGTCACTTTTTAAATGGCTTTTTTTTTTTTTCTCTGGTTCCTTCAGGCTATCAATTAAGGGGGTGGTTAATTGCTCACAGGTGCCTATATAACTCTGTGTAGGACTCATTCTGAGCGTGCTCAGTCTGAGGCTGTGGAACTTTGTGTAAGTGGAACTGGTATAAGTGGGAGTTAAAAACCAGAGGGAGAGTGAACAAGTCTGCTTGTTGTTTGCTGGGTTTGCTGGGCTGCATTTTTGGGGCTTTTCCTTTTAGTTTTCAATCACCTTTTTCTGTCACTTATTAAATAGCTTTTTTTTTTTTCTCTGGTTTCTTCAGGCTATCAATTAAGGGGGGTGATTAATTGCTCACAGGTGCCTATATAACTCTGTGTAGGACTCATTCTGAGCGTGCTCAGTCTGAGGCTGTGGAACTTTGTGTAAGTGGAACTGGTATAAGTGGGAGTTAAAAACCAAAGGGAGAGTGAACAAGTCTGCTTGTTGTTTGCTGGGTTTGCTGGGCTGCATTTTTGGGGCTTTTCCTTTTAGTTTTTCCATCACCTTTTTCTGTCACTTTTTAAATAGCTTTTTTTTTTTTTTCCTCTGGTTCCTTCAGGCTATCAATTAAGGGGGTGGTTAATTGCTCACAGGTGCCTATATAACTCTGTGTAGGACTCATTCTGAGTGTGCTCAGTCTGAGGCTGTGGAACTTTGTGTAAGTGGAACTGGTACAAGTGGGAGTTAAAAACCAGAGGGAGAGTGAACAAGTCTGCTTGTTGTTTGCTGGGTTTGCTGGGCTGCATTTTTGGGGCTTTTCCTTTTAGTTTTTCAATCACCTTTTTCTGTCACTTTTTAAATAGCTTTTTTTTTTTTTCTGCTTCCTTCAGGCTATCAATTAAGGGGGTGGTTAATTGCTCACAGGTGCCTATATAACTCTGTGTAGGACTCATTCTGAGCGTGCTCAGTCTGAGGCTGTGGAACTTTGTGTAAGTGGAACTGGTATAAGTGGGAGTTAAAAACCAGAGGGAGAGTGAACAAGTCTGCTTGTTGTTTGCTGGGTTTGCTGGGCTGCATTTTTGGGGCTTTTCCTTTTAGTTTTTCAATCACTTTTTCTGTCACTTTTTAAATAGCTTTTTTTTTTTTTTTCTCTGGTTCCTTCAGGCTATCAATTAAGGGGGGTGGTTAATTGCTCACAGGTCCCTTTATAACTCTGTGTAGGACTCATTCTGAGCGTGCTCAGTCTGAGGCTGTGGAACTTTGTGTAAGTTGAACTGGTATAAGTGGGAGTTAAAAACCAGAGTTTAAAACAGGAGGTTATAACAGGGGTCATAGTACCTGTGTAGTGTGAGTACCTGAGTGTCTTCTGAGTAGTGTGTGTGGATTGTTAGTACTTGTGTATTGTGTACTGTATACTTGAGTATTGCGAGTGCACGTAGGTCTGCGACTGTTCTGCGATTGCACGTAGGTCTGTGAGTACCTGGGTATTGTCTTGTTGTGTACCTGTGTATTGTCTTGAGTATTAGTGCCAGGAAGCTAGCTGTTAGGTAATTTGGACAGGGTAAAATCCCCAAATCCTCACTAAATTTAATAGGTACGATGCCCGGCGGGTGTGGAGAGGCGACTCTTTGTACATCTTGCTGCATGTATGCGTTCCTTGATCATCCGATCGAGGTAGATTACTGCTGTGCAAAATGTAAGCACATTGTTTCCCTGGAAGCCCAGGTTCTGAATCTGGGGAAGCAACTGTCAGCACTGAGAAGTCCCTCCATACTAAAGGAGAGCCAGGAATGTACACGGCAGGGGCCGGCAGGGGCCAGCACAGAGGCGGGTGGAGACAAAGCAGTGCAGGCACTAGCAAAGAGTAGATGGGTGACAGTCAGGAGTGGTAGAGGGGGAAGTGCCAGGGAGGCCGATCCAGGACTGGAGCATCCCAATAAGTACGCTCCAATGAGTGACATTGGTGAAACCAGTCAGCTGAGGGACTCTCCTAGCTGCCAGGGGAAGAACTCCTCCAGTGAGAGTGGGGGGCAGCAAAGGGAAAGGAAAGACAGATTCTGGTGGTAGGGAACTCAGAGAGGGCAATCTGTAACCAAGACCTGAAGCGCCGAACAGTATGTTGTCTACCGGGCACTCGGGTTTGGCACATCACGGATCTTGTGGACAGATTACTGGGAGGGGCTGGGGAAGACCCGGCTGTCATGGTGCACATTGGCACCAATGACAAAGTCAGAGGCAGATGGAGTGTCCTAAAGAATGATTTTAGGGACTTAGGAGCTAAATTGAGGAAAAAGACCTCCAAGGTAGTGTTCTCAGGAATACTACCGGTACATCGAGCCACACCAGAAAGGCAGAGGGAGATTAGGGAAGTAAACAAGTGGCTGAAGAGCTGGTGTAGCAAGGAGGGGTTTGGGTTCCTGGAGGACTGGGCCGACTTCTCAGTCGGTATAGAAGGGACGGACTGCACCTAAATGAGGAGGGTGCAGATCTGCTGGGAATGAAGATGGCCAAAAAGTTAGAGGGGTTTTTAAACTAGGCGATGGGGGGTCCAGAGACAGAGATAGCCAGTGCGGAAGATATTGCAGAGGGTAGTATTGGGGGCATTAGTGGTAGGTTAACCAAAGCACAAAAACACAAGGTGAGTATAGTAGCAAGTCCTAGTTGCAATCTCGAAACACCCAATACGAGGACAATATGCGACCAGTATAAACTATGTGGCATGTTCACCAATGCCAGGAGCATGGCGGACAAGATGGGTGAACTAGAGATACTGTTGTACAAGGAGAATTTGGACTTTGTGGGAATTTCAGAGACCTGGTTCAACAGCTCTCATGATTGGCTGGCAAACATTCAAGGGTATACCCTATACCGCAAGGATAGAGAGGGGAAAAAAGGGGGAGGGGTATGCCTATATATCAAGAATAATGTACAAGCGAATGTGAGAGATGACATCACTGAGGGAGCTAGAGAGGAGGTGGAATCCTTATGGGTAGAGCTCCAAAGGGATGAAGTTAAGGGGAAAATAATACTGGGAGTATGCTATAGGCCCCCTAACCTGAGGGAGGAAGTGGAGACGGATCTCCTATCACAAATTGGATTAGCAGCAAGGATGGGAAGTGTTATCATAATGGGGGATTTTAATTATCCAGACATTGACTGGGCAGAGGGAACCGCGCATTATTTTAAGGCTCGCCAGTTCCTTAATGTCTTGCAGGACAAGTTTATGGGTCAGATGGTAGACGCACCAACTAGAAATAAAACATTACTGGATCTACTGATTACCAACAATACAGACCTGATCACGGATGTGGAAATACGGGGCAATTTAGGTAACAGCGATCACAGGCCAATTAGTTTCAGTATAAATCACACAAATAGGAAACATAAAGGGAACACAAAGACACTGAATTTCAAAAGAGCCAACTTCCCTAAACTACAAACCTTGCTAAAAGGCATAAAGTGGGATAAAATATTAGGAACAAAGAATACGGAGGAGAGATGGGTTTGCTTTAAGAGCATATTAAATAAGGGCATTAGCCAATGTATCCCATTGGGTAATAAATTGAAAAGAGCGAACGAAAATCCTGGATGGCTTAACTCCAATGTAAAAATGCATATAAAAGCAAAGGAGAAGGCCTTCAAAAAATACAATGTTGAGGGATCATCCTCAGCATTCAGACTTTATAAAGAATGCAACAAGAAATGTAAGGGTGCAATTAGGACGGCTAAGATAGAACATGAAAGACATATAGCGGAGGAGAGCAAAAAAAATCCCAAGAAATTCTTTAAGTATGTAAACAGTAAAAAATGGAGGACAGACCATATTGGCCCCTTAAAGAATGAGGAAGGACATCTGGTTACAAAGGATGGGGAGATGGCGAAGGTATTGAATTTATTCTTCTCCTCAGTCTTCACGAGTGAATCGGGGGGCTTCAGTAACCAAAACTGCAGTGTTTATCCTCATGACACAACACAGGAAGCACCTCCATGGTTAACAGTGGACAGAATTCAAATTAGACTTGATAAACTTAACATTAATAAATCACCGGGACCAGATGGCTTACATCCGAGGGTACTTAGGGAACTCAGTCAAGTGATTGCCAGACCGTTGTTCCTAATTTTTACAGACAGTCTACTGACTGGAATGGTACCAGCTGATTGGAGAAAAGCCAATGTAGCACCAATATTTAAAAAGGGCCCAAAATACATCCCTGGGAATTACAGACCAGTTAGCCTAACATCAATAGTATGTAAACTCTTGGAGGGGATGATAAGGGACTATATACAAGATTTTAGTAATAAGAACGATATCATTAGCACTAATCAGCATGGATTCATGAAGAATCATTCTTGCCAAACCAATCTATTAACCTTCTATGAGGAGGTGAGCTGCCATCTAGATAAAGGAAGGCCCGTAGACGTGTGTCTGGATTTTGCAAAAGCATTTGACACAGTTCCCCATAAACGTTTACTGTACAAAATAAGGTCCGTTGGCATGGACCATAGGGTGAGTACATGGATTGAAAACTGGCTACAAGGGCGAGTTCAGAGGGTTATGATAAATGGGGAGTACTCAGAATGGTCAGGGGTGGGTAGTGGGGTTCCCCAGGGTTCTGTGCTGGGACCAATCCTATTTAATTTGTTTATAAACGACCTGGAGGATGGGGTAAACAGTTCAATCTCTGTATTTGCAGACGATACTAAGCTGAGCAGGGCAATAACTTCTCTGCAGGATGTGGAAACCTTGCAAAAAGACCTGAACAAATTAATGGGGTGGGCGACTACATGGCAAATGAGGTTCAATGTAGAAAAATGTAAAATAATGCATTTGGGTGGCAAAAATATGAATGCAATCTATACACTGGGGGGAGAACCTCTGGGGGAATCTAGGATGGAAAAGGACCTGGGGGTCCTAGTAGATGATAGGCTCAGCAATGGCATGCAATGCCAAGCTGCTGCTAATAAAGCAAACAGAATATTGGCATGCATTAAAAGGGGGATCAACGCAAGAGATAAAACAATAATTCTCCCACTCTACAAGGCTCTGGTCCGGCCGCACCTGGAGTATGCTGTCCAGTTCTGGGCACCTGTCCTCAGGAAGGATGTACTGGAAATGGAGCGAGTACAAAGAAGAGCAACAAAGCTAATAAAGGGTCTGGAGGATCTTAGTTATGAGGAAAGGTTGCAAGCACTGAACTTATTCTCTCTGGAGAAGAGACGCTTGAGAAGGGATATGATTTCAATTTACAAATACTGTACTGGTGACCCCACAATAGGGATAAAACTTTTTTGCAGAAGTTTAATAAGACTCGTGGCCACTCATTGCAATTAGAAGAAAAGAGGTTTAACCTTAAACTACGTAGAGGGTTTTTTACTGTAATGCCCCGTACACACGGTCGGACTTTGTTCGGACATTCCGACAACAAAATCCTAGGATTTTTTCCGACAGATGTTGGCTCAAACTTGTCTTGCATACACACGGTCACACAAAGTTGTCAGAAAATCCAATCGTTTTAAACGCGGTGACGTAAAACATGTACGTCGGGACTATAAACAGGGCAGTGGCCAATAGCTTTCATCTCTTAATTTATTCTGAGCATGCGTGGCACTTTGTCCGTCGGATTTGTGTACACACGATCGGAATTTCCGACAACGGATTTTGTTGTCGGAAAATTTTATCTCCTGCTCTCCAACTTTGTGTGTCGGAAAATCCGATGGAAAATGTCCGATGGAGCCCACACACGGTCGGAATTTCCGACAACACGCTCCGATCGGACATTTTCCATCGGAAAATCCGACCGTGTGTACGGGGCATAAGAGTGGCAAGGATAAGGAATTCCCTTCCACAGGCGGTGGTCTCAGCGGGGAGCATTGATAGCTTCAAGAAACTATTAGATAATCACCTGAATGACCGCAACATACAGGGATATACAATGTAATACTGACACATAATCACACACATAGGTTGGACTTGATGGACTTGTGTCTTTTTTCAACCTCACCTACTATGTAACTATTTACTATGAGATTGGCACTGCAACACATGCTGTATTGTATTGTGAGTTAACATGCATTGTGGTAACATAGTAAAGTTCATGTTTCTGCAATGCACAGGTGTGAAAACAGCCTTAAACTCTTTTTAATTTACCCTTGTGAAAAAAAAAAAAAAAACATTGCCATACTCCGTACAATATCAATTACATGAATTGCATCACCACCAAGTAACTTTATAAGTAATGCAGAGACGTCAAAATGTTATCCTGCATATAATTGAATTTATAAATCACTGTTGAAAGCATGAAGCAAGTTTGCAGTCATAAATGTAATATTTATCAAGTCTATTTCCTCAGTCTGAAATATAACATCTGTTGCAATGTTCATTAATTTTCAGGACAACCATGAATCTAAATTGTAGAGGAAATCTCATTTAGTTCAGAGAATATATTTTAAGAAAGAAATACCAATCACAAGATCAAAACCTGCTGGACATATATTGCACTGACCCAAAAATGCATCTATCACAAAACAGTTGAAGAACTTTACCCTTATCATAAAAGGGTAATCTTTATAAATACTAGTAATCTACAAACAGATACTTATAGAAAATTACAGGATATTTATTCTTTGCATACCTTATTTTTTCATTTCCACCCCACTTGCTGGCCATTTTTACTAAGGACAAATGAATCCATCTCCCTTTACTTCCCGCAACCCAGAGTCTGCTCCTGGAATATGTGAATGTGCACATCATTTTAGTGGGGAGATGCTGGTGATGTTGCCTTCCCAGGATGCATCTGCGAAGCCCTTGTTACATCATCAGCACCTTACTCATTTAGGAAGTGGAAAAATAGTAATTGTAAGTAAAGAAAAAGGTGTTTGTATCCCTCGTTTTTTTTTTTTTTTTTTTTGGGGGGGGGGGGGGGGGTTATGAGGAAAGGCACTGTCCAAACAGGATGTTGTACTAAATCTGTAAGTAAATAAGGAAACAGAACCTTGGCTCATTGGCATAGTGGGTTTGATAATAATGTCAGCAGGGCCTCCGTCCATGACAGGGTTGCCTTCCTAGGAAATTACCCAGTAAAAAAATCAAAGTAATTGGGAGCAGATGAATTACTGCAGCCATCATTAACCATATGTATATAGATGCACACTAATATGGGAACAATATGAGCTTTATATAATAAAATATTAGCATAATATTAATATTAATAATAATAATAATATAATAATATTAATAATATTAATACATACATCCAATATGCAAACAGGAATTATCAGCAAGGAACCCAACAAGAGTCCTGGTGGAATTGTGCACATATACCTTGGTATATAACCAGGCTTAACCTGGTTCTATCTTATGTTGGTTATCGAGCCCTAAGGTAAAACTAGCTAAAGAATCCCAGATCAGAAGGGACAGGGTTAACTAAAAATAGCAATGAACTCTATTGAAATAAACAGGTACACCTACATACATACCTACATGATACAACAGGATGACCACTACACACACACTATGTCACAGACTGAACTATCTGGTATAATGCATGTGGGATAACAACAAGGGGGCAGATGTGACTTGTGTCACCAGCCTTTTAATATATACATACAGTATATACACCCAGAAGCTATGGGCAACAATAGTCAACAATAGGCAACAATAATAACTATTAAACATAGAAACACTCGCCTTACAGAGAGACATCTAGGAGGAGCTTCTAGCCCCCTGCTGTCACATGTCCAAAAAACAAAAAACAGTCTTCAAAATACAGTCTTTTTTAGTGTTTTACATGCCTAAAAATCACTCTATTCTTTAGCTGCTTGTGATGTTTTGGATGGGGCTTATATCTCAAACAAGTCAGGGATTTTTTTGGTTTATCATGATGGTGTATTGCATATCCTAAAAACAGTCTCTGTGGTCCTCATCCACAAAGAGTTTGAAATTTCATGTTTCTGTCTGAGTTTTAAAACATTCTTTCTGCTTGCATCACTTCCTGTATGTGATTATTATTAGCAGCTCTTTCCCAGTAGGATATGAGGTCTCAGACCCTCTCTCACTATTTACTCCCTCCCGTTGAGGCTTCTAACCCAGACCCACAGAGACAGGAAGTGATGTACATAAATAACATAAGCAGCGCAGCAACTTACAAATACAAACAGTAGAGGGCGGCAGATCCCTACATGTTTATGAATGCTGAGTTTCATGCTGATGTAATTTTCAGTGAAAGGTGAGAAAGCTTTGCTTTAATCATTTCAAAAAATCTTCATTGAGCTTACAGTCATTAAATGTTGGTAGGAGTAGATCCTCTCATCTGAAAAGACAGTAGGATTAAATAATTGTTAGGAAAATGTTAAGGTCTTACACAGTCCTCAAATTTCCTCAATGCTACCAAGCTGGTTTTACTAACGTGTGAAGTGCAATTGAACCTGACATACTAGGGTGTAAATTGAGATGAAGTGATCCTTTGTTCATTTTAAACATCCAGTTGTGTGCATGGAAATTAAAAAAAATATTCTTCTTCCTCACATGACTGCATGTTTGAAGTGCACACAATTTCACTTCATTCTCAATTTGCACCTTAGCAAACCAAGTCCATTTTCACCTCACTGAACTGCAATTCACACAATAGTGGTTTTATGACTTTAATATTCAATTGTGTTCAGATTATATTCTGTATTTTTTTTTTACCTTTTATATATGCAATGCAGACATATTCTAAAGAATAACAGATTGGTACATACATTTTTTTCATAACAGTTTAGTACTTACATAACCAATAGAGTATTGTATAGATATTTAATGCTGTGTGATTTGTGAAGCTGGATAGATATACAGTAGTAATGTTTCTGAGCAGGTAGAAGTGTTGAGATGTATTGTATATATTAATGGGTGCTAAAGCCTGGGATGCAAATTTGCATGATTTAAAGATTGTGTATGCTATTTACTGATCCATGTTGCCCATTGGGAATTAGTAGTGATTTTGGTATAGAATTACAAAAATTTTACAGAAGCGGAAACTGAATTTAGCTCATTAAGCTGCTTAGGTGATTTTTTTTTTTATAAGGTGTGTGTGTTTTAGTGTTTTAAGGGTTTAAGTGAATTTAGGCAAGCTTATCTTAGGTTAGTTTGTTTTAAAAAAAGCTCACTTTTTTTTGCTGGACATCTATTTGGTTCTTGGACTATGAACTATATTTTATGGAAAGGGCCCAGCCACTTTAAACCAAATTCTGACCCTGATTGCCCCCTCCTGGAGGCCCATTGCATGTATTTTTATGTTTTTGTATGCTAAATTTTCTGATGTCAATACATCTGTCATGAGACATGTGGGCTCCGTTTCCACCTTCTTTGGAATGCGATGATGTCTCTGCATTTCTATACATCATTACACAGTGATGCAAGTTTACTTCCTTCACTCACAGGTTGTTGCTTGCTAGTGCCATTAAACCAAAAGATAATGACATAAGTAGGACATTTTTAATGAGGGAGAACTAGAGGCACAGTGCAAACACAGGTATTTTTCTACAAGAATAAAGAGACTTCAGAGGATACTACAGTATAAAATTGGCCAGCAAAGGACACATTTAATGAAGGAGAACTGGCCAAAATATACTAAAGACATTGGTTAATTAACCACTTCAATACTGGGCACTTTCACCCCCTTCCTGCTCAGGCCAATTTTTAGCTTTTGTCCTTTGCCACTTTGAATGACAATTGCATGGTCCTGCAACACTTTACCCATATGACATTTTTATTATTTTTTTGTCACACAAATAGAGCTTTCTTTTGGTGGCATTTATTTACCACTGGGTTTTTTATTTTTTGACAAAGGAAAAAAAAAACAAGAACATTTTGGAAAAATAATCAGTGCAATACAGAATTGTAGCGCAGCATAGCAGTGATCAGGGACACTAATTGGTGACAGTTTGCAAAAAAAAAAAAAAATTACATTCTTTTTCTTTTTCTTTACATTTTTTTTATATACTGTTACCAGAGCAACACAGTGTTATCACAGTAAAACTGTACTACTCTGGGGAAGTGATCAGGATTTTATTTTATTTTTTTTTACACATTATGATTGCTTATACCAGTGAATTTCACTGTTATAAGCAACCGTTTTTACTGAATGAAATTGATTCATTCATCATTTACTGTTGTGGTTAGCTATGATTTGCCACAGCTAATCACATGGTACAAATGGGCTGTGATTGACCCTGTATGTACCATGTGATCACTGTGACCAATCACAGGGATCAACACAAAAGTGCACAATGAATGGTATGAATCAAAGTCATTCATTGTGTACAATTGTCATTTGATCTGCTGTGATTGGGCACAGTGATCATGTGGTACTCGGAGGGGCTGGTGTACTGATCAGTCATCTGCGGGTGACAGATGTGCGGACCATGGGGCACACACACGAGGTGAGTTCCTGGAAGGACACCATATGACATCCACCCGGGAACTACGAATGTCCCGCACGGGCATGACCAGGCGAGAACTGGTTAACTAAAGGCAAGTAGGCTTTTTATTTTGGGAATCTGTATTTTGCAAGGATGTGTTTTCTTAGCTTAGTGAATGAGGTATGGCTATGCTGACTTCCATCATACAGCCATGTGTAAAGAAAATTACCATTTTTTTCTGCCACATGATTAGTTATTCTTTGCAAACTGAGTTTTTAATCACATTCACTAAACTAAGGGAAAACTTCCTTGCAATGTGCAAACAGCCTTTTTTGCCTTTAGTAAATCAACCCCACAGAGTACAGGCAATGTTGGTGTTTTACTACAAGAATTAAGAGACCATAGAAAATAAAACTGACCAGCAGCAGGATAGTGTAGATCACATATAATAGGCTCTACCAATATCATTTTATTTTTACTATTGGGGTATGTGGGTGTGATGAATGTGAGTTATATAATGTGATGGGGTTTAGGTGCACACTATTCAATTTTTTTTTCTTTCAAATTTCGAATAAAGGCAGTCTTGCAAACAGGGGTAGCTCCAAGAACATATGGTCAGTAACTAAATGCTTAAAATGGCCCTATCAACATCTAATAAAACCAATAAACCCCCAAATTACCACCACCTAAAACAAAAATCCACTTTTTAAAGCTAAGAATTGCAGCAAAAAAAGCAATTTAACCACTTCAGCCCCGAAAGATTCTCCTGCTTAATGACCGGGCCATTTTTTGCGATACAGCAATACGTCACTTTAACTGACAATTGTGTGGTCGTGCGATGCTGTACCAAAACAAAATTGATGTCCTTTTTTTTCCCCACAAATAGAGTTTTCTTTAGGTGGTATTTAATCACCTCTATGGTTTTTATTTTTTGCACTATAAACAAAAAAAGCGTAAAATTTTTCTTAATTTTTATGTTTTTTACTTTGCTATAATAAATATCCCATTTAAAAAAAAAATGTCTTCCCCAGTTTAGGCCGATATATATACTTCTACATATTTTTGGTAAAAAAAAGCTCAGTAAGCGTATATTGATTGGTTTGCGCAAAATTTATAGCACCTAAAAATTAGGGGATAGATTTATGGCATTTTTATTATTATTTTTTTACTAGTAATGGCGGTGATCTGCGATTTTTATCATGACTGCAACATTGCGATGGACACATTGGACACTTTTGAGATTTTTTTGGGACCATTGACATTTATACAGCAATCATTGCTATAAAAGTGCATTACATTACTGTATAAATGTCACTGGCAGTGAAGAGGTTAACACTAGGGGGCGATCAAGGGGTTAACTGTGTTTCCTGGGTGTGTTCTAACTGTGAGGGGGAATGTAGCTGACTAGAGGAGAAGAGAGATTGTTGTTCCTACTTAGTAGGAACACACGATTTATCTCCTCTCTCCTGACAGAACTGGGATTTGTGTGTTTACACACACAGATCCTGGTTCTCGCTCTGTCACGAGCGATCGTGGGTGCCCGGCGGTCATCGCACCCTTTGGGCACTTGCATTAGCTCTGGGGATATGCTTCGGGTGCGCACGCCGCCAGAGACGTCTTAAAGAGCCAGCGTACAGCTACAATGGCTCATGCAGGGGAGCCAACCTGTCGCAGTGTAACTGCGGCGGCTGGTCCAGAAGTTAATATAAAATAATGGTCCTACCTATATACAATAAAAACCAATATGCCCTCAGAAATAAATGAAAACCCACAAATACCCACTTACATCTACTTTAACCCAATTGTATGGAAAACATGCATTTCAGTATACAGCCTTAAATAAAACTCCTCCTAAGTTATCATGAAAATTGTTTTGTCATGAAGGATTCCCCCCACTCAACTGAGAGGATACATGTTGCCAATGTGAGCATTTTGGATGCGGAATATAAAGTCTTTGTTTACTAAAATAGTACTGTCTTATCTTCAACAAGAATTTGACCTTCAACCTAATTATGTGCTAGCCTGTGACATTCTAAAAGAATGTATTTACCATTCAATAAACTGGTTAAAGAGGGATCAGTTTGAGCTCTGTTGTCATTGTACACCTTAGCAGTCTTTCGTATTGTACACATACTTTAGTTTAAACCATCTGTTATTTGAAGAGTGCACAGACTTGGTGGAAAAAAGCCTGATGGTCTATCAAGGTTGAGCTTCACAAACAACTTTACAATTGTATCTGTTGTGAACTTCATTTCCCAAAGAATGAATGTTGTTACTGGTATTATGTACTTGACTAAGGAAACATATAGCAAGAGAAGGGCATTGGAATGACACCAAGTGACAGGAAAGACTTTAAAATATTGGAATCAGGTAAAAGTAAGAAAAAATGTGAAAACACTAAGCTGAACTGCAAGCTTCTATAAAATACAGTTCACTCCATCTGTGTATTCATTTAAGAAAATACACTCTAGTATAAATCTCTTTCAACCAGCAATATGTAGATTAATATTTGCTTGCATAATGCAAAAGAAATGTTAGGCTATGACACTGTAGTAATGTTCCCCTTTGACACTGTAGTAGCTTACATTGTGCATGGCTGCTAGCTGTCAAACCTGCCTGTCACTAACAGCTCTGATCTACAATAATGCTCTGCAACCAAACAGTGTGATTCCTCATAATTTAAACACCCATGTCAGCTATAGCATGGTGATCACATGCTTGTCAATGTCCTGTACGCAGAGACATACATGGTTTAGATTTAAAGGAGACAGCGCAGAGTTAAAAAAGAAATAACAATTAAACAAATGAAAACTAAAAAGTATTTTTATGGCACATTGTTTATGCATTCATCGACCAATAAAAATTAAAATATTGTAGCAAATAAAAGCTTGTATGTCCTTAAAAACAATATAACATTTTTAAAGTAGGCAGCTACAGTGCCTTGCAAAAGTATTCACCCCCTTGGCATTTTTCGTGTTTTGTTGCCTCACAACCCGGAATTAAGATGGATTGTTAGGATTTGCAACATTTAATTTATAGAACATGCCCACAACTTTGAAGATGTTTTTTTTTTTATTGTGAAGCAAACAGCAGATAGGACAAAATAACAGAAAATGTCAATATGCATAACTACCTCCTTGGGTCAGTTGATTGCCTCCCATGGCTTTCAATATCATCTCTACGCTGATGACACCCAAATCTATCTCTCCACCCCCCAGCTCTCTCCATCTGTCTCCTCACGCATTACCAACTTACTAGCAGACATATCAGCCTGGATGTCACACCACTTCCTCAAACTCAACCTATCCAAAACCGAGCTCATGATATTTCCTCCCTCAGGTGCCACTTCCCCTGCTTTCCCTGTCAATATCAACGGCTCAACTATCAACTCATCTCCCCACGCCAGGGTCCTAGGTGTAATCCTGGACTCTGAACTAACCTTTCGACCCCACATTCTATCACTATCCAAAGCTTGCCACCTCAATCTCCGCAACATCTCCAAGATACGCCCCTTCCTAACCAATGTCACCACAAAGCTTCTAATCCACTCCCTGGTCATCTCCCGCCTCGACTACTGCAACTCCCTCCTCATTGGTTTACCTCTAAATAGGCTATCCCCACTTCAGTCCATCATGAACGCTGCTGCCAGGCTCATCCACCACACAAACCGCTCAGTGTCTGCTACACCCCTCTGCCAATCCCTCCATTGGCTGCCACTCAGTCACCAAATTAAATTCAAGATACTAACTATAACTTACAAAGCCATACACAACCTGGCCCCCAGCTACATCTCTAACCTAGTCACAAAATACCAACCTAATCGTTCTCTTCGCTCCTCCCAAGACCTCCTGCTCTCAAACTCCCTTGTCATCTCATCCCATGCTCGCCTTCAGGACTTCTCCAGAGCCTCCCCCATCCTCTGGAATGCTCTACCCAATCTGTCCGATTTTCTCCTACTTTATCCACTTTCAGACGATCCCTGAAAACTCATCTCTTCAGAGAAGCCTATCTGGCCCCCACCTAACAACTGTACATTTATCTTCTCAATCAGCACATCACCTACAGTTATTACCTCTTGTATCTTTTGACCTTCCCTCTTAGATTGTAAGCTCTAAGGAGCAGGGCCCTCTGATTCCTACTGTATCAAAGTGTATTGTATTTGTACTGTCTACCCTCAAGTTGTAAAGCGCTACGTAAACTGTTGGTGCTATATAAATCCTGTATAATAATAATAATAATAATAATAACTATTCACCCCCCTAAAGACAATACTTTGTAGAGCCATCTTTTGCCGGTATCACAGCTCCAAGTCACTTTGGATAAGTCTCTATGAGCTTGCCACATCTTACCACTGGGATTTTTGCCCATTCCTCCTTGCAAAACTGCTCCAGCTCCTTCATTGGATGGTTTGTGCTTGTGAACAGAAATGTTTAAGTCTGACCACAGGTGGACATCATTTCACTAATTATGTGACTTCTGAAGGTAATTGGTTGCACAAGAGCTTTTATGGGCTTCATAACAAAGGAGCGAATACCAGTTTTTTATTTCTGAAAAATAGTTTTATGTATATATTTTTTTAATTTAACTTCACCAACTTAGACTATGGTGTTCTGATCCATCACATATAATTCAGATTTAAAAAAATGAACTAAAGGCTGTAATGTAACAAAATAGGTAAAAAGCCAAGGGGGGGTGTGAATACTTTTGCATGGCACTGTAAGTCATGGAGTTATTATCAAGTTAACCGAAGCATATTGACTGCTGCTAAATATAATCTGAAAAAAAAAAGAATTAAAACAGGAGCACTGGAACATTATCTAGATATCAATGAAACCAAAAATGGTAGTGTGAGTAGTTGAAATCAGTCTATATCAGTTTTTAACAATCAATTACACTCTTCACACCAGTATTGTATAGAACTATCAGCATAATACTGTATGTCTGCAGGCACCAGGAGCCTACTTTATCTCATTTGTGTGGGGTCTTTCTGGTTATGCAGTGTTTCAGTAGATTGTGCAATACATTTCACATATTTGTCTTTAAAGGTTTTTGAAAATTCAGGTCATGGAATAACTAGTGGTAGTTAATTAAAATCTGCTGAACAGGGGGGGCGTGGCCAACCGGAGCAGACGATGGACGCTTAATTGCATAGCTCAGCAGCCAGGGGACACAATCCAGCGCAATCGACCCACACCACGACTCCATCCGCACCCATCCTCGCTCCAGGCATTCAGGAGACAAAGATGCAGCCATCCAGGAAAAGATTTACGGAGCACAAGCCCCAAAAACTGACGGAATTCGCTTACAAGCCGGCGGGCTGGGATTCCCAAGATGGCGCCGACCAGGCCGCGCCGCCCGAATCGTACACGGACCTCCCGGATGACATCCAGGACACACAGCACTCCACAGGTACGAATCCTGACAAGCACCAAGCCCCAGAGTGTGACCCTCTCCCCAGCAGCCCAGCAAAAGCTCGGATGAGGCTAGATACACTGCTGCTGCACACACAGCGCCAGCTAACTGAGGCCCAGGCTCCCATCCCCTTCTCCATAAACCAGGCCCTGCACTCCTCCATGGCCTCCTTCCCCACATCAGGGCAGCCAGTCATGGTCCAACTCTGAAGGACATGCTTCTATCCCTGCAGTCCTCCCTCATGAATGATCTTTCATCCATGTTTCATAGAGTCACCTCTGACATTCACAAGCTAGATGACAGAATGACTAATGCTGAGAGGGGAATACAGGCATGCACTTCCACAGTAAATGAAGTGATTGATTCTTATGACTCTGTTAAGGAAGAACAGGCATGGATGCACGCCAAAATGGCAGATTTAGAAGACAGGTCACGCAGGAACAACATTAAACTGAGGGGAGTCCCAGAGTCCATACTCCCCGTGGACTTACCACGTTACGTGAAAGAATTGATACACCTAGTGATAATTGAAGCCTCCCCACGAGACGCCATCATTGACAGAATACACAGAATCATCAAACCGTCCCACCTGGCAGCCTCAGTCCCTAGAGATGTACTGATGAGGGTTCACTTCTATCAAACCAAAGAAAAGCTCCTTATGGGCCTTAGAGCTAAATCTCCACTACCTGGCCCCTATACTGGGATTCAACTTTTCCCTGACCTGTCCAAGTACACCCTCCAACTGCGACGTCAACTGAACCCGATAACCAAAGGTCTGCAGAACCATAAGGTACCATACAAATGGCGCCACCCAGCCACCATCCTTGTTGTCCGCAATGGTCAGACACACGCAATAGGAGACCTGGACAAAGGCCTAAAGCTCCTCCACTCCTGGAGCATAATCCCTGACATGGCTGTCTCTGCCCCACAAACCAACGGTGCCATACCACCTCGTAGACAACAAACTCACCATCTCACCTGAGGATGCTCGCATCTCCGCTACAATGGCCGACAACTCTTACCACAGTTCCCCTGAGCTCTGACAGCCTGTTACCTTAACTCTCTACCTCCGGTGATACTGACTCTGTTTACCCCCACGTAGAGGATTCAACGGTGTCAAACACCCCCTCTAATCTTCGCTTTAGCTGAAATATACAGCAATATCATATCCATCAACAGCGAATCAAAATCCAAGTTCTTTTTCCACTAGTTTCCACACTATATACCAGTGATCTGTTAATGCATTTCTCTATTGGTTACTGACATATTGCTCTATCCGCAGCACTCTAGTCCACTTCTATTTCAGACCCTTGGATTGCCACCGGCACACCACTGCGCTCTAACTCCAAGACTCATCAGCAGCCAGAAGTAACAGCATCCCACTACCGGGACCTCAACACATCTGCACTCGGACTTCCACCTCCAGATCAACGTAGCTGACCCCCATCTACCACCAGACTCACCCGCCAGCAACGAACCGTAAGTGTTGCACTCAACACCCAACATCCCCACAGCCGCAAAATGCCATTCACTATACTGTCATTAAATGCCAACGGCCTCAATCATCCTGCCAAGAGACACTCACTATGGAGATCCGCTACAGATCTTCACAGTGACATCCTTTGCGTCCAGGAAACACACCTGCTTGCCAATGATACATCCCTATGCAAGAACTTCCGCTTTCCCCATATGTTCCACGCCACCCATTCAACTAAAACCAGAGGGGTCATGATTGCAATCAGAGACTCACTAGACTTCCAACTTCTAGATATCGGAAAGGACCCCGAAGGTCGTTTTATCATACTTACCTGCAAAGTCAACAAAGTGACCTACACCATAATCAATGTCTATGCCCCAAATTCTTGCCAAACGAAATTCCTTCACAGAGTCCTACGGAAAGCCAAACACATCCAAAAAGGACACCTAATACTCTGTGGAGACTTTAATCTCGTCCCTGAATTATCCATCGACTCTAGATCGTCAGCAACTAGAAGAGACTCACCTCTGAAAAGATTTATCTCCTCCCGAGACCTCTACGACGTTTGGCGCTGTTATCATGGCTCCGAACGGGACTACACTTTTTTTTCCTCCAGGCACCGCTCATATTCAAGAATAGACCTGTTCTTAACCGACAAGTTTATTCTACAAAATATATCTACCTCCACAATCCACACCACGACATGGTCGGACCATGCCCCAATCTCTATCACGATCCAAGATTCTAACTTACAAAAAAATACATTTATTTGTCGAGTAAACAACCATATCATTCAACACAACCAATATGCGCCAACTATTGCAGAACAAATAACCGATTTCTTTTCACTAAACAAAGGCTCGGTGCCCGACCCTGCCGTGGTGTGGAGTGCGCACAAAGTGTACATGAGAGGAATGTTAATTAAATTAAGTTCTCACCATAAGAAAAAGAGGACGCAACGTATAGACGACCTAACAACTCAAATAGCAGCCCTAGAATTGAAACACAAATCTGACCCCCGAGACCACCAGACAAATCACCTATTGTCCCTTAGACAGGAACTTAGAACACTACTCCTTCACTCTTACGAATTCCTCCAGAAAAAATTTAAGGCAACATCGTATTCTACCTCTAACAAAGCGGGGAAGAAACTAGCACAAAGACTAAAAGGTAGACGCACCAAAGCCAAAATCTCTCAACTTATCCACCCTCACACCAAAGCCCCACTGAGCAACCCCCAAGACATAGCCAATGCCTTCAGTGCCTATTATGGAGACTTATATAATCTAAAACAAGACCCTCTCACACCCCAACCTACTCCAGACGATATTGACCAATTTCTCAGGAAAGTCAAACTACCCACACTGACAACAGATCAACTGAACGCCTTAAATGCCCCCTTCACAGAAAAAGAAATAAAAACAACTATTGCCTCACTACCTAGCGGCAAAGCCCCAGGCCCTGATGGTCTCACTGGGGAATACTACAAGCAATTTTTACCCCATTTGACCCCATACCTAACTGAATTATATAACCACGTTGCCTCCTCTTCTGCTTTCTCTAAAGAATACTTGAATGCTTTAGTGATAACATTACCGAAACAAGGGAAACAGTCGAATATACCTCAAAATTTCCGCCCAATCTCTCTACTTAATCTCGACCTTAAAATTTACGCTAAAACCATAGCAACAAGATTGATCAAAATTATGCCCACTCTTATACACCATGACCAGACGGGGTTCACAAAAGGCAGACAATCCTCTGATGCCACCAGAAGGATGATAAACCTAATCCACCACGCTGAATCCACCGGAACGCCTTCTCTGCTCCTATCCTTAGATGCAGAGAAGGCGTTCGATAGGGTGCACTGGACCTATCTTGAAAAGGTCCTCCAAAAGTTTGGATTCCAGGGTCAGATTCTTGGAGCCATCATGGCACTATACTCCAACCCCAAAGCTCAAGTTTACACAGAGGGCATGCTTTCCTGCCCATTTCCCATAACCAATGGCACCCGCCAAGGTTGCCCTCTATCTCCCCTCATATTTAATATGCTCATGGAGCCCCTAGCAGAAAGTATCCGTTCTCATCCCAACATCTCTGGCTTACACATTGGAACCACACACCATAAGATCAGCTTATTTGCGGATGACATCATTCTTATCCTATCCAATCCGACCGTTTCCCTGGCTGAAGTACAACGTATGCTCCAATGGTTTAGTTCAATCTCCTACTACAAGGTGAACACATCCAAATCCTTCATCCTAGACATAAATATAAACGCCACCATAAAAAACCTTTTACAACTGCAATATCCTTTTGCATGGGCTGACACTGACATTTCTTACCTGGGCATTAAACTCCCAAGAAACACTAAAAGCCTCTATTCAAGTAATTTCCCTCCACTACTCCAGACTATACAACAAACAACACAACAAATAGCAAAACACGAACTTTCTTGGACAGGAAGGCTTGCGGCCTTTAAAATGATATGCCTCCCCCAAATACTTTATTATTTCAGAACCCTACCAATTCCACTACCCGCCACGTTTTTTAGATCCCTACGCACAATGTACAACAAACTCCTGTGGAATGGTAAACGTCCCAGGTGTGCACATCAACAACTGTTTAAACACAAGCAAGTGGGTGGTACGAGTTCTATAGATTTTGAAGATTACCATCTAGCAGCCATTTTGGCTCAATTACCCTGCTGGTTCCAACCATCTCCAACTATGCTATGGGGGCAAATTGAATGCTCCTCAATCAAAAGATCAGACCTGAAAACCTGGTTACTGAGTACCCCACTGGGCTCACCGATCCCAAAGTCCCTATCTCCAACTATTAAAGCATCGGCGCAAGCCTGGAGGAAAGTGTCCACCTCAATGAACCACACTCCCCATGAACCACAAACACATATCCCTCTAGCCACCTTGAAACATATAACACCTGAACTATCAGTAACCTCATGGACACATAAAGGCATAGGGTCCCTACAACACCTACTGCAAGACAACTCCCTCAAACCATTCGCCCAATTGCAATCCGAATATGCAATACCCACATCTGAGCATTTCACCTACCTCCGTATACAACACTGCCTCAAAACTGTCCCCCTTCCTCTGTACAACATCCACCCCAAGACTTGGGACTATCTCACTAACCCTAACACAAATCTCAGAGGAATCTCATACTTCTATAACTCCCTCCACCAAAAACATACCTTCACCAAACTAAAACCACACAAGAAATGGGAAATTGATCTGAACCACGAATTCACAGGCAATCAATGGCATCAAGCCTTCAAGTCAACATACAAGGCCACGAAATGCGCGGCCCTTTGGGAATTGGCGCAAAAAATTTCTCTGCGTTGGTATATGACCCCAGCCAGAATCGCGTCCATTAATCCTCAAATGCCAAACACATGCTGGAGATGTAACTCATCCCCAAGTGATCTTCTTCATGTTTTCTGGTCATGCCACCGTCTTAAAACGTACTGGGATAGTATTTTCCAGTTAATCTCACACATCACCCACATCAAAACTTCCCCCTCCCCAGCACTTGCGATCCTGAATCTTACTATTGAAGACTTTCCTCACCCCTTTAGAATAGTGACCACCCACGTCCTGATGGCAGCTAGACTTAATATAGCTAGACACTGGAAGTCGGCCACACCTTTAACCCTAACCCAAGTCGTCGACTTGATATCATTACACTACAGCTATGAGCATGCATCTGCTACTGACACAAACCATTATACAAAAATACAAACCAGCTGGCAACCATGGACCACCTGGACTAGACACTGCGCAATTCACGTATAATTTACTGCAGTACAACCCCTTTCTCTTGACCGAGCAATACTAAGAATAGAGTAAGTTTACATGCATATTTTCAGCTGGTAACCTTCCAGAATAACTCCTTTCTTTGGAATGTAACAAGATTAGATGGTCCACTTCGCTCCTGTGGCTCTAGAGATCCCACATGGGGGTTCACACTAGTGAAGTGGACCAGTCACGACTGCAAATATTACAAATGTTAGAGATACTGGTCATTATGTACTTATTGCACTAGTTTATTGTGTATGGACAAAGTTGTACTCTACCCCGTATGGAGTTATTTTCATTGCATTGTCCACTCATACGTCGATGCACGACGTACAATGTTCAATTGTACAATGTATACTCTGTGAAAATTAATAAAAAATTATTGACCAAAAAAAAAAATCTGCTGAACACACATCAGCTGAACCAAAAACTGCATTCCTCTATCAAGATGTCCACCTTCTCGCAGTGACACAGTGCTGATCAATGCATGTTAAAGCAATACTAGTGACAAGCTTTTTGCCCCCTGCCTGCCTTTTTTTGGGCAAAGCTTCCAGAGCCTAGTCCCTCTATAAAGCCCCATACACACGATCCGAATATCGGACGAATGATCGTCCGTTTTTGTTTGCATGCTAATCTCACATCGAATCTGATGAGTTTACTAAAGTCCCGAAAATTCCCGTACGACAGAATAAAAATTCGGAAGCGATGTCATGTGTTGCAATGCATTTGTATTGCATTTTCGAACGATAGCTGTACCGATTAAACGAAAATCGTACGATCTGGCATCGTACGGAAAAAATTTCCGTGCATGTCCGATAGAATAATATCGGATGAACTGTCCTGATCGGCTCTCGAAAGCTCTGTACTAACGATCCGATTATCGTACGATCGTTTCGAATGCGGCATTTTACGTACGATTTTCGGATCGTGTGTACGGGGCTTTAGACTATAAATGTTAGATATGATCGTAATACTATCAGATATTTTGAGCATGATCTGATATCCAGAGAAAGAGAGAGATAAACGAATAATATGAATATCTTATGTTCATCTGCAGACAAGCTGATCTATCTGGCAAAAACTCTTCTTTTTTAAATGAGCTCCTAGGATCACATTATTGCTTTCCAGCATAGTGGCCTTTGAAAGTCATTGAAATATCACCTGTTCAATGTCTAACACTTTATTAAATTAGCCATAAACATTCAGATTTAGGGACTGCTAGAGGTACCAATATTGATGAGATGACGTCTGTGAGTGTCAGCAGAAACTCTCAGTTGTGTTCTGTTGAAGGAAGGAGATAGCTAACCTGCCCAGATCACTGAAATTCACCCCTAACAATCTGGTTGCTGCCTTTTACTCTCTCCTACCCTCACTCCTTCTTCCTTATTCCTGCTCATTAAAGTAATACTATCAGATATTTTGAGCACGATCTGATATCCAGAGAAAGAGAGAGATAAACAAATATTATGAATATCTTATGTTCATCTGCAGACAAGCTGATCTATATGGCAAAAACTCTTCTTTTTTAAATGAGCTCCTAGGATCACATTATTGCTTTCCAGCATAGTGGCCTTTGAAAGTCATTGAAATATCACCTGTTCAATGTCTAACACTTTATTAAATTAGCCATAAACATTCAGATTTAGGGACTCCTAGAGGTACCAATATTGATGAGATGACATCTGTGAGTGTCAGCAGAAACTCTCAGTTGTGTTCTGTTGAAGGAAGGAGATAGCTAACCTGCCCAGATCACTGAAATTCACCCCTAACAATCTGGTTGCTGCCTTTTACTCTCTCCTACCCTCACTCCTTCTTCCTTATTCCTGCTCATTAAAGTAAACTTGTAAGCTTGGCACAGCGGATTTTGCATGTTTATAAAGTGCTTAGAAGAGTTTTTGCCAGAGAGCAGTCAGATCATACCAGCTTGTCTACCTACTATGATATTCAGGAGGAATCAGGATTACCACACATAGCTTGCACTTTAATAAAACCCCACTTATCTTGCAACTCCGCAGTAGCTTTCAGCATTGCACAACTTAACATGAAAAGGCTTTTCTAGAAGCAGTTGTGCTTCTACACAGATATAGATTCATAACTAATGCCGCGTACACACGACCGGTTTTTCCGTCGGAATAAACTCTGAAGGTTTTTCCGACGGAGTTTCGTTGAAACTGTCTTGCCTACACACGATCACACCAAAGTCCAACTGTCTAGAATGCGGTGACGTACAACATGTACGACGGGACTAGAAAAAGGAAGTTCAATAGGGAGTAGCCAATAGCTGCCGTCTTGTACTTGCTTCCGAGCATGCGTCATTTTTGGTCCATCGGAACAGCATACAGACGAGCAGTTTTCCCGATAGGAACTGATTCCATTGGAAAGATTTAAAACATGTTCTATTTCTAGGTCTGTAAGAATTTTCGAAAAAAAAGTCAGATGAGGCCCACACACGATCGGAATGTCCGATGAAAAGATTCCGTCTGACCTTTCCTGCCGGAAAATCCAACCGTGTGTACACGGTATAAGGGTTCACTTGCCAGTAGAGGGGAAAATGTCTCATACTGTACAGTATGTCTCTCAAACAGCCACACTAGACAATTTCAGATTTTTTTTTTATTAAATAGCTTTAGCCTGTCTGCTTCCTATTTAATGTGTACCTCTCTGGGCTGATGGCACCTCCATTGTCCCTTAAGCGGTCCACAGCTTAAACAAAGATCTCCCATCCAAGATCTTTTCCAGAAGTACTATACACCAGTGGTTCTCAACCCTGTCCTCAAGTACACCCAACAGGCCATGTTTGCAGGTTTTCCTTTATCTTGCATGGGTGCTTTAAATCAGAGAATCAGAGTCAATGGTTTGGTATTTTGGACAGCTATTTTATCTAAGAGAAATTCCCAAAACATGGCCTGTTGGGGGTACTTGAGGACAGGGTTGAGAATCACTGCTATACACCACTCTTGTTTAAATTAAGTTTCCCACAGCCCTCTCCTTAACTCTAGGTTCACCTCAAGCAGCTCTGTATCTAGATCCTCCAACAGCTGCATCCTCCTGCAATTTCTGCAGCCTGGCCCATAAAAATCTAGTGCCAGGCAGTATCCCATTCAAATCCAAAAGACTGAGGTGTCCATTTATGAAATAGAGAAAAGCCGAGATCCTGATGATCACAGCTAATCTCTCAGGTGTGCCAGTTTTTAAAGCTAAGATGAGGATTGGAGAACATGTTCTCCACTTCTCATCACAGGACACACCCTTCTGTCATTGAGATGTCCGGTTTATTAAGGTGAGATCTGAAGATCTCACTGGCCACCTCTGTAAAATATCTCTGTCCCAGATTCTATAGTCCAAAGGTGGAGAATCTGGATGAGAAGCTGCTGAGATGTGAGGAAAAAGGCTTCTTTATTCCTAATATCAGCAACAGCTGATATAAATATTAACTATATATGTTTATGTGTGTATATATGTATACATGTGTTTTATATATACAGTATATATATATATATATATATATATATATATATATATATACTGTATATACGGTATACACACACAGTATCCAAAAATATTATTATTATTATACAGGATTTATATAGTGCCAACAGCTTGCGCTGCGCTTTACAACATGAGGGCAGACAGTACACTTATAAATCAATACAGGAGGGATCAGAGGGCCCTGCTCGTTAAAGCTTACAATCTAGAAGGGAGTGTCAAGTGGAAACAAAAGGTAATAACTGTGGGGGGTGAGCTGATGTAGAAAATGAAAAAACAGTTGTTTTTAGGTGTGGGTAGGGTAGGCTTCTCTGAAGAGAAGGGTTTTCAGGGATTGTCTAAAAGCTAATAGAGTAGGAGATAAGCGGGAGTTAAGCCGTATCTTAATGTATTGTAAAATGTAATGTCTTTTTGGACCCATTCACATCTAAGCAATGCAAAATTGTTGGCAGAATTGTGCAATTCTTGCCACGATTCCAAATTGCGCTAAAATTGTGTCAAAGTATGCAATGTGCTTTTGGGTGCCATTCACTGTTAATGGCACACCAAATGCAATTAGCAGACATGCATTTTGCCGCACATTTTGTCATTAGACAAATACGCTCCCAGCATGTCAAAATGCACATTGAAAAAATGCACAACGCTCCATGCCCAAACAATTTTCAATTTGACTTTTTGCCCTTTTTCATGCTCATTTTGGTACAGTTTTTCAACACACTTTTTGCTGCTTTTTTAACACACATTTTGCCATGTTTTTAAAATGAATTTTAGCACATTTTTATGTGCATTTTGGTGCTTTTTTATCATGTATTTTGGCTATTTTTTTACCTGCTTTTTTGTGCATTCCAGAAACACATACAAAATTCATGTTATGCTTGCGGTGCCATTAATTGTTAATGACACCCCAAAAGTGTAAAGCAATTGTCCTGTTTGCCAAAATACGCATAAGAACCAAATTAAAATGCAAAATTAAAAAAGTGCCAAAATACATGCTAAAAGAAGCGCCAAAATGTACATTACAAACCACACCAAAATGCCTATTAAAATACCCTGTCCCAAAATGTGCGTTAAAGCGACAAGATGTGTGTTTAGAAAAGTGCCAAAATGCGCAATAAAAAAAAAAATGGCCAGATGCGCATTAAAAAAATATGGCATGTTAAAAACTGGAAAATGTGCATAAATAATGTTAAAATGCTCAATAAAAAGGGCCCAAAATACACATTTAAAGAATGTGCCAAAATGTGTGCAAAAAATCTGTGAGTTAAAAAAAAGTGTCAGTGGTCAGTGATTAATATTTTCATGTAATTACGTGGTCTTTTTAACTTTGATTTCACTTTTTAAACTCAGCTGCTCGGTACTCTCAGCTGTTCTCAGAGGAAAAACTTCTCCTCTCGTCTCCTTCTGAGAACAAATGTTCTCCGCTTGATAAACAGAGTGCCAGAGGAGATGATTTTTCTCTGAGAACTGAAATTAGATTATCTCTGTTTAATTAAACGTACACCAAGAATGTGAAAGCATGGCAACCAGGCATTAGAATTTTAACAGCCAGAATGCAGATATTTTGGGAGATAGTACAGAGCTGATGAAGGGGGAACACAATATATTGAGAGGGCTAGGGCTGGAGGAATAAACTTGTACATGTACTTTAACCACTTCAGCCCCAGGAAAATTTGGCTGATGAATGACAAGACCATTTTTTGCGATTCGGTACTGCGTCTCTTTCACTGACAATTGTGCTGTCGTGCGACACTGCACCCAAACAAAATTGATGTCCTTTTTTCCCACAAATAGAGCTTTCTTTTGGTGGTATTTGATCATCTCTGCGTTTTTTATGCGCTATAAACAAAAAAAGAGCGACAATTTTGAAAAAACACAATATTTTGTACTTTTTACTATAATAAATAGCCCCATTTTTTTAAAAAGAAACCAAATTTTTAGGCCGATATGTGTTCTTCTACTTATTTTTGGTAAAAATTTGCAATAAGCGTATATTGATTGGTTTGCGCAAAAGTTATAGTGTCTACAAAATAGGGGATAGATTTATAGCAATTTTATTATTATTATTTTTTTTACTAGTAATAGCAGCGATCTGTGATTTTTATCAGGACTGCGACATTATGGCGGACACATTGGACACTTTTGACACATTTTTGGAATTATTGGCATTTATACAGTGATCAGTGCTATAAAAATGCACTGATTACTGTAAAAATATCACTGGCAGGGAAAGGGTTAACCCCAGGGGGTGATCAAGGGGTTAACTGTGTTTCCCTGTGTGTGGGGTTAACTGTGTTTCCTTGTGTGTGGGGTTAACTGTGTTTCCCTGTGTGTGTTTCTAACTGTAGGGGGAGGTGAATGACCTAGAGGAAATGACAGATCGTGGTTCCTAGCTATTAGGAACTCACGATCTGTCTCTCCTCACAGAACAGGGATGTGTGTGTGTGTTTACACACACACATCCCTGTTCCGTGCCTGCAATTGCTCGTGGCCGACGGTCATCGCGAACCATCGGCCACAAGCATCGGCACCCCCCGAGTGCAGCGCTCACGTGCGCCCCTGCTATCCCGCCTAAAGGAGTCAATGTACAGCTACGACGGCTCGTGGGATCGTGCAGACCTGCCGCAGTATAATGACGGCAGCTGGTCCGCAAGCGATTAAAGTCTGTTAGCATTACTTGCTAGTTAGATACCTTTTCAAAACACATTTGTTTCAAGGTAGATATTTACACCCCTACAGCATATTGTAGATTATATATACCTTTCATTGTGCAGCACTTTTTGCATGCAAGCACATTATAAAACAAAGGAATACAATATTATTAGAAATAATAATCATTTGAAAGACAAATGATCAAACCAGTTCTGATGAAGTTTTGCAGAAATCTGAAATGTTCTGAAATATTTTGCATATTCATTTAAAAAGCAAAAGAGCTGCAATGTGATAATAATGCAAAGGAACATATGCCTAGTGAATTGTGTTAGATTAAGACTCATTATTTTTCATTTGTGGTCAGAATAATATCTTTCTCCTTCTGCATGCATCACAGCCATCCCAATTAACGTCTCTTAGCAATGGCAACATTATCTGTGTGATATATTTGTTCATTTAAAAATGAAGTAGGTTAGAAATGTCGGCAGTTTTTAAACAAAACCTAATAATAAGCTTAAGATCTTATTACACTTCCATTAAGCTAAATAATGCTAGATTTAAGGCTGCCCACTGTAGCCCCTCTTTGTTACTTACTTAGTTTGAATGAGAATCGCCTTTCCTTTCATTACATACCATTATATTTTAAGTGGAATAGAAGGGCCAAGATCACAAAACCAAATATTGAGTACAAACTTTATTAATAGCATGATTTCAATCTCTGTACATTTCAACAGTTGTCTCACTTTTTTCGGTGTCCTTTGCTATAGTCAGTTCAAATTTGAAGCAAAAAGTGAGGCTTATTTAACATAACCCCATGAATATGAGAGCTGGTCACTGCAGTGCAAGGGTAAATGAATAGGTTAACCTGTGCATTGATGTTATAAGAAGCTTCTTTTAACCACCCCAATACTGGGCACTTTCACCTCCTTCCTTCCCAGACCAATTTTCAGCTTTCAGTACTCTCACAATTTGAATGACAATTACTCAGTCATGCTACACTGTACCCAAATGAAATTTTTATCATTTTGTTCACACAAATAGAGCTTTCTTTTGGTGGTATTTATTCACCACTTCATTTTTATTTTTTGTGATATAAACGAAAAAAGAGCAAATATTTTGAAAAAAAAACCCACAATTTTCTACTTTCTGTTTTAAAAGAAACCAAAATAATTAAATTGTGTCGAAAATTTAGGCCAAAATGTTTTCTGCTACATGTCTTTGGTAAAAAAAATCCCCATAAGTGTATGATCATTGGTTTGTGTGAAAGTTACAGAGTCTACAAGCTATGCTACGCATTATTGAAAATTGAAAATGTATCAATCCTAATGCACTGATGGCCTATCTCTTGAGGCCCTAAAATGTCAGGACAGTAAAAATACCCCCCAAATTACCCCTTTTTGGCAAGAAGACAGTCTGAGGTAATTATTAAGAGGCATAGTGAATTTTTTGAAGTTGCAATTTTTTCCCCACAATGCTTTGGAAAATTAAGAAATATATATATATATATATATATATCTTCACTAAATTGTCAGATTTACAGGTTATTTCTCACACACGGTGCAGGCGTAATTGCAATTACACCCCAAAATACATTCTGTTATTCATCCTGAGTATGGCGATACTCCATGTGTAAGACATTTCCACAGCCTAGCCACATACAGAGCCCAACATCCATGTAGCACCATCAGGTGTTCTAAAGGCATAAATTACACATTTCATTTCCTGAGTACCTATCACATGTTTGAAGGCCCTGGAGCACCAGGACAATAGAATTACCCACAAAATGACCCTATTTTGGAAAGAAAACACCCCAATGTATATTCTATGAGGCATAATGAGTCTTTTGAACATGTAATTTCTTTCCAAAAGTTTTTGGAAAATGTTGGAAGAAAATTAAAACTTATTTTTTTCCTCACAAAGTTGTCAATTTAGAAGATCTTTCTAACACATAGCATGTACATAGCCAAAATGACACCCCAAAATACATTCTGTTATTCATCCTGAGTATGGCGATACCCCATATATGAGACTTTTCCACAGCCTGGCCACATACAGAAGCCCAACATCCATGTAGCACCATCAGGCGTTCTAAAGGCATAAGTTACACATTTCATTTCCTGAGTACTTATCACATTTTCGAAGGCCCTGGAGTACTAGGACAATGGAATTACCCACAAAATGACCCCATTTTGGAAAGAAAACAACCCAATGTATATTGTACGAGGCATAATGAGTCTTTTGAACCAAAATGACACCCCAAAATACATTCTGCTACTCGTCCTGAGTATGGCGATACCCCATGTGTAAAGCTTTTCCACAGACAATGGAATTACCCACAAAATGACCCCATTTTGGAAAGAAAACAACCCAATGTATATTCTATGAGGCAACTTCAGTCTTCTAACACATAGCATGTACACACCAAGAATTACACCCCAAAATACATTCTGCTGAGCAAAGGGTAAAAAAAAGGCTCACCTGTGGTTTTAGCAGGCAGAAATACCGTTCCAGAGCAGTCAAAGCATTTGTCCAGACAGCCAAAGGAAATTTCTAGGAATTGTCCAGGCAGCAGACAGATATGGAAAAGTATGAACATGGTTTAGTACAGTCCAAGGTTTAGCAGGCAGTTCAGGTAACAGGCAGAGGCATGGCCAGTTCAGGTGGCAGGCAAAGGCATGGCCAGTTCAGGTGGCAGGCAAAGGCATGGCCAGTTCAGGTGGCAGGCAAAGGCATGGTCAGTTCAGGTGGCAGGCAAAGGCATGGCCAGTTCAGGTGGCAGGCAAAGCCATGACCAGTTCAGGTGGCAGCAGGCAGCACTATAACACTGGGCCTTGGTCAGGTAAGACCTGAGGACAGGGGTAGAGGCTTCTTCCCACCCAAATCTCTATGAAGCCTCCGAGTCTCCAGACCCTAATCCAAGAAAACTAAAAACCTGGAGAAAAACATTTCTCCACTCAGAAAACCTTTTCTGAAGCCCCTCACATATGTGAGACCCCTGTGCTGTACAGTGGCAGGGCAAATGATCAGTTTAGGAGGCAGGCAAAAAGCATGGTCATTTAAAAGGCCAAGGTCAATTCACATTGAGGGCAGAAACATGTTTGGCAGAGGCATAGTCGTTAACAGTCCAGGTCATTCACAGAAATGGCAGATAGTGGAAACTGGAAAAAAATGCTCACTGCCACACCATTCATGGTGTCCCTGATCACTGGCACACTGGTTACAGTGTCCATGATTAGGGATGAGCCCGATGTTCGAACGTAACATTGAGTGTTCGCCCATTCATCGAATTTAAAATATTATAAGTAGCAAAATTACATTTGTAAAGGAAAAGATATCATTTAAATACTGCTCTGCGGCTGTAATGTATACATAAAAATCATTGAAAAAATCGGCATGAGTCCCCCCCAGTCAATTACCAGGCCCTTTGGGTCTGGTATGGATATTAGGGGAACCCTGCACTAAAATGTTTTTTAAAAATGGTGTGGGGGTCCCCCTAAAATCCATACCAGGCTCTTCAGGTCTGTTAAAATTTTAAGGGGAACCACATGCCAAAATAAAAAAAATGGCATGGGGCCCCCCCAAAATCCACACCAGACCCTTATCTGAGCACGCAACATGGCAGGCCGCAGGAAAAGGGGGAGGGGATGAGAGAGCACTCCCCCTCCTGAACCGTACCAGGCCTGAACATGGGAGGGTGCTTTGGGGTCCCCCCAAAACACCTTGTCCCCATGTTGATGGGGACAAGGGCCTCTTTCCCACAAGCCTTGCCCGGTGGTTGTTTATCAGAATCTGGAAGCCCCCTTTAACAAGGTTTCCCCTATGTGAATGGGTATCAGGTACATTGTACCCCTTCACATTCACAAAAAAAGTGTCAACAAAGTAAAAATGACAGGAGACAGTTTGGGACAAGTCCTTTATTAAAAAATAAGAAATAAAAAAGTGTCCTGTGATGTCCATTCATCATAAGGGTCTGGTATGGATTTTGGTGGGGACCCCCATGCCATTTTTTAAAAAAATTTGGGACAGGGTTCCCCTTAATATCCATACCAGGCCCTTCAGGCCTGGTATTTTTTTTTAAATTTTGGTGCAGGGTTCCCCTTATATTCATACCAGATCCAAAGAGCCTGGTAACGGACTGGGGGGAACGCACGCCATTTTTTTCATTGATCTTTATCTAAATTTGCCGGGATCCGACAATGCATTACAGCCCCGAGCAATTTTAAATGACATTTTTTCCTTTAAAAATGTCATTTTGCTGTGGTGCTGTTATAAACACGGGAAAGATATGCTACTTTACAGGCAGACTAAGAAGAGCCCCCAGGCATGATATTTAAATAAATATTTCATTTTTATTGTTTCACTATACTCATTATTAAAATCACTGCTCCTGAAAAAAAATTTTTTTTTTTGCATTGATATATGTCCCCTGGGGCAGGACCCAGGTCCCCAAACACTTTTTTGGCAATAACATGCATATAAGCCTTTAAAATGAGCACTTTTGATTTTTCATGTTCGTGTCCCATAGACTTTAATGGTGTTAGCCTTTTTTCCACACCAGTTACAGTGTCCATGATCACTGGCACACCAGTTTTAGTATCCCTCTTCACTCCCACACCAGTTACTGTGTTCGTGATCTCCACCACACCAATTACGGTATCCATGATCACTGTCACACCAATTATGGTGTCCGTGATCATCACCACACAAGTACCAGTGTCGCTGATTAATGCCACATCAATCATGTAGTGACTTATCACTGTCACCTACTCACAGTTTTGCTAATCACTGCCGCACCACTCACAATGTCTGTGATCACTGCCACAGCAGTCATATTTTCCTTGATCATTACCACATCAGTCAGATTGTCCCTGATTACCACCACACCACACACCACACACCACACCTGTAACTCACCAGTTACAGCATCCCTGATCACCACCACACCAGTTCCAGTGTCCCTGATCACTGCTACATCACTCATCTTGTCCTTGACCACCGCTATATCAGTTAAAATGTCCCTGATCACAACCACACTGGTCATTTTGTTCCTAATTACTGCCACACCAGTTACGCTGTCTGTGATCACTGCCACACCAGTTACAGAGTCCATCATCCTCGTCACACCAGTACCATTGTTCCTGATCACCACCACAGTGGCCTGTTTACTGACCACATTTCTGCCTGCTGCTTGGACTGATGCTTTGCCTGCTTGCTGACCATGTCTCTGCTTGTGCCTGAATGGACCCATCTGCACATCCCTCTGACTATGTTCCTGTGAGACATCAGTCCCAGTCATCCCCTGTGGACAAATGCAATCCTAGAACCACATGACCTGTTTTGTTCTTCCTTTCTTCAGCCTTCTGTACTTCCTGGCCAGAGAACATTCAATTCTTGGGGTCAGCCACATACAAGAGGCTTGCTTAGCTTATAGGAACTCGAACTGCGATAGGTGGCACTAAACTAAACTATAGTCCTGACCACTCATACAGAGGGGACCATTACAATACATTGGTTTTGACAAAATTGGTTGATTTATAGTAAAGATGCAATGGGGATGATTTACTAAAAGTGGAGAGTGCAAAATCTGGTGCAGCTCTGCATGGAAACCAATCAACTTCCAGGTTTTTTTCATCAAAGTTTAATTGAACAAGCTAAAGTTGGAAGCTGATTGGCTACCATGCACAGTTGCACCATATTTTGCACTCTCCAGTTTTAGTAAGTCAACCCCAATGTCTGGTACATAATGAGTCCAGACACTAAAAAGGTCTCACACATGTGGTATCATCAAACTTAAGAGGAGTAGTAGAATGTGTTTTGGTGTGCAATTCTAAGGATGCCCGTGATGTGTTTGAGAAATATCTTTATTAAATTGCCAACTTTGTGTAAAAAATGTGTTTTCATTTTCTTTCCACATCTTACAAAAACTTTTAGCAAAAAAAGTCTTCAAAAGACCCACCATGCCTTTTAAAAAACACCCTGAGGTGTTTACTCTCCAAAATGTGGTCATTTTATGGGTGTTTCCACTGTCCTGGTGCTCCAGATAGTGGATGGACCACCCCTGTAATGTAACCTTAAATCGGTAGTAAAGTCTCTATGACAATATAAAATAATGTGCCCCCCACTGTGGGTTGAAGCCATAATGTACTAGTATGCACCACTACAAATACATTCTAACAAACTTACCTAAAAAGGGAGCCCTCCGGCGATGAGCTGTCAGGGCTCTCCTCGGTCCCCAGCACTTCCATCTTCACCGGTCTTTATTTCAGGTTTTGCATCTGCTTGATTGGCCGTGTCCGACAGTGATGCCACATTGCTGTGGCACGCAGAGCGGGCCGTAAATGTTATCTGAGCTGTGCAAGTGCGGCTCAGATCACGTAACCCAATGACAGGCAGGGGGGACATGTATGACATAAGAGACCTCTAGAGTCTCTTCTGTTCTAAAAAGCTTACCTGTCAGCAGATTTGAAAGATTCTAAATTTACTACCACTTTAATGCTAATTGTGATCCTTATTCCTTAGTTGTCTCCTTACACTGTCTAGTTGGCCATCTATGTCTTTTTTTGCTGATTATTCGCTGGATATGTATGCATTGTACCAAGTCATTTTGCATAATTTATGCTGTTTTCTTGCAATTGACTTTAATAAAAAACACCTTTGTTGTTAAAAAAAAAAAATAAGACTTGTTTCAGCAGTAGTAAACTGGAAAATTAAAGAAAAAAAAAACTTTTCCTCTGCAAGGCAATATTATAATAGACAATGACAGGGCTTCCATCTTTGCCCGGTCTTCGTTCCGGGTTTGTGGGCTCCGGTCCTCTGAATAGCCAAGCCACGATGATGTCACGCTCACGCATGCGTGCATGAGTCACAGTATACGGCACCGAGCTCAGAAGGAATGGCACAGGTATGCCGTTCCTTCAGAGCGCCTGCGCTAGTGACATTACTGGATGTTGCATACGTAAATATCTCCTAAATGGTGCACATTTAGGAGATATTTACAGTACCTACAGGCAAGTCTTATTATAGGCTTACCTGTAGGTAGAACATAAACAAATGGACTTAACTACCACTTTAAAACAATCATTAGTGTTGGCATCTTAGCACAAGGGGGGGGGTTCTTCTCTCTCTCTCTCTTTCTCTCTCTCTCTCTCTCTCTCTCTCGGTACCTACAGCAGCAGATAATGGCCTCCAATGCTGAATAGTATCATCTTACCATTAATGCAGATGACAGATGAGTCTGTAAGTTAGCACAGTCCCAAGCCTTCTGAAATGTTAGTATGACTTTCCTACCATAAAACAACTTGAGAATCAGGCCCCATACCACACTAACATAGGGTTTTCAAAAGATATTCTGATGTCACTGTCACTTATATCATAAGCACTGGGTGACAAAAAAAACCCATTATGATTAACAGCGTGAGAGGAGAACTGTCAGTTGTCATGCTGCTGTGAAAGGCAAGCCGGTGATGTGACTGCATCCTAAGTGGGGCATTACTGGCCAGAAGGTTAGAGAGAGCGACCTGATGTGTTGATATCAAGTAGAAACTTACACTTAAAATCCTGTAGAGGGAATATTAATGTAGTTGAAATCAGCACAAAGCATTTAGTAGGCATAAGTTATTCATGTAAGACAAAATAAAATAGTGTTAGAGTCACTCAGATTATAATACTAATGAACAAACTTTTTTTAGACATAAATATTCTGCATTTGTCACACAGACAGACTTAACGGTCACCAGGAGTCGCAAAACAGGATACACAATTTCAAAATATATTAAGCTCTGTCACGGTACTAAACCTACTACAGAATGAAGCTTCATAAAGCAACAGCTAGTGTTTTAGATATACATTTCATTTACACTTGATAGGAGATTTCAGCTAAAAAAAAAAAAAAAAAAAAGCCAAGCCACAAAAAAGGTTAATAATATCTGAAAGCAGTTTGGGGTCCCCACTGGGATTCTCATTCTTGTCCCTATCCTTACTCCAGTTCTTTCAACAACAAAGTCCACCATAAGAACTAGGCATGCTGTATGCTGCCATACTCTCTCCTTTGATTCAAAGGAGCTATCAGATATGGCTGATTTCTGAAGACAGTTCTGTATGAGAAGGCTTCATTCGCCCCCAGTGACAACCATCATCAGGAGGTATTTCTGGAGCTGACACCAGAGCCCTAAAAAATTTCAGATACTGAACACAATGCCTTTGATTTGTCGACCAACTGCTGAGTGTTCACATTATAAAAGGCATTGGATGAGCAGTCTGCAAAACACAAATGGACCTAGCGAAGTGCACTGAGCAAAGACCTTAGATTATAAATAAGCACCACAGGGATAAAATGCAGTCAGCATGAGAGAGTGTTGCTGAATTGAGGATCACAGACAGAGGGAATTAGCTAAATGATGTAAACTAGACAGTTCCTAGTGCATAAATACATTACAAATAAAAAAGTGATTGCACTGTAAGTATGTGCTGAGATGCTCTATTAACAGCAAGGAAAAACATGACAAGGGGGAGATTTACTAAAACTTGTGCACACAGAAACATGTCCAGCTCTTTTAGTAAATTCCCCTGCAATTTCAGCAATATTTCAAAATGTTTGGTAAACGAAAAATGCAGAATTCTTTATTAATGGCAAACAAGGTAAGGCAACCTATGAAATCTATTTTCTGGGGAAACAATTAGTCCCAGTACCAGCTAGCAAGACTTTCTAGAACTTGTAGATCATCAGTATTTGGGTGTATGTTTATCAAACAGAGTTAATTTATCTCATTTCAGTTCTCAGCAGTTCTCAGAGAAAAAATGTCTCCTCTGGCACCCTGTTTATGAAGCGGAGAACATTTGTTCTCAGAAGGAGAAGAGAGGAGAAGTTTTTCCTTTGAGAACACCTGAGATCTTTGTAGAAGGAGGAGGGCTGCCTCTGATCTCCTGAGATACCTGTGTGATTACAGAGCAGCTGAGTTTTAAAAGTGAAACATAAAGTTAAAAAGACTGTGTTATTACATGAAAATGACAAGCACTGGTGCTTTTTTTAACTCAGTTTTTTTACACACATTTTGGCACATTTTTTAAATGTGTATTTTGGCTCTTTTCTTTTACTCATTATTCAAGTCCATTTTGACGTTTTTTAACATGCCGTATTTTTTTTAACGCACATCTGGATATGTGTTTTTTTTTGTGCATTTTGTTATTACATGAAAATGACAAGCACTGGTGCTTTTTTTAACTCAGTTTTTTTACACACATTTTGGCACATTTTTTAAATGTGTATTTTGGCTCTTTTCTTTTACTCATTATTCAAGTCCATTTTGACGTTTTTTAACATGCCGTATTTTTTTTAACGCACATCTGGATATGTGTTTTTTTTTGTGCATTTTGGGGCTTATTTAAACGCACATTTTGGCCCTTTAGTGCACATTTTGGCACAGGTTATTTTAACAGGCATTTTGGTGTGGTTTGTAACGCACATTTTGGTGCTTCTTTTAGCATGTAGTTTGACACTTTTTTAACATGAATTTTGATTTGCTTGTTATATGTATCTTGGCAAACAGCACATTTGCTAGCCACTTTTGGGGTGCCATTAACAATTAATGGCACCACAAGCATATCATGCATTTTGCATGTGTTTCTGGAATGCACACAAAAACGCAGGTAAAAAATAAGCCAAAATACATATTAAAAAAGCATCAAAAAGTGTATCAAAAATGCACACAAAAAAGGCCCAAAAAACTAAATTTACATTTTTTTGGCATGGAGCAATGTACACTTTTTCAATGCACATTTTGGCACGTTGGTAGTGTATTTGTCAAATGATAAAATGTGTGGCAAAATGCATGTCTGCTAAAATACATTATAACTATACTGTGTGTGTGTTTGTACTGCATGTGTGTATATATATATATATATATATATATATATATATATATATAGTACATTTATATACTATATTTATATACTATATATGTATAAAACTCATATATACACACATAAACATATGTAGTTATTATATATATCAATCTTTAAGCTTTCTATTGCTGATATTAGGAAGAAAGAAGCCTCCTTCCTCACATCACAGTAGCTTCTCACCCACAGTAGATCTCACCTTCATAAACTGGTCATCTGTGTAAAAGTGAATGACAGAAGGGTGTTTCCTGTGATGAGAAGTGAAGAACATGTTCTCCACTCCTCATTTCAGCTCAGCTTCATAAACTGGCACACCTGAGATATCGCTGTGATCATCAGGATCTCGGCTCTTCTATGTTTGCTTTTTTTTTTTAATATAAGTTAAAGCCAGTGGTGATCAAATACTACCATGAGAAAGCTCAATTTCTGATAAAAAAATTATATAAATTTAATTTGTGTACACTGTTGCAAGACCATGCAATTGCCAGTAAAAATAGCGCAATGCTGAATGGTAAAAAATGGCCTTATCATGAAGGGGGTAAAATTTCCCTGAGCTGAAGTGGTAATGCATTCCTTGCACTAAGGTAAAAAAATGTAATACTGGTTGTATTGCCCCCTCACCTCCCTTTATACTGTACATACCTATTCTCAATCCAATGCTGTACCCATTTGCATTGGTGCTGGTCTCACTCTCTCCTCACAGGCTCAGAGACAGCAGCAGGAGCCATAGGCTCCTACTGCTGTCAATCAAATCCTGTGAGCAGAGAGAGGGAAATGGGGCTTAGCCGCTTTATGTGTGTCAATATATGCACACAGCCTGAATCAGGAGCAAGCCTGCAGATGTGCCACTATAGGAAGCTGCTTCCTATGGTGGCACACAGAGAAGACGAGGAACCAAGAGCTCTGGTGGAGGACTCCTGAAGAGGAGGTTCCAGCCTGCTCTATGCAATACTTTTACACAGAGCAAGTAAGTATACCATGGGGGGCACAGTGGCTAAGTGGTTAGCACTTCAGTTTACCAGCATTAGGGTCATTGGTTTGAATATCAACCAAAGCAGTACCTGCAGGGAATTTGCATGTTCTCCCCATGCCTGCATACATTTCCTCCATGTACTCTGGTTTCATCCCACCTTCCAAAGTCAAGCTGGTAGGTTAATTGGCCCAGGTCTAAATTGGCCCTAGTATGTGTATGTATGAATGTGAGTTAGGGAATGTACAATATATATGTAAAGTGCTGCGTGAATTGATGGTGCTACATAAGTAAGTACCTGTAATAAGTTTAAAAATACCCTTTACAATTACTTATGTCCCACTATGTTTTTGGACAGTAAAGTGATGGACATTTATTTCTGCAATGCTATTTAAACGGTACTACAGCAATCACCATCCAGTCAGTGTGCCTCTCCTCTGTGTATGACCTGTATAGTTAATGCATCTACTGCACCATTACCAAAGTCCATGCTTTAATCCCCTCATTACAAACATGTTTCCCCATTTCCAAAAATTGTGTTAGAACATAAAATCACCTTCGGGTGTCTACACTCCAAAAAGGAACTGTTTATTGAAGGGGAGATGTACTGTCTTGGCTTTTTTATTTGACATGTTTCATAGCAGAAAGTAAGAACAAAAATGTCTTTACAAATATAATTCATTGGAGTACAGTGTAGCATAACTGAGTAATTGGCTGTTAAATTATCACAGCACTGAAAACTGAAAAAAATCACAGCATTGAAAACTGATAATGAAAGGGTATTACTGAAGTACTGAAGTGGCTGGGAAACTGGACTGCCAGGGATACTATTACACATGCACACAGTTGCACAATGACACACAGAAAACTCTAGTTTGTGGAAATAAAAAATATATACAGTCTTATATTGAGTACTTTTTTTTTTATATACAGTTTTGGATAGCCGAGGCTGAACATTCTCAATGACAGTAGTGTAAAAGCATCTGTTGATATTCAACCTGATCTGTCTGAATGGCGGCAGTGTAAATGCAGGACAAAATGGACAGTTCTCTACTAACAGATGTTAGACTTTGCTTGACCTGATTCATGAAACTAAGTTAAAATAAATACATAAAAACATGCACTGGATTTGACTTGCTTTGTGTTTAGCCATCTAGCTAGGTTTTTTGCCATGTTAAAAAAAAGATTATTTTTACAGCTTTTGAACTATGTTATTGTGCTGAAACTGTTTTACTGTATTGAAAAAAATATTGTAGGTTTGCCATACAAACAGTGTAAAAACCTTAATGTTGTGTTGTCTACAAGGAAAATCACAGGAGTTAAATGATAGAGCTGTCCTGGCTATTTGTCTGTCACGAAGAGTTATAAATTGCTGCCTGTCTCCAGCATAGTGTTTAGACACATTTGAGATTAATGGTTTTGCATAAGCACTTTGGACTCTGAGTGGTTTTCATATGAACTCCATCAACAAGACCTTTCTAATCCAAGTTCAAATATATATTGTGCAACATTTCACTTCATATCATCTAGCTTTCCTCAGAATGTTCAGCCTCGCCTACCCAACACTGTAAAAAAATATATTCTACATAAGGCTGTATTTATTTTTTATCAGCAAACTAGCTTTTCTCTATGCACCTGTGTACATGTGTACTAGTATGCAATGTAATAAACTCAAAGGATACTGTATACAGCAGGAATAAATGTATAATATTTGATCCTAAAGTGAAATTCCACTTGTGGGGATAACAATATAATACTATGCAGGTCATTTAAATATACACATGTCATATTATTACTGGTATATACAGATTTATTCTGTTAATGTTTTCATTTTTTAGGGGTCAATTTAAAGCCTAACTCTGGGGTCAGCCCCTTACCTCCCATTCAACCCCCCTATAGATTTTTTCAATTAATAATTTATACGTACCTTTTCTAATTTATAACTTTTTATTGAGATTTATATAGCGCATTACAAAACAGGATGCACAGATATAAACATTAAAAAAAAGTAGCAAAAGTTGTTACATTGCCACACTATCATAATGAGTGATATACATACATCAATTCATTGATAAGTAGATGGTCATTAGAGAATCCAACTGTAAAAAAGAATACAGGGAAATGTGTTTGTCAGATTTACGCTTTACTGTCTAACGAACAAACAGAAACCAACAAACAAATTTGTTTAGGTAAGAAATGATAGTCAAAACATCCTAGGTGCATAAGTTATCCCATACATGCTGTTAATGAGTATAAAGAGGAACTTTACTATGTAACCAAACATTCCAGTCTTTGTGGTTCTGTTTATGTCTCCCTGTGTAGTACGCCATGTGTTGTTCAAATTGTTCAAATTCAGTTGTTCAAATTGGGAGATTAGGTCAAGTTTTTGCATAATGTCATATACCTTTTTTAAGATGTCTTCAGGCCAGTCAGGCACAGTGTCTTCGCCCTGCTGTGAGTGTTCCTGAATGATGCAGAGAACTGTGCAGATGTGATGATGCCAACCCCACTTCTATCATCATTATACTGTGAATGAAAGGTGGTGAGGACTCCACCTTAGGGATAGGCTCATGATGCCATGAATTCACAGTGTCTTTGGTTGAGTGACATTGAACATTATTCAAATTGGAAGATATCTTGTTGTAAAAAAGAAGTACTGCTAGGGACAGCTCTGGATTGAATTTGAATACTGCAGCCAGAGCTACTTTCTCTTTTTTTAAACACAGGGGGTCTATCTCAATTTAAACCCAGAGTTGGAGTTTAAGAAAATCATAGCTGTCTGACAATTAAAACAGAAAGATAATAATTAATAATGTAATTCCAAATAACATTACATACAGTAAGTTTATGGTTTGTATATCAAGCAAACATTATGATTTTTAACAAAATTTAAGTTTTACTTGAAATTTCCATTAACATTTTCCAAGTCATGATAAATTATAATATTGATGATATGCATATGGTAATGGTTTTATTCATATATCACAAAAAACTGAAATCAGACATTGCCTATAAGCATGGCCACATACTGTATACAGCATTTGTCCAATACCTAATTTAAATGGATTTCTAAAACCTTCCCTTAAATCATTTAAAAGTTGCTGTTTATATGTTACCATAATAATACTGGGGGCCTAAGTTGTAGGGAAATCAATGGCGGCAAAAATGCAAACTGTTGTGTATAGGTGAGATAGGAAAAAGGCCTACAGAGAGTCGGGTAAGATAAACTTGAAACCTAATTTGTAGCTTTCATATATTTCCATTTTTTTTCTCTGCATAACCCTACAGCAACTATCCTACGACCGGACCACCAGTGCCTCTTACACTGTGTGAAAATTGGAGATATGCCCCGTTCACATTGGTGGTCAGTGTAGAGCCCTCTTACTTTGATGGTAAGTGAAGAAGTGCATTGGAGATATGCCCCCTCACATTGGTGGTCAGTTCCATGGTAGAACGGGGGTTAGTGGGAAAAGGCCCCTTATTTATGGTGAACACTGACAAAATATCCACTGACAGAAATTCTTATAGGGCGTACACACGGTCGGACTTTGTTCGGACATTCCGACAACAAAATCCTAGGATTTTTTCCGATGGATGTTGGCTCAAACTTATTTTGTCTACACACGGTCGCACAAAGTTGTCGGAATTTCCGATCGCCAACCATGTGGTCACGTACACCACGTACGACGAGACTAGAAAAGGCCGGTTCAGAACCAAGCGCGGCACCCTTTGGGCTCCTTTTGCTAATCTCGTGTTAGTAAAAGTTTGGTGAGAGACGATTCGCGCTTTTTCAGACTCGTGGCTTTCAGATCGTTTTCTGCCGTTCAGTTTGTGCTTGTGGGTTTGTATCTGCTCTTCAGTGCGTGCAGTCAGTTCGTATTGGAGTTTTCTGTGCGATCTTGTCCGCTCGTTACTGCTTTTCAGGTCGCTCTTCACAGGCCTTGCTGTTCCTCAGTGCGTTCTGTTACTTTGTTCTGAGCAGCCGACCGTTTTCTAGCCATGTTTCGTATGCGTACTGCTCGTAGAGTTTGTGCTGTGCGGGGGCTTGGTGTTGGGGTCCTGACCTTGACACAAGTCCAGTCCATGAACAGGGTGGGGAGGAGTTCATGGACCAAGAATTGGTTGCTTCAGCGTGACCAGTTCTCTCATATGCCTTTGCTCCGTGAGATCTGTGAGAATAATCCTGATGATTTCAGGAACTTTCTCAGGATGACGGACCCCATGTTTCACCGTCTGTTGGCTTCGCTGACCCCCTATATTAGCAGGCAGGATACCTGCATGAGGCAAGCCATCACTCCAGAGCAGAGGTTGGTCGCTACCCTGCGGTATTTGGCGACAGGGAGAAGCCTGCAGGACTTGAAGTTCTTGACAGGCATCTCCCCCCAGGCTCTGGGGATCATTATCCCAGAGACCTGTTCTGCCATCATCCAGGTCCTGCAGAAGGAGTATATGAAGGTAAGATTTTTATCCTTTTATATCACATTTTATTGTATTGAATGTTTGCTAATATCTTGTATTTCTTTCCTCATTCCCTAATTACCATGCTTGTAATATGCTGTGAATGTCCCCTTTGTTCTCATGCTGCTGGTTTTTTATGTAATTATTATTTTAGGTCCTTCATACATATTTGCCCTTCACTAACCTCCCCAGCATGGTGTCTCCTGCCCTATATTCACCTCATGTAGTCACTTAACAATGTATTTTATCAGCTCTATAGTAGTGCTTTACCCCAAACACCCCCTAAAATGTTTGGAAATGTTATTTTTGATTTAAATTCAGGCAGAGTGCCAGAGTTTTTTTTTTGTGGTGTCCCCCAAAAATTTTTAGTAACCCTCCCTCCCCCAACTGCTAAGTCAGCTGATCCCAATTCTCTATCCTCAATTGTCTATCTGCTGACTTTGTCAAACCCATACACACTATACCCACCTCTTTACTGGTCAGATTTATGGATGAATTCCCCAAAGCATGTAGTGCAAGGGCCTGCCTGTATACTTTCCAATGGTACTGTTTAAAGTTTTTGTATCCTATTATTATCTTGATAGGTAATAGCAGAATGTCCAAATGTTATCAAATGTGTACAATGTGTATTTATATCTTTGTATTATGACACTTCTTACTTGTCCAGTGGTCTGCCAATAGTGTAACTAAGGAGGGGCTGTTCCAAGTAATACCCATTATTTAGGCATTCATCTCTCAATGAAGTGAAGAGGGTTACCTGTCCAAGATTTACACACACCCCCTATAATGTTTGAAATGGCCCATGAGGGGGGGGAGGGGGAATATGATAGGTGTACCTTATACTTTGGCCTTGATAAATTCCCCTTAGTAAATGCTATCTGGAGGTTGCCCCATAATGTTTGTGTATAATCTGCTTGCCATGTTTCTGAGTAAAAATAGTAATGTTTATTGTTTTTTCCTCAACAGTTTCCTTCCACGCCACAGGAATGGCAGACTGTGGCCTCCCACTTTGCCGAGCGGTGGGACTTTCCTAACTGCGGAGGGGCAATTGATTGGAAACATGTCCACATCGTCCCACCACCCAACTCGGGGTCGTACTATTATAATTACAAGGGGTTTAATAGTATAGTGATGTTGGCGGTGGTGTCGGCTAATTACGACTTCTTGTATGTGGACGTGGGGAAGAATGGCCGGATGTCCGATGGTGGAGTCATCGCCCAGACGGAGGTTTACAGGCATCTCCAGAATGGCAGCTTGGACTTGCCAGCTCCAGAGGACAATGTGGAAGGACTCCCATTTGTGTTCGTTGCTGATGAAGCGTTTGCGCTGGGGGACCACCTGATGCGGCCATTCCCAATGAGGACCCTCACCCCGGAACAGAGGGTTTTTAATTACCGGCTGGCCAGAGCCCGAAGAGTGGTGGAGAACACATTTGGAATCCTGGCCAGCCGGTTCCGACTATTTCTGACACCCATCCATATGGCGGAGTATAAACTGAACCATATTATACTGGCGTGCTGTGTTCTCCATAACTTTTTAAGGAAACATTTGGCCAACTATGCTGGCTCAGTTGGGCCTGAGGCCGGAATCCTACATCAAACCACACTGACGGTGCTTGAAAGTGGCCGTCCTGGCTTGCCCTCCCTGAGTGCCCGTGATGTCCGATTGTGTAACCTTATACAAAGCACTGTTGGCTGTTATTTCCTAAATGCAAAAACACATTTCACTACAAGTGCACTTGCAACTGCACTGAAACTGCACTTGTAGTGCAAAGAAGATTTGCCCTTAGATAAATAACACCCATTTTTTGCAGAAAACAGCAATTACATCACCCCAAAAGTGTTGTATTGTAGTGTTGAGACAATAATCCACACATTCTTGAGTAAGCAACTTTTTTATACCTGCACAATCACATGTGCATTTACCAAAGGTTTTTAAAACAAACCAACATGTTTGTTGTATAACAATTTTTGCAGTAGCATTATCAAAAATCGAAATGTCCATTTCAGATAAAACAGGCCTGTGTAAAACCAACAAGAAAGCCAAAAAACTTGAACTTACAAAATTCACATTAGGTAAAACTTGAAGGCTATATCAGACATCAGTATTTAGGAACTGGGTTTGATATAGCGTTCAGATGGGGGGAAATCACCCCTGGAAAAGCCAAATTTGGAAAATGCACACCAATTTACGAATGTCAACATGTGCTATCTGCCATCAGGGGGGATCAAGGGAGGTGTTTTGGGGGAGCAAGCCCTTCCTCACCGCTACTTTATAATTGAGGAAGGGGTTGCACCCCCAAAACGCGTCCATTGATCTCCCGTGATGGCAGATAGCACATGTTGGCACACTGTGTGCATCCTCCAAATTTGGCTTTTCAAAACATTGCAAAAATATTTAAAAGATTGGACCACAATCCAAAAAGTGATTTTGTGGGGTTTTAAATTCGCCCCAAAACATCAATGATGTTATTATTTTTTTTAATAACATTATTGATTTTTTGCTGTATGTTTTGCAGTTCTACATTACACCCCATGATCTCCCCAATCAGGATCTGGGCACTTTCTGATGTGAAACGTTCTGGATCCACAACCTCACGATCACCTAAAAAGAGAGAAAGAAAACAAAAACAGGTATCAAAAATCTGCCACCATCCATTTTTTTTTACCTGAGCCTGTGGTCGCAGACACTCACCTGTTGTGGTGCCAATCTCCACCACATCTTCTTCTTCCTCCTGCTCTTCTTGTGTTGGTGTTAGTTCCCCTTCTTCCAGAAGTGGGGGGTCTGTGGTCTCCTCGGATGAGGGGTGTCCTCCGAGTCTTTTCTCCCCTATGTAAAACAAAAATGGTATAATTAGCACACAGATATTTGATGGCAGAACTAGAAATAGGAAACATTGCTTGGAAGTGGGGTACAATTGTCTATTTTAGCCGAGTTCCAAGATGTCTTTTTTTTAATGCCCTTTGTCAAGCTGCAATACTTTACCTGTTTAGTACAAGCTTCACAGATGGAGACCCCCCTATAGTATACACTGGAGCACCTGTGTGGCCCCCTAAAAAAATGGTGTTCTTGTGACCCACACTACTGCTCCAGTGTCAAGATGTGAAAACAGCTGCTCAGTGTCCTCTCCTTACACACAATCTAGTTGGCATTTCATTCTAGTAACAAACCCATCTACACAAACAACTATTTGGCATCCAAGTAGGCCCCAAAAAAATGTGGGAAAATGCATATGGCCTAAACAATGGTGTTTTAGAGGCCGAAAGAAAAATGTTTGATACGAACGAATAATGGGCCAATGAACATTAAAGTTGCCCTTTTAAACGTTACAATTAATAAAAGCATATGGAGCAGCACGAACGCAATAAAGACAGAAAGAATCGGAACACAGCACAACTACTTACTTTTTTGCAGCACTCTCCGGATCTTTCGGTACTGCTCTGGCTCTCTCAATTTCAGGTCCGACCACCGCTTCCTGAGCTGATCTTTCGATCGTCATACCCCGAAATTCTTCTGCAGACTTTTGATCACTTTCGCCATGATCTTGGCCTTTCTGATATTGGGGTTGGGGTAAGGCCCATACTTTCCGTCATAGTCGGACTTCTTCATGATGTCGACCATCTCCAACATCTCCCCAAAGGACATATTTGTGGCCTTAAAACATCTCCTGCTGGATCGGGACGTGTCCGGATCCGGGCTTTCCTCCTCCTCCTCATTCCTGCAATTAGCACGCACCTGCTGTGACTCCGCCATGTGCTCTTCCCCCACTGCGCCGAACGAAAAGGGGCGGGGAATAGACTAGAAAGAACGTCAGGGGCGGGCGGAGTTACACGCATGCGCAGTGTGTATAAAGCGTAACACGCGAGCGTATTACGTACGATCTGTGAGCGGAGGAAGGAGCATTGGAGGCGCCGATCGTAAGAACGAAGGTAAGAGACAAACTTGTGCCTATACTGCTTATACATTGAGGCCTATATTTTAACAAGATTAGGAGAGTTTTGTCTGACATTAGGCTTTGTCTTGTGTTGTGTCTTGCAGTGAACATGGATATGCTAATGAAAGATAATGACTTCATGTCAGTATTCCTAGATATGTTAAGTGAGCTGCCCTGTCTGTGGGAGATTAAACACCCCCATTACAAGAACAAAGCAAAGAGGAAGGCAGCACTGGTGCAATTGTGTGAAATTGTGAAGCAGGTGATCCCCACGGCAGACATCACCTATTTAAAGATATTAATTGGTGGCCTGAGGAGTACATATCTAAGGGAGCGCAAGAAAGTCCTGGATTCACAGCAGATGACATCTATGTCCCCAGGATGTTGTACTACGACAGGCTGCATTTTCTGGCAGGCCAGACTGAACCCAGGCCATCCCTCTCCATTCTTCCTTCCACGCTTAATGTTAACTCAATGTTAACTTAATGTCCCACTCAATGTTAACTAGATGTTAGTTGGAAGTAGTAATTTCTGATTGTGATTGATGATGCAAAACATTACAACCATGTCCTTTTTTCATACACAGGGAAGTCTCAGCCAGGAGGTGGCCGGGCCGAGCCGGCTGGCTGATCTGCAGGTCCCTCCACCCCCCCTGAAAAGAGAAAGTGGCAGTAGGAGGAGTGCCCTAGAGGAGGCTGCCAGAGGACTCTTTTGGAGGGCTACAGAGGTCCTGGGAGCACGACAGACCATGGAGGAGGACATTGCTGCCGTCATTGCATATAAAATGCAGAGGATGGAGGAGGGCCAACAAGTCATTGTGAGGTGCTCATATTGGGGCCAAATGACAGCTCAGACACACCTTTGCGATGGTCCTCCTCCTCCTCCTGCAGGTCCTCCTCCTCGTCCTCCCTCTCCTCCAGGTCCTCCCAGTCCTCCTCCAGGTCCTACTCCTCCTCCTGCCATATCTCCAACTGCACAGCCACAGCCGGGAAGGAAGCGTGAAAGGAAGACCAGAAAGTGAGGAACCTGGATCCAGTCTGGTCGGCCAAAAAATGCAGCCTCTTGTGGTACCACAGCCTGGGGACACAGATGTCATCTGCTGCTATCTGGATCTCTGCGAATTCTGGACCAGACTGCCCTCCCTTACATATGGACTCCTCAGGCCACCAATTTTGATGTTCAAGAATTGATGTCTGCCCTGGGGGTCAAAGGCTTCGCTAATTTCTCATGTTGATCCAGTGTTGCCTTCCTCTTTGTTTGGTTCTGATCCCTTAATAAAAGATTTTTGTTTTGAATTATACTCTCCTATGTGTTTTACTTCAAAAAAGGACAGTTGGTTTGTGAGTATTCAGGTACATTTCAAATATACAATGTGCAATGAACAAGGGACACCAACAACAAACAATCTCCTGGAGATTAAATATTAAAAGATATCAATGTTGTTGGGGTAACTTGACACACAAAACACACACTAAAATATTCTGGAGTAAAAATAAAAATAACATTAAACAAAGATCAGCCTTTGAAAAAATTCAAACATTAAAAAAAAAAAGGCTTAAAATCCCCCAAAAAATTAAATAAAAAAAAAAAATTCTGTCAGATGTGACAGCTAATAACAATATATTCAGGGAATCCCAATACAAAAACAAAAATAAAACTTTGTGAGAAGTGTGTGTGAATATGAGCAGCAAAACTACTTAATTCTTGTCACATTATAAAGAAGAAGAGAGTGCGCTGTATTAAACCATTTTTAACATTGCAGCGTGACGAAAGTGCTGTATCCATTGCGAATGCTAAGTTTACCAGAACGAGCTGTTCCGTCTTGGAATTTCTTCTGAGCATGCGTGGCACTTTGTGTGTCGGAACAGGCCACACACGGTCGGAATTGACGCGATCGGATTTTGTTGTCGGAAAATTTTATCTCGTGCTCTCCAACTTTGTGTGTCGGAAAATCCGATGGAAAATGTCCGATGGAGCCCACACACGGTTGGAATTTCCGACAACACGCTCCGATCGGACATTTTCCATCGGAAAATCCGACCGTGTGTACGGGGCATTAGTGTCAGTGGTTACTTACCACAAGGCTGGAATTGACCCATGACTTTGGCTCTAATGAGTGACACCACTGCTGGAACTATGCAAGCATCATCAGGCTTGTACTCAATCTGCCCACATAGCCTACCTGCATATAATGTTGCTGTCACTGCGCTAACATGCAGCAAACTGCACCTACCTCCCATACATGATGTACCACTGAGTATAATACAATTATATGATTACCTTTTAATAAAAATGGTTGTTTCCTTAATGTATATAGTAATGCTTATGACTGCTTCATGTTTCAATGACAGTTACATTATTTTTTGTAAAATAATTTTCACTTACATCAACTTTTCTAAAAAAAAACAAATTGAATAGCATTATTGTTATGCATGAAACATAAAGGAGAAATCACAAACAACCAGTGGACTCCTAACAGCACTTATGTGTGGAGCAGAGATTGACAGCTATAGGTTCCATCCACGGGGCTGTTACCCAAGAGAAAAATTATTCTTTATGAGGTTCTAAACTAATAGTGTTATCAAGCTGGTGTTTGGTTCACAGTGATTCAGCCCTTACATGTGGGAACTTCAGAAGGATATTGATCTTCTCAAACTGGAACAAAACAATATTGTGCAGTTAATTTTTATATGACAGCTCCTCATTTTGAATGTTCATTCACTTGATGCTGTTGCGTATTACATTTATTACACTAGTGCCCTTTTTACAAAATTCTATCAAATTGCACATTTAATGGCACAATCTTTAATTTGTGCATTGGCCTAAGATGTATGCTGATGCATATTGCTATCTTTTTTAAGTAATAAATGACTCTACAGTTTTTGTCAATGTTGTTGCAGCCTTATCAGTAAATGAAAAAGAAAGACGATGATCATGATCTTTGTATAAGTTGTCTGAAATCAATCTTAAGGAAGATAAAAAGGAATAGTGTCTGTGCTTATAAAGAGTCCATGTCAGAAAATGGGAACAGTTTTACACTATGTCATGTTTTGTCTTATGTTGAAATAAATGCATCAAATTGTCTGAAACAAGAATAAATTACACCATGTGAGATCATTTCAAATGCCGTTAAAGGCATAGGGTAAAGAATGTAGTGCAGTGGAACTCATGTTTACTGCAGTTATCCAATCATCTGTTGAAGGATTTCATTTTTTTTCAAATCCACCTACACTATTGGATGTTTGAGGTGTACACAAGAACAAATCACCTCACTTTCTACTTTTGTAAACCATTCTCATAGCTACCAAGTTCCCCAATTTGCAAGAAATCAGGTTTATGAAGGTTTATCTTTGGAATGTTTACTCTTTAAAATGTATTCTAACCAACTTTTCTGTATTTTTGAATTCATACAAAAATAAATTGTTATTTTTTATTTCCAATCCACTGCTAAGTTACAGTTGTGCTCATAAGTTTACATACCCTGACAGAATTTATGATTTCTTGGCCATTTTTCAGAGAATATGAATGATAACACAAAAACTTTTCTTTCACTCATGGTTAGTGTTTGGCTGAAGCCATTTATTATCAATCAACTGTGTTTACTCTTTTTATACCATAATGACAACAGAAACTACCCAAATGACCCTGATCAAAAGTTTACATACCCCAGTTCTTAATACCGTGTATTGCCCCCTTTAACATCAATGAAAGCTTAAAGTCTTTTGTGGTATTTGTGGATGAGACTCTTTATCTTCTCAGATGGTAAAGCTGCCCATTCCTCTTGGCAAAAAGCCTCGAGTTCCTGTAAATTATTGGGCTGTCTTGCATAAACTGCACGTTTGAGATCTCCCCAGAGTGGCTCAATGATATTGAGGTCAGGAGACTGAGATGACCACTCCAGAACCTTCACTTTATTCTGCTGTAGCCAATGACAGGTCGACTTGGCCTTGAGTTTTGGATCATTGTCATGTGGGAATGTCCAACTATGTCCCATGCACTGCTTCCTGGAATGCTGTACTTTTCATCATAGGCCTTGTTGACTCGTCTCCAAATGTAGCATTTATGGTTGTGGCCAAAAAGCTCAATTTTGGTCTCATCACTCCAAATGACTTTGTGCCAAAAGGTCAGAGGCGTGTCTCTGTGTTGTTTAGCGTATTGTAAGCAGTATACTTTGTTGCATTTGTGTAGTAATGGCTTTCTTCTGGTGACTCGACCATGCAGCCCATCTTTCTTCAAGTGCCTCCTTATTGTGCATCTTTAAACAGCCACACCACATGTTTTCAGAGAGTCCTGTATTTCACCTAAAGTTATTTGTGGGTTTTTCTTTGCATCCCGAACAATTTTCCTGGCAGTTGTGGCTGAAATTATAGTTGGTCTACCTGACCGTGGTTTGGTTTCAACAGAACCCCTCATTTTCCACTTCTTGATTAGTTTGAACACTGCTGATTGGCATTCTCAATTCCCTGGATATCTTTTTAGATCTCTTTCCTGTTTTATACAGTTCAACTACCTTTTCACACAGATCCTTTGACAATTCTTTTGATTTCCCCATGACTCAGAATCCAGAAATGTCAATTTTTTTTACAGTTCAACTACCTTTTCCCACAGATCCTTTGACAATTCTTTTGCTTTCCCCATTACTCAGAATCCAGAAACGTCAGTGCAGCACTGGATGAAAGATGCAAGGGTCTGTCAGGAGTCCAGAAACTCATTGACCTTTTATACACACACATTAATTACAAGCAAACAGATCACAGGTGAGGATGGTTACCTTTAATAGCCATTCAAACCCCTTTGTGTCAACTTGTGTACATGTTATCAGGCCAAAATCACCAGGGTATGTAAACTTTTGATCAGGGTCATTTGGGTAGTTTCTGTTGTCATTATGATATAAAAAGAGTAAAGACGCTTGATAATAAATGGCTTCAACCAAACACTAACCATGAGTGAAAGAAAAGTTTTTGTGTTATCATTCATATTCTCTGAAAAATGGCCAAGAAATCATACATTCTGCCAGGGTATGTAACTTATGAGCACAACTGTATATTAAAATGTTTCCATGGTCCTAAAAGACAGTAGGTGCATACAAACTAAAGGACACCATATCAGTTTCAGTATCCCTGGAGATTACTGATGCTAATGACATTCGAGTTGATTTACTAAATAGTGCAAAAATATGGAGGGGGTGCAAAATATGGTGCAGCTGTGCATGGTAGCCAATCAGCTTCTAACTTCAGCTTGTTCAATTAAGCTTTGACAATAAATCCTGGAATATGATTGGTTTCTATGCAGAGCTGCACCAGATTTTGCACTCTCTAGTTTTAGTAAATCAGCCCCATTGTTTCCTTTTTATTCTAGTCAATAATGGATTTTTGTTATACTTATATTGTAAAATTAGGAACAATGCCATTCTCTATTCCCAAACCGTTTTAAGAAAAAGAAGTGTTTACCACTGATATCTATAATATTTATAGTTATATTTATGGTTATGGTTATTATTGTTATATTGCTTTTGGCACCTATCAAAGTAGAGGTGAAAGCATATCTCCATGTCCCAGAAAATGGGGTACATATTACCTTATACATGTTATGATCCTGATACCAATAAGAAGGGCTAGTAAGTGTAAAGAGGAAAGGGTCGCCACTAATCCTAGTCCGCCCTGATGAATAAATAAGGAATGGTCACAGCCTACATGGCTCCACCACACCACACACACTGATGCATTTCCCCTCACCCTCCTTAGCTTAGTCATAGGATCATAGACCTCGTTATTTATTCATCTGGGCTGGCCGGGAGTAGCGGCCATCCTTTCCTCTTTACATCTATAGCTATTGCTATATTACATTAATTACATTAATCATCTGAAGACTAGCAGTGGTTGCTCTTTGCTGCAGTCCAGTACCAGGCACTGCTCAAGTTGGAGTCATGGGAAGGCACTGGAAACTAATGCTTTTCCTTATGCTAGGAAGCAAAGTTCCTTTCTTGTTCATTCACTTGTCATATGACCATATGTCTAGAGAGACAGGAAGAAATTTGACTTCAATTTTCATTGTAATAGGCATGGGTTTGGGTGACACCTCTTTACAAAACCCCCTGCCATGTCCATAGCTCTCTCAAGTTTCCACCTGCCCTGTAAAATGCTCCCAACCTCCTGTCCCCCACAGTCCTCACCAAATTCTGAAAAAAAATATTTCTCTGCAAAGAAAATCATTAATACTCACTTGTCCCACTACCCACAGCACTTACCTTTACTCAATTGAACGGATATATAGTTACATAGTTACATAGTTACATAGTAGGTGAGGTTGAAAAAAGTCCATCAAGTCCAACCTATGTGTGTGATTATGATGGCTTAAAAACCTTAAGCATATTTCTAGGTGTGTCAAACATCTGATCACCAATTGCACTGTATGGTTTCATCTACTAACCCCTACATTATTGCTGTATGTAGTCAGATGGAACCAGAGACCATGAGAAGAGGACACTCCCCTGACACTCCTAAAAGTGTGTGAAATGCTGGAGAATAGCTTCAGCTGAATAAGTCATTTGATGGCTTGGTCTAAGGTTTTGGTCCAAGGGGAACAGCTGGAAATTAGATAACTGTCTTTGTGTGTGACCCAAGACCCCCACAAAAATGTTTTTATGGATTGGTGCTTTTGAACGTAAATGTCTTAAATATCCATGTGATCATGTCAGGACAACCAACAGGGCAGTCATAGAGCATTTACAAGTCATTTGCTTCATATTATGAAATATCTTTATCTGGATTCTCATTAATAATTGATGCTTAGGTGCCATTGTGGACATCAAAATGTTATGTACCTATTAATATTGCCTTGTACTGGTCTAAACTAACTTGTACCAGTTTACACTGAAATGTCAAATACAGAAAAACAGAAATTGTGTAACCAGACATCGATACTGTCCAATTGTCTTCACACACTACCGACTGTCGTTTTTTGACACTCAGTCTAAAACTGTTGAAAGCATAGGAGATATACCTATTCTTACCATCTTCATCAGCAACAGAGTTGTGAGGAAATTAGTTGATTGATTGTTATCACCAATCCTTTTGGAGATGATAATTAAGGAAAACACTAGCTTTTCTACTTTTTTGTGAGTGTATGGTTTGCCTGTACAATTCATTCTAGTAGTAGACTTATTTCCAAGTTAAAACACATGATACATGTTAGTTGTAGAATCAAGTCACATTTTACAATAAATTATCAATATGTTTTTAACATTCACCTCCTGGATTTTCTTTTTGTGTACAATTTATATTGGAAATGACGGAAAAGAAATGCTAAAGTGGACTGTATACTTTCAAAGAATAACACAGGCCCTTAACTATTATAAACAAGAAGAAGATTAACAACATTTGCTCATTTCTTCTCTACTTGTACACAAATGAAATAGCACAGCTAATATGGTCAAACGCCTAGGGCTCATTAGTGCAAAAACATTACAGAATTCCTTGCGCTTATTAGCTGTAATAACATTTTTATTGCAACAATAAAATGAAGTCCTTTTTGCATGCATTATCAAACAGTTTATGTTTTTTGTTCTTTAAGAAAAATATTGCAAAAAAAAAATGATCTCATTTGTGTGTGAACGGGGAAGGGAGGGAAGAATTAATGACACCATATGACTCACACGGGAAAACGTTTCAGTAACATTTGCTGATTCATTTACTCTTATTTTAATAATACTGAATTAAGTTTAATGTACTACACTAATCCACAGGGTAATAGGTATTCGTGAAAAAAGTTTCACTGGGATGTATATATATTACAGTAATACACTTTACTCATAAAGTCACAGCAAAGTCTACAAAGCTGTGTAATGGCTGGAAAAATCTGACTGCCAACACACATTTTAAAAGAGAACTCCAGTGCTGATTAAAATCACTGAAAATGACTTAAAAATATCAGGTCACCTGTTTTCTCTATTCTTAACTGTCAGGTGCCGAACACTGAAGGTTATAATCTACAAACTAGCTCCCCGCTAAGGGTAGGTTTATAAATGTTAATGCAGAAGGGTTGTTGCTGAATTAAGTTACTTTGTGGGCAGTGGTTAGTTTGTTGCCATGGATCTACAGATATAGGGCACCATCTAAGAAAAGCATCTGTTTCTTTCACAGACCTAATGTCTATTTAGCATTACCTTTTCTTAAAATTAGTACATCTAAAAACAGAAAGAAAGCCCAGATATATATTTATATATAGTTTTACATTTTATATGTTAATCAGATATTAGCCTTTTTCATGGAGTTCTTAATGTAATCTGAGTTTGTGGGACCAAAGCGTCCACAGTAAACACTGAGATATGAAAAATTAATGTACCATGGGAACAAGTCCTTTCTTGTTCATCTAAGGAGGAGCAAGAGACCATAAACAGAATAAGACTACAAACTACTGAACTGTATCACACTGACTACAGGTGCCTGGAATAGCTATGCAGTGTGTATAGCTACTGGAATCTCTCTCTCTCTCTCTCTCTCTCTCTCTCTTCTCTCTTCTCTCTTCTCTCTTCTCTCTTCTCTCTTCTCTCTTCTCTCTTCTCTCTTCTCTCTTCTCTCTTCTCTCTTCTCTCTTCTCTCTTCTCTCTTCTCTCTTCTCTCTCTCTCTCAATAGGTGGCATACAAAACTCCTATATTATCTTGGATGTCCTGCCAGGGATGTGTCCTGTTCACTATGAGTTCAAAATATTGGGCAATATATTATTCACTGAGCTATCAGACATTGGACTGTAATATATTAGGCAAATTGACTATGCACGTTGCAGGTGCACCTGATTGGGTATTATTTACAAAGTGAAGCTTCACCACATTCACTAAGTTCTGGAGGAAAATGTATGCAACAGCACTTACAAAGTGCACAGTTGCTTTGACTTTAGTAAACCAACCCCACAGTGTACTGGACTGTGCACCATCTAGAAAAACCTACCAGAAACTGACATCAAACAACTTACCACCTTGGGACATAATGTAGCAGTAAATTATATATATATATATATATATATATATATATATATATATATACTGAGCAAAATTATAAATGCAACACTTTTGTGTTTGCCCCTCGTGAACTTAAAGATCTACGACTTTTCTATGTACACAAAAGGCCTATTTCTCTCAAATATTGTTACCAAATCTGTCTAAATCTGTGTTAGTGAGCACTTCTCCTTTGCTGAGATAATCCATCCACCTCACAGGTGTGGCATATCAAGATGCTGATTAGACAGCATGATTATTGCACAGGTGTGCCTTAAGCTGGTCACAATAAATGGCCACTCTAAAATGTGAAGCTTTACTGCATTGGGGGGTCAGAAAACCAGTTAGTATCTGGTGTGACCACCATTTGTCTCATGCAGTGCAGCACATCTCCTTCGCATTGATCAGGTTGTTGATTGTGGCCTGTGGAATGTTGGACCATTCCTCTTCAATGGCTGTGCGAATTTTCTGGATATTGGCAGGAACTGGAACACGCTGTCGTATACGCCGATCCAGAGCATCTCAAACATTCTCAATGGGTGACATGTCCGGTGAGTATGCTGGCCATGCAAGAACTGGGATGTTTTCAGCTTCCAGGAATTGTGTACAGATCCTTACAACATGGGGCCATGCATTATCATGCTGCAACATGAGGTGATGGTCGTGGATGAATGGCACAACAATGGGCCCCAGGATCTCTTCACTGTATCTCTGTGCATTCAAAATGCCATCAATGTGTTCGTTGTTCATAGCATACGCCTGCCCATACCATAACCCAACCGCCATCATGGGCCACTAGATCCACAATGTTGACATCAGCAAACCCCTCATCCTCACAATACCATACATGCTGTCTTCCATCTGCCCTGTATAGTGAAAACCAGGATTCATCCATGAAGAGAACACCTCTCCAAAGTGCCAGACACCATAGAATGTGAGCATTTTCCCAATCAAGTCAGTTACGATGACGAACTGCAGTCAGGTCGAGACCCAGATGAGGATGACGAGCATGCAGATGAGCTTCCCTAAGATGGTTTCTGACAGTTTGTGCAGAAATTCTTTGGTTATGCAAACTGATTGTTGCAGCAGCTCTCCGGGTGGCTGGTCTCAGATGATCTTGGGGGTGAAGATGCTGGGTGTGGAGGTCCTGGGCTGGTGTGGTTACACGTGGTCTGCGATTGTGAGGCCGCCTGGATGTACTGCCAAATTCTCTGAAACGCCTTTGGAGATGGCTTATGGTCGGGGAAATGAACATTTAATTCAAGGGCAACAGCTCTGGTGGACATTCCTGCAGTCAGCATGCCAATTGCACGCTCCCTCAAAACTTGCGACATCTGTGGCATTGTGCTGTCTGATAAAACTGCACATTTTAGAATGGCCTTTTATTGTGGCCAGCCTAAGGCACACCTGTGCAATAATCATGCTGTCTAATCAGCATCTTGATATGCCACACCTGTAAGGTGGATGGATTATCTCGGCAAAGGAGAAGTGCTCACTAACACAGATTTAGACAGACTTGTGAACAATATTTGAGAGAAATAGTCCTTTTGTGTACATAGAAAAAGTCATAGATCTTTGCGTTCAGCTCATGATAAATAGGGGCAAACACAAAAGTGTTGCATTTAAAATTTTTGCTCAGTGTATAAATATATATATTTCAGATGGACATTCATTAAATATACTATGTATCACTTGTGGGGCTCGTTTGCATCGCCAATTAGTGCAGGTAAGTGCAGGTGATGTAAGTTCATTTTTAAAAAAGAACACTAGTTGCTGTATCACAAGGGTGCCTCTAGTTGAGCCTGCTCTCTGTTTAGGCATTGCTGTGCATACCAATACCTGGGAACTCAGATAGTTTAGCAGCATAGTCAGAACTTATAATTGCCAGATTTGACAGTCAGTCACACAAAGAATGTAATTCTTTGCAGCTCAAACAGTTCCAGAAAATATTGAGGAAAATTAAAAACTGATGATACAGCAATTGCCATTCTTTGATCATCCCTATTGGTAAATTTGTTAAATGTTACTGGCAGCATAATCTGTCATTAAGTCACTATCTGTCATTAAACAGATTGGTAGGTTTAGAGCCTTTTTTTAAGTAGAACAGGGGCAATAAATAATGTAGATGCAAACAACAAATCCACTATGCACCAATTGATTAGTACTTGTTTTGTTAGGGTTTGCTAAATCCAGGGCTTAGCGACTTTTTAAAATTGTTCCTATTAACTTTTCATTCAATTAAAATATTAATGGTTTTTCAATAGTCTGAAAAAACACATTTCCAGTAATCTGTAGCATTTTCATGATGCTTGAATTCTATTTAATATTAAAAAAAAGACTTGTTTGCATGTTTATTTTAGCTTTCCAAAGCTATTTTGACATGTTCTATACATTTAAAATGTACAGCATATTACTTGGTAACCTCAGTGTGTGCATTGGGTCAGAATGAATAAATTTTCATTAACTATCCAGGCTATATAACTGAGCGCAGATGATGGGTAGTTTTGATGACATTTGTTGAGAGTTAGATAATTTGTGTGTGAATTACAAAGATGAAGGAGAGGGATAAATTAATAAAGTCAGCAAGGCAAACGTGTAATTTTCTTGTTGCTGTTCTTTGACCCAAATGTTACTTGTACAAATCAATATGTACTGTGCGACAAATAAAATCTCCAGAGGTCAGTGTATCAACTGACAGTAAATGCCACATGCCCTATACAATTTCCTGTCTGGGAATATATAAAGATTATATAAAGGCAATGTGTGAGAGGAATGCCAAATTTTCTCTTTCCCTGTATTTTTTACCAATTCACTTTTGCTCAGGACATGTATTTGGACTTAATTGCAAATGCATAACATATCCAAAACTTCTCTAGTCTTTTTCCCCTTCCATGAAACTCAGCTTTTTCTTTGATCATATCACGACCATGAAGGCACCTTCAAAATACTTATTTTCAGAAAAGCATATAGCTTTGATTCATTTCATCTTTCTTCAGCATTTGCTTTTTCTTTACTATTCCTTTCAATTCATATTTACCTACAGCATGACATAATTCTTCCACTTCAGATTGTAGGGTAAGCTCCAATTACTTTTGTTTCATGGTCTTCAGTATTTTTGTTAAAATGTTGTCATTATTACAAATATCACATACCCATTTTGATCTCATTTTAAAATAGCAACTGGGCAAACTAGCAAAATGCAGTTGTCATGTCTAAGATAGAAAGACTTAAAATAATACACAAATATATATAATATATTTTTAAAATTAAACAGTACAGCACATAATATGTTAACCACTACATATGTTTTATTGCTGTTATTGCAGAAAGTTGCTAAAAAGTTCATAAGAGCTTCATCAAGTGGGAAGTGTTTCAGAAAAAAAGCTTGGTGGAGCATAGCAGTTGCCTTTTTAATGTACTTTTCCATGTGTACATACTTAAGAAAGAAGCTGTAGAGGTTTTTATTTTAACCACTTCAATACAGGGCATTTATACACCCTTCCTGCCCAGACCAAATTTTAGCTTTCAGCGCTCTCACACTTTGAATGGCAATTACTCAGGCATGCAACACTGTACCTAAACAAAATTTTTTATCATTTTTTCATACAAATAGAGCTTTCTTTTGGTGGTATTTAATCACCACTGGGTTTTTTATTTTTTGCGACATAAGTGAAAAAAGAACAAAAATTTTGAAAAAAAAAACATTTTTTTTTTTTAGTTTCTATGATAAAATTTTGCAAATAAGTAATTTTTGTTCATAAATTTGGGCCAAAATTTTTACTGCTACATCTCTTTGGTAAAATAACCCAAATTAGTGGATATTATTTAGTCTCTGTGAAAGTTATACGAGTCTACAAGCTATGGTGCAAATCACTGAAAATTGATCACACCTGATGCACTGATGGCCTATCTCATTTCTTGATACCCCCCAAATGACCCCCTTTTGAAAAGTAGACACTCAAAGGTATTTAGTAAGAGTCATGGTGAGTTTTTTAAAGTTGTAATTTTTTCCCACAATTCTTGGGAAAATGAAGATTTTTTTTTTAACAAAATTGTCATAATAACAAGTTATTTCTCACACACAGCATATGCATACTTCCAATTACACCCCAAAATACATTCTGCTACTCCTCATGAGTATGGCAATACCACATGTGTGTGACTTTTACACAGCCTGGCCACACAGAGAGGTCCAACATGCAGGGAGCACCATCAGGTGTTCTAGAAGCATAAATTACACCTTTAATTTCCTAACGACCTATTACAATTTTGAAGGCCCTGGAGCACAGGACAGTGGAATTACCCACAAAATGACCCCATTTTGGAAATCAAAAAACCCAAAATATGTTCTATGAGGCATTATGAGTCTTTTGAATGGTTCATTTTTTTACACAAGTCTTCAGAAAAGGTGGAAAGAAAATGAAAATCTTTTTTTTTTTTTTTTTACACAAAGTTGTCAATTTATAAGATATTTCTAACACATGGCATGTATATAGCAAAAATTACACCCTGAAACACATTCTGATATGCCTCCTGAGTATGGTGATACCACATGTGTGAGACTTTTACTCAGCCTGTCCACATACAGAGGCCCAACATTGAAGTAGTACCTTCAGACGTTCTAGGAGCATAAATTACACATCTCATTTCATTCCTACCTATCACACTTTTGAAGGTCCTTGAGCACCAGGACATTGGAATTATCCACAAAGTGATCCCATTTTGGAAAGCTAACACCCCAACATATATTCTATGAGGCATGGGCTGCAGATAGGTACTCAAGTACTCTGATGGGCTGCAGATAGGTACTTGGGTACTCTGATGGGCTGGAGACAGGTATTCGGGTAATCTGATGCCCTGGTGACAGGTACTCGGGTACTCTGATGGGCTACAGATAGGTACTCGGTTACTCTGATGGGCTGGAGACAGCTACTCGGTTTCTCTGATGGGATGGTGACAGGTATTCGGGTACTCTGATGGGCTACAGATAGGTACTTGGGTACTCTGATGGGCTGGTGACTGGTAGTCGGGGTACTCTGATGGGCGGTGACAGGTGCTCAGATGGGCGGGGACAGGTACTCAGGTACTCAGATGGGCTGTGACAGGTACTCAGGTGGGCTGTGACAGGTACTCAGATGAACTGTGACAGGTACTCAGGTACTCAGATGAACCGTGACAGATACTCATATGGACTGTGACAGGTACTCAGGTACTCAGAAGGGCTGTGACAGGTACTCAGATGGGCTGTGACAGGTACTCAGGTACTTAGATGAACTGCGACAGATACTCAGATGGGCTGTGACAGGTGCTCAGGTACTCATGTACTCAGATGAACTGTGACAGGTACTCAGGTACTCAGATGAACTGTGACAGATACTCAGGTACTCGGGTACTCACAGAAAATAATGGTTAGTTGCCTCGATCAACCTACGTGGATAATTAGAAATATAGAAGATAATAGCAAGTGAGTGTAGACCTTCATCCAAACGAATCACGTAGGATGCAGTTCTGGTAGCCCTATGAGCATACAAGAAAAACTAAGAGAATAAAGTTCTCTTAAGAGGGCAAAACCGAACACTGTAGGGAATACAAAAAACTTGCTTTATTGGTACAAATAAAGCAAGTTTTTTGTACTCGGGTACTCAGATGGACTGTCTGTAACAGGTACTCAGGTACTTGGGTACTCAGATGAACTGTGACAGGTACTCAGGTACTCGGGTACTCAGATGAACTGTGACAGGTACTCAGGTACTTGGGTACTCTGATGGACTGTGACAGGTACTTGGGTACTCGGGTACTCAAATGAACTGTGACAGGTACTCAGGTACTCGGGTACTCAGATGAACTGTGACAGGTACTCGGGTACTCAGATGGACTGTGACAGGTACTCAGGCACTTGGGTACTCAGATGGGCTGTGACAGGTAATCAGGTACTCGAGTACTTTGATGGCTGGTGACAGGTACTTTGATGGCTGGTGATAGGTACTTTGATGGCTGGTGACAGAACCTCTTTATTGGGGGGGCAATCAGTGTGTGTTGTGTACACTGTAGTGGTAACGAGATGTTACCACAATCTTCTCACACACGATCGGTGTGTGAGGAGGAGAACCCAGTAACATCTTGTTACCTTGGTTTGTTGACATTCTGTGACCGGCTGTGATTGGACACAGCCAGTCATGTGGTAAAGAGCCAGTGTCATTGGCTCTTTACTGCAATCAGGGTTGGGATGTGTCAGGATGACAAGCCTCATCCCAGATCACCGCTCTGCGTGTGCCCTAGGGGCGTGCACGTGGACAGTACATGTGACCAGCTGTGATTGGACACAGCCAGTCACGTGGTAAAGAGACATTTTTTATTGGCTCTTTACATGGACCTGGGATGGGCTGTGTCCGAGGGACACACCTCAGCTCCGTTCGCCACGCTGTGGGCCCCCGGGGGCCCGCAGGAGCAGTGAGAAGCCGAGGATGTCATATGATGCCCGCCCAGGATGCGAGATACCATCTGCGGACACCATATGACTTTTGAAGTGGTTAATTTTTTGTAGCTCTTTTCATGAGCTGAGCTTAATAATTTTCAGTTATTGTTCACACAATGCAGGCTTTATATCTGCACAGTTTTTCAATCAGCCAAAATAGTTTTTTTTATTTTTTTTTAATTGTTTTTAATTGTATTTCAGAAAACAAGTGCAAGAGAAAAAACAATAAAACACTACCATTTACAATAACAGGCTGTAATCATTGTGTCTGCACATTATAAGAATAAATCAATCAAATAAAAAAAAAAAAAAACTTATCATCAAAGGGTACAAAGGGTGGAAAGACTTTACTAAGTTGCATGGGGAGAGTTGAGGACCATATGTGGAGAGGATATCTACCTGCAACGTATTTTAGTTTGGTTTATTTTGAATGTCCCCTAAAGACATGTCATGAAAGGCTAGTGCTGCTTTCTTCATTGTCAAATGTAGTGCTCAAACAGAAACATGTGAATTGTCTTGGTTCAAAGAGAAGAAGGCACATAATAAATTTATTTGGGTAAAGGTGGCAAGAGACATTTGAATATGGGAATAAAATAAAACAAGTAAAGTAACTCAGGCAAAAAAAGCATCTTGATGAAATTAGCTCTACCTATTAGATCTATTGACATGGTCCTTCGGGTCTTGATCTTATCATGCAAATAATGGTGATTAAATTATTTTCCAATCAATTTCAATTACAATTCACAAATTATTTTTTTTTTACCAAAAATATATAGAAGAATACATATCGGCCTAAACTGAAAAATAATTTATTTCTTTTTATATGTTTTTTGGTGATATTTATTATTGCAAAAAGTAAAAAATATTGCTTTTTTTTTCAAAATTGGCGCTCTTTTTTTGTTATTTTTTTTTGCAAAAAATAAAAACCACAGAGGTGATGAAATACCACCAAAAGAAAACTCTATTTGTGGGGAAAAAAGGACATCGATTTTGTTTGGGTATAAAGTCACACGAAGGCGCAATTGTCAGCTAAAGCGACGCAGTGCCGAATCTCAAAAAATGCTCTGGTCAGGAAAGGGGTAAAATATTCAGAGGCTGAAGTGGTTAAATTCCTGAATGGCATTCATCATTTGTAAGAGAGTAAGACACATAACTGAAGCCTCAGAGGACTGTTTGGAATCATGTTGTGCTATCCCAAGAATATTTTCAGCACAAAGGAGCACATCTGTAGTAGAACTAGATTGCTCACCTGATTGATTCAGTCCAGCATTGGTATCATGTGGAGGAGTTTCTATGTTGTGGCCTAGTGCTGGGGCATCAGCACCATCTTGGAGGTGGTGGGAATGAACTTCTCTGCCATTAGTTACGACTTGCCTTATTCAAATTTCACCAGGTCAGGTCTTTGTGGTTACTCAATGCTTTCAAAGCATTACAGACAAGTATGAGGTAAGTTAAGTGACAGGATGACTGTCAGGATAAGAAGTGAATGCTAGAGCTATTCTGTTTAGTATTTCACCACCTTCCCAGCCAGGCCACAGCCCTTGTTGTTGTCTTTAAAATACAATCCAGATTGTTTTATTGTACACCAAGAATTTTGTTGTCAGAAAATTTGAGATCCAAATTTTGTTTGTCGGAAATTCCGACGGAAAATGTCCGATGGAGCCTACACATGGTCGGAGTTTCCGAAACAAGCTCCCATCGAACATTTCCCGTCGGAAAATCCGACCTTGTGTGCGTGGCATTACAGTTAAGAAATCATCATACATTTACACTTTTACACAAGTTCTTTTATAAAGAAATTTAAAATAAACATATTTCTACTATTTATATGTACAGTTTTAGGTCCCAAAGATGTCAACTGTTTTGTGCTTACATTTTCTGAAATACATATCAATATATAAGATGGAGAGAGCCCAGTAGAATACCTAGAAAGTATTCAAACTAGCAACTTGCTGGAATTTGTTGAACACAGACTGAGTTTAAACTTTTTTTCTTCAAAAATTCAGGTTCTAAGATAGTTGGAGTTGGATTATAAGGTAAGTATCATGAACAGCTGTTGCATATAGATTCTTGAAAAAAAATAGAATAATTTGAATGGTTTGAATAGTATACACAATTTCCTATTTTACCCTGTTGTGACTGCTGCTTTTCTACAAAGAAAATCTTAGCTGTGTGTGTAAATTTTTGTTTGGTGAGCTATGGTCTATGTTGTTGATTAAAATGTCATTTTGAATACTCTGTCCTTGTGTAAATTGTCTGCTTTCATATGGGTTAAAGAGAACCCGTTGCTAAACCATTAATTTCAACAACAATCTTCATCTTCCTATAGGATATTATGTGAATTTAACTTATTTTAGGCATGTTATTTACGTGTAAAAGCTCCCCTTGTGGAGACATCCAAAAGCCCTGAGACTGCTTGTTACTGCTATCTTGGTTGTGATTAGGGATGAGCCGAACATCCCCCAGATCGGTTCGCACCAGAACCTGCGATCGGACCGAAAATTTGCACGAACGTTAGAACCCCATTGATGTCTATGGGACTCGAATGTTCGAAATCAAAAGTGCTCATTTTAAAGGCTAATTTGCATGGTATTGTCCTAAAAAGGGTTTGGGGACCCGGGTCCTGCCCCAGGGGACATGTATCATTGCAAAAAATCTTTTAAAAATGGCCGTTTTTTCAGAAGCAGTGATTTTAATGATGCTTTAAGTAAAAAAAAAAAAAAGTGAAATATTCCTTTAACCACTTGACAACTGGGCACTTAAACCCCCTTCCTAACCAGACCAATTTTCAGCTTTCGGTGCTCTCACATTTTGAATGACAATTACTCAGTCATGTAACACTGTACCCATATGAAATTTTTGTCCTTTTTTTTCACACAAATAGAGCTTTCTTTTGGTGGTATTTAATCACCATTGGGTTTTTTATTTTTTGCGCTATAAAAGAAAAAAGACTGAAAATTCGGTAAAAAAATGAAATTTTCTTTGTTTCTGTTATAAAATTTAGCAAATTAGTAATTTTTCTTCTTAAATTTTAGCCACAATTTATACTGCTACATATCTTTGGTAAAAATAAGTACAAATCTGTGTATATTATTTGGTCTTTGTGAAAGTTATAGAGTCCAAAAGCTATGGTGCCAATATCTGAAAATTGATCACACCTGAATTACTGATGGCCTATCTATATTCTTGAGACCCTAACATGCCAGAAAACTACAAATACCCCCCAAATTACCCCTTTTTGGAAAGAAGACATTCCAATGTATTTAGTAAGAGGCATGGTGAGTTTTTTGAAGTTGTCATTTTTTCCCACAATTCTTTGCAAAATCAAGATTTTTTTTCTTTTTTTTTTTCCACAAAAATGTCATATTAGCAGGTTATTTCTCACACACAGCATATGCATACCACAAATTACACCCCAAAACACATTCTGCTATTACTCCTGAGTATGGCAATACCACATGTGTGAGACTTTTACACAGCGTGGCCACATACAGACCCAACATGCATGGAGCACCTTCAGGCGTTCTGGAGCACCCAGGCCAATTCTGACATTTCTCTCCTACATGTAAAAATCATCATTTATTTGCTAGAAAATTACATAGAACCCCAAAACATTATATATGTTTTTTTTTAGCAAAGACCCTAGAGAATACAATGGCGGTTGTTGCAACTTTTTATCTCGCACGGTATTTGCGCAGCAATTTTTTGAAAGTTTTTTTTGGGAAAAAAACAGTTTTGTGCTTTAAAAAAAAACAAAACAGTAAAGTTGGCCCAATGTTTTTACATAATGTGAAAGATGAAGTTACACCGAGTAAATAGATACCTAACATGTCACCCTTCAAAATTGCACACGCTCGTGGAATGGTGCCAAACTTCGCTACTTAAAAATCCCCATAGGCGACGCTTTAAAATTTTTTACTGGTTACATGTTTTGAGTTACAGAGGAGGTCTAGGGCCAAACTTATTGCTCTCGCTCTACCGATCGCAGAGATACCTCACATGTGTGGTTTGAACACCTTTTTCATATGTGGGCGGGACTTAAGTGTGCATTCGCTTCTGCATGCGAGCACATGGACAGGGGCGCTTTAAAAAATGTTTGTTTTCTTTTTATTGTTCATTTCACTTAATTTATTTTAGTTTGACACTTTTTTCCAAAAAAAAAATTTTTTGATCACCTTTAATCCTATTACAAGGAATGTAAACATCCCTTGTAATAGGAATATGGCATGACAGGTCCTCAATAAGACCCCACATCTCACCTCTAGGCTGGGAAGCCTGAAATAAAAAAAATTTAAAAAACGATCCTGGCTTCGATCGTAGCGGTGAGTCAGTAGAAGCACCGAAGGGCGGCGGGAAGGGGGGAGGTCCCCTCTCGCCTCCCATAAGAATGATCAAGCAGTGGAAGAGCCGCTATGATCATTCCTATGGTGTAGGAAATCACTGGCTGAAAAAGCTGATATCTGAATGATGCCTGTAGCTGCAGGCATCATTTAGATATCCCCGCACAAAGTCAAGGACGTTGTATGACGGCCAGCAGGCAGGAAGTGGTTAAAATACATTTTTTTTAACACAAAGTTGTCCATTTATACAATATTTCTAACACATAGCATGTACATACCAAAAATGGCACCCCAAAATAGATTTTCCTACTTCTCCTGAGTACAGCGATACCACATGTGTGAGACTTCCACAGCCTGGCCACATACAGAGGCCGAGTACAGCCGAGTATGGCCGAGTATGTCCAAGTATGGCTGCGCATGGCAGGGTATGGCTGCGCATGGCAGGGTATTGCAGAGTATGGCTGGGTATTGCAGAGTATGACTGTGTATGGCTGGGTATTGCAGAGTATGGTTGGGTATTGCAGAGTATGACTGGGTATGACTGGGTATTGCGGAGTATTGCAGGGTATTGCGGGGTATTGCAGAGTATTGCGGGGTGTTGCGGAGTATTGGAGAGTATTGCGGGGTATTGCAGAGTATTGTGGGGTGTTGCAGAGTAGTGCAGAGTATTTCAGGGTGTTGCGGAGTAGTGCAGAGTATTGCGGGGTGTTGCGGAGAAGTGCAGAGTATTGCAGGGTGTTGCGGAGTAGTGCAGAGTATTGCAGGGTGTTGCGGAGTAGTACAGAGTATTGCAGGGTGTTGTGGAGTAGTGCAGAGTATTGCAGTGTATTGCGGGGTGTTGCGGAGTAGTGCAGAGTATTGCGGGGTGTTGCAGAGTATTGCAGAGTATTGCGGGTATTGCAGAGTATTGTGGGTTATTGCAGAGTATTGTGGGGTATTGAAGAGTATTGCGGGTAATTGCAGAGTATTGTGGGGTGTTGCAAAGTAGTGCAGAGTATTGCGGGGTATTGCAGAGTATTGCGGGTATTGCAGAGTATTGTGGGGTATTGCAGAGTATTGTGGGGTATTGCGCAGTATTGCAGAGTATTGCGGCGTATTGAAGAGTATTGCTGCATATTGCAGAGTATTGCGGGGTATTGCAGAGTATTGTGGGTTATTGCGGAGTATTGCGGGGTATTGTAGAGTATTGCGGAGTATTGCAGAGTATTGCGGGGTATTGCAGAGTAGTGAAGATTATTGCAGAGTATTGTGGGGTATTGCAGAGTATTGCAGGGTATTGCAGAGTATTGTGGGGTATTGCAGGGTATTGTGGGGTATTGCAGGGTATTGCGGAGTAGTGCAGAGTATTGCAGAGTATTGTGGGGTATTGCAGAGTATTGCGGGGTATTGCAGAGTATTGCGGGGTATTGCGGAGTATTGCGGGGTATTGCGGAGTATTGCAGGGTATTGCGGAGTATTGCAGGGTATTGTGGAGTAGTGCAGAGTATTGCAGAGTATTGCGGGGTATTGCAGAGTATTGCGGGGTATTGCGGGGTATTGCGGAGTATTGCGGAGTAGTGCAGAGTATTGCAGAGTATTGTGGGGTATTGCAGAGTATTGCAGGGTAGTGCTGGGTATTGCAGGGTATTATAGTATGGAGGGATGGCTGAGCATGGATGGATGGATGGCTGGATGTGACTGTATTTGTCACAGAGCAGCGTTGTGGGCACTACACATGCAGCCCACAACGCTGCTACCATCCGATCCCTCCCCCGCTCCTCCCCCTCTGTACCAATCGGTACACAGAGGGGAGGGAGGAACCGGCGTCTTGACATGATGCCGGTTTGTTTACATGTGATCGCTCCATCATTTGACGGAGCGATCACATGGTAAACGGCCGCGACTAGTGGCCGTTCACCGTGATCCGTGATGCGCCGGGTCCTCTGGAGCAGTATTCTGAGCAGTATTCTGGGAGGACATCCATGGACACCCTCCCAGGATAAGCCGATCGCGCTGTAGCCGTCTTTCGGCTATGGCCCGGTCGGCATGTGGTTAAATATCGTACCTGGGGGGTGTCTATAGTATGCCTGTAAAGTGGCGCGTGTTTCCCATGCTTAGAACAGTCCCTGCACAAAATGTCATTTTTAAAGGAAAAAAAGTCATTTAAAACTGCTTGGGGCTAATGTCGGGTCCTGGCAATATGGATGAAAATCAGTGAGACAAATGGCATGGGTAACCCCCAGTCCATTACCAGGCCCTTTGGGTCTTGTATGGATATTAAGGGGAACCCCGCACCCAAATTAAAAAAGGAAACAGCAGTATACAGGCTCTGTACTCTGAACAGCAGTATACAGGCGGTGCAAACAAGACAGGGACTGTAGGTTTGTTGTTAAGTAGAATCTGTTTGTAATTTTGAACTGGTACATTTTTAATGTGTTTAGCTCCAGCCAAAAAATCTATTTTAAGCTTTTTAGAAAACATAGGGAAGGGTTATCACCCCTGTGACATTTGTTTTGCTGTCTGTTCTCCTCTTCAGAAGATTTCACCTCACTTTTTGTCCCAATGACAAATGTTTTTTGAAAATTTGGGTTTTTTTGTGAAACAAGGATTGGTGATAAAGCATCAGTGGAAAGGAGAAATGTTTATCCCATATTAACTCTTACAAGAGAGAATTTCCCTTCCTAGGGGTAGATTTCATCTCACTTCCTGTTGTCTCCTTCCATTTGCAAGTAGGAGTCGTTTGTAAGTTGGATGTTTGAAAGTGGGGGCCTGTCCTATATACACAGCAGAAATTTGGGCCTTAGGTGTTATTGTGGCCACAACACTGTAAGCCCTCACAGGGCCTTGCTGTGAAATATTAGATCAAGAATTGTAATTACATGCCCCTGTTGAACAAGGGCAGAAAAATTGGGCCTTTGGTGGTGGTGGTGCTGCTGGTGCCACAACACTGTCCTCACTCGCTCTTGGTGGGCGCAGAAACGGGCCCTGATGTGAAATATTAGATCAAGAATTGTAATTACATGCCCCTGTTGAACAGGGGCTGAAAAATTGGGCCTTAGGCACTGGTGCTGGTGCCACAACACTGCAACCCCTCACAGATACTCTAGTTGGGACACAGGAACGAGCCCTGCTGCAAAGTATTGCATCAAAAATTGTAATAGCATGCCCCTGTTAGACAGGGGCTGAAAATTGGGCCTTAGGCACTGGTGCTGGTGCCACAACACTGCAACCCCTCACAGATAATCTAGTTGGAACGCAGGAACGAGCCCTGCTGCAAAGTATTGCATCAAAAATTGTAATTACACGCCCCTGCTAAACAGGGGCTGAAAAATTGGGCCTTAGGCACTGGTGGTGGCGCCCAGAACCAAAAATGTTCTTACAAGCTATCAGCGTGATCATTGAGGAGGAAGAGGATAATTACTCAGGATAGTCACTCAGCATCAGCATAGGCAGTCTTTGAAGGGATCTGAGATTTCAAAAAAAATTGTTCGGTTACATCAGCATCAGGTGCTTGGTAGCTGGTGGTGATCCAAGACTGATTCATTTTTATGAAGGTCAGTCGATCGACCGAATCGGTGGATAGACGCACCCTGTGATCAGTTACAAAGCCTCCAGCAGCACTGAATGTGCGTTCCGAAAGAACGCTGGATGCAGGACAGGCCAGTAGCTCAATTGCATACTGTGCAAGCTCTGGCCAGCGATCCATCCTCAAGACCCAGTAACCCAGAGGATTTTCAGTGGGAAACGTGTCCAAGTCAGATCTTGCCCCTAGGTATTCCTGCACCATGTAAAACAGATGCTGGCGATGGTTGCTGGAACCGATCATACCTTAGGGCTGCTGACTAAAAAATTGTCTGAACGCATCGGTCAGATGGCCACCTTCTCCACCGCTCCTTCTTTGACTGACCGAAGCCTCAGCAACACGTTGTCCAGAAACAGGAGTTTGTAACCTCCCAGTCTCTGGGAACGCATTGCACAGACCTTTCTGCAAGGCCTCCCGAAGATGTTTCATCCTCTGCTCCCTCTGCGACAGCAAGATAAGGTCCGCAACCTTACCCTTGTAACGTGGATCAAGGAGGGTTGCCAGCCAGTATTGGTCCTTCTCCTTGATACCACGAATACGAGGATCCTTACGCAGGCTTTGCAGGATCAGGGAGGTCATGCAGCGTAGGTTTGCTGAGGTATTCGGTCCGGAGTCCTCTGGGTCACTAAGGACGACATGGTCCGCAGCCACCTCCTCCCAGCCACGTACAAGTCCATGTGTTTCTTGGGACTGATCTCTTAAAGACTGCTGCTGATGCTGAGTGCCAGGCTCCACCTCCATACTGACACAATCCTCCTCCTTGTCCTCTTCCTGTGTGATCGGTGGGCATGCAGGAACACTGTCTGGATAAAGGGGGCCTTGAGAGCTAAGGAAGTCCTCCTCTTCCTGCCTCTGTTCTGCCTCAAGTGCCCTGTCCATTATTCCACGCAGCGTGTGCTCCAACAGGTGGACAAGGGGGACAGTGTCACTGATGCATGCACTGTCACTGCTCACCATCCTCGTGGCCTCCTCAAATGGTGACAGGACAGTGCATGCAACCCTGATCATGGCCCACTAGCGTGGGGAAAAATAGTCACACAGGTACTCATTGATGGCCCTCTGCTGCGTGTGCAGCCACTGCAGCATGGCCAACATTGAGTTACACCTGGTGGGCATGTCACAGATTAGGCGGTTCTTGGGCAGGTTAAACTCCTTTTGGAGGTCTGCCAGCTTAGCACTGGCATTATATGACTGGCGGAAATGCACACAGACTTTCCTGGCCTGCCTCAGGACATCCTGTAAGCCCAGGTACCTGCCCAAGAACCGCTGCACCACCAAGTTAAGGACGTGAGCCAAACAGGGCACATGGGTCATTTGTCCCTGTCGGAGGGCAGAGAGGAGGTTGGTGCCATTGTTGCAAACCACCATTCCTGCCTTAAGTTGGCGTGGCGTCAACCACCTCTGAACCAACCCCTGCAGAGCTGAAAGAACCTCTGCCCCAGTGTGGCTCCTGTCCCCCAAGCACACCAGTTCAAGCACCGCATGGCATCTTTTGGCCTGCATACTTGGGTAGCCCCTTGAACGGCTACGGAGCACCGCTGGTTCCAAGGACAAAGCACAGGAAGAGGCCATGGAGGAAGAAGAAGAGGAGGGGGTGGAGGAGATAGGTGTGTCACAATCATTGTCCTGCATCCTTCCCAGCTGCCAGCAGAGTCACCCAATGTGCGGTGAAACTTAGGTAACGTCCCTGTCCATGCCTGCTGGACCATGAGTCAGCGGTAATATGCACCTTACCACTGACCGCCCTGTCCAGCGAGGCATGGACATTGCCTTCCACATGCCGGTAGAGAGCTGGAATTGCCTTCTGTGAGAAAAAGTGGCGTTTGGGTACCTGCCACTGAGGAACCGCACATTCCACAAACTCACGGAAGGGGGCAGAGTCTACCAACTGAAAAGGCAGCAGTTGAAGTGCTAGCAATTTTGCCAAGCTAGCATTCAACCGCTGGGCATGTGGATGGCTGGAAGCAAACTTCTTGCGGCGGTGCAGCAGCTGGGGCAAGGAAATTTGCCTGGTACAATCTGATGTCGGTGTACCAAAAGCAGATTGCCCACAAGTACTTGGCTATGACGCACCTAATTCTAAACCTTCATTCCTCTCAGTGCAGGTCTCAGAGAGGACTGAAGGTATCATGGGGTTGGAGATCTCAGCTGATGAGGAGCAAGGAGAGGTCCTCTTTGTTCTTTGGTGTGGGTCTTTTAGATACGCTTGCCAATGAACTGCGTGGCAGGTCAACATATATCTGGTCAAGCATGTGGTGCCCAAGCGGGAGATGTTTTGGCCACGCAAGATACGCTTGAGACATATGTTGCAAATAGCAGCGGTGCGATCTGATACACTCGTCTCAAAAAAGGCCCACACCAAAGAACTTTTGGAATAAGAGACAGCAGGGCACTGCACATGTGGAGCTTTGGGGTGTGATGCAGTCAGTGTGCTGTCCTTAGGCTGGCCCCTGGAGGGCATCCTGCCTCGTTGGTGATGTGCCTCCTCCTCCTCCTCCTCCTCTCTCCTATCAGGCACCCACGTTGAGTCAGTGACCTCATCATCCCCTCCCTCCTCATCACAGGAGCAAACCTGGCAGTATTCTGCAGCAGGGGGAGCATGACTGCCAGATTGCTGTCCTTCTTGGGCACCCCCTCTGTCCATGCTCACATTACTGCCTTCATCTAGCTCCTCCTGGAGCATGTACCCAACACTGTGGTCAAACAGTTCGAGGGACTCCTCAGGAGGACATGGTGGGGCTAGGGAAGGAGGCCACGTTGGCAGCTGCTTTGCCAGACAAAGTACCCTGAGCATGGGTGAGAGAGGATGAGGAGGATGAGGATGGCTTGGTCATCCACTCGACCAAGTCTTCCGCATGTTGCGGCTCAACACAGCCAGCTGCCGAAAAAAAGGCCAAGCGTGTCCTACGGCCACGTGCTGATGAGGATGCACCGTCTCCATGACCAGCACTGTTGCCTCTAGACACAGAACCTGCTTGCCCTCTTTTATTGGCTTGTGACTGTCTGGCTCTCCTTGCTGGCCTTCCAGACATACTAATGGCCTGTAGCTGCACTAAGCTGGGATATATATATATATATATATATATATATATATATATATATATATATATAGATAGATAGATAGATAGATAGATAGATAGATAGAGAGATAGATAGATACTGCAGCTAGCAAAATCAACTGCCTACCTGTAGTATGAGAACACTACCACCTTCTACAGGTAGCTTTAGCTGAACACTGTGCAGAGCTCACAAAAAACTAACTTGTAGCTTATTTAGCTGCCTGCGGTAGTGAAAGGATCAGGAGAACACCACCAACCTTCTACAGGTAGCTTTAGCTGAACACTGTGCAAAGCTCGCACTACACTAACTTGTAGTTTTAGCTGAACACTGTGCAGAGCTCACAAAAAACTAACTTGTAGCTTATTTAGCTGCCTGCGGTAGTGATAGGATCAGGAAAACACCACCAACCTTCTACAGGTAGCTTTAGGTGAACAGTGTGCAGAGCTCGCAAAAAAATAACTTGTAGCTTATTTAGCTGCCTGCGGTAGTGCTAGGATCAGGAAAACACCACCAACCTTCTACAGGTAGCTTTAGGTGAACACTGTGCAGAGCTCGCAAAAAACTAACTTGTAGCTTATTTAGCTGCCTGCGGTAGTGATAGGATCAGGAAAACACCACCAACCTTCTACAGGTAGCTTTAGGTGAACACTGTGCAGAGCACGCAAAAAACTAACTTGTAGCTTATTTAGCTGCCTGCGGTAGTGATAGGATCAGGAAAACACCAGCAACCTTCTACAGGTAGCTTTAGCTGAACAGTGTGCAGAGGTCGCACTACACTAACTTGTAGTTTTAGCTGAACACTGTTCAGAGGACTCACTACACTAACTTGTAGTTTTAGCTGAACACTGTTCAGAGGACGCACTACACTAACTTGTAGCTTTAGCTGAACACTGTGCAGAGGTCGCACTACACTAACTTGTAGTTTTAGCTGAACACTGTTCAGAGGACGCACTACACTAACTTGTAGCTTTAGCTGAACACTGTGCAGAGGTCGCACTACACTAACTTGTAGTTTTAGCTGAACACTGTGAGGAGGACGCACTACACTAACTTGTAGTTTTAGCTGAACACTGTGAGGAGGACGCACTACACTAACTTGTAGCTTTAGCTGAACACTGTGAGGAGGACGCACTACACTAACTTTTAGCTTTAGCTGAACACTGTGCAGAGGTCGCACTACACTAACTTGTAGTTTTAGCTGAACACTGTTCAGAGGACTCACTACACTAACTTGTAGTTTTAGCTGAACACTGTTCAGAGGACGCACTACACTAACTTGTAGCTTTAGCTGAACACTGTGCAGAGGTCGCACTACACTAACTTGTAGTTTTAGCTGAACACTGTTCAGAGGACTCACTACACTAACTTGTAGCTTTAGCTGAACACTGTGCAGAGGTCGCACTACACTAATTTGTAGTTTTAGCTGAACACTGTTCAGAGGACGCACTACACAAACTTGTAGCTTTAGCTGAACACTGTGCAGAGGTCGCACTACACTAACTTGTAGTTTTAGCTGAACACTGTGGGGGAGGACACACTACACTAACTTGTAGCTTTAGCTGAACACTGTGAGGAGGACGCACTACCCTAACTTGTAGCTTTAGCTGAACACTGTGCAGAGGTCGCACTAAACTAACTTGTAGCTTTAGCTAAACACTGTGAGGAGGACGCACTACCCTAACTTGTAGCTTTAGCTGAACACTGTGCAGAGGTCATGCTAAACTAACTTGCAGCTTTAACAGAACACGGTGAGGAGGACGCACTACACTAACTGTAAATAGTCTAGCTGCCTGACTGTGGTACTAATAGGATCAAAAAAACACCAGCAATTTTCTTCAGGTAGCTGTAAATACTGTAACAAACAAGCCTGCCTGTCAGTAGGAAGATAACAGGAATGGATCTAGCTAAACTGAATACAGTGTGTATATATATATATATATATATATATATATATATATATATATATACAACACCTGGGATACATATATATACACAATACACTGTAAGTGTAGCTAGCTCACTGACTGTCCTGCCTAATCTAGCTAACTCAAATGAAATTACACTGTCTCTCTCTCTCTCTAAGCACGCCGGAACACACTACACAGGGCCGCCATGCAGGCGGCCTTATATAGTGTGGGGCGTGTTCTAAACCCCCTGAGCCATAATTGGCCAAAGCCACCCTGGCTTTGGCCAATTACAGCTCTCTCTACTGACGGCGCTGTGATTGGCCAAGCATGCGGGTCATAGTGCATGCTTGGCCAATCATCAGCCAGCAATGCCGCAGTGAATTATGGGCCGTGACGCGCCACACGAATTTGGCACGAACGGCCCATATCGTTTGCAATTCAGTGAACGGGTGAACAGACGATGTTCAAGTCGAACATGGGTTCGACTTGAACACGAAGCTCATCCCTAGTTGTGATGTCAGCAGCCCCAGTAGACTCATTGCTGTTACTCAAGTTGCACTCTGTTTATTCCCCTGCTCTCCTCTCCTAGCTGCTACATAAAAAGATATGAAGGGTGTTATAGAAGGGATGATGTTGCAGAGTAATCAGACAGTCCCAGAGAGGGCTATGACATGCAAGTGGAAAGAGAAGCTAGGGAACTGACTAGTCAAATTTTATAGCAAATTCAGATATACAATGCAATGTAATAAAAATGATTTGGGGGGTGGGGCATCTGAGCTCCAAGATGGCCGCATAGCTAGCGAGCTCCACCAGACAGCTGGGGGAATCCAATGACATTGGAGCCCAGAAGCGACCCAGTCGCCTGCATCCAGCTCAGCAGAGCCCAGGCACCAGACAGGCATGCCACAGAGGAGAAAAGAGCTGCCACCACAGCTCCGTAAGCTGCCAGGCTTCTTCTCCAGCACAGTGTGGCCATAACAAAATGGCAGCAGAGGCAAACAGGGAAGCAGAATGGGAAAGCCGCGGCCTCTCCCTCAGAACGCTGTGGGAACGGATCGGGGAATCCTCCCAGTGGATCCTCATCTGTGGCCTCCACTCCTACCACCAGAAGCCCTGCCAAATCCAGGCAAAGCACTGTGTCCCCACACGGAGGTCTCCAGCACCAGAACATGGAGGTGAGTGGGCCTAAATCATCACAGAGGACTAACAATTCAGGAAACATCAGACTGGCTTCTCTAATACAGGTCAGCCTGTATCTGACACTGTGCTAAAAGATATGTTGATGTCCCTAAGATCATCACTGCAAAATGATATGCTCCACACAGTACAAAAGTGCCAAGAAGAGGTCCATATACTAGGAGAAAGGGTAAATCAGGTAGAGCAAGCTATGGGAGAATACACAAGCTCCTTCAGCACAATGGTGGATGCACACAGTGCACACAGCAATGAAATCTCCTGGATCAAAGATAAAATAGCAGACCGAGGATAGATCCAGAAGGAATAACCTAAATATAAGAGGTATCCCTGAAACAGTGCCTACAGCACAGCTTCCATAATATGTCCATGATATGTTCTCCGCCATTACACCCACAATGTCGGCACTAGAACTCACAGTGGACAGAGTACACAGACTTCCAAAACCATCTTTCTTAGCAGATGATGTACCTAGAGATGTATTACTTAGAATGCACTTCTACCACACAAAAGAGAACATCTTAGATGCTTTTCGCAAAAACGCCCAGCCCAATACGCCTCCCTACAACTGCTCCCTGACCTCTCCAGGCACACTCACTCTTCAACATCGCTGCAATTTGGCTACCATAACTAAAGCCCTGTGCAACCATCATATCCTACAAAAGTGGAAATACACGGCAACACTTTCCATTACTTACAACGGAACCACCACCACCATATCCACCCTTGAAGAGGGACTGACAGCCCTTCGACAATGGGGAATCTTATTGGAAATACCTCCAGACCCCATACAAGTCGATGGAACCTCACACATCCAAATTGAATGGCAGGTTCTGTCCCCAAAAAAAGTCAGAGGAATACATATCCAAAGAGCGGTCCTAAACATTCAACTGCAGATCAACTGCTACCTACCCCCGATAATGTCATATATGGATATACTTCCACTTCCCCTCATTCTTAATGAACAGTTCATATTGTTCACAAATCCCCCTGAGGATTCTCTTTTTACCCTACCAACCGTTTTTATTTTCCTATTACAGTTTGTTCTGTCTTGTTTTCCTATTTGTTTTTTCATTACAACAACCAACACTAGAGACATCTTCACGCTCACCTCTGCTGAACCACCTCGAACCAGCAATCTACCAGATTCCACTTGCCTCGACTACCAAGTGAGCTCATTAAACTATTCATATTCTCCAGCGGAGTTCTGAGCAATTGTACCCTAATTACTGTTCAAGTTCTTTCTTTTCCCTTTGTCTCTAAGTTGATCTTTGTTTATTTTCCTTTTAGTCGAGAGCTATAAGCTTTGGGTGAATACCTGCTAATGATAATAGACCTGCTGAACCTATTATTTACTGATTGTTATAATAGAGATATGGGCCTGCAGGAGTTGCCTCTCCACCAAGTCACAGTAAGCTCCCAGGGGGGTGGCTGGAGGAGTGGGGAAACACCTCTTGCTCTATAAATTTCACCTGAAACCCATACCAATGTTAATGTAGATGCACGACTTTGTTAGTTATGGTTATCTGTGTCACCATCTGTAGCACATGCTGATACATAACAAATGTTGTTCACCTTTTGTATATTGAGAAAACCGAATAAAATGTATTGAAGAAAAAAAATAGGGGATGGAAAAACACTGTGATAGTATTCACAATAATTGATTTTTCTGTGCATTTACCTGCTATTTTTAAAGCGGCAAGAGGGTCTCTTTAAAGCTAGTGCTACTTTGTTTTGGCTAAACTTTGTGTACCTAGTTCCATATGTTAACTAAGGAAGTATGAGCAAGAAACCAGGGGTTTCATTGTCAGTACTAATGTTACATGCCAAAGGAATCCTTGTTGATTGGTGACATATACTGTAGAGCTGGAAACATGGTGCAGGTAGTTTTTGACAAAAAAGCTTTCACTACTTATGCCCCGTACACACGGTCGGATTTTCAGATGGAAAATGTCCGATCGGAGCGTGTTATCGGAAATTCCGACCGTGTGTGGGCTCCATCGGACATTTTCCATCGGATTTTCCGACACACAAAGTTGGAGAGCAGGAGATAAAATTTTCCGACAACAAAATCCGTTGTCGGAAATTCCGATCGTGTGTACACAAATCCGACGGACAAAGTGCCACGCATGCTCAGAATAAATAGAGATGAAAGCTATTGGCCACTGCCCCGTTTATAGTCCTGACGTACGTGTTTTACGTCACCGCGTTCAGAACAATCGGATTTTCCGACAACTTTGTGTGACCATGTGTATGCAAGACAAGTTTGAGCCAACATCCGTCGGAAAAAATCCTAGGATTTTGTTGTCGGAATGTCCGAACAAAGTCCGACCGTGTGTACGCCCTATAACAGTAATGACTTACCTTAAACCTCCTTCAAGCTAACCCCCTCTTTTAACCCCAACACTAACTCTCCATAATTTTTCCCCTGTCACCTCTCTGAGACTGGATCCTCTGTACCAAAGACCAACCTCTTCAGTGTTGGAATAGACTGTTTCCCTGATTTGTAACCTTTACAAAAAGATAAAATATAGTGACTGAGCCAGTCAGTCAACAATGTAACTGTTCCCACAGTTGATGTCCGCATGTCATGCTGCTTACCTGGGCTAAGGCTAATGTCACACCTGTCTCATGTAACGTTGCTTACCTTAGCCTAAGGCCAGCGTCACTGGCCTAAAGGGGATGAAAAACTTGCCAGCAACAAGATTGCTAAATTGTGCAGGTAAAACATTCCCATGCTTGATTGTGTCACTCCTAAAAAGCTAGATAAGTGAAGCAATGTTTCTTTGCTGCCAAAAAAGTTGCAAAATGTAAGTCATGAGAAAGAAACATGGCACTCATTCAACCAGTGGAGGATCAGCATGTGCAAGCAGGTCAATGTTTTGCATGCTGTGTGCTCCATATCAATCCAGGATCTCAAAAGTGACATTGGTCTAAGGCCTATTATATCCAGGGTGTCTAGAGTGTCTCAGGATTTTACTCCCAACAAGGCTTTTTATCACAGAAAACTAATGGAATAACAAATATGGTGATGGTTGAAGTACTTTAATTTCCTAATACCCGTTCTCTTAGTAACTCAAATAGTGCATTAAAAAACAATTACAAAACATAGGCTGGAGTATTCATACAGTTCTGGGCAGAATATCAGGCTTTACCACAGTTCGACAATGCTATTTGTTATGTAATTCCTTGGGGGCTAGAAAAGGAAGGTCACAACAGTGAAGTTATTAAAGCTATAAGGTTGAGTAATAGGTCTTGTACAATCAGACAAGTATTTATGGAGAGTTTAAAGCTTGGAGACTCCGTGACTGAAGCTGGAGGAAAGGGGTTGTAGAAAATATGTGCAGTAAAGGAAGACATACAGTTTTCATGGCTGGAAAAAATGTTAAGAAAATATTTCACATGCTAAGTGCAAGTTTTGTCCAGAGCAACTATGTGACTTGAAGGAGGAAAAATGCAAATAAGTAATTTTGTTTGAGGCTTTGTAGGTTAAGCTAAAATATTAAATTATGTTTAACAAACACACAAGCAAAAATACTACAAGAAAGAATGTGAACTATGTAAAATGGTGAAGCAAAGTAAATGTATCGAAGTAAATACTGCATAACAGATGAGATATAATTGAGTTTATATTAAACAATAATCTTAATTTGCAATTGCAAACAAGTTTTTTTCATTTGTTACGTATGTTAACCAAACTGTAGATCTACTCAATTCCAGTGTTTTTGATTTAGAATATTGCATTATAAATCATCGGAATGCTTACATTTTTAAGCCACCAGCATCAGCCTTTATTAACTTAAGACAAACAAAACTCAAACAGTTTTTTTTTTATTTTTTATAAAAGGCACAATTTGCTCTTTCTGTAATTCTTTCTGTACAACCAAGAGAGATTAATGGTCTATTCACACTTGTATGTTGTGGAAATGCATGCTAAAACACAACATGACAATGTATTGTGACATTCTACTGTAAAATGGCATCAAAGCACATTGTACAGTAGATACCAAAGCACAACACATTGCAGATCACTGCAACATACAGTATATACTGTGCATTCTGGTGCGTTGTGTTTTGGTATATTGGCAGCCAATTTATAATTAATGGGCTGCCTTATCACAACACATGTTAATGTGTACAATTTCACTGTTGATATTTATATGTATGTACATTTGTAATTAGCTTTATTGTTACATTTTTTTAGTGAGCTTTTTATTGATATTTAAAGGAGAAATAGGAGCCCTTTAGTGCATTCATGCAGACTAATTTTATCGTTGAATGAAACCAGGTCAAAGGGAGTTCACCATAATATTATTTGTTCTTTACACATTGATGTGTGCCCATTAATAAGCTGCAATAGAATGTTTAAGTGTGAATGTACCCTGAACATTTGGAGAATATTCTCTACAAACACTTCTTTCTTGTCTTCTAACACTTCTTTACAAATCACTTTTGAAGCTGGAGATTAAAGCTGCTGATACAGATGAAAGAGTTAATATTTATAGCTGTATCAACTCTCAGAGTTCTGACAAGCTACCCTGAACGCCCAAAATGCCACAGAGCCTATTCTCGTGTAGCCTTTGTTGTAAAGTACTTTCTAATGTAATCAATCTGACACCACTTTTGTAAGTCAAAGGTATTATATAATAAATCCACAAAATTATTCTAAAAATGTCAGTGCCTCTATTGCTTAATACATTATTGCAGGTTCTATTTTTATCAGCAGTGCCTGGAACATGTAATTGTGATCTAAAGCGGAAGCGTTTTTGATATATGGTTATTACATCCAACCTTCCAACCTATTTTGTTTTATTGCTTAATTAAAACACGCCTGAAATAGAATGAATTTTGGTGCTGATGTGTCAGGACAATGTAAATATTGTAATAACCTTGTATGCTCATTTGACACTTAGGTTGTATGACTGGATAACATGCAAATTAGTTACTCCATATAACTATTCATATGATATGATACAAACCTGATATTTCTTTTTCAATTGCAATAAGCTTTTTTAGTTTTATAAAATTAATATGACATATAAAGTATATATATATTCATATATATATATACACAAATAGAACCACAAAGAATAGCGCACACATACAAAAATACAAGAAGAGTAACTTTTAATTCTTACAATGCTGCTTAAAAGCACATAATCTGAATGAGTATCAGGAGTATCAGGATTATTTGTTAAATATTGAGTCCTGACCAGACTTGTTGGGGTGGAGCACCCCACCCTCCCACACCAGTATTTCAGTGTCAGTGTTCACTAGTTAGTTGCTCCAGGAAAAGTCCCTTCATAGTGCGTTTAACCACTTACTGACCGGTTCCTGTACATATACGTCGGCACTTTGAAGATGGATATCTCGGTAACAGCAACAGCTGCTGCCACAACCGAGGTATCCATCTTTACAGGAGCCGGTTCTGTGTACGATAATGGTGGTCTCTGCAGTGGGTTCACCGCGAGATCACCATTATCGGTGGGGGGAGAGGTGCCACCCCCCCCTCCCGCCGCTCTCCCACACCCTCTGCTGCTTACCGGAGCCGTCGGTAGCGGCGGAGGCAATCGGGACCTTTTAGTGCCTGGGTATGGAGACGAGTGAGGCTAAGATGGCTGCCACCCATCTCCATACCATTGGACGGCTGAAGCGACGTCATTACATCAGCTCCGCCCACTTTTCTTAAAGGCATATTTTTTTTTATGTCATTTTTTCAAATGACTTTTTTTTTTTTGCATCTTAGTCCAAATATGAGATCTGAGGACTTTTTGATCCCAGATCTCATATTTAGGAGGACCTCTCATGCTTTTTTCTATTACAAGGGATGTTTACATTCCTTGTAACAGGAATAATAGTGACACCATTTTTTTTTTTTTAAACGTGTAAAAATAAATAAAATATTGTAAAATAAATAATAAAAATAAAAAATAAATTTTTAAACCCCCCCATCCCGACGAGCTTGCGAGCAGAAGCGAACGCATACGCGAGTAGCGCCCGCATATGAAAACGGTGGTCAAACCACACATGTGAGTTATTGCCGCGACCGGTAGAGCGAGAGCAATAATTCTAGCTCTAGACCTCCTCTGTAGTGCAAAACATGCACCTGTAGAATTTTTTAAATGTCGCCTATGGAGATTTTTAAGGTTAAAAGTTTGACCCCATTTCACGAGCGGGCGCAATTTTGAAACCTGACATGTTGGGTATGAATTTACTTGGCGTAACATTATATTTCACAATATAAAAAAAATTGGGCTAACTTTACTGTTGTCTTATTTTTTTATTAAAAAAAGTGAATTTTTTCCAAAAAAAGTGCACTTATAAGACCGCTGCGCAAATACGGTGCAAAAAAAGTATTTCAATGACCGCCATTTTATTCTCTAGGGTGTTAGAAAAAAAACAATATATAATGTTTGGGGGTTCTAAGTAATTTTCTAGCAAAAAAACTTGTTTTAAACATGTAAACACCTAAAATCCAAAACGAGGCTGGTCCTTAAGTGGTTAACCACTTGAGCCCCGGACCATTATGCTGCCTAAGGACCAGAGGTCTTTTTCCAATTTGGCACTGCGTCGCTTTAACTGCTAATTGCGCGGTCATGTAATGCTGTACCCAAACGAAATTTGCGTCCTTTTCTTACCACAAATAGAGCTTTCTTTAGATGGTATTTGATCACCTCTGCAGTTTTTATTTTTTGCGCTATAAACGGAAAAAGACCGAAAATTTTGAAAAAAAATGATATTTTCAACTTTTTGTTATAAAAAAAATCCAATAAACTAAATTTTAGTCATACATTTAGGCCAAAATGTATTCGGCCACATGTCTTTGGTAAAAAAAATGTCAATAAGCATATATTTATTGGTTTGCACAAAAGTTATAGCTTCTACAAACTAGGGTACATTTTCTGTAATTTACACAGCTTTTAGTTTATGACTGCCTATGTCATTTCTTGAGGTGCTAAAATGGCAGGGCAGTACAAAACCCCCCCAAATGACCCCATTTTGGAAAGTAGACACCCCAAGGAAATTGCTGAGAGGCATGTTGAACCCATTGAATATTTATTTTTTTTGTCCCAAGTGATTGAATAATGACAAAAAAAAAAAAATATTTACAAAAAGTTGTCACTTAATGATATATTGCTCACACAGGCCATGGGCCTATGTGGAATTGCACCCCAAAATACATTCAGCTGCTTCTCCTGAGTATGGGGATACCACATGTGTGGGACTTTTTGGGAGCTTAGCCGCGTACGGGGCCCCGAAAACCAAGCACCGCCTTCAGGATTTCTAAGGGTGTAAATTTTTGATTTCACTCTTCACTGCCTATCACAGTTTCGGAGGCCATGGAATGCCCAGGTGGCACAAAACCCCCCCAAATGACCCCATTTTGGAAAGTAGACACCCCAAGCTATTTGCTGAGAGGCATATTGAGTCCATGGAATATTTTATATTTTGACACAAGTTGCGGGAAAGTGACACTTTTTTTTTTTTTTTTTTGCACAAAGTTGTCACTAAATGATATATTGCTCACACAGGCCATGGGCATATGTGGAATTGCACCCCAAAATACATTTAGCTGCTTCTCCTGAGTATGGGTCTACCACATGTGTGGGACGTTTTGGGAGCCTAGCTGCGTACGGGGCCCCGAAATCCAAGCACCGCCTTCAGGATTTCTAAGGGTGAAAATTTTTGATTTCACTCTTCACTGCCTATCACAGTTTCGGAGGCCATGGAATGCCCAGGTGGCACAAAACCCCCCCAAATGACCCCATTTTGGAAAGTAGACACCCCAAGCTATTTGCTGAGAGGCATGGTGAGTATTTTGCAGCTCTCATTTGTTTTTGAAAATGAAGAAAGACAAGAAAAAACTTTTTTTTTTTCAATTTTCAAAACTTTGTGACAAAAAGTGAGGTCTGCAAAATACTCACTATACCTCTCAGCAAATAGCTTTGGGTGTCTACTTTCCAAAATGGGGTCATTTGGGGGGGTTTTGTGCCACCTGGGCTTTCCATGGCCTCCGAAACTGTGATAGGCAGTGAAGAGTGAAATCAAAAATTCACGCCCTTAGAAAGCCTGAAGGCGGTGCTTGGTTTTCGGGGTCCCGTACGCGGCTAGGCTCCCAAAAAGTCTCACACATGTGGTATCCCCATACTCAGGAGAAGCAGCAGAATGTATTTTGGGGTGTAATTTCACATATTCCCATGGCATGTTTGAGCAATATATCATTTAGTGACAACTTTGTGCAAAAAAAAAAAAAAAAAAAAATTTGTCTCTTTCCCGCAACTTGTGTCGCAATATAAAATATTCCATGGACTCGACATGCCTCTCAGCAAATAGCTTGGGGTGTCTACTTTCCAAAATGGGGTCATTTGGGGGGGTTTTGAACTGTCCTGGCATTTTATGCACAACATTTAGAAGCTTATGTCACACATCACCAACTCTTCTAACCACTTGAAGACAAAGCCCTTTCTGACACTCATTGTTTACATGAAAAAGTTATTTTTTTTTGCAAAAAAATTACTTTGAACCCCCAAACATTATATATTTTTTTAAAGCAAATGCCCTACAGATTAAAATGGTGGGTGTTTCATTTTTTTTTTTTACACAGTATTTGCGCAGCGATTTTTCAAACGCATTTTTTGGGGAAAAAACACACTTTTTTAAATTTTAATGCACTAAAACACACTATATTGCCCAAATATTTGATGAAATAAAAAAGATGATCTTAGGCCGAGTACATGGATACCAAACATGACATGCTTTAAAATTGCGCACAAACGTGCAGTGGCAACAAAATAAATACATTTTTAAAAGCCTTTAAAAGCCTTTACAGGTTACCACTTTAGATTTACAGAGGAGGTCTACTGCAAAAATTACTGCCCTCGATCTGACCTTCACGGCGATACCTCACATGCATGGTGCAATTGCTGTTTACGTTTGACGACAGAACGCCGCTTGCGTTCGCCTTAGCGCAAGAGCAGGGGGCGACAGGGGTGCTTTTTTTTTTTTTTCTTTATTTTTTTTTTGCTTTTTTATCTTATTTTTAAACTGTTCCTTTCATTTTTTTTTTTCTTTTAATCATTTTTATTGTTATCTCGGGGAATTTAAATATCCCCTATGATAGCAATAGGTAGTGACAGGTACTCTTTTTTGAAAAAATTGGGGTCTATTAGACCCTAGATCTCTCCTCTGCCCTCAAAGCATCTGATGACACCAAGATCGGTGTGATAAAATGCTTCCCCAATTTCCCAATGGCGCTATTTACATCCGGCGAAATCTAAGTCATAAAATGCTCGTAGCTTCCGGTTTCTTAGGCCATAGAGATGTTTGGAGCCACTCTGGTCTCTGATCAGCTCTATGGTCAGCTGGCTGAATCACCGGCTGCATTCTCAGGTTCCCTGTTGAGACAGGAGAGTCAGAGAAAAACACGGAAGACGGTGGGGGGGGCTTTCCCTCCCACAGCTTGTAAAAGCAGTCTAGAGGCTAATTAGCCACTAGGATTGCTTTTACATGAAAGCCGACCGCTGGCTGAAAAGAATGATACCAAGATGATACCTAAACCTGCAGGCATCATTCTGGTATAACCATTCAAAGTCGTGAATGGCGTACCTGAAGACAAAAAAATGGTTAACAATAAAGCACAGTAAACGGTAAAGTATAAAAAATTGCATACCTGAAAAGCAAACATGATAAAACATAATAACAATAAAACATTGCAGAATAGAATACAGTAAAAAAGAGCAGAACAAGAGAGAGAGAATAGAGAGAGAGAGAACAATAAAACGACAACTATTTTTTTTTATTTTATATATTTTTTTTTTTTTTTCAAATTTTTTTGTAACTAACTTTTATAACTGTAACCGGTTCCAGGTTCGGGTCTCTCAAAATGCGATGGCATCTTGGGAGACCCTGTGAAAGTGTGCCTAGTCTGTGCAATGCTGTACCCTACGCTAATACTCAAGTAATGAATGGTAGCGTTCAAAACATTCACCAATGCAAAGACCAGGATTGTCAGGACAGGAGGGACAATAATAGTGGGTGTCACGCCTATGTTCGCGCTTGCTGCAGACACGACATCTTTTTTGGGGGTTCGTTGGGTAGGGGTACTCGGGAGGACATAAAGAAAATGCCTCTCATGCAGCCGACTGCATTTGGTTGGGGATGTGAATGGGGGAAGTACGGGCGCTGCAGAAGTGGTGGGTTCCCAATTAGGATTGGCGAATGCAGCAGGAAGGGCACTATGGGCACGACGGGCCTGTGTTTGTCTTCTTGGTGGCAGCGGGACACTACTTGTGCTTGCCACCTCACCAGCTTGAACTGCACTTATGGGACTTGCCACGTCACCAAGTGTTACTGCAGTGCTGGTTTGACTACGACCGGGGTGTACTAGGCCGCTGGCGCTTGCCAGTTCAATAAAAAGCTACCAAAAAAACTGTTAGCGATCGCAGGGATCAGGCCTGACTCTGCGAACGCTGCAGTTATGCGTTAAGTGTTTTGTAAGTGACAGTGATCGATCGATACTGCACTTGGGTGGGCTGGGCCGGGCGGAGGGGCAAAATGCAGGTGCTAGCAGGTATCTGGGCTGATCCCGCTAACACTGCGTTTTTGGGAACCCTAAACTGCTGGGGACGCCAGTATAGATCTGATCAGATCAGATATTGATCCGTTCAGATACTATACCACCAAGGGAGGTGTACGGTGCGTGCGTGGGTGTTAGCGGTACTGGCGCTAATCTGACGCTGCTTGGGGCTGGTGCTTGCCAGTTCACCAAAATACTACCAAAAAAACTGTTAGCGATCGCAGGGATCAGGCCTGACTCTGCGAACGCTGCAGTTATGCATTTAGTGTTTTGTAAGTGTCAGTGATCGATCGATACTGCACTTGGGTGGGCTGGGCTGGGCTGGGCCGGGCGGAGGGGCAAAACGCAGGTGCTAGCAGGTATCTGGGCTGATCCCGCTAACACTGCATTTTTGGGAACCCTAAACTGCTGGGGACGCTAGTATAGATCTGATCGGATCAGATATTGATCCGTACAGATACTATACCACTAAGGGAGGTGTATGCTGCGTGCGTGGGTGTTAGCGGTACTGGCGCTAATCTGACGCTGCCTGGGGCGACGCATATCACCGCCGGGCGATCAGGGGGCTAAACCTTTATTCGGTAATAAACGGCGGGTGCCCTGACACTATAAAAAATAAACAAACTAACCAACGTCACCCGTAACAGTTATACGGTGATCAGTGGTGAAAGGGTTAACTAGGGGGCAATCAAGGGGTTAAAACATTTATTCGGTAGTATATGGGGGTCCCTGTCGCTATAAAACGCTGACGGCGAACCTAAATATTTAGGTCCCTAACTAGCGTCACCAGCGACACTAATACAGCGATCAGAAAAATGATCGCTTAGCGACACTGGTGACAGGGGGTGATCAAGGGGTTAAAACTTTATTAGGGGGGTTAGGGGGGTATCCTAGACCTACAGGGGGGTAATACTAACTGTCCCAACACTGTAACTGTCACAAACTGACACCAATGCAGTAATCAGAAAAAAAAAAACAAAAACAAAAAAACTGCTGGTGTCAGTTTGTGACGGGGGGTGTGATTGGGGGGGATCGGGGGGGGATCGGGGTGTTTAGTGTGCCTGGCATGTTCTACTGTGTGTGTGTGTAGTGTTGTGCACTCACATACCTGTCTTCTCTCCTCGGGCCGGAACGGAAATTACAGAGCCGAGGAGAGATGACATCATTTCCTTTGCTGCTGTTTAGCATACAGCAGCAAAGGAATGATGTGATTGGCCGGCGGCGATCGCGAGGGGGGGGCCACGAACGGATGGCCTCCCCCTCATCTCTGATCGCCGCTGGACAAAAGACGACCGCCTCGGGCACCGGAGGGGGTCCGATCGGACCCCCCACCCGCGGAAGGCAAATCACGTATATGTACGTGATTTTGCCTGTCCGTGCCACCTTGCCGACGTAAATCGGCGTGAGGCGGTCGTCAAGTGGTTAAGCAGTGTAGCCTGCAGCTAGCACACATCTCTCATGGTTAGATCTTTATAGCAGCACCAACTTTAGATATTTAGGTTTAGGGTGTGCCCCCCAACCCTTTCTTTGTTATATATATATATATATATATATATATATATATATATATATATATATATATATATATATATTATGCTGTGCTCTTCCTGGATATTTAAAGACCAGCTGACTGTGGACTCCAGTGGACCCGAACATCCGAACCGGAACCCAGCCTGCCACCAGAGGCTGGAAAAACCGGGCCGGATTCTGGTTCAGTCCCATACAATGGAACGAATGCGAGGTGAAATGTAACTATCATCATGTATCTCACCTTGCATACCATCACAATATATATATATATATATATATATATATATATATATATATATATATATATATATATATATATAAAGAGAGAGAGAGAGAGAGAGAGATAGGTATATACAGTTGTGCTCATAAGTTTACATACCCTGGCAGAATTTATGATTTCTTGGCCATTTTTCAGAGAATATGAATGATAACACAAACACATTTCTTTCACTCATGGTTAGGGTTTGGCTGAAGCCATGTATTATCATTCATCTGTGTTTACTTTTTTTAAATCATATTGACAACAGAAACTACCCAAAATGACCCTGATCAAAAGTTTGCATACCCCAGTTCTTAATACCGTGTATTGCCCCCTTTAACATCAATGACAGCTTGAAGGCTCTTTATCTTCTCAGATGGTAAAGCCTGCCCATTCCTCTTGGCAAAAAGCCTCCAGTTCCTGTAAATTCTTGGGCTGTCTTGCATGAACTCCACGTTTGAGATCTTCCCAGAGTGGCTCAAAGATATTGAGGTCAGGAGATTGTGATGGCCACTCCAGATCCTTCACTTTATTTTGCTGTAGCCAATGACAGGTCAACTTGGCCTCGTGTTTTGGATCATTGTCATGTTGGAATGTCCAAGTATGTCCCATGCGCAGCTTCCTGGTTGATGAATGCAAATGTTCCAATGCAAATGTTCCTCCAGTATTTTTGATAACATACTGCAATCATCTTGCCATCAATTTTGACCAAATTTCCTGTTCCTTTGTAGCTCACACATCCTTAAAACATCAGTGATCCACCTCCGTGTTTCACAGTAGAAATGGTGTACCTTTCCTCATAGGTCTTGTTGACTCCTCCCCAAATGTAGTGTTTATGGTTGTGGCCAAAAAGTAAAATTTTTGTCTCATCACTCCAAATGACTGTGTGCCAGAAGGTTTGAGGCTTGTCTCTGTGCTGATTGGCGTATTGTAAGTGGGATTAGACATGTGCATTCGTTTTCCTCCAAATGCATTTTCATCCGAATTTCAGGTGCAGAATCAGAAAAACGAAAGATCCGACATAAACAAATGCTTTATTTTCATTTTCGTTGTATACAATTGTTCGATATAGATATTAGATTCGACATGATGATGACAATAACAAACTGTGTCCATCAAACCTGTGGTCGAATGTGCCTAACCTTTACTCTATTAGTCCAAGATTATTCTACATAGAGAGAAAAGATTCAACATAGAGAGAAAAGATTCGACGTAGGGGAGAAAAGATTCGACGTAGGGGAGAAAAGATAAATAAAAATAATGATGAATGTTATTGGCAGATTGTAACCAAAGAGGAGGAGCAGTAAAATAGCTAGAACACACGTACTTTGGCTTATGGTGTCTGTTGAAAGTTCTAGAAGAAGATTTGACGGAGCAGGTAAACTATACGGCGTTGTACAGTTTAGCTGCTCTGTCGAATCTTCTTTGAACATTCGACAGATACCATAAGCCTTCAATGACAGATTCGACCTTAATTTGGATTTTCAGACAAATGCAATTTTTAACGAAAAACTAAATAAATAAAAACGAATTTCGGGAGTAACTAAATAAAATTATTTTTGGACGAAAATGAAATTCCGAAAAGAAATATTTCAGTGTGCACATGTCTAAGTGGGATACTTTGTGGCATTTGCGTAGTAATGGCTTTCTTCTGGCGACTCGACCATGCAGCCCATCTTTCTTCAAGTGCATCCTTATTGTGCATCTTGAAACAGCCACACCACATGTTTTCAGAGAGTCCTGTATTTCACGTGAAGTTATTTGTGCCATGTGTCATCAGTGCCACATCAGTGCCATCTGTCATCAGTGTCACGTGTCATCAGTGCCATGTATTAGTGTCATCTGTCATCAGTGCCACGTATTAGTGCCATCTGTCATCAGTGCCACATATTAGTGCCATCTGTTATCAGTGTCATGTGTCATCAGTGCCACATATTAGTGCCATCTGTCATCAGTGTCACATGTCATCAGTGCCACATATTAGTGCCACCTGTCATCAGGGCCATGTATTAGTGCCATCTGTCATCAGTGCCACATCAGTGTCATCAGTGCCATGTATTGGTGCCATCTGTCATCAGTGCCACATCAGTGTCATCAGTGCCACATCAGTGTCACGTGTCATTATCCTGATGCTCCAGGGCCTTCGAAAATGTAATAGGTAGTCAAGAAGTTAGATGTGTAATTTCTGCTCCTTGAACACCTGATGGTGCTCCCTGCATGTTGGGCCTTCCTATGTGGCCAGGCTGTGAAAAAGTCCCACACATGTGGTATTGTAATACTCAGGAGGAGTAGCAGAATGTGTTTTGGGGTGTCATTTGTGGTATACACATGCCATGTGAGAGAAATAACCTATTACAATGACAATTTTGTGGGAAAAAAATCTTCATTTTGCAAAGAATTGTGGGAAAAAATGACAACATCAAAAACCTCACCATGCATCTTACTAAATACCTTGGAATGTCTACTTTCAAAAAAGGGGTCATTTGGGGGGTATTTGTACTTTCCTGACTTGTTCGGGTCGCAAGAAATTAAATAGGCCACCAGTACATCAGATGTGATAAATTTTTTATGGTTTGCACAACAGCTTGTAGACTCTCTAACTTTCACAAAGACCAAATAATATCCACTAATTTGGGTTATTTTTACCAAAGATATGTAGCAGTATAAATTGTGGCCAAAATTTATGAAGAAAATTTAATAATTTGCAAAATTTTATCACAGAAACTAAGAAAAATTTGTTTTTTTTTCAAAATTTTCTGTCTTTTTTCATTTATAGCGCAAAAAATAAAAAACCCAGAGGTGATCAAATACCACCAAAAGAAAGCTCTATTTGTATGAAAAAAAGGACAAAAAATGCATTTGGGTACAGTATTATGACTCAGTAATTGTCATTCAAAGTGTGAGAGCACTGAAAGCTGAAAATTGGTCTGGGCAGGAGGGGGGTTTAAGTGTCCAGTTGTCAAGTGGTTAATATTTTTCCAGAAATGTGTGAATACAAAATATATTACATTATTTTTAAAATATATATATTTTAAAAAATGCTATTAGAATTTACATAGTGTTTATTTGTTGTATTGCTTTTTAATAAAATGTATCTAAAACATTAGACTTCTGATGTTGCATATCTGTGAAGTATTTCATATGTCCATAATTTCATTGCTTGAGCTACCAGAAAACATTAAAAAAAACTGCATTTTCTATGTTCTGTAGTTTTGAGTGATTTTAGTTCTGTAGTTTTGAGTGATTTTCTGTGATGTACATTCATTTTACCTTTTTTTTTACCATTTTTTTTTAAATTTGAGTCCATGGGGCACAATATCACATGTATCTTTGTCAAAGTAACATTGCAGTTGGGGATGCATTGATGTGAAGGGTCACCATTGAATTCAATGTGATTTCTATTGTCGTGCGATTCTGTGCAACCCAATTTACATCTGAAATCGCAGTAGTGTGAACCAGGTTTTAAGGAAGCTGGAATTAAACTAAGTATGCATAAGTAAAGTTTATTAATACAAACAGCACACATTCAGCACCAACATACTGTAAACAAAGCAAAAGTGAAAAATTAAAGTGACAGCGAAGCAAGTAACCAAACAATTATTCTAACTATGGTACACTATGTACAAAGGAAGAAAGCTAATATAAACAGGGTACAACCAGGATTGAGACTGGGAATAAGGGAAAAGAGAAAGGGTAACAGAATGCATGATACAGGATACTGGTTACAGGACATAGGACACAGAATCAAGTAGAAATGTGGATCACAGGCAGAACACTAAGGCACTTTTGAAAGTTAAGGGAGGGCTTATATACCTTCCCAGCAGTGAGTATCAGGTCAAGCCTAATTGCTGGTATCTGCCGGCTGCTGGAAGACACCCACTGGTGGCCACTAGAAGTTTGCCATTCAGCTTTGTGAACCACAGTGCCACCAGCAGGTGATCCAGGTCCTGACAGTTTCCCCTCTTATATAACAAATTCTGGACATTCCACTTGGCCGTGAACATAAAAGTCTGTGTGAGTGACGTTTGTGATAGATAAGTCAAGAAGAAGATATCCCATCTTCAGTGTCTGAATACTGATTTACTTAGACCACAGTCCATCAACCCACAGGATAACCCACTGACAGCATCTAGCAACTGGCTAGGTGCCCCACTGCCAGGTTTTGGAATCTGGCTAGGTGCCCCGCAGATCAGATCATTTATGAGGTGCAACATTTTGAACTTGCAGTTCCTCAAGGAAGCAGATATCTCAATGCTGGAATCTAATGAGCCATCTGAAGACTTAGCACTGGAATCCTCAACCCATATAAATAGTCAGTATTCTGGTTGCTAGAAACTGCTCTGCATTTTGACAGCCACACAGTTTTTTTCCAAGGCACTGGTTACCCAACTAGGGTTTCCTAACACACCTGGAGTTTCAGAGATTACATCTGGATCAGGGAAAAGTTCCAATTGAACAATGCCATTCCCCAGAAGATCTCTAATACTGGAACTGTTATAGTGAGGGCAGTTATTGAATTCGGAGTGGGTGTTTGGACATATGACTGCAAAATAAACACAGGCAAGGTGGCTGCAGAAATCTCAAACCACAAAGGTAACCCATGCCAGACATACAACAAGCATGGAAACTCAGAGGTATCAGACTCAATAGCTGGTGAGAGCTAAGCCTTAGTACCAGAGACTAGCTAGGCAGTGGGCATTGTATTAGCAGGGGCAGGCTGCGAACCAGACACTGGATCAACAGATGCATGCTGGGCAGCAGGCACATGATTAGCAGAGGCAGGATGGGTACCAGGCACAGGATTAGTAGCGGCTGGATGGGTAGCAGGCACAGGATCAGCAAAGGCAGGATGGGCAACAAGCACAGGACCAGCAGAGAAAGGCTGGGCAGCAGGCATAGGATCTTGATTCTTGATTATGAACACTGTCCAGGAACCAATGAACAAATTATTAATTTATTAGTTCCTATTTATTTCTCTTTCTCCATTGAAAGAGAAAGGGGGAGGCTTTATATGTAAGCATACACTTTTTACGTCATGTGATCACTTTGTTTGGTCTTCCTAGGACCAATCACAATGATGTGAAGATACAGAGCCACTCATATCCAAGTATGGCTCTGTTCACAGACATTAATGGTGAAACACCACTTGACCGTGCTTTATCCAGTGTTGTTTATAAATAGTACTGGCTAAATAACAGTCCACTGCTTCTAAATGTAGAGCAATACAAAAGTGGTTAACCACCTCCCGCCCACGCTATAGCCAAAAGATAGCTACAGTGCGGGCCTTAATTGCCGGGAGGGTGTCACCCTCTGTGCCACCAGAGCCACACCAGTGCAAACAGAGCCACACCAGTGCCACTACAGTGCACACCAGTGCCACACCAGTGCCACCTGTGCCCATCAGTGCCACCTATGCCCATCGGTGCTCATCTGCGCCACATCAGGCTCATCAGCCACCAGTATGCCAAGCTTCTGCCTAACGCTAAACTGTACCTACTTCTGCCTTCTCCGGAACTGACCTGGCCTGTTATACGACCAAGCTTCTGCCTAACGATAAACATACCTCTGCCTTCTCCGGAACAGACCCTGGCCTGTTATACGACCAAGTTTCTGCCTAACTCTAAACTGTACCTACCTCTGCCTGCTCTGGAACTGACCCTGGACTGTTTGACCACATTTTTTGCCTGCCTCTTGGACTGATCATTTACCCTGCTATGCTAGTGGGAACACAGGGGTCTCACATATGTGAGGGGCTCCAGAAATGTTTTTATGGATGAAGAAAACTAATTTTTTTAGTTTTCTCATTCCCAGATTTAGGATCTGGAGACTCAGAGGCTTCAAAGAGATTTGGGTGGGAGAAGCCTCTGCCCCCATTCTTTCCTGGCCTGCTACTTGGACCATGTTTCTGCTTACTACCAGGACCAATATGCACTGCTGGCAATGTCTCTACTTGCACTGACCCTGGACTGTAAATGGACAGTATCCCTGCCTGTACTGACTATAGACAATATTCCTGCCTGCTGCCTGGACAATTCCATTCACTGTCACTGACCATGTCCCTGCCTGCTGCGTGGATCAGGGCTCTCCTCCTGTGGACAACTGCACTACTAAAACCACAGGTAATCTTTTTACCCTTTGCTCAGCAGAATGTATTTTAGGGTGTAATTCTTGGTATGTTCATGCTATGTGTTAGAAATTTGAAGGGCCTTCAAAAATGTGATAGATTGTAAGGAAATTGAACCTTTCAAAAAACTCATTATGCCTCATAGATTGGGGTGTTTGTTTTCCAAAATGGGGTCTCTTTGTGGGTGTTTCCATTGTCCTGGTGCTCCAGGGCCTTCAAAATTGTAATAGGTGGTTGAGAGATTAGAGATTAGCATAATATATTTTGGGGTGTCATTTGTGGAATGTACATGCCATGTGAGAGAAATAACTTGTTATAATGACAAAATGTGTGAAAAAAATAAAAATAAAAAAAATATTCATTTTGCAAAGAATTGTGGGAAAAAATTACTTCAAAAAAACTCACCATGCCTCTTGCTAAATACCTTGGAATGTCTACTTCCCAAAAAAGGGGTAATTTTGTGGGTATTTGTACTTTACTGGCTTGTTAGTGTCTCAAGAAATGAGATAGGCCTCAGTACATCAGGTGTGATCAGATGTGATCAATTTTCAGTTATTGGCACCATAGCTTGTAGACTCTACTTTCACACAAACTAAATAATATCCACTAATTTGGGTTATTTTTACCTAAGATATGTAGCAGTATAAATTAATCCCAAATTTTTGAAGAAAAATTACTTATTTGCAAAATTGGATAATAGAAATGAAGAAAATTTTGTTTTTTTACAAAATTTTGGGTCTTTTTTCATTTATAGCACAGAAAATAAAAAATCCAGAGGTGATCAAATACAACCAAAAGAAAGCTCTATTTGTGTGAAAAAAAGGACACAAATTTCATATGGGTACAGTGTTGCATGACTGAGTAATTGTCATTCAAAATGTGAGAGCACCAAAAGCTGAAAATTGGTCTGGTTAGGAAGTTGGTTTAAGTGCCCAGTGGTCAAGTGGTTAAATACCACCAAAAAAACTCTATTTGTGTGAAAAAATGATAAATGCTTCATTTGAGTACAGTATCGTATGACCACCCAATTGTCATTCAAAGAGTGACAGCTCTGAAAGCTGAAAATTGGCATGGGCAGGAAGGGGGTTTATGTGCCCAGTAAGCAAGTGGTTAAAGCGGAACACAGTAATATGGAACATTATGATTTTTACAGACAATCTCATCGACAGTGTATAGTGGGAGTTCATATTTGGCTGTGAAGTTGTTTTTTTTAACATTTAAGATGACTTACATACAGCACCTCCCCAATGTAATTCAGCACAGCTTAATTGTATTTAAAAAAAGAAGGTGTGGGGTTTACATTTTTATTCAGACATGCAGCCTGGGTGGCAAGAAAAAAGGAAGGCAGTGCACATGCAGCACCCCCTTCCTGTACCAGACCAGGTCACATGCCTTTTCCTGGTTTGGATATTTTGGTCAGTGACATCACTTGTGATTCCCAGATGTCAATTTTGGATGAATCTCTGAATGGCAATAGTAACTAATGTTAACAAATCTGAAAAAAAAGTTGTACGAAATAACAAATGCAGTTTTTTCATTCATTTCAGTCTGATGCTGTCACATGATGTGATTGTCAGTCAGTCAATAGTGTCCATTCAGCTTATGCCATTTCTCTTGGTGGGTTGGACAAGCATCCGAAAATATTGACTCTTACCGATTCAATTCTGTCCGGTTCAATAATATATCAAATATATAGCGAATCCACCCGGATCAATGAGTATACACAATGAATGCCAAAGATACAAAATTAAATTCGAAAATGAATCAGTTCAAAGTAACAAATAGAACGAAACAAAATTCGAAATGCATCTAAAATTAAACAAAACAAAAACATTTCTGGTGTGCACATGTCTAATCAGCAGGATTACATTTTTAATGAGAGAGATTTGGATTAAATGTACTAAAAACAAAAAGTACTGGCAGGTGTTTTACAAGAAGAATTAAAAGACCTCAGATAGCATAGCAGTGTAAAATTGGCATGCAGCAGGATGATTTTAAATAGTAATTTTAGGCCCTAATTCCCTAGAGACAAAAAGCATATGTAGAGGTTTTACTACAGTTGTGCTCAAAAGTTTAAAATACCATGGCAGAAATCGCGAAATGTTGGCATTGATATTGAAAATATGATTGATCATGCCAAAAAACTTTTATTTTCACTTTTATTTAGGGATGTGATCACATTTATTATCATATAGTTGTTTGGCTCCTTTTTAAAATCATTATGATAAGAGAAATCACCCAGATGCCCCTGATCAAAAGTTTGCACACCCTGGAATGTTTGGCCTTGGTACAGACACACAAGGTGACATACACAGATTAAAATGGCAATTAAAGATTAAAGAGGTTGTAAACCCTTGCTTTTTTTAATAAAAATAACAAACATGCCTATACTTACCAGCTTTGTGCAATCGTTCTGCACAGAGTAGCCCTGATCCTCTTCTTTTGGGCTGCCCCGCCAGTGCTCCAGGCCCCTCACCTTCATTGGGTACCCCATGGAAAGCAGCTTTCCACAGGGGCACCCGTGTGGGCTCTCTCCTGAGTCCGGTTGCTGAGTCCATTGACACAGATAGCGGGACTTGGCCCAGCCCCCGCTCCTGTGTCACAAAATGTAATTAACAGCAGTGGGAGCCATATCTGTTCAATGAGGAGAGAGACAGTGGCTGGAACCGCTGCGCTCATGCACATTTCTGGATTGGATTGGGCTCAGGTAAGAAAAAGGGGAGGTCTGCTGGTAGCTGCAGCAAAGAAGGTTTATCACCTTAATGCATGGAATGCACTAAGGTGAAAAAACTTGAGGTTTTACAACCACTTTAATTTCCCATATCTGTGTTTTTTTTAAATTGCAGTTAGTGTCTGTGTATAATACAGTAAATTAGTTTGTTAGCTCTCATGTGGATGCAATGAGCAGACTAGATACCTAGCCATGGGGGAGCAGAAAATAACTTTCAAAAGACCTGCGTAACAAGGTATTGAAACTAAGGACAAAGATACAAAAAGATATCCAAAGACTTGAATATGGCAGTCAGTACTGCTCAATCACTTATTAAGAAGTGGAATATTCGGGAATTTCTTGATACCAAGCCAAGGTCAGGTAAACCAAGAAAGATTGTAGCCACAAATGCAAGAGGAATATAATACATATTCAGATATATAATCTATATATTTAATAAAGGCATTATCAATATAAAATAAAGATGTGTTTTATAATGTAGAGGCAGGCACACAGCAAAACCCCATTATTAGCCCTTCTAAGTTCAAAGCAGTGCATTATGGTTATAAAGCAATAGGCACAGAGAAAACCTACATTAGTTTGTTGGGCCCGCACACTGGCAGAACCAAACCCAAATCTCAAACCTATTACAGACCAGATGGCAACCTACTAGTCTTATCAACAGTAATCAAATTAGCACTTGCTTGGAAGTCAGGCTGTCTAAAAAAAATGATCATTCTAGGAATGAATTACAGATGGAAAGAGATGAGGTTGAATATCCTTTTCTTCTGGACCTCTCTGCGTCATCTGATGCTGTGGACCATAGAATACTAAAATAAACACTATGGGGAATGTTTACGAAAGGTACATCAACTTTGCACTGCAAGTGCACTGCAAGTGCACTTGAAGGTGCACGTGTAAGTGCAGTCGCTGTAGATCGCTGTAGATCTGTGGGGAAGCTCTAAAATTAGGGGATGTTTTGCTGATTTTATCATCCAATCATGTGCAAGCAAAAATTCTGTTTTTTATTTTCCTTGCATGTCCCCCTCCAATTTACAGTGACTGCATTTGAAAGTGCACTTTCAGCACACTTTCAAGTGCACTTGTAGTGCAAAGTGGATTTGCCTTTCGTAAATAACCCCCTATGTTCACAATGTGGTTTATTGGATCCAATCCTTATTGACTGGCAATCCACAATGGATTTGTTTATGAAACCATTGTTCTAGCCTAGGACCCCTTTTCTATGGTGTATTACATTGGCCATTATTGTCATTTCTGGCAATTTACTTTGTGCAATCTAAACAGTATGCTACAATGTGGCATAATAGTCCACTGCCATAAACTCAGCTACCACTATTCTACAGGCAATACATACAGTATATGTATTTATCTGATATGTTTTGCCTACATTACATCATTGTTCTCTGCACATCAGTGCTCACTATGCCTTGTATATTGAAAATTTTGATTTCAGCTTTGAAATAGCAATGTGTTAGTCACATGCAGGAAAATATAGAGAATAATGTTATAAAGACTGAAGCATCAATTACAGCAACCTCTGAGTGCATGTATAATTGATTATTACAAATGAAAATTTCGGAACAACAAAAACCTTGTTGAAAACATCTTGCATAGTGCTGGAAAGATTTTACTGTTCAAATGCTAGAGACCAGTGCAATATTGCAGCTAAAGAGCAATTAACCAAATTGCTGAAAGGGTCATTTTCTTTTGCAGACATTTAACAATCTTATAAAAAAAAAAAATAACAACTTCAAAGTCCAGTTGAGAAAAATTAATGTAGAGATGGTCAGATACTTTAAAATTTCTCTGGGTATTTAGTAAATAATCAATGCAAAAAAGTAGAATTTTTAAAGAAGTCTAAAGAAGAACTTTCATGGGTATTGCTGAACATTACTTTGTTTAAGTGGTTAACCCACTAGCTTTGCTGTTTAGGGTTTAGTTTTGATCAAAACTCTTCATGGAGTTTGTATACATGTGTTGGTATGTGTTTTGAGATCTTTACTTGTCAATTTTGTTTATTAGGTTTTTGATCATTACAAACATAGGTATAATTAACAAACATAGATACAGTCAATGGTAGCAGTAGTAGATATCACATACTAGAAAACAGTATTGAACTTGAGTTCCAATAATAATTTTAACTTAACCTATGTAGATAAAGATCTAGTAACTCACTAAATGATGCTTTGTCTTGAGAATGAATGGATACAAACCAGATAGAACAATTATATATAATATGATCATAAGGGATGAGAGAGAAAAAAAAGAAAAATATAGATAGTTATTTATTTGCATATATCATTGGAATAGAATGCATTAGAGATTAAAGAATGGTTTTGTGTGAAATCAATAGGTTTGTATTTGTTCATTGGAACTATATTTCTATTGTATAATGATAGTTAAGGAAATTAGGAAGTAGAAATTCCGCTACCAGTATTGGGTAAGAGAGTAAGTAGAAGAGGGGAAAACAGACTAAAGAGGAGATTTAGAAAAGAGAAAAAGGAAATTTTTGATGTAATTATTCTGTCTGTTGCTTTTGAGAGGTGGCACTGTATTCACAGTCTGTGTCATAGTTTTCCTGAGGTGTATGCAGCTGCTTGTCAGTGCGAGATGTCAGCGCGAGATGTGATTGTGTGAGGAGAGTGAGACAACGCCGTTTTACAGGAGCCTCTGGGCGGATTATCTTTGTGTTTTTTTATTTTGCTTGTTTTATTTTGCTTTTTCCACGGGTGGCTCCCAAAACCATCTCTAAATAGTCCCAGGCCACTAAGGAGGGTTTTTTATTTACCCTGCCATCCGGGTGTCCTTTTTGGCCATGAAGTCCAGAGAAAAGCGGAGCTTCAGCAGGACATGTCCGCCACCATCAGCTCTGCGCATGCACTCCCCGTTTTGAGATCTTTTCATCAAAGTTCCTGGATTTTCCTCCAAAACAGCAACAGTTGTTGCAGCAACAGTAGACTCAATCCTCCTAACTCAAAAAAAAAAAAAAGAAAAAAAAAATACACAAAGCAATGGTCCTTGCAATGGCATTGAAAGTGTAAAATTCTCAGTACCAAGTGTCCACAACATTGGTGGGTGACTGAATCTTAACCTATCAAGATACACATTCAATTATGTTAATAAAACATTTCTTTTGGTGATTTATAAAATTGCATTAATAAATTAGTTGCAGTTATTAAAAAATATATAAAATTGCAATAATAATGCACATAATTAAATATAACAGACTTTATTTTTGCCAGTAGTGTATGCTTTGTATCTGCATGTTAACAATGAGCGTTCAAAGTAAATGAAAACATTGTATGTGATAGTCATCTGCTTTCACATAAACACAAATCTACTAAACCAGGTCAGAAGCAATAATTACTGCTGCTAAAAGATGCTAAAAATAAATAGCTACTTCAGCAGTTGTGCTTCTGGCATAATGATTTAACATATAAAATAGCTAGATCATTTTCATTCTTTTCAATCTCCCCAAGTCATCATTTGTATTAAAAGCAATAGCTTGGGAAAGCTCCATAGTCACCTCTATAGCATAGCAGTACTAACCTGAAAACATATTAGTAGATTTAGCTGTGCTGCTGTTTTCATATAAATACTGTATGTTATATTGCTTCTTTAACTGTTATTATTTTCCACATCCCTTTCAACATTTTATTATTATGTTTATTTTGCAACTCAAAAGGGTTTGCTGAGAAGGGATATAATAGACTTGCACTGAGATGTCAAATGCCTACTTTATTATGGCCAGAGACCGACAGTCAATTTAAATTAAAATTTATTGAGAACATTAAGAGCTGGAAGGACTTCGGCTAATCACTGTAATGTCCCCAACAAATGGTAAATGAAAGCATAAGGAAATTGAGTTAACACGAGCTAAAAGTTCACATACTCACCAAATGATATTATAAGACCTACAAATTAATTAAATTACCTAAATCTACTCATTTCAGAGATGTTACATCATATCAAAAAGTATTCTTTGCGCTCTTAAAATAGAACTGTTATTTAACTCTGCTAAATTACTAGAGTGGTGCCTGTTTATCTAGTCATTCAGTACTAGGATGTGAGCTTGTTCTGTCTCCAAGAAAACATAATACACTATAAAGTATTTAAAAAAAATATTATTGTTTCTAGTTTTGCCAGTGTAATTTCCTAAAACTCCTTTTCATATGTAATTGCAATAGGCCAACTGAAAGTTAAAATCAGGCTTGCAATATGAATACTTAACATGTGAAATAATTGTAATGAAGAAACAAGGAAGCTTAGTACTGTTGTCATCGATGTGGTAATATCCACCTGTTCTCCACAGAACAGACAGGATTTTAGACATAGGAACTCTTAAATATGGAGGACTTTGAGAAATTTTGTTACCATCCTCCTGTTATAAGGCCTTGAATCACAACAGGGCTAAGTGGATTACAAAATATTAGTGACAGGGCTTTACTAGGTCATAAGGAAAAATGGTCATTGGTATTCAGGTGTAAAGAGGAATTGGTGTCACCAAGGGTTTTCACTAGGGCTGCGCATCTTCACTCACCTCACGATTCGATTCGATTACGATTATCCCATCCACGATTCAATTCGATTCGATTCCGCGATGCATCACGATGCATCACGATTAATACCCAAGTACCCATGGTTTTCAACTTTTCCTCAAAAAATTAATTCAAGCAGTCAGAAATTGAAGAAATATTAAATATATTTATTTGTATCTGCTATTTAAACAAATTACACCAAGTTCCCTGCATATAGCAAAGTCTGAACATGAACAGTGCAGCAGACATCAACAGTATTTATTTAAAAGAGTACTGTGACATCAAACTGTTGTGTATAATACATACATACAGTGCTGGCCTGGTGCAGTAGTTTACATTTTAATATTTTCTTTTATTAAAAAGTAAACTATAACTTGTAAACACCAGTAACACCTACATCTATAACAGAGCACTTCCAGTTATTGACTGGCAAACATCACAGTGTGTTGCAGAACTTCCTGGTTCACAGTGATGATTGTTTGCCAATACCACCACCACCACCACCACCACCCCATCAACACAGATGGATGGCTAGATCGGCGTTATAAGCTCTCGGAGTTGTGTCACCCAGTCACTTTACAGAAAACGTTACCTGCACTCTACCACAATACACCTGTAACTGAAGCCAAGCCAAGCCACCATTAGAGGAAGTCTGAAAATCCTTGACAGAATAAATTGTCAACTAAATCTAAAAACCTTGGACAAATCTTTATGGGATCACAAATATACAGTTACACACCACAATACCAAAAACACACACACACATCACTGAATCATAATGGTAAAGGGCAGGCCATAGGTCAGGCGCCGGGCAATGGCACACAGGCACAGTCACAGTCAGACATGAGGTCAGGTCGGTGACGTGTGTATTTTTGTTTGTGTGTGTGTATTTGTGTGATCCAATAAAGATTTACTTCAAGTTTTTAGGATTTAATTTATTCTTTCAAAGATTTGCCTTCCTCTGGTGGCTTGGCGGGCGTCAGTTGTCTGGAATTAAATACAATTTTAGAATTTTATTTGGCTGAGGGTTAAGTTGACCCCCCCCAAACATGACATTTGACAATATAACATCAAGTGTGAAAATTCAATGGACACATTTTTGAAGATTGTGTCCGACACAATCTTCAAAAATAAACCATTCTCCATCTCCCCCCAGTGCTAGCAAAGCTTGTTGTCACTCAAGTCGTCACTCAGTCACTTTACAGAAAACGTTACCTGCACTCTACCACGATACACCTGTAACTGAAGCCAAGCCAAGTCACCATTAGAGGAAGCCCAAAAATCCTTGACAGAATAAATTATCAATTGAAGCTTAAAACCTTGAGTTAAACCATTATGGGATCAGAAATATACACACACAATACCAACAAAAAACACACACGTGACGTCACGTCAGTTGTGAATCATGAGAAAGGGCAGACCACTGTGTGAAAAACGCAGGCAAGTGGCACAGTTAGCCACTCATCAGGTCGCCGGTCGGTGTGTGATTTTTCTTTTGTGTGTGTATATTTGTGTGATCCAATAAAGATTTACTCCAAGTTTTAAGATTCAATTTATTCTTTCAAGGATTTGCCTTCCTCTGGTGGCTTGGCGGGCGTCAGTTGTCTGGAATTAAATACAGAATTGATTTTGTTGAAGGTTAAACCCCTAGAAACAGACAGGCAGTCACAGAGCATGACAGACACACTGTGACATTGAACACACCACAGTCACATGACGACACTAGTATAAAAATTCTAAATGGACAGTTGGACACAACAATAGAAAACCATTCTCCATCTCCTCAGTGCTAGAAAAGTTATAACAAATATAATATTTATATGACATACATATACTCCAGGTTCAATTCACTGTGATGATCATTGATTGTTTGCAATTGCCAGTGCCATGGCCACCTGCAGGCCTGCTGCCACCAGTCAGTCAAAAACAGTGTGACTGTGTGTGACTGCGTTGAGTTGACGCTAGACTAGAGTGGCATAACTGGCGTTATAAGGTCTTGTTGACAATGACATAGACAATAGATAGGAGGGACTCGGGAGGGAAAAAAAAAAGAAAGTGGGATGTAGAGATGAAGGGGAATGGTGGGGACTGGGGATGGGGATGGTTGTAGAAGGGGGGTGGGAGGGGGAAGAGAGGGGTATGGCATTGGTATTTGGTAGGGGAGGGAAAGGGGATGGAGGAAAAGGGAAAAGGGAAAAGGGAAAAGGGGGGAAAGGGAAAAGGGAAAAGGGGAAAAGGGGAAAAGGGAAAAGGGGAAAAGGGGAAAAGGGAAAAGGAAAAAGGGGGAAAGGGAAAAGGAAAAAGGGGGAAAGGGAAAAGGAAAAAGGGGGAAAGGGAAAAGGGGGAAAGGGAAAGAAGAAAGAAAGAAAGAAAGAAAGAAAGAAAGAAAGAAAGAAAGAAAGAAAGAAAGAAAGAAAGAAAGAAAGAAAGAAAGAAAGAAAGAAAGAGACAAAGAAAGAAAGAAAGAAAGAAAGAGAGAGAGACAAAGAAAGAAAGAAAGAGAGAGAGAGAGAGAGAGACAAAGAAAGAAAGAAAGAGAGAGAGAGAGAGAGAGAGAGAGAGAGAGAGAGACAAAGAAAGAAAGAGAGAGAGAGAGAGAGAGAGAGAGAGAGAGAGAGAGAGAAAGAAAGAAAGAGAGAGAAAGAGAGAGAGAGAGAAGAAAGAAAGAAAGAAAGAAAGAAAGAAAGAAAGAAAGAAAGAAAGAAAGAAAGAAAGAAAGAAAGAAAGAAAGAAAGAAAGAAAGAAAGAAAGAAAGAGAGAGACAAAGAAAGGAGGAAAGAGAGAGAGAGAGACAAAGAAGGAAAGAAAGAGAGAGAGACAAAGAAAGAAAGAGAGAGAGAGACAAAGAAAGAAAGAGAGAGAGAGAGACAAAGAAAGAAAGAAAGAGAGAGAGAGAGAAAGACAAAGAAAGAGAGACAAAGAAAGAAAGAGAGAGACAAAGAGAGAAAGAGAGAGAGACAAAGAGAGAAAGAAGGAGAGACAAAGAGAGAAAGAAAGAGAGACAAAGAGAGAAAGAAAGAGAGACAAAGAGAGAAAGAGAGACAAAGAGAGAAAGAAAGAAAGACAAAGAGAGAAAGAAAGAGAGACAAAGAGAGAAAGAGAGACAAAGAAAGAAAGAGAGACAAAGAGAGAAAGAAAGAGAGAAAGAGACAAAGAAAGAAAGAGAGAGACAAAGAGAGAGACAAAGAGAGAGACAAAGAGAGAGACAAAGAAAGATTCTCCTCCTTTCCTTCTCTCTGAGAAGGAAAGAAAGAGGGAGAGAGAAAGAAGGAAGGAAAGAGGGAGGGAGAGAGAAAAGAAGGAAGGAAAGAGGGAGAGAGAAAAGAAGGAAGGAAAGAGGGAGAGGGAAAGAGGGAGAGGGGAAGAGGGAGAGGGGAAGAGGGAGAGGGGAAGAGGGAGAGGGGAAGAGGGAAAGGGGAAGAGGGAGAGGGGAAGAGGGAAAGGGGAAGAGGGAAAGGGGAAGAGGGAAAGGGGAAGAGGGAAAGGGGAAGAGGGAAAGGGGAAGAGGAAAAGGGGAAGAGGGAAAGGGGAAGAGGGCCTTAAGGGGAAGGGTAGGGGGAGAGGGAAGGGGAGTAGAGGGACTAGGGATAGGGCGAGACTGGGAGGGGAGACAGAGACTGGGCTGAGGGGGGAGAGGGGATGAGGCTTGGTTGGCAATTGGCATCAGTTGTTTGGAACTTTTAGTATTTGGCTGAGGGTTAAAGTAACCCCTACTTTTTTTAAAAACTTTTTTTTGCCAATCTTCAAAAATCAAAATCTCAGTGGCAGACACTGACAGTGCTGTGCTATAAACAAAATATATAAAATTAACAACACTGGTGTGGTCACTGGTCACAGTGGTCAGTCGTGTGGCAGACTAACAGCGGGCTGGGCAACTTGGCAGGGGCAGTGGCACTGGCAGACACGACAACACTACATCAGCACTTCCTGGATAAAAAAAATGGGTCACTGCAAGGCGCAAGCAATGCTGCTCAAGATTTGGGAATGTGTAGATTTTTCTGTAAGAACACTAGTTGATCCACATGCTCTGGTTTGAGTGCGCTTCTTTTTGCAGTTACCACATCTCCTGCAGTAGAGAAAACACGCTCTGCAGACACGCTTGTGCCTGGGATACACAAGTATTGCTTTGACAGCTGAGAAAGGAGGGGAAATATGACCTCATGCTCACACCACCAGTTCAAAGGGTCCTCACTGAGAGGCAGAGGTGGGGCTTTACAATATTTTTCCATTTCCTCTTCAGCCTTGGCATAGGGGGTCTTGGGTTCTATTGTACCTTCAGTGTCAGTGAAAGACTGTCCCAGCAAACTCATGAATAGGGATGAGCCGAACACCCCCCTGTTCGGTTCGCACCAGAACATGCGAACAGGAAAAAAGTTCGTTCGAACATGCGAACACCGTTAAAGTCTATGGGACACGAACATGAATAATCAAAAGTGCTAATTTTCAAGGCTTATATGCAAGTTATTGTCATAAAAAGTGTTTGGGGACCTGGGTCCTGCCCCAGGGGACATGGATCGATGCAAAAAAAAGTTTTAAAAACGGCCGTTTTTTCAGGAGCAGTGATTTTAATAATGCTTAAAGTCAAACAATAAAAGTGTAATATCCCTTTAAATTTCGTACCTGGGGGGTGTCTATAGTGTGCCTGTAAAGGGGCGCATGTTTCCTGTGTTTAGAACAGTCTGACAGCAAAATGACATTTTGAAGGAAAAAACTCATTTAAAACTACTCGCGGCTATTGCATTGCCGACAATACACATAGAAGTTCATTGATAAAAACGGCATGGGAATTCCCCAAAGGGGAACCCCGAACCAAACTTAAAAAAAAAAAATGACGTGGGGGTCCCCCTAAATTCCATACCAGGCCCTTCAGGTCTGGTATGGATATTAAGGGGAACCCCGGCCAAAATTTAAAAAAAAAAATGACGTGGGGTTCCCCCTAAATTCCATACCAGACCCTTCAGGTCTGGTATGGATTTTAAGGGGAACCCCGCGCCAAAAAAAAAAAAAAAAAACGGCGTGGGGTCCCCCCAAAAATCCATACCAGACCCTTATCCGAGCACGCAACCTGGCAGGCCGCAGGAAAAGAGGGGGGGACAAGAGTGCGGCCCCCCCTCCCTCCTGAACCGTACCAGGCCACATGCCCTCAACATTGGGAGGGTGCTTTGGGGTAGCCCCCCAAAACACCTTGTCCCCATGTTGATGAGGACAAGGGCCTCATCCCCACAACCCTGGCCGGTGGTTGTGGGGGTCTGCGGGCGGGGGGCTTATCGGAATCTGGAAGCCCCCTTTAACAAGGTGACCCCCAGATCCCGGCCCCCCCCCTGTGTGAAATGGTAAGGGGGTACATAAGTACCCCTACCATTTCACGAAAAAAGTGTCAAAAATGTTAAAAATGACAAGAGACAGTTTTTGACAATTCCTTTATTTAAATGCTTCTTCTTTCTTCTATCTTGCTTCATCTTCTGGTTCTTCTGGCTCTTCTGGTTCTTCTGGTTCTTCCTCCGGCGTTCTCGTCCAGCATCTCCTCCGCGGCGTCTTCTGTCTTCTTCCCCTCGGGCCGCTCCGCACCCATGGCATGGGGGGGAGGCTCCCGCTCTTCTCTTCTTCTCTTCTTCTTTTCTTCTTTTCTTCTTTTCTTCTCTTCTTCTCTTCTTCTTTATTTTTTTCTCCGGGCCGCTCCGCAATCCATGCTGACATGGAGGGAGGCTCCCGCTGTGTGACGGCGCTCCTCGTCTGACAGTTCTTAAATAACGGGGGGGGCGGGGCCACCCGGTGACCCCGCCCCCCTCTGACGCACGGTGACTTGACGGGACTTCCCTGTGACGTCACGGGGAATGCCACAGGGAAGTCCCGTCAAGTCACCGTGCGTCAGAGGGGGGCGGGGTCACCGGGTTGGCCCCGCCCCCCCCGTTATTTAAGAACTGTCAGACGAGGAGCTTCGTCACACAGCGGGAGCCTCCCTCCATGTCAGCATGGATTGCGGAGCGGCCCGGAGAAGAAAATGAAGAAGAAGAGAAGAAGAGAAGAAAAGAAGAAAAGAAGAAAAGAAGAAGAGAAGAAGAGAAGAGCGGGAGCCTCCCCCCCATGCCATGGGTGCGGAGCGGCCCGAGGAGAAGAAGACAGAAGACGCCGCGGAGGAGATGCTGGACGAGAACGCCGGAGGAAGAACCAGAAGAACCAGAAGAGCCAGAAGAACCAGAAGATGAAGCAAGATAGAAGAAAGAAGAAGCATTTAAATAAAGGAATTGTCAAAAACTGTCTCTTGTCATTTTTAACATTTTTGACACTTTTTTCGTGAAATGGTAGGGGTACTTATGTACCCCCTTACCATTTCACACAGGGGGGGGGCCGGGATCTGGGGGTCACCTTGTTAAAGGGGGCTTCCAGATTCCGATAAGCCCCCCGCCCGCAGACCCCCACAACCACCGGCCAGGGTTGTGGGGATGAGGCCCTTGTCCTCATCAACATGGGGACAAGGTGTTTTGGGGGGCTACCCCAAAGCACCCTCCCAATGTTGAGGGCATGTGGCCTGGTACGGTTCAGGAGGGAGGGGGGGGCGCACTCTTGTCCCCCCCTCTTTTCCTGCGGCCTGCCAGGTTGCGTGCTCGGATAAGGGTCTGGTATGGATTTTTGGGGGGACCCCACGCCGTTTTTTTTTTTTTTTTTTGGCGCGGGGTTCCCCTTAAAATCCATACCAGACCTGAAGGGTCTGGTATGGAATTTAGGGGGAACCCCACGTCATTTTTTTTTTTTAATTTTGGCCGGGGTTCCCCTTAATATCCATACCAGACCTGAAGGGCCTGGTATGGAATTTAGGGGGACCCCCACGTCATTTTTTTTTTTTAATTTTGGTTCGGGGTTCCCCTTTGGGGAATTCCCATGCCGTTTTTATCAATGAACTTCTATGTGTATTGTCGGCAATGCAATAGCCGCGGGTAGTTTTAAATGAGTTTTTTCCTTCAAAATGTCATTTTGCTGTCAGACTGTTCTAAACACAGGAAACATGCGCCCCTTTACAGGCACACTATAGACACCCCCCAGGTACGAAATTTAAAGGGATATTACACTTTTATTGATTGACTTTAAGTATTATTAAAATCACTGCTCCTGAAAAAACGGCCGTTTTTAAAACTTTTTTTTGCATTGATCCATGTCCCCTGGGGCAGGACCCAGGTCCCCAAACACTTTTTATGACAATAACTTGCATATTAGCCTTTAAAATTAGCACTTTTGATTTCTCCCATAGACTTTTAAAGGGTGTTCCGCGGCATTCGAATTTGCCGCGAACACCCCAAATTGTTCGCTGTTCGGTGAACTTGCGAACAGCCAATGTTCGAGTCGAACATGAGTTCGACTCGAACTCGAAGCTCATCCCTACTCATGAACAGTGATCTGGCCTTTCTTTTGGGAGGAGATGGAGAATGGTTATCCTCGACGGGTGAACTTTCTTCTTCTTCCAGAGTTTCTTTTCTTCTCGGCACTTCATCCTCCTCATGTGTCCTCTTAGATGTAATCTGTGTTTGAACGAAAAAGAATAGAAAAAAATAAATAAAACACATTGTCAATTGCCTATGATTCCGATGGGGTGATGAAAAAGCACAGGAAACGGATGGTGCAGTTCCTGCACCTCATCAGATTCAGAAGCGTGGCTTACACTATGTAGCAAGCTGTAGCTAGCTACTAGTTACAGTTCGTTTCAAGAAACATGATGAAATTCAAATTAGTTGAATTACCTCCAAGGATGCAGCCTCCTCAGTCACTCCATTGTATATCTCCAATCTCTCCTCCTCTGTGAGGATAAAAGGCAGTCCCTTAAAGCGAGGATCCAGTGCAGAGGCTGTATGAAGGATCTTCTTCTCTGCCTCGCTGCTGTACCTCTTCTGAAGATCTGTTCTGATGGCATTCTTGATCTCATGGATCATGGGTGTGTCTCCCATGGTGTCTGTCATGCTCTGGAGGAGTTGTGCATTTAGAGGGGCAATGAGAGAAACTGTTGGATTACGCTCTTCTGACATCAGCATGGTTGCATCCTTCATTGGCTTTAATGCACTCACAGCATCCTCTGCATTTGACACATCTGTTTCGTTGAGAGTGCAGAGATCGGTCTCTCCTTTTCTGACTTCTGGAGACAGCAAGGTGGCACAGACTGCAGGTTGTTGTTCTAAGAACCTCTCGACCATGTCATATGCGCTGTTCCATCTTGTTGGCACATCAGTTATCAGCTTATGATTCTTCAGGCCAAGACATTTCTGTTTCTCTTTTAGACAGTGGCTTGCTCTAGTGCTGCGGTGAAAGAATGTGGATATCCGTCGCACTCTGCCAAGAAGCCTGGAGAGTGTGGCCACTTTCAGCGCTCGCTGGGATGCAAGGTTCAGTGTATGGGCGAAGCATTTCACATGGGGGAATTTCCCAACTTGAGCTGCAACTATCATGTTTGATGCATTGTCGGTCACAAGCACTACAGATTTATCGGACAGTTGCCATTCTTCCACAACATGAGACAGTAGCTCTGCCAGATGAGCACCTGTGTGAGACTCATAAATGGCTTTCGTTTGCAGCACATGCGACAAGATCTGCCACTCCTTACTAACGTAATGTGCTGTTATTGTAACATAAGACTCCGTCGTGACTGAAGTCCATGAATCACATGTTATTGCGACTCGACTTGCTTGGCTCATTGACGCAATTATCTGAGCTTTGGTTTCGTGGTAGAGTGCAGGTATAACATTTTCTGTAAAGTGACTTCGTGATGGGATCTTGTAACGCGGCTCTATCGTCTTCAACAGGTAGCGAAACCCAGTTTTCTCCACAACAGAGTAAGGGCGCAGGTCCTTAGCTATGAAAGCTGCCACAGCTTTTGTTATTCTCTTCCCCTTTTCAGAGTTGGGCAGCAAAGTTGAGAGTATTGCATCAATTTTTGGCTGAGCTGGGTCTATTGACTTGGCGGCACTGGTGGTGGTGGTGGTGGCAGGTGTTAGCATCTCTGAGTGAAAACGGCTAGCGTGGTTTCTCATATTAGTAGTATTCCCTAGATATTTAATTTTTGTGTTACAGGCTTTACACACAGCGTATGACTTGTCCAATTCATGCTTCCCACTTTGTTCATGTTCATAAAAGCCAAAATGTGCCCAGATGTTTGCTTTTAAAAAGCTAGATGCATTTTTTATCTCTCGTTCTTTTTGGTCTCCTTCTGCCATTTTTACTAGTGTAGCATGCCATGTAATTGTGACAGGGGTGATGATGACAATGTTGTCCTCTACAAACTCTGTCAGTATTAAAAAAAAAAAAAGAAAAAAAAAATTAAGTGTTTAAACCTAAAGCCTGCCACGAGATCACCAGAAAACAAAAGTAACAAGTTTCCTCTACTAGTGTAAGTGTAGTATGATTGTATGTATGTCATGATATGTTAAACAAATAGTTTATAGTTTTATGTATTCATTGTCATTGTCAATGTCTTAGTGATTGATTCACATCACAACTTCATAGTTATCTTGTTTGTGTATGATATTATTATGGTTTTGCTCATCACTGCCCCACACATGCACTGCACTCACCGCAGCAGCATGTGTGGGGCAGTGATGAGCAAAACCATAAATCATACAAAGGTATCAATGAAGTTGTGATCAATCACTAAGACAAACATTGGACATTCAATAGATTAGAGAATAGAGTTAGACTGACCTAAACCGTAATTAATTAAATGGCAATGGCATGGTCACTTAAACTCACTTTAACCCTTTCATGACTAAGCCTATTGACATTTGGTGTTTTTTACAAGTTAAAATCCATAGTTTTTTGATAGAACATTACTTAGAAAACCCTCAAACATTATATATATTTTTTAGCAGAGAACCTAGAGAATAAAATGGCGATTGTTGCAATATTTTATGTCTCATTGTATTTAATTTATTGTGCAGCGGTCTTTTAAATGCAACTTTTTGGGGAAAAAAAAAATACTTTCATGAATTTTAAAAAATCGAAACAGCAAAGTTAGTTAGCCTAAATTTTTTGGTATAATATGAAATATGATGTGTTACGCCGAGTAAATACCAAACATGTCATGCTTTACAATTGCGCACACGTAGAATGGTGACAAAACTACGGTACCTAAAAATCTCCAAAGGAGATAACGGATACCACAGGTTAGAGTTGCAGAGGAGGTCTAGTGCTAGAATTATAATTATTGCTCTCGCTCTGACGATCCCGGTGATACCTCACATGAGATTTGAACACTGTAACTAACTATGTGGGCCGGGTGCGACTTGCCGAGCCAACTTCCATATGCGTTTTCTTTGCTGCGGGCCGCTTTTATAATTTTTTTTTTTTTTTTCTTATGTCTTTAATTTGAGAGGCTAGAGCGGTGGTAGGCAGGGGATGTCCAGTCCGCTCCTCCGGGATAACAACCCCGGTGCCCGCTGTAAAAAACGGTACCGGGCGGGATGATGCCTGCAGCAGTGCAGCTGTGGGCATCATCCTGGTATAACCCCCCTAAGCCGAGGCCGCAAATGCGTCCACTCGGCGCAAAGGGGTTAATGTTTAGGAATAGGAATTCAGAATGGCATGGCAAGCACCATCATCATTATTAATATTTATTATTTACAATAATACATTTGGCATTTGCATTTTGCAATGACAGACACAGTCCACTCCTTCCATAATGCATCAGAGATACAGATTATATGATATTTTATTTATAATATATTATCTTAGTTTAAGTGTAACACCGTCCTCTACTATTTGTCTAGTACTACTACTACTAATACTACTGTGTGTGACACAGACAGTGAGTTACCTACCTGTGATGATGACGAGTCGGTGACGTGTTACAGCTGAGCTGGGCAGTGGCACTGGCACTTAGCCACTCACTGGCACTGCTGGTGGAGCAGGTCTCTCCTCCTCTCCTGCTGCTGCCTGCCTGTGAGTGAGGATGAGGATTGGAGTCTGAGGACAGGACAGAATGACAAGTTTACTGAGTGTCACTTCTTCGTTCATACTGTGTGTGTGTGTCTGTGTGATATGGTGACACTAACATGATGATGTGACACACACACAGTCAGTTACCTACCTGATTAAGATGATGGTGGTGGTGGTAGTGGTACTACTGAGCTGAGCACTGCAGTGGTAGAGTGGCTGGCTGGCATTGACAAGATGACTGGCTGGCCTGGCTGGCACTCACTGCTGCTGCTGGTCTGGAGCGGGTCTCCTCTCCTGCTGCTGCCTGTGAGGACTCGGAGTGGACTCGGAGTGAGGGCACTCATTGGACACACTGACAGGACACTCAGCCTGGTGAGGACTGGAGTCTGAGGACAACCAAGTGCGGCCTAGCTTGGGTCTCTCCGTCCGTGCCCTGAGTCGGGTGATGGTGACGGCACTGACGGACCTTCTCCCTCTCCCCTGTGACAGCCTGCTGTGTTGTTCACTCACTGCAGTGCACACACTGCACAGCGGGAGCCCACTGGGAGGAAAGCTCTGGGGGGACTGGTAGTCCGGGACACGGAGGAGGTCAGACACGTGTTGCTCCGCTGTCTGTGTCTCCTCTTTCTAAGCTGCGACACAGGAGGATGACGTCAGCGGGAGGCGGGAGGCGGGAGAAAACGTCGCGAAAGCTTCGGCTGCTTTCAGCTTCACTCGGCTTCACTCGGAGGCAGGTCATGGTGCGGCGGCACGGCGCGAGGATGACGTCATCCTCAATAATCGATTATTTAAAGCTATAGAATCGATGCCGCATCGTGGACGGTCGAATCGCGATGCATCGATTCGACGATTAATTTCAACAGCCCTAGTTTTCACCCGTGCAGGTTGAGGGGATCCAGGATGTTGCTTATAAGTGGAGAAAACTAGCTTGGCAGTTTTGTCTACATTTGGTAAAGATTTTTCAAGGGACTGGAGCCTGAAGACTTTGTATACACATGGAAGTGAAAAAGTATCCAGTCTTGGGTCCACATTTTGGAGGTTCCCAGCACCTGATGATTGTGCAGCTGTGCAAAACCCTTACGATGCGATACTGACTAGTGGTCAGTGCTCCAACCTCCACAGGAGTCCATAAGGCTGCAAAGGATCAGCTGGAGCTAAGCAGGTGTGTGCACAGTGCTTGAGTAGTCTGTGGAGGAACAGACAGAAGCCCCAAAGCCAACCAAAGATGGTTTGAAATTCAGTCAATTCAGCAGGGACCGGACAAATTTCAATGGCTGTTCCCATTCTACGGAATTCAATCTAATGGCTGATCAAAAAAACAAATCATTCAGCCTAAGCCTGAGGGCCAGAGCAGTGGTCCTGAAAGACTAATCAAAGAGGCTGGGAGAAGCATCTGTGTTGTTTTGTAGCATTGAAGAGGAATGCTGAACACCCCTGCAAGGGTAAATTTTTCTTTGTGTGTCGGAACTGAAGTATCCTTGAATAAGAGTGGACAAGGAAGCCCTGATATAGATAATTTGAAATCTGCAATGCATTTAGAAAATCAATTGTAAGTTAATGTTTTTAAGGGTACAATTATAGAAAAATTCTCCCCACTGACTTTCCTCACATGTCACACCTTTTTGACCTAAATGCTCTCTTAATGACCTAAATGCATATTTTTGACCTAAATATAAATCTAGAAAGGTGTGCCAATGAAAATATTATGATGGAAAGCATGTTTTGGATTGGAAATCGGGATAAACTTTCTTAAAGGCATTGTAAACATTCTTACCTGCATGTTTTTCACCTTCATAAGTTGTGGATTGATCATGTAGTTTCGTGGTGAAATTTGTTTCCCTGCATGCACAGTCTATAGCAAGGTACAGCTACATTTGCACAGGCCACTGTTGCCAGTGCTAATGACAGTGGCAGGAATCTGCTGAATTCTGCCGCAGTTTCAGCCACCTGTGAGAAGCTAGCTGTGGCCAATGAGCCCCAAATTTTGTGTTAATATCAGAATGATAATAGAGGGGAAATCTTTCAATTGGGACACCAATTCTGGAGACGCTGCTGACACCCTGGTATTCTCTCACTTTGGGGATTTCCTATCAATTCCTGTTTTGGCTATGGGACAGGAAGTGAGAAGAAGTCTCCCCAATGGGACACAGATGGCAAAAAAGAAAATGACAGGGGTTATAACCATCTCTTACTGTATCCAAAATGGAGAAAAAAAAGTTTTGCCTTTAGTTTTACTTTAAAATAATGAAAACATTTGAAAGTGTACAACACCTTTAATAAACATCATTAGTGTACCACCATATTAGAACAGGCAAAGGGAAAAATCTACTTGATGCTCAAAAGGGTTTAGGTCTGGAGACATGATTGGCCAGTCCATCACCTTTATCCTCAGATTCTTTAGCAAGGCAGTGGTCGTCTTGGAGGTGTGTATGCTTCAGTATGTCATAGTACATGTTGGCATTCATGAACTGTAGCTCCCCAGTGCCAGCAGCACTCATGCAGCCCCAGACCATGACACTCCCACCACCATGCTTGATTGTAAGCAAGACATACTTGTCTTTGTACTCCACACCAGGTTGCCGCCACACACGCTTGACACCATCTGAACCAAATAAGTTTATCTTGGTCTCATCAGACCACAGGATATGGTTCCATTAATCCTATTCCTTAGTCAGTTTGTCTTTAAAAAACTGTTTTCTTGTGCAGCATCTTTAGAAGAGGCTTCTTTCTGGGACGACAGCCATGCAGACTAATTTGATGCAGTATACGGTATATGGTCTGAGCATTGACAGGTTGACACCCTCCACCCCTTCAACCTCTGCAACAATGCTGGCAGCTCTCATACGTCTATATCCCAAAGACAACCTCTGGATATGATGCTAAGCACATGTACTCAATTTCTCTGGTCGACTATGGCAAGGCTGTTCTGAGTGGAGCCTGTCCTGGTAAACCTCTGTATGGTCTTGGTCACCGTGTTGCAGCTCAGTTTCAGGGTCTTGGCAATCTTCTTATAGCCTAGGCCATCTATATGTAGAGTAACAATTCTTTTTTTCAGATCCTCAGAGTTCTTTGCCATGAGGTGCCATGTTGAACTTCCAGTGACCAGTATAAGAGAGTGAAAGCGATAACACCAAATTGAACACACTTTCTCCCCATTCACACCTGAGACTTTGTAACACTAACTAGTTACATGACACTGGGAGGGAAAATGGCTAATTTGGACATTTTCACTTAGAGGTGCACTCACTTTTGCTGCCAGCGGTTTAGACATTAATGGCTGTGCGTTGAGTTATTTTGAGGGGATAGCAAATTGACACTGTTATACAAGCTGTACACTCACTACTTTACATTGTAGCAAAGTGTAATTTCTTCAGTGTTGTCACATGTAAAGATATAAGATAGTTACAAAAATGTGAGGGGTGTACTCACTTTTGTGAGATACTGTATCTCCCAAACTGTTCCAAAGTGTCATTTCTTCAGTGTTGTCACACCTTGCAGGTGTACTTTTGAATTTAGTTCCGCTTTAAATCAAGGTAAGAAACTGGCACAGGACAAGATAATACACATTACATTAGATTGCATATTACTAACACATCAAATGTTCCTTAATCCAAAGTTATTCTAAAGTCACCAGTAGAGCTTCAAGGTTTACAGCAGCATCCATCTTGTCTCCCTCCTTGTTGGTCACTAGTAGCCTTTTGTGTCTCGGAAGGGCTTCCATTTTTTCTGATACACATTACAACACACTTCCAACACTTTCTAAAGCTCCTCAAAAAATATCTATAAAGCAACATGTTTACCACTAAGAGTACAGAAATAACATTTAAACATGTAATAATAACAAACAGTAGAACATCGACATAGACTTCTTAATAGCATTTATCTGAAAGACAGCTTATATTGTGAAAAGTGAATATTATGTACCCTTAAGAATATGTCTGGATTGATGCTTTAGAAGCCTTATTTTAAAATCTGCATTGTTTCATATTGATCTGAAACCATTTGTAAACGTGACAACACATTTTAAATGATTGTACAATTGCTGGATCAAAGAAGTCCATGCTTACTAAACTTACATCCTGACAACCAGTCTTTAACTCTGCATTGAATTGCTTGGTATAGTGATAGAGGGATAGATATGTAGATAGATAGATAGATAGATAGATAGATAGATAGATAGATAGATAGATAGATAGATAGATAGATAGATAGATAGATAGATACATAGATGCTGTTATGGTGATTCCCAATATATTGTGCTCTGGCAATAGAATCCTTGACTTACTGTATAAACTGGAACCATTAAGATAACATGCTTTCAATTTATACAGTATCTTGCAATAAAATTCAATATATATAAGAGTGCAGGTATGGCTGCATAATGGAGGAAGAAAACGCTGATTGTATACTCACGCTATAGCTGTTATAATCACTGCCTCTTTTTAAATATCCTTTGTAAGCTATAATGTTTTACATCCTATACTCCATGGTAAAAAGCAGGAAATATCACTTTAGTGCATGACTTGTGAACCTGTTGTGAGGCCCTTGGACCCCTTTCTATAGTATAGTAGGGATTGGGAGCATTGATTTGCAAAGGAAAAAAGAGCAGTGATCTCAGCTACCCTCATGTAACATTTTCTAAATCTCTCACTGTCTTCTGCAGCGTGTTCATATTTGTCAACCTAACCTACTGTATTTCCACCGGACCATCATCTTCTTCAACATGTCTTCTATCTCTGACAGTCTTCTCTAACCTTACATATACTGAACATTATGTGCAGCCCTTTGGGGGTGCCAGGGGCTACAGTAAACACTCCCTGTGCCGAGTAAGTTGACAGCCACTGGGCTAGTGACTGGATACTTTCTGTATGCTCCTGCTGTTAGAATGCCAACCTAATCTGCAGTATTTCCCCAGTCTCTGACCTTTATCTTCTTTGACATGTCTACTATCTCTGACCATCTTCTCTAGTATTACATATACTGAACATTATGTGCAGCCCTTTGGGAGTGTCAGGAGCCACAATTAGGACTCACTGTGCCCCATAAGTTGAAAGCCACTGGGCTAGTGACTTTCTGTATGGTCCTGATATTAGAATGTGCAATCAACCACTCAGAGGATGGGATAATACAGTACATTTTCTGTTTGACACTAGCTGGATATGTCTTTCCAAAGGAGAAGAAGAGGTACAGAATAGCAGGGGGGGGGGGGGGGGGCTAAGATACTGTTGTGGAAAGAATTAAAGAGCTAATAGGGTGTGGTCCTGTGCTTAAGGGTTCATTGCTGCTGTGAGAATGATCATTTTGGGGTGTTAAATTGATGCTAAGGGATACATATGTGCATTAAAGTGTCACTAAACCCACATCATAAAAAAACTATCAATAAATGGTGTATTGCATACTATTCATACTCAGATCCTGCTGTTCTCTGTCTCCCCCTTCTGTCCAAGTCCCCAATTCAGCTAGGGATTTTTCAGAACAGTATTGGTAGCTCTGCACATGCTAAGTTTTCAGTGAGTTTCTATGTTGATCATTTCTTTCCTATCACATCTGAGCAGCATTTGGGTGTATACACAGTGGTAAATGACAGCCCCCCCCCCCTTCATGCCCACTAACCAGCTAAACACAATAGGGGCGGGATATTACATGTAGATTAATGGAGGCTTCACCTCCCTCTTATTCTAAGACACAGGCTCGAGGGGCGTGAAAAAGTCTGTGACTGGCAAAAATACGTGCACACCATGTTATTGCCAAAAATAATAAAGATTTGATTTTACATATACTGTATATTTGTTTAATAATGTAAAACAGTTTATAGATATTATTTTTTTACTCTGTATTCAGTTTTTTTTTTTTTTTTTTTTTAACATGTGACCAGCAACAGAGGACTAGAAGCTCTTCCTGCTTATGTTTCCCTGCAGACAGGCTGGGAAAGATCTGGATCAAGTGACAGCTGTTTATCGATTAGGAAAAAGGTACTTAGATTTGTTTTATTAAAATAATTACAGTGCCATCATCCACATACAGAAATAGAAGGACAATGTAAATGAAACAGTGTGTGTTTAGTTTAACTTTAAAACATGTGTCATTTGTTAATGTAAGCAATTAATTCCTTGTGAATGAATGGTGAATTGTTGCAAGGTGTGTGAGGAGATGCTGTAAAGTGAATTGCTGGGTTGATCATTTGCTGCTGGGGTATGATGGTATGATGCTTGGGTAAATGGTTGCTGTTGCTGTTGTAAAAGGGGGGTGAGTAAAGTGATGCTGGGGTGATTAGTTGTGGCTGGGAGGAGAGTTGGTTGATGTAATATAAGTGTATTGCTGCCAGGTTGTTATATGATCACCAAGCCATTACACAAGTAGAAACTCAAAAAAACAGAATACAAAAAAAGGAAAATTGTAAAATATAGATGGGTTAGAAGCTTTATCAGATTTTTATTGTTATGTTTTCAGGAGAGAATCTCCTCACTTCTTACTGTGTCATCAGGATAAGAGATGAGAAAATAATCCACCCAAAATGTAGAAAAAGATAGCAATAGAATCCTAATAGAGACTCTAGAGAATCTTTTCCCATGCTTCCCAAAACAACAACATAAAAAAAATAAGTAAAGCTGGTTATACAACGAGCTAATTTCAGCTGCTTCATGAATAATTGGTCAAAGTTTGCTCCATGGGTGGAATTGTTGCCACCCACCTGCCTGACAGGTGAAAAATTGCTTTCTGAACAGTGCTTACATTTAATCCGATGCAGGTACTGTTCAGGTATATCGAGAGCCAAGCTGGTATACGATAATTTCCACAGTGAAAGATTTGTCCATCTGGGCTTTTCAGCATAGATGAGGGAATCTGTTAGAAAATCTGTGTGTATGGCCAACTTTGCACTTTGGAAAGCAGTATTACAAAGATATTCTGCAATAACAATTTTCACCAGCTGGGGGTGTTGCAGGTAACATATAAAATTATGTTTTCTGTTATCCGAAAACTGTGGAACTGTGGAACTGGGAACTAAAAATAATACAGATGGTTCATACAATCACCTACAGGGTATTCATGATTTTGACTTTTGCTTAAGCACTTATATTTTATACTAAAAAAAGCTTAAACATTCTATAATCTGCATTAATAAAATGTCCAGATATGTATAATGTAAAAAGCAGAAGTAATTTTTTTTATTTGTAACCATGTCTGTTTGATATTATTACTCTTAATTATTGTTAATGTTATGAATTTCTATGACTTTGTGGGTTGCTTTTTCTTCTCTATGACCAACATGAGAATTTGTCAAAAACCTAACAGTGTTTACAGAGCTTTTGGGGAATAACATGTCACCTCTAGTACACTATACATACAGAAAAAACGTGAGCATTTCAAAAGAGCTGCAAAGAGCCCTGTAGCATCTAAGAAAATCTTTTATTATTGCACTCAATAGTATTACAATCCATGACGAATGTGTTGTTCCTCAGAATCTCTGTAAGAATTTCCCTATAATGTTATTCATTTGCAGTGTCTAAGTTGTGTTTCACAAGAGATTGGAGTTACAGAGTCCCGTAGAATTTGTATAGTTTTCACATAAAGAATATTTTTATGAACAATGTTTCAAATACAGGCTATGTGACCACGTGTTGCCCATAGCACAAGTACTGCAAAGTAATAAAGAACTGCATCAAAAATAATTTTATTTAATTTACCATGCATGTCTCTGAATATTCATCAGTGTGAAATTTCCCCCACTGACTACTGCTTTATGTTTATAGGGAACATAAAAGGGTCTATTTATTAAAAGTTTGTTGTTTTACAATGTTTTGAATTACTGTTTACAGTCATTTTAAATATATTATACCAGGATTCCACCCTTTAGAAGTGATGGACCCTGTCACTCTAGTGGTGTTTTGTGTTAGATATCTGTTTAAATTTTCTTATTTTTTTAGGTACTGTATTAAATGTAGAGATTAACCAATAGAATTAGGATAGATTAGCTACTACAATTATTCCTACCTGCTTAAAGCAACAGTGTAACAAAGCAGAACATGCAAAAAAGATGCTTTTTAATCAACTACCCCACAATCAATCCCTCTAATCTTTGCACTGGTTAAGGCTCAGTTCAGACTAGCCCAACTCCAATGTCATGCGACTTTCAGTGCAATTTTAGAGTCCGACTTTGATATAACTTTGATGTGACTTTTTACACTCTATGGCATTGATGTCATATCAAAGTCGGACCAAAGTAGTGCAGGAACCTTTTCTAAAGTTAGACAGACTTGTGTAGTATCAGTTACCTACAAGCAGTGGCAACGCTAGGGGGTGGCTTCTGAGGCTATAGCCCTGAATCTGGGGTCCATAGCCCTGAGTCTCTTACCGGGTGCAGCAGTGCGCTCTAGGATTTTTTTTTTTACAAGAGCAGCGGATGGCGCCGCCCACGTCATTAGAACTGGTGCCTGGTGGAGTGATATGCTTTGGAGTGCATCGCCCACACTCAGGGGGCGTGGCTATCCATTGCGGACAAACTGAAGACTGAAGAAGTGAACTAATCCCTGCCTGCAGCCGCTGTTGAGCCTTACACAGATACACTGTGCTTCATCAGCTGCAGTAAGTAGCTAGTAAAATAAATGAGGCATGCTTCTCTCTCTCTCCACAGTCCATGATCTCCTGTACCATGTCCACAGCCCAAGATCTTCTGTACCATGTTGGCATCCCATGATCTCCTTTACCATGTCCGCAGCCCATGATCTTCTGTACCATGTTTGCAGCCATGTCATCTCCTGTACCATGTCTGCAGTCCATGTCATCTCCTGTACCATGTCCACAGCCCGTGATCTCCTGTACCATGGCCGGAGCCCATGATCTCCTGTACCATGGCCACAGCCCATGATCTGTTCAAGGTCTGGAGACCCTGATGTAAGGGGGGCTCTCTGGGGACCCTAATGTAACAAGGAGGGCTCTGGGGACTCAATCAATAATAACAAACCATGGGATCCGCACTCAGATATGTAACAATATTTTATATATATAATATATATATATACACTCACACACGTATATTATATACATGTGTATGTCCATCCAAGCATATGACTTTCTTTACTTTGCTGCTATAGGCTCTAGCCCCAGATCTTTTGTTGACCTAGCAATGCCCCTGCCTACAAGGTTTACAAAGTCAGACACCCACTTCAACTATTGGGCCTATAAGTTATCTGCTTGGGATTGACTACATGCTTTGGAGTTAGCTGCAGATGGAGTAATCTTCTTCCCATGATATAACAAGTGTATTAGCCAAGCATGAGAGTGTGGGGCAAATCTATCTGGTGAGTGTTTACACCTAATGGGGAAGTGGTGACACGTTTTTTTTCACTTGGTGTGTTATGAAGACTGCATGACATCATGTATCTGGATTCTTTTGAAATTACATAATTGGAGAGACACCGAGATTTGAACTATCTATTAACTCTCCAATGGACTGATTTATTACATCACCTTTTCACAGAGGTTGTTATAGAGTTCCCTTTATGTTATTCTCTGTTATCACATATATAATACAGTATATATATATATATATATATATATATATATATATATATATATATATATATATATATATATATATATATATATATTCTTTGCACTGGATAAGTAAGTTCTTTGCACTTGAATATTTGTTAACTCTGATTGGGCTTAACTTCATGATTGTATGTTAGTGTGCTGCTATCCACCACGTATTCATTTTGGTTAATGTATTGATTTTTTTTGTATTTGTTTAAAATGGCAGCAGTTTGATCATTATTTCACATTCACTAGACTCACCTATTTCTAGTCAGTTTTAGGTTTCCTCTTCACACTATTCAAGGTACAGGTGGTCCCCTAGTTACAAGCATCCGCCTTACAAACAATTCATACTTACAAACGGACGGAGACAACAGCAAGTGAAAGGAAATCTACCCCTAGGAAGGAAAATTCACTCCTGTAAGCGTTATTATGGGAAAAAGGTACCTCCACTGATGCTTTATCACCAAGGCTTGTTTCCACAGCAACCCAAAATTTTCAAAATCCAATTGTCATTGGGACAAAAATGAGGTAAAATCTTCTGAACGGGGCACAGATAGCAAAACAAACATGACAGCGGTATTAACCCTGCCCTATGCTATCCAAAAAGCTTAAAAAAATTTTTTTGGCTGGAGCTATGCTTAAAAATGGACCTGTTCCGACTTGCAAACAGATTCAATATAAGAACAAACCTACAGACCCTATCTTGTTTGTAACCCGGGGGCTGCTTGTATAGTTTGTTTTGTGTGGCACATAGGTAGGATTGGTGATTTATCTTTTATAGGTCACTTTATCTTTATAATATGTGAGTGCATGATGGAGGTCAGGAAATCTTGCCTCACCCCTGCTTGGAAACCCAACATATATAACATAGACAGAGGCTCCAAAATTCAAATGTAGCCACCTCAAAAACACTTGCTAATGTACTTCTTGCATTGGTGTGCAGACAAAACTGTTTCTTTACCTAAACTGACATTTTCATCTGTTATGTGACATTTTTTGCTATTTCACACAGACTGTTTCCTGCCATTGTATGAGTCTCTTTTCCTAATAGATTGACTATAGACCAGTGAAGGTGAACCTTGGCACCCCAGATGTTTTGGAACTACATTTCCCATGATGCTCATGCACTCTGCAGTGTAGTTGAACATCATGGGAAATGTAGTTCCAAAATATCTGGGGTGCCAAGGTTCGCCATCACTGCTATAGACTATTGCTAGCAATAGATTTTAGATTCAAAATGGCCACCACAATTTAACTCTATGAGATTACTTCAGAAAAGGGATATACAGTGCCTTGCACAAGTATTCACCCCCCCTTGGTATTTTTTGTGTTTTTTTGTCTCACAACTTGGAATTAACATGGGTTGTTTGAGGATTTGCATCATTTAATTTACAGAACATGCCCATGACTTTGAAGATGTTTTTTTTTTATTGTGAAGCAAACAACAAATAGCACAAAATAACAGAAAAAGTCAATGTGCATAACTATTCACCCCCCTAAAATCAATACTTTGTAGAGCCACCTTTTGCGGCTATCACAGCTCCAAGTCGCTTTGTATAAGTCTCTATGAGCTTGCCACATCTTACCACTGGGATTTTTGCCCATTCCTCCTTCCAAAACTGCTCCCGCTCCTTAAAGTTGGATGGTTTGTGCTTGTGAACAGCAATCTCAAGTCTGACCACAAATTTTCTATTGGATTGAGGTCTGGGCTTTGACTGGACTTGACTATTTACATATTTCCCCTTAAACCACTCAAGTGTTGCTTTAGCAGTGTGTTTGGAGTCAATGTCCTGCTGGAAGGTAAACCTCCGTCCTAGCCTTAAATAACACTCAGAGTGGTACAGTTTTTGCTCAAGAATATCTCTGTATTTGGCACCATCCATCTTTCCCTCAACTCTGACCAGTTTCCCAGTCCCGACTGCTGAAAAACATCCCCACAGCATGATGCTGCCACCACCATGTTTCACTGTGGGAATGGTGTTCTTTGGGTGATGTGTTGGGTTTGCACCAGACAGCGTTTTCTTTGATGGCCAAAAATTTCAATTTTAGTGTCATCAGACCAGAGCACCTTCCTCCATACATTTTGGGAGTCTCCCACATGCCTTTTCACAAACTCAAAACGTGCCATTTTGTTTTTTGCTGAAAGTAATGGCTTTCCTCTGGCCACTCTGCAATAAAGCCCAACTCTATGGAGTGTACGGCTTATTATTGTCCTATGTACAGATACTCCAGTCTCTGCTGTGGAACTCTGCAGCTCCTCCAGGGTTACCTTAGGTCTCTGTGCTGCCTCTCTGATTAATACCCTCCTTGCCCTGTCCATGAGCTTTGGTGTGCAGCTGTCTCTCGGCAGGTTTGCTGTTGTGCCATATTCTTTCCATTTGGTTATGATAGATTTGATGGTGCTCCTAGGGAATATGAAAGATTTGGATATTTTTTTTATAACCTAACCCTGACTTGTACTTCTCAACAACATTATCCCTTACTTGTTTGGAGAGTTCCTTGGTCCTTCATGGCAGTGTTTGGTTAGTGGTGCATCTTTCTTAGGTGTTGCAGCCTCTTGGTCCTTTCAAAAAGGTGTGTATATGTAATGACAGATCATGTGACACTTAGATTGTGCACAGGTGGACATCATTTCACTAATTATGTGACTTCTGAAGGTAATTGGATGCAGGGGCGTGGCGTCCGAGCCCGAAGATGGCCGCTTAGCTTCCGAGCTCCGCCACAACGCCGGGGGAATCCATCTCCATCGGAGCATTTAGAGGTGCCATCCTCTTCCATCTGCCATATCAGAGCTTACACTACCACCAGGGATGCCAAGGAGAAGAAAAGAACCTCCGCCGCAGCTCCGTAAGCTGCCGGGGTTCTTCTCCACCTCAGCGCGGCCTAATCAAAATGGCTCCCAGCCGAAGCGCAGAACGAAACAGGCCACATCCATGACCTGTCCGCCCAGACTGAACAGCACCGATCCAGGGAATCCACACAGCAGATCGTCCTCATCGGCATCCACCCCCACTACTAGGAGCCCTGCTAAATCCAGACAGAGGACATCCTCTCCTCAGGGAAATCGGCCGCAGCAGGACATGGAGGTGAGCGCTCACAATACCTCACGTTTTCAGGCCTCAGCAGCCCCTGACCCCATAGCGGGATTCCATACATCAGGGCCGCCTGTCTCAGACACTGTCCTCAAGGAGATATTAATGTCCCTGAGATCATCTCTGCATCAGGATATGCTGCAAACAGTACAAAAGTGTCAGGCAGAAGTGCACTCACTGGGTGAAAGGGTAAATCAGATTGAGATTACTCTGGATTCACATGCATCCTCCTTCAATGAAATGGTGGATGCTCATACCACTCACTCAGATGAAGTTTCCTGGATCAAAGATAAATTATCTGACCTTGAAGACAGATCCAGAAGGAATAACCTAAAAATAAGAGGCATTCCTGAATACATCCCTGCGCTACAACTACCACGATATGTCCAAGAATTATTCACAGCGCTGCTTCCCGCAATGTCTGCGCTGGAGCTCACGGTAGATAGGGTGCACAGAATACCAAAACCATCCTTTTTACCCGATGATGTACCCAGGGATGTTCTATTGAGGCTCCATTTCTACAAAGCAAAAGAATCCATTTTTGCTTCATTCCGCAACCCTGATCAGCCCCCCCCAATATGCCTCTCTACAGCTACTCCCTGATCTGTCTAGGCATACCCTCCAGAAACGCTGTAATTTAGCCACCATTACTAAAGCTCTAGGCAACTATCACATACTACACAGGTGGAAATATCCTGCTGCGCTCTCCATTATACATAACGGCACGACTACCACTGTCTCTACCATGGAAGAGGGTCTGCATATCCTCAGGCAATGGGGAATACTGTCGGAAGCATCTCCGTCTCCTATACAAGTTGACCCTCCTTCATACATGCAGGCAGACTGGCAGGTGGTGAAACGAAAAAAAGAGTGACAAAAAAACCTGCTCAACTGTTGGATTGCTCCTAATCAATTTACTCAATCCTTATGTCTACACTCCCCCGGTGAAGGCACACTTGGAAATATTTCCAATACCCCTCAACCTTATTGAACAGTGTTTATGGATCAAGAATCCCCCTGTGGATTCTCCTATCACCCTGTAACCTTTCTTTTTTCTCCTTTAAATTTGTTCTGTTATTTGTTTTTCATTGTTTTTATGGATCAACAACCATTTGCAGAGCCATACCCAACTACGCTATTATGGAAAGGAACCTGCCACTTTTGCAACCCACTTGTCCGCTTCGAGGGACACTCCAGACACAAAGCCACCCTGGTACAGAAGTCACCCATTAAGCGTGAGTACTATCCACCTTCGACATATATCATACCTTCCTATATGCCCAATGCCAGTTAAAATATTATCCATCAACGCCCATGGCTTAAACCACCCAGCCAAGAGAGCATCTCTTTGGAAAGAAGCTGACTCTTCCCAATGCAATATTCTGTGTGCTCAAGAGACACACTTCCATCATGCAGCATCACCAAAATGCTCTCATAGAAATTTCCAACACTACTTCTTCCCCAGTATGAATGCGAAAAAAAGAGGGGTTATGGTGGCTATTAAAGACTCTATATCATTTCAACTTCACTCCGAAATATCCGATATAGCGGGCAGGTACCTCATTATTGTATGTGACATCAATTCTACCCGTTATACCCTTGTGAACGTATATGTTCCCAACACCAAACAAATTAACTTCCTGAACAGATTGATGAAGAAGCTGAAAAGAATCCAACAAGGTTCCCTTATAATTTGTGGAGACTTTAATATTACTCCTGATCCACGCATGGACTCTACCTCGACTTATTCTAAAAGATCTCCTTCTCTGAATTTCTTCCTAAGATCGCATGATCTGTTCGATAGCTGGTGCTGTACGCATGCTAATGAACGGGACTTCACATTTTACTCTCATAGACATTGCACTTACTCGAGGATCGATCTGGTCCTGATGGACAAGTGGTTGCTTCAAAAAGTGACTCAAATTAAAATAAATAATATTACTTGGTCAGACCACGCTTCTATCCTCCTAACACTAGGGGATAAATATCCTACTAACGGGGCATTCATATGGCGCACTAGCCCTCAAGTAATACAAACAACAGCCACTAAGAAATTGTTAGAAAACCACTTGTCTGATTACTTCCAGATCAATTCCTCTTCCACAAATGATCCGTTTGTACTTTGGAATGCTCACAAGGCATACATTAGAGGTATATTTATTCAATTAGCCACAAAATTTAAAAAACAGAGACAGCAGCGGCTTGATACTCTTCTCGCAGATATCAAATTTCTAGAAGATCTAGATAAAAAAACCCTACACGCCAGGTTAGTAAAAGAGTGACAGATCTGCAACACACTCTCAGATTAGAATTACTTCATTCCTTTGAACAAAAGGAACGACGACTTAAAATGTTATTCTATTCGACCAGCAACAAAGCTGGGAAAACATTGGCCCGCAAACTACGAGGCCAATGCTTCAAAACTAAAATACCTTTCATTATTAGCCCTATCTCCAAGCAAAAAGTATTTGATCCCCAAAGTATTGCCAACGCATTTAGCGAATACTACAGGTCCCTTTACAACCTTAATCAAGACAGTCATACTAAAAATGGGAATTTCCTGCGAGCCACAAATGGATCAATGCCTCTAAGGGGTGACAATCATTAATTAATTAGCAGCAAACACTCAACCACGTTTCATATCGTGTAATATAAAGCATAAAAATAATAAATGTGCCTGCGCTGAAAAATGTACTAAAATAACGTGCATATATAGTAAATTAATCCACTATAAATGAGCTGTGAAATCATATATGTATACTATAAAAGTGCAAAATTAAGCCTCAAAGTGCATATAACATTGTGCAAAAAACAATATAACCCATTGAAAGTGCACCATGCATAAATAAAAACAACAACAAGTGCACAGGTAACCTGTGTATTGCAAGTGTCCAGCTCAATCCACGGGTTAAAATCCAAATAAATGTATGTAAACAGTGTCCATAAGAAAAAAGTTCCTCCGAGATCTTCTAAAAAGGTGCTCAAATCACAGCAAACAATACGTGCTCTCCCGTGACACCCCACATGTGCTTGCGCTCACCTCTACTCGTGTGACCCAGTATTTAAACTGTGTCAAACACGCAGTGGGGCCAATCCTGGGCTCCCTCAGGATGGAATAATAAGAATACAATCCTCACAGGTGCAGTCAGTATCCACATGTATAGGAGAGAAGTAAGAACTCCATAGTGTAATAAAGCAGGGATATTTTATTAAACCAAAAGAAAATCCTCCAGGAGGGTACTCACATTCAGTGGGTGCTTCAGTGCACCAAACTTAACAAGCGTATAAAACAAGCTGCGATCCAGATGGCGTGCGGTGTGGTGTGTAATGTCTCCTCCACTGCTGACAGCTCCGTCCTACCCCTCCCCGACGCGTATTCGGCACAGGGATCACGTGCCTTCCTCTGGGGGATATCATTGGACGGATAATCAGTGTGGTTTTATATATGCTGACGGCGGCCATTTTGCCGAGGACCGCCGACAACCTTATTATAGAACCAATAGCTCAGGACGGTCAGCGGCCATTTTGCGTGTGATCCTCAGTCTATGGTGTAAATAGAGATGGCTTGTGTATGCTAATTATACATCGCCCACCATCCAATAGAGATGTGTCAGCGGCCATCTTGCCTAAGACAGCAGACAATTCTAGTGATGGGCTACAGCTAAGATCACTCAGTACATTATGTTGGCAAACGACAGCGCTATTATTACGTCTTTAAACTACTCTCCTAGTTAGATAACCCAAATGTAAATGGCATAATAAGCCCTAAAGGTGCATAACCATAATACTACTACTATATTGATGAGAACAAGGAAAGAGCTGTGCATTTAGGAGCCACCACACCGCACCTCATATGATAACAATGATAATCATATGAATCTAAGTTAGCCATACAGAACATAAAATAATAATAAAACATCATACTCATGACCTATATAAAACTAAAATAACTAATGAAATGTGTGAGTACTCCTCAATAAAAAAACAACAAGCCCATAATATCTAAAAAGAAATCCGGGTCTCAGAGCCCTATTTTAAAATAAAATAATGAAATACAATAAAATCAATACGCATCTCTAAACTATCCATCTATGTCAGAACTGTAAATTTACACTATATTATGTGATGCTAAAAATAAATATAATGATAAAATGGAATACTACTGTCATAATAAAATACTCTTACAGGTAACCTCTATACCAGCAGTCGCAGGAAAACATATGGGAACCAATATAGTAGATAAATTCAACCCCCAAAACTATATATGACTATCTAAGTGGTACAATAATGTAAGAATGAATAAAAATATATAAAAAATATCAAAAATGTAAAATATTAAAAAATCCCTTTATTCAATATTAAAAATAAAAATTAAAAATTGCTGAGAAAACATGCTAGATCAAAATCCCTATTGAGCCCCCCAGGAGATAGAGAACCCAACTGGTGTATCCACCACGATTCCCGTTTGCTGATTTCTCTCGTAAAATTGGACCCCCTCCAATGGCGTTTAGGGGCCTCTATCCCCCAGAATTTCATCCCCACCGTGCTCTTATTATGTACTTTCTCAAAATGGATATATAAGTGGTGTTTGTCTGACCCTTTGTGGATATTTCGTACGTGCTCCTCTAATCTATCTTTCAGGGCTCTAGTAGTGCGCCCCACGTAAATTAAATTACATGGGCACTTTAAAGCGTATACCACCCCAATAGTGTCACACGAGATAAAATCCCTGATGGTATAAGACTGATGGGTACTGGGATTCATAAATTCCTTTAACCTCCTATCATTCCCCGGAACTCTCACACAACTGTAGCATCTCCCACATGCATAGAAGCCCTTAAGGTCCCAGAACATTTTAGGATTTGGGGGCGGTGGTTCCACTACATTGTGTACCAGTTTATCTCTTAAACTGGGCGCTTTTTTAAAAACAATTTTAGGTTTCTCTGGGAGCACACTTTTGAGATGACTGTCTTGCTTCAGGACATTCCAATATTTACGTATGATCCTTTGCACTTCATTGTTTTGTAAGGAATAATCAAGAACGATACTGATATTATCACTATTGGCACTTCCCGTGGTTTCAATCTTGTCCCTTAGTAAGCTATTTCTATCGAGACATGCAACCTCCGATTTTTCTTTCTGTAAAAAATCCTTATGATATCCTTTATCAAGAAACATACTGCTTAATTTGTCAGATTGTAGCTCATAGTCCTCCATTTTCGTGCAATTTCTTCTCATCCTTGTATATTGGCCTCTGGGTATATTCTCCAACCAGGGTTTGTAATGACAGCTGGTGATGGGTATATAAGAGTTGCGATCTGTTGTTTTAAAATATGATCTAGTAATGATACCCTCATTAGTATTAAAAATTTCTAGATCTAAAAAATGGATGTTTTCTCTGTTAACATCCCAGGTTAGGGAAATATTGAGATCATTATGGTTCATGGACTCCAGTAAGTCTTTTAATCCCTCCATATTCCCTTTCCAGATAATCAACAGATCATCAATAAATCTCCTATATAATAAAATATCATCACACTTTCCATTTAAAACCCCCCCCTCTTCCCACTTGGCCATATATAAGTTCGCCACACTGGGGGCAAATTTGGCGCCCATGGCGACACCTTTTATCTGCAAATAAAACTTGTTCCCATACCAGAAAAAATTGTGCCGTAAACAAAAATCCAGGCACTCAAGGATAAACATAATAAATTCTCTATCGACGGGTTCCTCCTTTAAAAGAGCCCATTCCACTGCTTTCAGGGCCCCCTCGTGATCTATGTTGGTATAAAGTGAGGCCACATCTCCAGTGGCCATGATAATATTCTCCTTTACATTGCATTCACTTAATAACTGCAATGTGTTTTTAGTGTCCTTGAGGTAGGCTTTTGTTTTTTTGACCAGTGGTTGCAAGTGGATATCTATATATTCCCCCAAACGGGACGTCAAAGAATCAATGCCACTTACTATTGGCCTTCCCGGAGGGTTTTTGCTATCTTTATGTATCTTCGGTAAGAAGTATATTACTGGAGTCTTGCTGGCCGTGGGGACAAGATATTTCGCTTCCTGTTTGCTCAGGAGTCCTGCTTCCTCGCCATTGTGGATGATAGTTTCTAATATTGTTTTAAAAGATTTGGATGGATTTCTCTCTAATAGTCGGTAGGTATCAGTATCGCTCAGTATCCTTTCCATTTCCGCCTTATACTGTTGCAGGGATAGTACAACTATCCCCCCTCCTTTATCCGCTGGCCTCACCACTATATCTGTTCTTTTGTTTAGTTGATTCAAGCCTTTTGTGAAATTATTTTTAATATTGAATAAAGGGATTTTTTAATATTTTACATTTTTGATATTTTTATATATTTTTATTCATTCTTACATTATTGTACCACTTAGATAGTCATATATAGTTTTGGGGGTTGAATTTATCTACTATATTGGTTCCCATATGTTTTCCTGCGACTGCTGGTATAGAGGTTACCTGTAAGAGTATTTTATTATGACAGTAGTATTCCATTTTATCATTATATTTATTTTTAGCATCACATAATATAGTGTAAATTTACAGTTCTGACATAGATGGATAGTTTAGAGATGCGTATTGATTTTATTGTATTTCATTATTTTATTTTAAAATAGGGCTCTGAGACCCGGATTTCTTTTTAGATATTATGGGCTTGTTGTTTTTTTATTGAGGAGTACTCACACATTTCATTAGTTATTTTAGTTTTATATAGGTCATGAGTATGATGTTTTATTATTATTTTATGTTCTGTATGGCTAACTTAGATTCATATGATTATCATTGTTATCATATGAGGTGCGGTGTGGTGGCTCCTAAATGCACAGCTCTTTCCTTGTTCTCATCAATATAGTAGTAGTATTATGGTTATGCACCTTTAGGGCTTATTATGCCATTTACATTTGGGTTATCTAACTAGGAGAGTAGTTTAAAGACGTAATAATAGCGCTGTCGTTTGCCAACATAATGTACTGAGTGATCTTAGCTGTAGCCCATCACTAGAATTGTCTGCTGTCTTAGGCAAGATGGCCGCTGACACATCTCTATTGGATGGTGGGCGATGTATAATTAGCATACACAAGCCATCTCTATTTACACCATAGACTGAGGATCACACGCAAAATGGCCGCTGACCGTCCTGAGCTATTGGTTCTATAATAAGGTTGTCGGCGGTCCTCGGCAAAATGGCCGCCGTCAGCATATATAAAACCACACTGATTATCCGTCCAATGATATCCCCCAGAGGAAGGCACGTGATCCCTGTGCCGAATACGCGTCGGGGAGGGGTAGGACGGAGCTGTCAGCAGTGGAGGAGACATTACACACCACACCGCACGCCATCTGGATCGCAGCTTGTTTTATACGCTTGTTAAGTTTGGTGCACTGAAGCACCCACTGAATGTGAGTACCCTCCTGGAGGATTTTCTTTTGGTTTAATAAAATATCCCTGCTTTATTACACTATGGAGTTCTTACTTCTCTCCTATACATGTGGATACTGACTGCACCTGTGAGGATTGTATTCTTATTATTCCATCCTGAGGGAGCCCAGGATTGGCCCCACTGCGTGTTTGACACAGTTTAAATACTGGGTCACACGAGTAGAGGTGAGCGCAAGCACATGTGGGGTGTCACGGGAGAGCACGTATTGTTTGCTGTGATTTGAGCACCTTTTTAGAAGATCTCGGAGGAACTTTTTTCTTATGGACACTGTTTACATACATTTATTTGGATTTTAACCCGTGGATTGAGCTGGACACTTGCAATACACAGGTTACCTGTGCACTTGTTGTTGTTTTTATTTATGCATGGTGCACTTTCAATGGGTTATATTGTTTTTTGCACAATGTTATATGCACTTTGAGGCTTAATTTTGCACTTTTATAGTATACATATATGATTTCACAGCTCATTTATAGTGGATTAATTTACTATATATGCACGTTATTTTAGTACATTTTTCAGCGCAGGCACATTTATTATTTTTAAGACAGTCATACTGACCAGCCATCATAAAGAGCTATAAATGAGTTCTTAAAAAATATTAATTTACCTAAACTCTCCACTTCTCAAATTCAAGCCTTGAATTCCCCTTTCTCACTATCTGAGTTAATGACAGTTATTGACACTCTTCCCATCAATAAGTCACCAGGACCGGATGGTTTGACAGGGGAATATTATAAGACTTTTAAACACTATTTAGGGCCGTACCTCCTAAAGGTATTTGAAGCCGCTGCTGCTTCATCTTCTTTTCCATCTGAGATGTTAGAAGCATTAATAGTCACGTTGCCTAAACCAGGGAAAACACCGGATGTTCCTCAAAACTTTAGACCGATTTCCTTATTGAATACCGATCTAAAGCTTTATGCCAAAATGATAGCAATGAGACTAATTGACATTCTCCCCACTATAATCGACCCAGATCAATCTGGATTCACCAAGGGCAGACAAACATCTGCTGCTACCAGAAGATTAATAGATGTGATTCATATAGCTAGGAAGCTCGGGACGCCTTCTCTGCTTCTTGCTTTGGATGCAGAGAAGGCGTTCGACAGAGTACATTGGACATATCTCGCAACCACATTGGAAAAATTTGGTTTTACAGGCCACATACTGTCTGCAATACTATCTTTATATACTTCACCATCAGCCCGAGTATATACCTCAGGTATGCTATCTAAACCTTTCAAGATTACAAATGGCCGCCGCCAGGGCTGTCCATTATCCCCCCTCATTTTCAACCTCTTAATGGAACCCCTCGCAGCCAGCATAAGGCAAAACCCTAATATACAAGGCTTTTCCATCAATAACCGCAAACACGTCATAAGTCTCTTCGCAGACGATGTGATCCTCATGTTAACTAATCCAGTGTCATCCCTACAACATGTTTCTCAACTATTACAAGAATATGGTAAGATATCATATTACAAAGTAAACGAAACCAAATCTTACATATTGGATCTTGGTGTAGCAGCAAATAATAGAACAATTTTGCAAAATAGGTATGGGACTCCCAAGAAATAACTTACTTAGGAATCAAACTAACATCCCACCCTACACAACTATTTCATGCTAATTACCTTCCGTTAATATGTTCATTAAATACGGGTCTCCAGTCCATAAGAAAACACACATTGTCATGGTCAGGTAGGTTGGCCGCCTTCAAAATGCAAATCCTGCCACAAGTACTTTATGTATTTCGTACAGTTCCCATCCCAGTCCCTCGACAACACTTTCTTACTTTACAATCCACACTTTCTAGATATTTATGGGATGGCAAAAAAGCCAGATGCGCTCTAATCAAGCTTCGTAAAACAAGAACAGCAGGAGGGGTTGGCCTACCGATATTTGCTGACTACCATCTAGCTGCAATCCTAGCACAACTAAGAGGGTGGTTTCCTCACCACCAAACGCCACTTTGGTGCACTATTGAACAATCAAAAATACCAGGAGGCAACCTCTATGATTATTTGTTAGCTTTTATGTATCTCAAATCCAAACCTTCTGACCTCCCTCTCCCGATTCTAGCAACACTAAACTCATGGAAGACCTTGAAAATAACCAAATCTAGATCATCTCCTACCATATCTCTGTCCATCCCTATATCAACTTTGGCTCTATTGATCCCAGACATACCCTTGAATAAGTGGATAGCGAAGGGAATACAATGGGTTTCGGACTTACACTCTGGCACTAACGCTAGATCGATTGATGATCTACAAACGACATATGACCTACCTACTTCGAAACGATTTCAACATTTCAGAATTGCTTCTTACCTCAAAAAACATAACATCAATTACAAGTTATCTTGGCAGATTCATGTATACCTTACTGCCAAAACACCTCGTAAAGGATGTATATCATTATTCTACACTTATCTCCATGATAAAAACATATTCATTAAAACAAATTCCATGCTAGCATGGGAAAGAGATCTTAACGACACCTTTTCCCCACAACAATGGCACAAGGCTTTGCAACACATACACTCAGCTACCAAAAGCACCAACCTCTGGGAACTCTCACATAAGATTACACAACGTTGGTATTTAACACCCTATCGTCTAGCTAAATTCGATCGCTCCACACCTTCCACCTGTTGGAGGAACTGTGGGCAACCGGGCACTTGTCTATCACATCCTGTGGGAATGTGAACACCTGACCTCATATTGGTCCCATATCTTCAAAATCCTACTTCAAATAACGGATCTAAATATATCGAACTCCTCATCATTAGCTATCCTAAACATAGGTATAGAAGATATCCCACCACTATATAGACAATTTACTATTCACTTATTCCTAGCAGCCAAATTAGTGATACTAAGAAAATGGAGATTGTTGCACCCTCCAGAAATAGAAGAGACTGTAACTACATTATCTTTGCATTACACTTATGAGAAGATGCTAGCATCCATTAGTGGAAAGTATGACACATTCCTTCCACGCTGGCAACGTTGGATAAATTGGTACGACAATTATCGTAAATGACTGGAATCACACCTGATATCAGTAGGGTGAATTAACTCATGATTTTCTGTGTTTTTTTTTTCTTTAAAACCCATGTCCTTCCTTTTCCATATGGCTTCTGAATTGATCCTGTATTATATACACATTAGTTACTTTTACTAGTTACGAGCTATACGCTCTTGTTACAAGAACGCTAACAGATATAAACTGGTTAATACTGCTGTTGACACAGAGGCATGTGGAGGCTGTGCCTCCGCTGGGCCACAGTTAGTTCCCAGATGGGGTGACTAGCGGAGGAATATAGCCTCTCCTGCCTTGCTCTACTCCTCACATATCAGGGAATTGTATTAAGTCTGTAAAGTTATATGAAACTGTTAGCCTCTATGGTTTATATTTCGGTTTACGATATCTACTGTTATATGTAAACATGGTGTATATCTTTGTAAACTGACAAAACTTGAATAAAAATTATTAAAAAAAATAAAAAAATTTACACCCTTAGAAAGCCTTAAGGCGGTGCTTGGTTTTCGGGGTCCCGTACGTGGCTAGGCTCCCAAAAAGTCTCATGCATGTGGTATCCCCGTACTCAGGAGAAGCAACAGAATGTATTTTGGGGTGTAATTTCACATATGCCCATGGCATGTTTGAGCAATATATCATTTAGTGACAACTTTGTGCAAAAAAAAAAAAAGTTTGTCTTTTCCCAGCACCTTGTGTCAAAATATAAAATATTCCATGGACTCAAAAAACAAAAAAACAAAAAAAAGGCTTTTTATGGGCTTCATAACAAAGGCGGTGAATACATACGCACATGCCAATTATAATTTTTTTATTTCTGAAAAATAGTTTTATGTATACAGTATATTTTTCTAATTTTACTTCACCAACTTTGACTATTGTGTTCTGATCCATCACATATAAGTCAAATTAAAAAAAACATTGAACTAAACGCTGTAATGTAACAAAATAGGTAAAAAGCCAAGGGGGTGAATACTTTTGCAAGGCACTGTACATGTGCAAGCCTGCAGAGTCTTGTAATGTTCTGCAGGGGGCCTGGAAAGAAAAATCGGTGAGAGAAGTTTCTGGAAGAGGTTACCTGAAAGAGACTGCAAGAGACATCCTGTGAATTCCTCAGCCAGGTTCCTGTTATTCAGGGCCTAGAGGAGAGCACAAAGAACCTGGAGCAGATTTCATTCATTTCTTCTGTCTGCCTTAGAGGTCTGAGGAGAACTGACTGCTGCATTGTAAGAGCCACAAGGTCTCTGCAAAGACATTCCTTGTGCTACAGTGACTGTATCCTAGATTTCTAAAAACACATTGTTTTGCTGCCATACATAAATGTTACATCTTCAGCTACTGTACCTGTTTATCTCATCAGAAGATAGTATGATAAACTGTATTGCATGTTCAAGGAGAGAGAAGAGACTGTTCAGCTACATACAGAAGATATATACATTCAATAGCTTTGGAGTCATGTCTTCTACATAAAGTAAACTGTACTGGAAGAGGCTTTATTCAAGGAGAATCATCAGCCATACATGGAGCAAATGGAGCATACATGGAGCAAAAGTCTTTCCTTTCCTTGATAAAGAAATCCTTCCTGCCGGACCATTGTCTTTGCGGGGGTGATTGAAGGTGAGGGCAGGCATCCCTGGCAGGAGAACATAGAATAATTGCTAGTGGCTATAGCAGATTTCTCAAGTAAAACCCGGCAAGCTGGTTGTACCTAAGTTGATCAATTGATCAACTTGGTACCTTCAGCCTGCTCATACATGGTTTGAATCTTGGCTGGTTCCTGCTGAACCAGCCGAGATTTGAACCGTGTATGGCCTGCCAAAAGGAACTGCACACATGTATTTTTGTTCAGTATCTTAAAAAGACAATACATTGGATACTATTTTCTTGCTTTGGAAAGGATTTTATTTACTTCACAGTTATTCAGGACCCCAATGTAGACCTGTTATCTCACCAGCGAACAAGGTTGGGACTTACATTAAAGTAACTGCTTTTTAATGACAAATGACACACATGTTCTAATGCCAAAACTATGATTTCACTTTTAATTATTAAACTTGTTACTGTGTTAGCATTAACCATTTTTACCTTTTAAAATACCAAACACAAATTGCATATTATTTACCACTGTCTGTCCCACTGTGTCATGGGTTCACCAATGGTTTCATAAGTTTGGGGTAGGCGCTTTATCTGACACTTACTGTATAAGTGCACTACACAAAATTAAAAAGTATGGGATTGTGTAGAATCATAATTATGTAAAATTAGAAGAGTACCAATGATTGTGAGTTATATTGTGTACAAGTTCTAATAGCCTGCATAACTACTCTTTACTGCATAGCCGGGATGTCCCAAAGCTTCTTGACATCAACAGAATGGAATTTTCTTTAGAATGTCAGAGAAAATATATTTTTCTTAAAGAAAAAGAAAAAAAATACCGTAGAAAACCAGTACTGCAAAGCATCCACACATCTTTAAAAAAACAGCTTACAGTGTGTCAAATAAAGGCCACAGAAACCCAGAGTAGCCGCTGTTCACATTAACCCATAGGATGGCCTTAAGATATTCCCTGAACAAAACAAGACCTAGAAAACACCCAACAGTCCTGACATTCTATGAATATCACACACTAGTGTGCTCTTTCTCCAGGAGAGAAATGCAACTGTGAGTGATTATTATCTCAAATTGTACTGTAAAGCTCTCATGAAACCTAAAAGAAAAAAACATACTCAGGGCCTTTCACACTTTTTGTATTGTAGATAGATAGATAGATAGATAGATAGATAGATAGATAGATAGATAGATAGATAGATAGATAGATAGATAGATAGATAGATAGATAGATAGATAGATAGATAAAATGATAGATAGATGTACAAATAAATACAGTCAGAATTTACATATGGTATATCAGTGTTTATCTACTTATATATGTGTTTCAATATTGTCACTGTTGTTGTTATTATTAGTATTATCTTCTTTATATAGTTTGACAATTCTCAAAATTGGGTATGTTCCATGTGATGTTTTATTTTAAGGCTGTTTTCTTTTGATTAGCTCGAAGCTTGGGGGGAAAAAAAAATGTTGTTTGCTACAAAGAAGTACGGTATCCTGCAGTCTTGCTTCAAGCAGCTTGCTGCAACGAAAATTTATATATAAATAAAAAAAGAAAAACTCTTCAGAGTTGAAATTCTTATGTGAAATGAAAGGTCCTGTCCGATCCTATTTCATGGTCGCTTTGATTACTTGACTGAAAAGAAGCAAAGGGTGTTATTCCATTGTTCACTGTCGAAGTAACTATAAACCACAAAGCTGAAATTATTTTTAATAATCACTGAAGTCACATCATTTTGTCTCAAGCCACCGCTTACCAAGTGTTCATTCGGATAATAAAGCACAGATAGCCTGTCAAATTAGTGCCACACGTTCTCAGTTTCACCTTGATTTCTTCTTCTTGCATAAAGTGGGATTAAAATTGTCAAGGAATATATTTCAATTTGTATACCATACAGTGAAACAAAATGAATTCATACAAGCAGCAATTGTATTGATCTTAAATCCCTTTGGAAACCATGTATATTTCACGAGACAGGACCTTACATTGATGGGGCAATTTCAGCTTAACACATCTGCTATTGAGAGCCGCATGCTTGAAAATACTGCAGATTATTAAATTAAAGAAAATACTTTGTCCATAAAAAAAGTATTGTGTGTAAAATGAGTCCTCTGTGTAAACGACAACAGCAGGTAAAAAATTGTCCTGCTTGGTCCATAGCTCACATGGCTTAAGTAAGCAATGCTAGCTGTAGTATGGGAACTACTGATTAGTTCCTTCTGCCCATTTAGGGCTTAAATATGGTGGTATTTAACATACACAGGTTCCTGGATGGGATGCTGATTCACAGAGGGAGGAGAGGTTGGGAGGGGGGAAGGAGGGATTTTTATGGGGCGGTACGGTGCCGCATGTCTTAGAACCGGACCTCAGGTTTTTCTGTTGTGTATGTATTGTGTATGTTTTCATACTCTTGTTGTTTTTTGTTTTGATTTAGTTATTTTTGTGAATTTTTGGTTTTGTTATGGTGATGTGATCTTGTTATACCGTTTATATATATATATATATATATATATATATATATATATATATATATATATATATATATATATATATATATATATATAAAAAAAAATTGTCTGAGATGAAAGAGGCGACTTTTCAACATCTGTGTCATACTGTTGAGATGCAGTAAAACAGCTGAGCACAAAGGTATTATCATTTCAGATACCCAGAATCCAAATACATGACAAGACCAGATGGGTGCAAGCACAGCCAGCACAGTCTGTAGCACACCTCTGATATAAGAAGAACACTTACAACCATTCCTTAATCTATGTTGTTTGGTTGGCAAAACATTAGGTTTCTATGGGAGTTAAAGTGTTGTTAAACCCACAGCAGTAAAATCAGTCTGTCTATGTAGTAAAGCAGGGGTGCTCAACCTGAGGCCTTCGAAGCACTTTGATGTGGCCTTCAACCTCAAACCAAGGAAGGGCATGCCCATGCTTTGGGATGGTAAGTTTGCAAGCTCAGATCGTGATCAACAGTTTGCCAACCCGCCATCCCAGAGCATCAGAGTGCATGGAGCAGACACCAACAGTGGAGAAAGCAGGCAGCTGTGGAGGGAGTAGTAGCAGTAGTGGTGGCTACTGTCCCAGGAAGAATGATACCAAGTGCACTTCGCTGGGACCTTTCTAGCAGTCCAGAGAGCGATGCCAGCAGAATCAGGAAGAGGGAAAGGTTAGTGTATTAAATATCACATACACTGCACTTTTGCAATGGGCATATTAGCACTTACAAAAAAGGTTTTCACAGTGATCTGTGGTTATCTGCACTGAGCCATAGGTTAGCTGCACTGAGAGGTCTATTATATCCTGCAGGTTTGGAGCTCTTTCTGAAAGCAGCTCACCCACAGAAAATCTGATATTAACAATCAGTATATACAACAGAATTGTTGCAGCATTCTGCAGCTACTCTAAAATATATTATTTTGTGATAAAATAATCTAAATATAATGCCCTGTGTGTAAAGTTAAGATACAGAATAGTATATATATCACATTAGAGAAATTGAAATCAGCAAAGCAGACTGCTCATTAGTAAATAATAATGTCTCACACAAAAAATGTCTATTAATATTTTGTCTATAAATTCACATTTACAAGAAAAATACAGTGCAGAATGTAAGTATCATTTGCGAGTTAGCCAACACATCCATTAATGAGAAATCTGAGAAATTTAGCTTACTTAATCTACTCTAAACAACTGATTTTTTTCTTTCTTCTAGCATATAGGTCTTTATTACATTCCACAGTATTACAACAATGGTCACACATACGTATTGCAACAACAGTCACACATCAATGCATATACAGAGAACTGAGATCAGATACAACTGTCATGGACATAGATAACTTAAAATCATTACAAAACTTCATAACTATCTGCACTAACTGAAATGGTACTGCAAACCATTTTGTTTTTCTTATGTAAAAGTTTAAGTGAGTATAATGGTAACAAGACAACAAGATAATATCAGTCATACAACTGATGAAATATTGGAAAAGAAGACTAGAATGTATCAACATCTTACAGATTTGCCTAGTAAGATATGTACAAGGTTCAGGTCCCATGCCTACTAACCCAAGTGACAACTGGGCAAGCCTTTGAGAAGGTCTCAGATCAGGTTATAGAATATCTAACTTATCCAGGGTGCTCTTGAGTTTTTCTGTTTTGTACCAGGTGGTGTGCTGAAGGATGAACATAGTATCCTTTAATTGTTCGAAGATTTTAAATGTAAGATAATTTCACTATGTTTTGAAAATTCTTTATGTTTGGTCTGTAGCTTGCCAAGTATTATAAGCTGGGATAGTATAGTTTTCAGGTCAGCCACAGTAGGGTCTTGTGGGTGTACCTATTTGTACAGAATTTCTTTTTTATTCTAATAGGCAGTCTAGATAATTTAGATTTGTTAATAGCCTACCCAGGCATGGTATTGTGAAAGACAAACTTGAGGGTGTAGGGTGTTGGAACCTTCCATAATCTTGTTCAAATATCAAACTGTTGCTAAAAATGGTTGATGTGTAGACATGACGCATGAGGTGTTTTAGTTTAGGTAGTGCTGTATAGCATTTTGGCAAGAGATTAACCAGTCATGGATTGGAGATCTGACAGGGATGGTGAAAGCTTGGAAATTGAATTTCTCTCCAACTTTTTCCTGTTGGTATAACATACGATCACACCAAGCTAGTCCCTGATGTGTCTAAAACCGCTTGCCAGGTCATGTAATCTGACGTTAGGCAGGTTGACTCCTAAGTAAGAGTTAGGCAGTTGTAGTTCTATTAATGCTATTGTGGATTTTCTGCTCTTCTTTTTCTGCATGTTCTTTTATTTAAATAGCATAGGGATGGTGTGCATAGGGTATAATAGGCATTCAAAACGAATCATGTATATGAAATGGCATCTATCTAGCAATAAGAACAGATCTTTCCTGGCCTGTAATTTCTGAGGGTTTTTAATAATACCAGGGGTAGCCCATAGAGGTCCAAGGGATTTTGGGGATTAGAAATTCCAGATATGATATGCGATTAGACTTCACTATTACCCATATTGTTTTATCCAGTCTACTTTAACCCTAGGTGTGTTTTTAATGAGGAATAGCAGTTCATTTTTTCTAGATTCATTTTCAGCCTGAAAAAATTGCCAAAAAAATGTGGAATTTGGGATCATAATAGGATTATGTAATTTATGTAATTTATGAACTTAGCAGATTTGATTTCATTCTGACCTATATTAAGACCTGTAAAGAGTATTAGAAGAAGAACATGCTTGCGATGACAAGGGGCAACTCCGTTGGGTTCCTTTCTAGCATATGAGTGGTGTTGCTGTTGAGGATATTTGATGTCTAAGGTATAGTGTAGAAATAAATTCTAATAAATAGTACCTCAAAGCCCGTCCTTTGGAAAGGTAAGCTCTAGACCACAGAATATGGTTAGCTAGGTATATGGGTGTAGGAGTTGTGTCTTCCATTACAATTTCTATGTCATGGGGTGGTTTTAAATAATGCCTGTTACCTCTTTCAGGCTAATATTTGTGCTGAATGTATCTAGAACCCTTTCCATAACAAGTGTTAGGTGTATAGTATTTAGAAAATTGTCATTACCTTGGTGGTCAGTAAATAAAAATTCTTGTAAAAAAAAAATGTCCATTATGTTTGTTATAACTTTTGACTCAGACTTTACAATGGATTGCAAATCTTTCAGTTGGTTGACATGGGAGGTGGACATTGTCCCCATGCCATATGGACCAGGTGTCTGCTTAAGGTATTACAGAATATGAAGAACTCTACTGTTGATAGAAAAATTATTTACTGGTCGTTGAGATATTCAATGATCACAAAACTGTTCGGCTTTAGTCCTAGCTTTCCTATTCTCTGCAGTTATGTTTTGTTTATATGCAAAACACTCTAAACAGGCAGTTTTACAGTCCTTTGAATACTTTTGTACATTTAACTTCTTGCAAAATGTCATTTTTTTTTTTTTTGCAAGACGTCACTATCCAACTAAGGAATTAGTTTAGGAGTTACTTCACAGTTACACTTGTAGAAGACATTAAAGGTTGTAGAATGTTACACATTATTCTCTTAAATGATTTGTGCAATTGTATTAGCCTAATATGCCCTCACTGGCCATAAAAAAATAAAAAACCTTAGTTTTCAGACCAGAGCTTTATTGCCCCAGAAAGCTACTAATAGTATCAAAAAAAGTTCAGTTTATTGCTATATATCTGCCTGTGACTCTTGTAAAGAATATCAATCTGTCAATCTACCTGTTTAGCGCAAGCACTACTGGGAAGGCAAAGGACACATAGAGAGAGATGTACTAAAACTGGAGCACTTAGAAACTGGTGTAGCTGTGCACGGTAGCTATTCAGCAGCTGTCTTCAGTTTGTTCAGTTAAGCTTTGGCAATGAAATCTGGACGCTATGTAGAGCTGCACCAGATTTTGTAGTTTTAGTAAATAACCCTCATTGAGTTTTTCAAACCACATCTATTCCTTACGTGACCAATTACAATTGCAAGAATCTGGTTATTCAGTCCTAAATAATTATAATTTGCTGGTTATTTAGGTGTTCATGCTTCTCTGAGTGAGTGTCAGATGTCAACTGAAATGTGAAACTTGGGGGTTTATGTAAAACTTTGCTGTGTGAATGTATCAATCAATCAAACTGGCTCAACCATCAATTTGCTTAAACCATTTACATACTAGGATCCTCAGTAATATCTAGTTGCATAAATGATGTATTTCTCCTGACTGAGGTAGTTTAGGAAAGTATACAGCATTGCCACTAGAGGGTGATGATTATCCTAGGAAATAAACATATTAAGCATATTACAGTGAAGATTTTTTGTGCATGTGCAAATGATTCACGCATTTGCACAGCTAACTTTTTATGCATAAAATCCCCATGGTTCTTGTTGACTTTCTGACCTCAAAGACTACCTCCCAATTGCAGAACTGTATTTAAAAAAAACAGAACTAGTGATTATTTTTTTCAACTTGACCATACGGCTCCACTATTCAATACTTTTGCAGTCTCAATAGATTAGAGAGGGGTTTCAGATTAAAAAAAAAGTCTAAATAAGACAACAACTAAAACACATTTTAGCAAATGATTATATTTTAATTTTTTTATTTTCTCTTAAAAAGAGACTAACATTATAACATAAATGCAAATAACAAAAAAAGCAGTGCAGTGTGATACTGAACCTTACAAATGCATAGATAGTGCCACAAACAATGAAAATCAATATTGCTAAAAAATGTGACTATGAACATAAAAAATACATTTTTTTGTGTAAGAAGCAAGCTCACAGTGAAAAAAAACCCTGAGGAAGACACCTGATTAGCCCTGTGACGTCACATGTAGGGGAGGGGCCAGGATGGTGGAGGAGCTCGGATACATGCTTGTTTGGACAAGCTGCTGACACATACAAGTTTGGAAGTCATTTGGAGAGGAATCCTATGCTTAATGCTTTTATAGTTTGGTGCTAAAATGTGTGAGTACCCTGATGTTATATTTTCTAAATACATTTTTAAACTAGCGATAATGCACTATCCAGCCTCTTACTTGTTTTAAAATTGAGGACATCCTCTCTGGATTTTCCTTTCCTTTCTGTCAAGGTGACAATGGTCACCAGTACAAATAGAGTTGTGAATCGCCCCAATGGAGACACAGACAGCAATTAAAAATGTACTGGTCTACGATTCACTTTATTAAATACTAGAAAAACATGTTCTTCCTAGAGATACACTTTTATTACACTAGTAGATACATATATATATATATATATAAATGTTGTCTTCTCTTGCCCCTTTTTCAAGTTTGAGGAGGCCTTTAACCACCCTCAAATGTAACATTGTGCTAATTATTTTGTGCAACTAAAACAGTTGCTAGGTGGAACAGATATTCTGTTTAAAAAAGGTCTTATTGGTTGGTGTGCATGCTGGGTATGCACAATACCTCTACTTCCAATGTTATTAGCCATCAGGGAGCCAAGGCTAAAGGCACAAATCTAATTGACACAGCTCTGTGCCTTTGGTTGCTGTAATAGGCATCCTCAGGATCACAAATGAAACAGTGGTACCGTTTACATTGAAGAGCTTGCCCCTTCCTCTCACATTGGAGGAACAGTAAGAAGGATTTATTGAAAAAGGTTCTGTACAATTGCTGATAAAAGGCATGTCTTTTGGCAAAAGTAGTGTTCAAATAGTATAAAAAGCACACGGGTTCAAATGGTAGACATAACAATTAGAAATATTGGTGTCTAACCAAAATGAGGAAATGGTTATGTGAAAGTCAAACATCATGCCTTATTAACATAACTCTATAAGAGAAATAAAAGGAAAAGAGGTAAGGAAGAAAGAAGGAAAAAAGGGGAAGGGAGAGGGAGGAACATATATAGGGAAGGCCCAGCTTAGACATACAATATAGTTCTGTCTCAGGAACCCAGTCAAATGTGTTCTGGTTTAAAGTGTTGTAAAAATGTAAGCGTGTCAGTGAGCAATCATCAAGATATTCACACTTTTCAGAATTGTTCAGTTTATCATTATCCTGTGCAATCATACATTCCATTTGTGTCATTTCACACAGAAACTACTCCACCAAAGTAGGAACAACTTGTGACTTCAATAGTACAGGTGCATCACATAAAATTACAATATCAGCAAAAAGTAAATTTATTTCAGTAATTTAATTCAAAAAGTGAAACTCATATTTTATTTATTTATTTCAGGTACTTATATAGCGCTGTCAATTTACGCAACGCTTTACATATACATTGTACATTCACATCAGTCCCTACCCTCAAGGAGCTTACACTCTAAGGTCCCTAACTCACATTCATATATACTAGGGACAATTTTAAACAGAATCCAATTAACCTACCAGCATGTCTTTTTAGTGTGGGAGGAAACCAGAGCGCCTGGAGGAAACCCACGCAGGCACAGGGAGAACATGCAACCTCCAAGCAGGTAGTGTTGTGGTTGGGAGTCGAACCAACAACCCTTCTTACTGCTAGGCAAAAGTGCTATCCACTACACCACTGTGCTGCCCTATATTTTATATAGTTGTGTTACACACAGAGTGATATATTTAAAGCATTTCTTTCTTTTAATTTTGATGATTATGGTTTACAGCTAGTGAAAACCGAAGGTTTAGTATCTCAGAAAATTTGAATATTACACAAAACCAATAAAAAAAATAAAAAATCAACACTGAAAAGTATATACAGTATAGTATGCACTCAATACTTGGTCGGGGCTCCTTTTGCATAAATTACTGCATCAATGCGGCATGGCATGGAGGCAATCAGCCTATGGCACTGCTGAGGTGTTATGGAACCCTAGGTGGCCTTCAGCTCATCTGCATTGTTGGGTCTAGTGTCTCTCATCTTCCTCTTGACAATACCCCACATATTCTCTATGGGGTTTGGGTCAGGAGAGTTTGCTGGCCAATCAAATACAGTGATACCATGATCATTAAACCAGGTATTTGTACTTTTGGCAGTGTGGGCAGGTGACAAGTCCTGCTGGAAAATTAAATCAGCATCTCCATGAATCTGAGCAGCAGAGGGAAGCATAAAGTGCTCTGGAATTTCTCTGGTAGAGGGCTGTGCTGACTTGATAAAACACAGTGGACCAAAACCAGCAGATGACTTGGCTTCCCAAATCATCACTGACTGTGGAAACTTCACACTGGATCTCATACAACTTGGATTTTGTGCCTCTCCACTCTTCCTCCAGACTTTGGGCCCTTGATTTCCAAATCAAATGCAACATTTTCCACAGTTTCCATTTTTAGCTTTCTTTCTCCTATTTTCATCTGGTAATACAGCCAGCATGTCCGTTGTATTTCACTGCACAAACTCTCCAGCAGAATGTATCAGTTTACATGAATGAGACAAACCACTTAACAATGTGAGGGGTGATAAAAATGATCAGCTTTTATTTATTCATTCAAAACATGTATCCCAAAAAAACAAAAACTGTTTGGTGTAACTTGTTATAAAGTGTGAGCAGGAGTTTGGCTTCAATTTGTTAATAGTTCTTAATATGCTAATACATTTAACATTGCCCCCCCCCCCCCCCCCAGACTGGCAATGCTGCTGTCTGTTGTGCCTCCTATTCTCATTTCTTCAGAGTTCTGTCTCACTAATGCAGGAGGTGTGTTACTGGCCAGATCCCCCGGTGTTAATAGAGGGAAAAAAGCCAAAGAAAAAAGAAAACGGATGCAGCCACCACATATATTGATTGGTAAGCTGCAATATAATACAGTTTTAGTTTTGAGTTTAATACTGCTTTAAGGTTATCTGAATTCTTATGTACTAAACTTGTGGAAGTAGCACAAAGAGACATTATATAATGATCATGTTGACAAGGATGTTATTGTCAGGCTAAAAGGAATCCACACGTACTGTATTCATAAGAAAGGAGTAGAAAGCAATCAAGCTAGTGAAGAGACTGGTGATCTAATAATTCAAGTAGCCAGTGATGCAGGGCAATGATTTCTGCATGAATAAGGGCAGAACCAGTGGTATGGTGCCTTCTGTCAAGAATAGTAAGTTTGTGTAGTAGATTATCTACTTCTTTGGTATGTGTTTTTTAAGACACGAGCCATGAGTGATAAATATCCCATGAAGAATTAACTTTAAGGCTTCACACTCCATTGGAGGAGAGGTATCATTGGAAGAATAAGCGAGGCAAAAGTCCCTAATCACCTTTTTAATCCCAGGCATACAAACCTCATCATGTAGTAGGCTATCATTCAATCTCCACATAAAAGACTTAGTATCAGAATCAAAATCAAGGAATGGTCTGACCATACTTTAGGTTCAATACTGGCCTTTGGGTGTGCATCTAGGAGTCTTTGCTTCACAAATGTGTAATCGATTCTGCTATGGACATCGTGGCCCATTGAATAATAGGAGTAAGTCAAGTGACCGTTTACACTTAAGCGTTAGGAGGTCTTTAAGTTAGAGGCTAGATCTCCTAGAGGACAGATGTTGTGTTGGGTCTAAGAGGAGGTTGAAATCTCTGCTTAAGATTATATGGCCTTCTGCAAAATATTCAAGTGCAGTGAGTTACTGGATACAATGTGTCACCTGAGATGTATTGGGTAGGTAAATATATGCAACTGTAAAAACGATATCTAGCAACGAGCATTTCAGAAACAAATATCTGCCCAGTGGATCAATCTTTGTGTCTATAATTTTCACCTGCAGTGATTTATGGAAAGCGATTCAAGACTCCTTTTGTTTTACCATCCGTATTGGTACAGTGAAACCACAGAGTATAATAGCAATTGCTACAGCTGAGGAAATTGCCCCTGAAAAAAAATAGTTTCTTGCAACAAGGCAATTTTTTCTTTCTGTTTATGTAAATAATTAAAATATAAAACTTAAGACCTCTTGGTGGGTTTGTTGAGGCTCCACATGCCATACAATAAAAGGATGGAATCAGAAATCAGAGAAAAAGAAAACCAAGAAAACCAGACGAAAGCATTAAAATTGCTTTGCGAGGGGGTGGGGGGTGGACAGCCAGGTGTAGAATAATGCCGCGTACACACGGTCAGACTTTTCAACCGGACTTGTCCAAAAGACGCCGAGGGACCAAGTCCGATGGACAATCCGATCGTGTGTGGGCTTCACCGGACCTTCAGCGGACTTTTCCAGTCACAAATCTGACGGACTTTAGATTTGGAACATGCTTCAAATCTTTACGTCGTAACTCTGCCGGACCCAGAAATTCGCTCGTCTGTATGCTAGTCCGATGGACAAAAACCCACGCTAGGGCAGCTATTGGCTACTGGCTATCATCTTCCTTATTTTAGTCTGGTGTATGTCATCATGTACGATTCCGTCGGACTTTAGTGTGATTGTGTGTAGGCAAGTCCGGTCATTAGAAAGTCTGTTGAAAGTCCGCCAAAAGTCAGTCGAAAGTCTGTCGAAAGTCTGTCGGACAGGCTGTCGGACTTTTGTAGCTGAAAAGTCTGACCTTGTGTATGCGGCATAAGAGAAAGGGGAAAATAAATAGTGAAGCTTGAGAAGGAGAGAGGAGAGAAGGAGAGAAAACACTAAGGAGGAAATTCCAGGGCATGCAGAATATCCTGGTGAAATAAACTACTAAAGGAGTTGTGCACAAAGTGTTTACACAAAATGTTTGAAACCTAGGAGGGAGGCAGGCAAATCTAGAGAACACCATTCTAAGTGTCATCACAGATTCAACTATATACTACAGTATGACAAACCGGTGAAGCCAAACAGTGAGTAATAATATAAAGCTGTCACACTTTCCAAATGTCCATTACAGGCAGTATTATTTGTAATATGAATTGAAGGGAATTATTCTACAGATACTGCATTAGAAAGGTAGTAAAATAGACAGCATCTTTAAGGTCCCCTAACAACACTGCACAATGATGTTAGGGACAAGCACTGACCTGACAAAATAATAAGAGTATAAAGCAATAAACACCTTAAAAAATAAAAGGCAAGGTTATAAAAGAACTTATTCAAAAACTTTTACAGGCACTATAGCAGATCAACAGAGGTAGATAACATCCCATCTAACATTTGGGTCTTGACTCTGACCTTTGCAAGTTTAGCCCAAAATTCAGAGAAAAGATTATCCAGGCCAGGGTGGTCATGAAACCGCATAGTAGATGGAAAAGGGGCAGCTCTTGATTCCAAGTACCATCAGAGGTGAATATCCCAAAGCATGGTTCAACACCAGAATATCTTGTTCCAAGGCAGGGACTCCCACCAATCCAATAAGCATAGCCTGTTAATGTAATATGATGGTTAAACACTAAATTAGGCAGTCTAGCAAACAAAAGGAACCTTTAGGTCAGAAAAGAGTCAATACAAGGACCCCAAACTTTATCTTCATAAGCTGTAGATGAGGTGCATCCCATTTATTGAGATAAGAAGTTTAAGGCCAATTTTTCAGATATACTCCACAGTAAAGACAACATACTTATGTCCAATGAAAATAGTTCCCAGTGTAATAAACAAAGATAAGGGAAACAGAAGACAAACAGAAATATGAGCATTATAATGCTCCACACAGTAGCTCAATCCTTGCTGAGTGGAGTGTCATATTTATTTACATTCACTTAAAAGAAGGGAACAGGATTGGCAAAGAGTACCTACTCTAGTTGCATCTGGTGTGTTTTCCTAGTTAGGCATGGGGGTTGTACTTTTCGTGACCCAGGAGGAGTAACACCTGGCAAAACCGTGGACATAGCCAGTCTGGTAACTGCACCTGTGGAAGTTGGAAGTCTTTTAACAAATTAGGGAGATCACTACGTGAATTAAACATAGCTGATTTGCCATCTTTGTCTGGAAGGAGATTGTTATTTGGCATTCCCACAGCAGATCCAAAAGCGGTTTTAGGGATCTTCTCAGGTGGAGGGTCCACCTAGACAAGCCCAGTAGGAGGTAAATCACCTTTCCACTAAACTGGATCTCAGCAGAGTCCCAAGCTGCTTGCACGATTGCTTCCTTCACTTTAGTAGTACACCATGCAGATGATGTCCCTGGGGCAATTTGGATCAGCACTTTTAGGGCCCAATGCTCTGTGAGCTCTGTCGATTTCCAACAGATCACTTTAGGATATTCCAAAAGTGTATTAAAGATGAACCACAATAATGTGGACAGGTCAGGTGTTTCTACATTCTCTGGGACTCCATGCATCCTTATATTGTCACTCTGCCTTCTATTCTCCTGATCATCGATATGCAGAATTAGATTTGCATGGTATGATAGGAGATTGCTTTGCAGTATTCTTCTATTTTAGACTGTATGTTCTCCGACATTTTTCAGCTTCTTCAACCCTGTTGCCAATGTGAAGTATACCTTGCTTGATTGCCTGTAATCTGCCTTATGAGAGTCGACTATTCCTTATGAGAATCCACTATTTTATTCACATCAGTGGGCTGAATGAAAAAAAATGGAGAAGTCACTGTATTAACTATGCAATGTTAGTGCAGCAATCTCCCCTGATGTGCCTTTGTGTTCTGACAGGGGGGCTGACCCCCACCACCACCAGAACACAACTGATCAGTGCTCGCAGCCATTGGTTGACAGTGTGGATCAGATGCTGGTTTCCCAGCATCCACCTTTGACAGAAGCCGGTCCACAGACTGGCTTCTGTTGGACAGGTTGCTGTACACACTGGCAGAGAATAATCAGGTTTCTGTTGAACTGACCAATTTTTGGCCCTTGTGAACCAGCCTTGAGCCTGTGACATTGGGAAGCACTTTTGTAGCTAGCTGCCCTGCCTTTGATCTGCCTGAAGCAGGGGAAGTGGGTTTTGGATTCTTCTTAGGACCCATTTACTGCTGTATAGGTCTAGTACAAAAGAATGTTAAACAGTGGCAACCCTAGAGGAGAATGATGTTGAAGCACTCCTCAGTCAGCCATAGGTGAGCTCTATCCCTGTGAAGGATTAATCTATTAATTAAATTCTCCAGGCTAAAGGTGGGTGAAGGGTTAAAGTGCCACTAACCACTAATGTTGTGGTATTGTTTTGGGGGGTTTCTAAGTGCCATTAACCACCAGTGATTTGGGCTAGGGGCAGGTCATTTTAAATTGCTACTAATCACCACTCATTAAAGGATTGCCTTGGGGGTGGGGGGGCATGTTTCTTCATTTGTAAAATATTATGGCAAAAAATAAGGTCACCTTGGTTTCACTTTCCATAAAATGGGTAATTTTTGGGTGGCATTTTATTAGATAGAGTATGTTTTATAACAGAAAGCAAAGTAGACTTTTTATATTTTTCCTTTATATGGTGAAAAATTAAAAACCAAGTGATTATTAAAGTGAACAAAGAATGATTATACAGTGAACATTTTAAAACTAAGTGATTATTAAACACCACCAAAAGAAATTTCTATCTGTATCAAAACTGTAATATTTTTTTTTTAAGATTTTTTTTTCAGACAATAAAACATTACAAGCATTGTCAAATAGTATTGCACATAACTAGGGATGAGCTTCGAGTTTGTTCGAGCTGTTTGCCAGTTCGCCGAGCAGCGAACAATTTGGGGTGTTCTCGGCAAATTCGAATGCCGCGGAACACCCTTTAAAAGTCTATGGGAGAAATCAAAAGTGCTAATTTTAAAGGCTTATATTCATGGTATTGTCATAGAAAGTGTTTGGGGACCTGGGTCCTGCCCCAGGGGACATGGATCAATGCAAAAAAAGTTTTAAAAAGGGCTGTTTTTTCGGGAGCAGTGATTTTAATAATGCTTAAAGTGAAACAATAAAAGTAATATCCCTTTAAATTTCGTACCTGGGGGGTGTCTATAGTATGCCTGTAAAGGTGCGCATGTTTCTCGTTTTTAGAACAGTCTGACAGCAAAATGACATTTCAAAGGAAAAAAAGTCATTTAAATCTATTTGCGGCTATTAATGAATTTCCGGTCCGACAATACACATAAAAGTTCATTGATAAAAACGGGACAGGAATTCCCCACAGGGGAACCCTGAACCAAAATTTAAAAAAAAATGATGTGGGAGGTCCCCCTAAATTCCATACCAGGCCCTTCAGGTCTGGTATGGATATTAAGGGGAACCCCGGCCAAAATTTTAAAAAATGGCGTGGGGTTCCCCTCAAAATCTATACCAGACCCTTCAGGTCTGGTATGGATTTTAAGTGGAACCCCGCGCCAAAATTAAAAAAAAAAACGGCGTGGGGTCCCCCCAAAAATCCATACCAGACCCTTATCTGAGCACGCAACCTGGCAGGCCGCAGTAAAAGAGGGGGGGCGATAGAGCGCCCCCCTCCTGAACTGTACCAGGCCACATGCCCTCAACATTGGGAGGGTGCTTTGGGGTAGCCCCCCAAAACACCTTGTCCCCATGTTGATGGGGACAAGGGCCTCATCCCCACAACCCTTTCCCAGTGGTTGTGGGGGTCTGCGGGCGGGGGGCTTATCAGAATCTAGAAGCCCCCTTTAACAAGGGGACCCCCAGATCCCGGCCCTCCCCCCTGTGTGAAATGGTAAGGGGGTACAAAAGTACCCCTACCATTTCACAAAAAACTGTCAAAAATGTTAAAAATGACAAGAGACAGTTTTTGACAATTCCTTCATTTAAATGCTTCTTCTTTCTTCTATCTTCTTTCTTCTATCCTCTATCTTCAATCTTCCTTTGGTTTTTTCCTCCATCTTCTTCTTCTTCTGGTTCTTCCTCCGGTGTTCTTGTCCGGCATCTTCCTCCGTGGCATCTTCTTATCTTCTTCTCCTCGGGCCGCTCCGCATCCATGATGGCATGGAGGGAGGCTCCCGCTGTGTGACGCTTCTCCTCTTCTGACGGTTCTTAAATAAGGGGGGCGGGGCCACCCGGTGACCCCGCCCCCTCTGACGCACGGGGACTTGATGGGGACTTCCCTGTGGCATTCCCCGTGACGTCAGAGGGGGCAGGGTCACCCGTTATGTAGCCCCGCCCCCTTCTGTAGTATAATCTTGGACTAATAGAGTTAAGGTTAGGCACATTCGACCACAGGTTTGATGGACACAGATTGTTATTGTCATCATCATGTCGAATCTCCTATCTATATCGAACTGTTGTAGCAACGAAAATGAAAATAAAGCATTTGTTTATGTCGGATCTTTCGTTTTTCGGATTCTGCACTTTCGTTATCTTTTGTTAAAACGATAACGAAAATACCTGAAATTCGGACGAAAATGCATTCGGATGAAAACGAATGCACATGTCTATTATGTACAGGAGAGAAAACTTACTTGTATCTCACCCTCGCCAACACCATACTAGACACTTGAGATCTCAAGATCTGAATCGCGAATCGCTTTTTTTTTTTTTTTTTTTTTAAGAAAGTGGTGGATCTGGAAGTAGGCCAAGTAAGGAAAGGGGTTGTTGTTTGAATTTGTTGGGAGCGAGTTATGATCTAGAAGGGTACCATCTCGGAAGAAGTGGTGAGCTAATATTTAATTGTGTTTGGGTGGACATCCCAGGAGTAAAGGTCGGATTGAACTGTATGGGTGTAAAAGGCCCTGGATTTGAGGAAAGTTGAAACTTCTTGGATCCAAGGAATAGATATTATTGGCAGGGGCGAGAAATAATCTTCTAATCTAACCTAAAGGTACATAACTTACCTTCCAGGAATATGTGGTGGACATAATTAATATCAAACTGGGCCATAAGAAGCCATCCTCCAGGAGTAAAGGCTGGATTGAATTGTATGGGTGTAAAAGGCCCTGGATTTGAGAAAAGTTGAAACTTCTTGCATACCTCTCTAAAGCAGCTCAGGGAAGAGTCAATAAGAAGGGTGTTCTTTTAAGGCCTGGGTGATGTGACAGGGGAGGATCCAAGGAATAGATCATATTGGCAGGGGTAAGGAATAATCTTCTAAGCTAACCGAATGGTACATAACTTACCTTCCAGGAATATGTGGTGGAGATATTTAATACCAAACTGAGCCCATAAAAAGCCATTCTCCAGTTTAAAGAACTCTCCCAGAGACCCATTAAACCATAGCAGCTTGTTAGGGGACAACGTTAAGGGTATATCGCCTACAATTTGGGAGCATATGTGTAAAACTTCCCAGGGAGGGCCTTTACTGAACCCACATTCCTACCTTTGACCCCCTTCTATAAAGCATATTAAGTAAGGCCTCATAACCACCCAATAATTATAGAGTCTATACCCCAGAATACTCGTTTTGGCACAAAAACAGGGGAATTGGACAAAATATATAAAAACTTAGGGAGAAAAATCATTTTGAACAGATTTATTTGCCCTATCAAGGTGAGTGGGAGAGCCTGCCATCTATGCACTTCTCACGGAAAACCCCTATGATCGGAGACTAGTTATCCTCCAAAAATTTAGAGAGGGGGAGCCGAATTTGAATCCCCAAATACCAGAATGAACTGGACAACAGAATGGGACAATCCCCAGGTACCACCACATTTTCATCAATTGGAAACAGGGACGATTTGGACCAGTTGATACTGAACCCAGAATAATCCCCAAACTCCTGGATCAGGGCAAATGTGGCAGATAGGGAGGGACCCGGCTCCTGTAAGTACAGAAGAATGTCATCTGCATAAAATGACACACGTTCTCCCAATTGACCCAACCGAAGGCCTGAAAAGGAGTCACTCAAATGCATTTTGGCAGCCAGAGGCTCTATAGCCAGAGCGAACAACAGGGGTGACAATGGGCACCCCTGCCTAGTACCCCTAAATATGGGAAAGGGCTCTGATATAATGCCATTCACACATAACGTTACCAGTGGGTCAATGTATAATAATTGGATGCAGGATAATGGGTCCAAAACCATAGGACTCTAACAGATAAACTAAATAAGGCCACTCTACCGAGTCAAAGGCCTTCTTGGTGTCCAATGAGGCTACTACCCTTGCCCTGGAGTTATCATGTAGCACCTGAAGATTTACAAAAAGTCTCCTAATATTCATCTGGGCACATCTGCCAGGTATGAACCCCGTTTAATCTGCATTAATGAGTTTCAGAATCACTGTCTGATCCTGAACTTGCCAAAATTTTGCAACAATAATAAGAAGAGCCGGCAAGACTGTAATCCTTGAAGTGTCATTTATTGGTACATCAGAGTGACAATAAAACAATAATGCTAATGCGTTTCAGCAATAGCCTTAGTCATAGCTAGTTTGAAACAGATATGTCAAGATATATATATACTCATCTACAAGCTCCACCTCTACATAATTGGCCTATCAGGTTGGTGTCACAGAAAATTAACATATTTAATTTAAATAAATTATACAAGCCATTAACATTGAGCCACATTTTGGGAATAGTACTGGTTTGATGTAGACTGGGCGACAAAGAGTTACCTAAAGTTGGAGCACAACGACAAGAAAAATTGCACCCTTTGGAAAGCACATCTATTAGGTCCTTGTCACCACGGAGGATGAGAAGATGTTTGTTAATGATCTGTTTTATCTGATTAAACTCTTTGGAAAAAGTGGTGACAAGGTAAGGGAACCTTTCTCCTTGTTCTTTTGATTTATGTTTTGTATGTTTTAAAGAGTAAGGGGATTTCTCTTTGTTATATATGTTAACATTTTGGCAAGGATCTTTGTGTCAACATTCATTAGTGAGATTGGGTGGTAGGGGCCACACTCCTTAGGATCCCTCCCACTTTTAGGGATCAACACCACAAGGGCCCCTCTCATAGAAGGTGGTAAGCTCCCGTCCCCTCTTGCCGAAATAAAAACCTGCCTCAGACGAGGAGCCAGAAGTTCACTGAATGTACCATACCACTCTGAGTGGAGACCATCCAAGCTAGGAGACTTTGAGGATAGAAGGAGGAAAAAGCCCCCTAATCTCCTCTCGTAACAAGCATGTTTCTGTCCTTATTTGATAATACAGGAAGGTCTGTTTCAGTTAAATAAGCAGACACTGCGTCTCGACACAGAGAGGTACGGGACATATACAGCTCCTTATAGAAGTGAGTAAACACCTACAGAATCTCAACTGAGTCATTGACCTCTACTCTATGAAAGGTATAAATGGTATTTATATGAACAGGTACATAGTCAGGTTGCGCCAAGTATGCCAGCAACCGATTGTTTTTATCTCCAAACTCAAATATGCGCCTCCTCTGAGCCAGCATATTCTTGGTAATCTGACCAGTTAAAACAAAACGGTAATTACGGGTCACCTCCTGACACTCTGCCAACTTACTCTGGGTGGGTTCCCGGACATACGCAGCCTCAGCCAAAGATACTGTCGCCTCCCTCTCTGTAACTGTGGAAGACAGCTGCTGCTTGAAGCTGTGTACCTCCGTCATGAACACCTCCCTCAAAGTTGCCTTAAAGGCCTCCCATTGAAGCAGGCGAGACCCACCTGCCCTGTTTTCAACCCAAAAATTATGAATAGCTTGCATGCATTTAATCTTGACATATTCCTCCTGCAACCAATTAGCCTCCATACGCCAGTGACGGATACCCTGCCGAGCACCCAAGTTGAGAGTAAGGAAAATAGGGGAATGGTCAGAAAGTGCTCTAGGCAAATATTCAATTGAAAATAAAATCAAGATAGTACTGCGCTGTAAAATAAATAATGTGCAAATAAAGTACAAAAGTGCTCAGTTGTGGATGCACTTAAAAGAGGCAATTCTTGTGGTAATGTATAAAAACATATAAAAGGTATCCTTGGACGAATAAATATAATAAACGTATCACATGCTAATCTTATTCCTCTTTAAATGAAAATAGTGATAAAATATTGTGATAAAATATCCATATAAATATAAGCAAAAAAGAAATCCTTTTCATAGGTGAAGATATAAATAGACTGAATGTGTCCGTGGAAAGTCTTTAAAAAGTAAAGTGGTGACTGTATAATAAAATCAGTAAACTAGAATAAAGTGCTGGTGCTGGTGGCCACTCTCTGAAATGGAGTGCTGGTGGTAAGTGACTTCCTGTCTTCTGTGCAGCATGATATGTGGATGTCCCCTTACCTTACCAATATAAGGTAACAGCGTGTGAGTATGTCTTTCTTATGGAACCAGTATGTCCCCTGGCAAGCGTCCCAGTCTGGCGTCTCTGGCTCTGCTGGTATGTTCCTATCTGGAATCAAAGTCCCCTTTGTGTCCCTGGTGTGTCTGGATCAGGTATGCCTCATAGTAGGGCATGGGGGATGTAAGGAACAGAAGGGATTCTCGATAGTGTAGTAATTTGAGATATTTATTTGATAACAGCAAAGTAAAAACAGGTACTCACATTGAGATGTATCAAACAGGCAAATTAAAAAACGAGCAGCGAGCTCGGAAATGTCACTTCGGGGAACACGAGACACCAGACATGGGCGAGCTCGCTGCTCATTATTTTTTAATTAGTCAAAAATCAAGTTTTACTAAATTTTGAGTTGAGACCCCAGACATTCCAGACACCATAAGGAGATTCACCTCCATCGCTGGCGGCAGAAGAACAGAAAGTAAAGGATCTGCTGATCCCCACCACCAAGAGAGGCGAACAAGGAGGGCTCCAGGAATCTACAGAGAGCATGGACACACATACACATCAGGGAAGATGTAACAGTACATAGACAAAATCTTAGGTATCTTAGGTATAGTAAACACATTGTGAAAAGAGAACAAAAAAGTCCACAAAAAAATAGTCCAAACAAACAAAGTTCCAACACCCTGCACCCAGCCCCAACTTGCCAAGTGCTTCCTAGCCAGAACCAAAAACATGTGTGTGGGGAACAGAGATGAGACCCACTAGGAGCCTCACAGGCCCCTAGAGTCTAAAATTGTCACTTCCAAAGATCCCAACCAAAAATAAAGAATAATAGGGACCTCCACAAATCAACAGAGTCTTAGAAAAGAACAGTAGTCTGAGCAAAGGTCCGCAAGTCTCCAAGCATCTGCAAGTAAACAGGAGCAGATCATAATCAGAGTAGGCCTGATGAACAGAAGAATCATGGACATGTGAGAAAAAGAATCATGGACATGTGAGAAAAAGAAATAAAAGAACCACCCTCGTCCCACCACGATCCCGCAGACCATCAGCATCCTCAAGGGGGACGCGGAGAACTACCACCTTTGGGGTAGGGGTTGTGAAAAAAATAGCTTTCCCCTTATCCACCACTCGCAATTTAGCTGGGTAGAGCATGCTGTAAACCAAATTAAGATCTCTGAGATGTTTCTTCACTGGCTTATAACTGGCCTGCTGCTTCTGAGTAGCAACAGAAAAATCAGGTTCAATGGAGATATGATTACCATTAAATTCCAGCTCACCATTTCTCACCACTCACAGGATATATTCTCCCTGTCACAAAAATAAAGAATCTTTGCTACATTATTGTAATATTAATTACTTTTTATATTTTTCCTATATATAGTGAAGGATGAAAAACCCAATAATTATTACAAACCACCAAAAGAAATCTCTATCTACAGTCAAATTCATAAATATTGGGACACCAACACAATTCTAATCTTTTTGGCTCTATACACCACCACAATGGATTTGAAATGAAACAAACAAGATGTGCTTTAACTGCAGACTTTCAGCTTTAATTTGAGGGTATTTACATCCAAATCAGGTGAATGGTGTAGGAATTACAACAGTTTGTACATGTGCCTCCCACTTTTTAAGGGACCAAAAGTAATGGAACAGATTAACAATCATCCATCAAACTTTCACTTTTTAATACTTGGTTGCAAATCCTTTGCAGTCAATTACAGCCTGAAGTCTAGAACGCATAGACATCACCAGACGCTGGGTTTCATCCCTGGTGATGCTCTGCCAGGCCTCTAATACAACTGTCTTCAGTTACTGCTTGTTCTTGGGGCATTTTCCCTTCAGTTTTGTATTCAGTAAGTGCAATGCATGCTCAATCGGATTCAGGTCAGGTGATTGACTTGGCCATTGCATAACATTCCTCTTCTTTCCCTTAAAAAACTCTTTGGTTGCTTTCGCAGTATGCTTCGAGTCATTGTCCATCTGCACTGTGAAGCGCCGTCCAAAGAGCTCTGAAGCATTTTGCTGAATATGAGCAGATAATATTGCCCGAAACACTTCAGAATTTATCCTGCTGCATTTGTCAGTAGTCACATCATTAATAAATACAAGAGAACCAGTTCCATTGGCAGCCATACATGCCCACGCCATGACACTACCACCACCATGCTTCACTGATGAGGTGGTATGCTTTGGATCATGAGCAGTTTCTTTCCTTCTCCATACTCTTCTCTTCCCATCACTCTGGTACAAGTTGATCTTGGTCTGATCTGTCCATAGGATGTTGTTCCAGAACTGTGAAGGCTTTTTTAGATGTTGTTTGGCAATCTCTAATCTGGCCTTCCTGTTTGTGAGGCTCACCAGTGGTTTACTTCTTGTGGTGAACCCTCTGTATTCACTCCGGTGAATTCTCCTCTTGATTGTTGACTTTGACACACATACACCTACCTCCTGGAGAGTGTCCTTGATCTGGCCAACTGTTGTGAAGGGTGTTTTCTTCACCAGGGAAACAATTCTTCGGTCATCCACCACAGTTGTTTTCCATGGTCTTTCTTTCTTTTAAGGATGTTCCAAACAGTTGATTTGGCCACACCTAATGTTTTTGCTATCTCTCTGATGGGTTTGTTTTGTTTTTTCAGCCTAATGATGGCTTGCTTTACTGATAGGGACAGCTCTTTGGATCTCATATTGAGAGTTGACAGCAACAGATTCCAAATGCAAATAGCACACTTGAAATGAACTCTGGACCTTTTATCTGTTCCTTGTAAATGGGATAATGAGGGAATAACACACACCTGGCCATGGAACAGCTGAGCAGCCAATTGTCCCATTACTTTTTGGCCCTTAAAAAGCGGGAGGCACATATATCAACTGTTGTAATTCCTACACCATTCACCTGATTTGGATGTAAATACCCTCAAATTAAAGCTGAAAGTCTGCAGTTAAAGCACATTGTGTTTGTTTCATTTCAAATCAATTGTGGTGGTGTATAGAGCCAAAAAGATTAGAATTTTGTTGATGTCCGAATATTTATGGACCTAACTGTATCTTATAACAATTGTAATTTTAGTTTGAGAATAGTGTTGTATGATCAAGTAATTAGTCAGCACAGAAAACTGAAAAATGCCCTGGAAAGGAAGGGTCATAACATGCTGGTATTTAGGTGGTTAAACAATTTGGGCAAACTCGAAACCTAAACCTACTATCTGGCGGTTCACCTAGGTAGAATAATAGATTGGAACCAACATGGCCAAAACAAGCTGTGGATACAATTATAGCAAGTGCAGTCCGCGGTTCCACTGAAGGGAGCGGTTTGGTGCTTCGACCAGTTACCCCCAGCATTGAAGTCACACCCTGTAATAGGCACGACCCTACGGGTAGGCGCATCTACATTATTTACTACATCCCTCTCCACTAGAGACTCCCTTCTCAACCCGATATTGAGTAATCCTACTTTCCTTCCCAGTTTGGAACAATCGGAGTACGAGACACTTACAACTGGCAGGGACCGGGCCTCACATTTCTTAGTAGAAAATCAATGGCCCTCTGTTCAATCTCTAACTGATGACAGTGGTCAATTCCAACTGCCATTCTGGAAAGCAATACGACTACACCACTTTTTATACTCGATCCCCATTTTAACCGTGACCTGACGACTTTTGAAGATTATTGTAGAAACGAGGGAGTCTTATCTTAAGTACTATCTAAAACATATGAGTTATTCAACTCCCCAGCGGAACAACCTGACCTGACATTCATACAGAAATAGGAAACAGACCTAAAATGCAAGTTTACCAACACCAAAATTCAAACGATTATCAGATTCTGCTTAAAAACATCCATCTGCACAAAGATACAGGAACTTAACTATAAGATCCTGACCAGATGGTACTATACACCTCAAAGGCTACACAAGTATTTCCCTGCCACCACATACAAATTTTGGAGATGTCAGATGCACAAAGGGACACTCCTTCATATCTTCTGCTCTTGCCCTCTGCTTCAGCATTTCTGGACGACAGTCCGGATGATTACTCAAAAATTCACGGATTACACAATAAGTGATGATCCCGCTTTCATCCTGCTCCATGCCACTATAATCCCGGCACAGAGCTACAAAAAGTCAATAATATGACACCTATTGAATGCAGCTAAATCTTGCATCCCACTTATGTGGAAGAAAAGCTCACCACCGACTATTGGGTTGTAGCTACGCAAAGTGGAGGAGATCAGGAAATTGGAGGACTTAGTCCTGACAGCACAAAATAAACAAGAACAACACTCCAAAGCATGAATGCTCTGGAATCTGTTTATATTCTCAGATGAAGGAGTGGCTATGCTTGCCACATGAATAATAAAACACTACAGACCTGAATATATTATGCCCATCCTCACCCGGGCCAATTTTCCCCCCTTACCATACCCCCCCTTTTCCTTCAATGACTCTCTCCCCCCTTCTCCAGTCTCTCTGGAACCTTTATGTCCCCTTCTTCCTAGTTTCTGTGTTTTTTTTTCTCTCTCTTTTCTGTTTTTTTTCAGGGATTGGGCAGTACAATCAGACCTACAAATACGAAGACGTGGTGAGATTCCTTACCCATTACACTTTGTTTTTTTCTAATAGTAGATGGGAAGTACGGGTGATGAATCTCCCACCACAATTATTGATATTACAGTTATTAATGTTACATGTATTTACCTGTGAACATCAGTTGTTATGGCTGAAATTGTACTGTATAGATAAGTACATAAGTATACTGTATGATCCCCCTGATGAAGACACGTGACCCTGTGTTGAACACGCGTAAGGGAGGGGCCAGGACGGAGCACGGAGCCTTTCACTCCACTGAGATGCGATGCACAGCTTATCCCTCCTGACAGGCAAACTTTGAGGCAAACTTTGGAGACTGTTATCAGATTGGTGCACTCACGCACCTTGCAAATGTGAGCACCCTAATGTGGGGAGCTTTTATCCTAATAAGCATTTATAAACAATATCACACTATCCAGTTTTTCTTTTCCTTTATTCCTAACTGTGGAGTTGCTGCTGAAAAACGTGTATCTGGATTCCATCACTGAGCCGTGGGATGGCTCATAAGCATGTTTAGACTCAGTCTCACAGCTGAGTCGCACGCTCTGAGGTGAGCGGCTGTCCCCGGGGGGTCACTGGATGGCACTTGAGCATGGAATTTTGAGCACTAAGCACTAAGATTAATGCACGCACGTTGGATTTTTTTATGAACTGTTTTTATGGACTTTATGTGCATTTCTTTCATAAATTGGACTTTAATAATCACGTATCACATCTTGGATTTGATATTCACACTCATTGTGTGGCACTTGGCACTTTGTTGTATTTTTGCACTTATCACTGCGATATATTTATAAATTTTTTACACGGTAAATTTCAGATTATATAAATACTTTTTTCATTCATTATATACACAGTTAGTAGTTTAGTAATCGCTGCTCTCATTCTAATGGTATACATCTAGTATATTATTTACACATTGCACCTTAAAATCACTTGTTTTTTAATATATATCCTTTGTGCCTTGCCTGGCTGGATAAGCCGCTTATGCGGAATTTGCAGTATACCTCATATGCATTAATAATCTCCAGATTGATATTTTCACCTTAGCGCAGCGTATCTTTTGTATACATTGGAATTGTACTGTACTTTCTGTTTTTTCTTTGTTCTCTTCCTTTTTTCTGGAAAAACAATAACATTTATATTTGAAAAAAAAACCCAATATGGAATAGAGGTCGACCGATATATTGGCCGGCCGATATATCGGCCGATATTTGGCGTTTTTTATTTCATCGGCATCGGCCGATTGTGCTGATAAAAAAGGCCGATTATAACTTCAGCGCTACTTGCAAATGACTTCTGTAATAGAAGTCAATGCAAGTTGCCTGAAGTCTTATGTGAAGCAACTTCTATCCTCCTCTGGGCAGCCTGCCAAATCTGATAAAAAGAGCCTGAAGAGATATAATGTTTACACTTATGAAAGGACTGAACTCTGTGTGTGTAGAAGCTCTCAGTTTAACCTTTTAAAGACTAAATCTTTTCTGACACTTGTTGCTTACAAGTAAAAATCCTGTATTTTCTGCTAGAAAATCACTTCAAACCCCCAAACATTATATATATATATTTTTTTAGCAGAGACCCTAGGGAATAAAATAGCGGTTGTTGCAATATTTTATGTCACACGGTATTTGTGCAGCGGTCTTTTACATGCAATTTAAAAAAAAAATACACTAATGAATTAAAAAAAAACTAAGCAGTAAAGTTAGCCCATTTTTTTTTTCGTCCAAAAGTTTTGATTACCTGTTTTTGTGTATTCAATATTAAAGATATAGTTTTTTTTTTAAAATCTAAATTATACATACAAGTGTACTGATTGGAGGTTTGTTTTGTTTAATAAATGTTTAAATGTAAAAAAATTTCTGTATCACTTATTACTTAAGGTTGCACTCACACTGGAGCGGGCATGCGTTGACGGTAAAAAACTGCTAATTTTAGCGGCGCTTTATCGTCATTTTAGTGGCACCATTCGGCTGCTAGCGGCCGAGGAAGGGGTTAAATGCGCGCCGCTGCCGAAACGCTTTGCAGGCGCTTTGGCAGCGGTGCGCATTCATTTCAATGGGCAGGAGAGGTGGAGCAGCGGTATGCACCGCTCCAAAGATGCTGCTTGCAGGACTTTTTTTTAACATCCTGCCAGCGCATCGCCTCAGTGTGAAAACACTCGGGCTTTCACACTGAGACTACAGGGGAGCCGTTTTGCAGGCACTTTACAGGTGCTATTTTTAGCCCAAAAGTACCTGAAAAACGCCCCAGTGTGAAAGGGGTCTAACTCTTAGATTTTATGAGATGAAGGGAAAAAAAAAATCGGCCTAACATATCGACCCAAAAAAATCGGCATCATATATCAGCCATCGGCCACCGCGATTTCTAAATATCGGCATCGGCCAGAGAAAAACCCATATTGGTCGACCTCTAGTTTTGATTACCTGTTTTTGTGTATTTAATATTTAAGATATAGTTTTTTTTTATCTAAATTATACATACAAGTGTACTGATTGGAGGTTTGTTTTGTTTAATAAATGTTTAAATGTAAAAAAAAAATCTGTATCACTTATTACTTAAAGTTGCACACACACTGGAGCGGGCGTGCGTTGACGGTAAAACACTGCTAGTTTTAGCGGTGCTTTATCGTCGTTTTAGCGGCGCCATTCGGCTGCTAGCAGCCGAGGAAGGGGTTAAATGCGCGCTGCTGCCGAAACGCTTTGCGGTGCGCATTCATTTCAATGGGCAGGAGTGGTGGAGCAGCGGTATGCACCGCTCCAAAGATGCTGCTTGCAGGACTTTTTTTTTAATATCCTGCCAGCGCATCGCCTCAGTGTGAAAGCACTCGGGCTTTCACACGGAGACTGCAGGGGAGCCGTTTTGCAGGCACTTTACAGGCACTATTTTTAGCCCAAAAGCACCTGAAAAACGCCCCAGTGTGAAAGGGGTCTAACTGTTAGATTTTATGAGATGAAGGGGAAAAAAAAAAAATGGCCTAACATATCGGCCCCAAAAAATCGGCATCATGTATCGGCCATCGGCCATCGGCCACCGCGATTTCTAAATATCAGCATCGGCCAGAGAAAAAAAGAAAAACCATATCGGTCGATCTCTAATATGGAATATATATATATATATATATATATATAAATAATTAAAAATATGTGTTAAGCTGGCAAACTCTGAAGGAGGACAGATGGTAGAGCAAGTAATAGGGAGATGAATTTTGCCTCTGTCCCTTTTCAATTCAGAATTTGTAAATGAAAATTATTCCCCTCAACCAGAAAGTACTTAGTTCATTTCATAAAGAGCGTTTCAAGAAATAAATTTAATGTCATCATAGTAGAATAACTTGCTTCAAACCTTAGCATGGAATAGAATTCATTTTAATATAATGTAATTAATGTGGTGTTAAATAAGTTTCTCTTTATATATTGACCATAAATAATGGTAGGAAATCTATTATACTAACAGCTAGAAGGTAAAATGCGAGTTTATAAACAGGCTGTGAGTTTTACTTAAAGGTGATTCCCAACTATAATTCCCTGTTTCTTACCCCACCATATAGAAATGCAGACATCTGCACTTCACATCTACTGGAAAGAAAGCTCCACAGAAGAGCTTATATGTAAAAAAAAAAAAAAAATGTGCTAGCATGAGTGTTTCTTTCAGCTCATAGCTGCATACTGTATAAAAAACCTTGTTGTCATTTCCAGGCCATGAACTATAAAAATTTAAGTTGGGTGCTCATTGGTTGATAGTAAAAAAAATTAAAATAAAATAAAATCTTAGTGTATTTTTCAAATATAAAACACATATAGGTTTTACCTATAGTGTATTCTAGTAAAATCAGGAGTCACAACCCTGTATTTCATTGGTCAGACAATACTTTGCACTGCTAAGTCTGCCAGGCATTGATTGCAATAGTGGCATGGGGGTCCCACTTTTTTGTACTAGCAGTGGGGTCCTGTTTATTTTATTTTGAAGAGGAGCCCAATTAAAGAGGCTGTTTCTGTTTTTTTTTTAAAGAAATCCTTTAATAGGGCAAAAAACTAAAACAGACAGCTATAATAACCAATCAACCAGGCAACACAGTGACTTATGCCGTGTACACGTGACTGGACTTTTCGCCGGACTGAACTCCGAAGGACTTTTCGACGGAGTTCCGACGGAGTTCCAACGAAACGGACTTGCCTACACACGATCACACCAAAGTCCGATCGTTTCGAACGTGATGACGTACGACCGGACTAGAATAAGGAAGTTCATAGCCAGTAGACAATAGCTGCCCTTGCGTCCTTTTTTGTCCATTGGCCTAGCATACAGACGAACAGATTTTTAGATCGGACTCGAGTCTGTCAGAAAGAATATAAACATGTTCTATTTCTAAAGTCCGACAGATTTTCAGACAGAAAAGGTCAGATGAAGCCCACACACGATCGAATTGCCTGACGGATTTGTTCCGTCGGACCAGTTCGGTCAAAAAATCCGGTCGTGTGTACACGGCATAAGTGGTTAGCACTCCCTCCTGGAAGCACTAGATTTATTGGTTCAAATCTCTGACTGGAGTTTGCATGTTCTCCCTGTGCCTGTGTGGTTTCCTCCCATACTTCAAAGACATGTGGTAGGTTGTTTGGCTCCTGTCTAAATTGTCCCTAGTATGTGTATGTATGAATGTGAGTTAGGGACCTTAGATTGTAAGCTCCTGCAGGAGGGACTCAACCAGCAACACTCACAACAGTTTAGCGCTGTCCCCACTATACCTATTCCAACAGTAAACAATCTGTATGTATATTCTTCGCTTAAGGTGTTGCAGCTCTCCCAAAAGTCCACTGGGTGGTAGACATGATTCTGAAAATATATAAAGACAAGAGAGAGCGCACGCCAGCCCTAGTGTGTTATCGTTTAATAGATGAAGATAAGTATATAAAAAACGAGGGTTGCACTCACAAACATCCAGCGTTAAATGGCATAAACAGCTCCATAATAGCCTCCTCTCCTGGTCTGTAGGGATCAGTTAGCTCACAGCAACTAGCAGCATGGTAAAGTATTTCAGTAAGCACAGACCACCTGCTTCCTTGTAACACACACCGCCCAAAGCCCTCACACGGACCAGCCGGCGCTGCCTGATGTCACTCGTGGCCAGGGAGGGGATGCACAGTGATGCAGCTGACTCCTCTTGTAAGCTTCATGCAATTGCTAGGACAACATGTTTCGGAGGCGTGGCCTCCTTCTTCAGGTAACGTCCTCATCTCCTCTAGTGATAATATATGCTCAAACCCCCCGCCCCTCCTATCTATGAACCAATGGCATCATAACAGACCAGGAGCACGGAGTACACAGCAAGAGGTATCTACAAGACGGAGGGGGTTATATAGCAACAGCATCCTAAAATGGTGTTTAGTACAAATAAACATAGAGAATTAGCACTATCTTTAATGTAAATCTAAATAAAAAGAAGTCTTGTCATATGTAATTAAAACGTATTTCAAAAGTACTTATGTGAACAGTACTATAAAATATACACTATATATTAGTTAATATCATCAACAACAGAAAATCACACTGCAAGGGCATAATCATACATATCAAAATACATGAATAAATGATATATAATATATACATAATACAACATCATATCGATAAAGATGCAAGACGTCATGGCATAGCCAATGTAGAAATTAATTGTATTATATTATATGGTTTTTAGGTGGTGAAGAAATAAAGTTATATTAAGCTATAAAGTATATGGTGGGGACCCATAATAAAATGGACCCCTATCTGATAAAAATTATAAATAGCTGGACACCACTGTGGACATGAGCACACCACTAGCGGGTACTGCCAGTAATAATCATCTTACCCAAGTACCACCAAGAGGCACAGATGGTATGATAGAACTGATTAGTGATATGGCTAATAATATTTTAGTGCTTCCCCTTCCTCTCCCCAAAAAAAAAAAAATAGAAGAAAAAGAGGAAACAGAGGAGGGGCAGGAGGGAGAAAAAGCAAGATTATCAAAGAGGGGAAAGATAGAGAACTAAAATCCATGGTGAAAATCTTCAATCTATCATCACACCCACTGTAGAGAGTGAGATTAGTCTTTTGCAGAAAGGCCCGAATTTTGCCCCAAGCAGTAATGCTAACTTATTTGAACTGTTTAAAGATTTACACAAGTACATCCGTGATATTACAGAAGCGATTCTACGGTCTAAAAGTCGCCAAGGATACGAAGATTAGTGAGAATATAGCCAATATAGCCAATATATCACCAAACAGCACCCAGAAAGAATATACACCTCAGTTAGAAGAAAGCTGTGACCAGAGTATGAGCAATAATATTGATGAAGAGGCAATTAATATTCTTGAAGAACTACTTCTAGAGGGAGGATCAGAGACGGAGATCCCTATATCGACACCATTTTCACATTTGGGATTATACAGTCCACATTTCGTCCGAAGTCCACGTTTTACCCGCACCATGTTAAAAATGAATACATCAAAACTTTCTACACCATGGTGTATGCAGACTTTAAAAAACTCTGTGAGACACCACATGGAAAAGTAAATATGCATAATCTCTCCAAGCAAGAAAAAGACGCTCTACTTGCATTTAAAGAGAATCATGATCTAGTAATTCTCACAGCGGACAAAGGAGGAGGTATTGTTATTCAGGATAGGGTGGAATATCTCAAGGAAGCATATAGGCTCCTATCTGATAATGCTACATATGAAATACTGCAAAATGATCCCCTACCAGAATACAAACTGGAACTAAGGGAATTGATGAATCAAGACTTTGCCCAGGGTCTAATACAAAAATCAAAGAAACAATTCTTCCTAATGAATTATTTCAAGACGCCGTATTTCTACCACACTCCGAAGGTCCATAAGGACCTGGTATGCCCACCTGGTAGACCGATAGTTGCCAGTATGGATGGCATTACTAGACGAGTTTCTCAATATGTGGATGCTTTCCTCCAACCTCTTGTTACTTCCCTTCCTGCATACATAAAGGATTCTGCACATGTCTTGGACACCTTAAAGTAATACAAATGGGAGCCAGGGTACTTATGGTTATCCTTGGATGTGAGTTCACTCTACATGTCAATCCCCCATGAGGGTGGTCTAAGGGCAGTCGAATACTTCCTATCTGAAGCAGATTACATGAACTCCAATCAATCCAAATGCATCTGCCATTGCACTAAGTTTGCCTTGGAGAGGAATTATTTCTCTTTCCAGGGTAAATTTTATAGACAGATAGCTGGCACGGCTATGGGTGCACATTTTGCACCATGTTATGCAAGTCTGTTCATGGGGTATTGGGAAAAATCCTGTATTTGGCAGCACAATCCATTTGCCAAACATCTGGTATACTATGGAAGGTATATCAATGATATACTGATTATTTGGGATGGACCACCTGATATTATTGACAAATTTGTCTCATATTGTAATAACAATATGTTTGGTATCCAATTTACCCATGTACTAGATGCTCATTCCCTGGTATTCTTGGACCTTGAACTGAGTAGTGATGGAGATGGCAACATCACATCCAAAACCCACTTCAAAGAAACTGTTGGCAACTCCTATTTGCATCAGAGGAGTTGCCACCACCCTAAATGGAAAGATAACATACCCTACAGTCAGTTCTGTAGGCTACGCAGGAATTGTAGTAGCACCAAAGATTATGATGATCAGGCAACCATATTCTCAAAAAAGTTTTTGGAAAAAGGATATGCAGATCATCACATTCAAAAGGCGAGAGACCAATATAGAGAAGGCATCCAGAACAAGATTATGACTACATCTGCAAAAGAACAACATGACGTTCTTTTTATTACAACATTCAACTATCAGCACTGGGCTATAATAAGAGCTGTCCAAAAGCACTGGCCAATTTTGGGGCAGGACACTACACTTGGAAAAATCCTCCCCAATAAACCTCAGGTAGTATTCCGACGTGCGAAAAATGTGAAAAGTTTAATTGCCCCCAGTCGCCTTAAAGACAAACAAAGCCTGAAAATGCAAAACATCCCTCAATTCTTTAACATTACTGGATGTTATAGATGTAAAGGCATTAAATGCAAAGCGTGTAAATTTATCTCTCATGGCCAGAAGTCATTTAGTTGTAAAGATGGCCGTACCTTCTACATTAAGCAATTTATATGTTGCAATACCCAGTTTGTTATCTATGGGTTGAGGTGCCCATGTGGGTACCTCTATGTAGGTAGAACAGTGCGTGCGATGAGGACCCGCTTTGGTGAACACCGTAGGTTCATAGAAAAAAGGGTTGAGAAGCATAGTGTGCCACTTCACTTTAAGCATAAACATGATGGCAGCACTACAGGGTTGGAACTTTTTGGTATAGAATCCATACCTATGTCCATCTCGGAAGGTGAACGTTTTGCTCGTTTATGCAAACGTGAATCCTATTGGATTTTCACTCTAAACAGTATGGCACCAGAAGGGTTAAATGAAGAACTTGAAATAGGTACTCTAATATGAAATTACCCAATGTATAAGATATTCTATTTAACATTGTTTGGCCTTTCATTCGGGTGGTGTTGTGAATGGGAATTGAACCGGTGACCCTTTGTGCTGCCAGTTGAGAGTGCTACCCACTACACCACTGTGCTGCCCTGAATACATATAATTTTATCAGATAGGGGTCGATTTTAGTATGGGACCCCACCATATACTTTATAGCTTAATATAACTTTATTTCTTCACCACCTAAAAACCATATAATATAATACAATTAATTTCTACATTGGATATGCCATGACGTCTTGCATCTTTATCGATATGATGTTGTATTATGTATATATTATATATCATTTATTCATGTATTTTGATATGTAAGATTATGCCCTCGCAGCGTGATTTTCTGTTGTTGATGATATTAACTAATATATAGTGTATATTTTATAGTACTGTTCACATAAGTACTTTTTAAATACGTTTTAATTACATACGACAAGAATTCTTTTTATTTAGATTTACATTAAAGATAGTGCTAATTCTCTGTTTATTTGTACTAAACACCATTTTAGGATGCTGTTGCTATATAACCCCCTCCGTCTTGTAAATACCTCTTGTTGTGTACTCTGTGCTCCTGGTCTGTTTTGATGCCATTGGTTCATATATAGGAGGGGCAGGGGGTTTGAGCATATATTATCACTAGAGGAGATGAGGACGTTACCTGAAGGAGGCCACGCCTCCGAAACATGTTGTCCTAGCAATTGGATGAAGCTTATGAGAGGAGTCAGCTGCATCACTGTGCATCCCCTCCCTGGCCACGAGTGACGTCAGGCAGCGCCGGCTGGTCCGTGCGAGTGCTTTGGGCGGTGTGTGTTACAAGGAAGCAGGCGGTCTGTGCTTACTGAAATACTTTACTACGCTGCTAGTTGCTGTGAGCTAACTGATCCCTACAGACCAGGAGAGGAGGCTATTATGGAGCTGTTTATGCCATTTAACGCTGGATGTTTGTGACTGCAACCCTCGTTTTTGATACATTTATCTTCATCTATTAAACGATAACACACTAGGGCTGGCGTGTGCTCTCTCTTGTCTTTATATATTTTCAGAACCAGCAACACTGACTGTGTTGATGGGAAAATCATGCAATTTTCTTTCCTTCCACCTGTAATGGAAGAAAAGAAAAATGCATATTCTATGGCCTGCTTTACACAAGTAGTATGATGAAAAGAATGCTGTTTCATCATCAAGAGAGAAAGCACTATTGATCACTATTGCATGCTGCATGTATAACTTACACTATAAGGAGCCATGTGTTATACATAAGGAGTGATTCCTATTCTTAGTAATTAATCCCTATCATTTTACAGGTATGGCTGAGCTATTAAAAAATCCTAAATTTTTCAAAGATCTAAGGACTATAATGACTTTGAGCAGGATTCGGGAACAACTCACGTTTTATAGAGTTTTAATTTCTAGAAAAAAATGAATGCAAAGAATGATAGATCTGTGTGGTAGCAATTGTTATTATATCTAATTTGGCTTCTGAATAACTTTCTGTTTCCAGCATTAGGAGCTAGCTACAGAATAACCAGTTGAAGTAGCTAATGGCATTATCCAATGCTACTGTTAGTAATCATGTAACTACGTTTGTTTATATCTGCCTAAAAAAAACATTTTAGTCAGGTATAACAGCAACTCTGTATTTAGATGCAAATCGCCAAAGAAGGTACCACTAGAGAATTGTAGATGCTGCAAAATTGCTATTGCAAGGTGGATCTTAAACTGGCCATACATCAATATATATTTTTTTTTAATCAGCCAGCTGGCTGGTCAAAGAAATCTCAATGGATTCTTCCATCTACATGTGCAAGGTGGATGAAGGAATCCTCCCCACTGTGTTATTGTATTCTGATAAAGGGGAATCCTCCTCTGTTGGAATACACCAGTTGGCACTGCAGTTGATTGTCTGCACCGCTGATCAAACAAAAGAAAATCCAACAAGTCTATTTGTGAGAAGTCAATCATTAGATTGATTTCCCATGGGCATCAATGCCATAGATAGATCAAAATTTGTCTGGCCCCTGCTTAACTTGAAAAATGTCAATCCATCTGTTGCCATCTTTACTGTAAAGGCAGAAGGTTTTTTTTTATCTTAATGCATTCTGTGCATTAAGATAAAACAAAAAAAAAACTTCTGTGTACAGCAGCCCCCCTCAGCACCCCTAATACTTATCTGAGCCCCCTCTCGATCCAGCAACGTTGCATGAGAGACTCAGCTGGCTTGGACTCTCCCTCCTGACTGGCTGAGACAGCAGTGGAGCACCATTGCCCACAGGGCAGGAGCACTTGCTCGCTTTTGTCACTGTGTCTTTGGGTTTCTCTGGGCCTCATGGCATGCACTGGGGAAGAGCAAGCTGGGTGCCATATTAGGACTCTAGGGCTGCAGCTTCCTCCTTATTTTTATGGGTTATCTTTGGGGCCAGGAGGTGCCCAGGGACTTAGTGGCAGGTAGGTACAGAGGAGAATATCATCAGTGACAGGATTGGTGAGAGAATCAGAAGCTAGAACTCCATGAGTTGGGTCTGCTCACATGCCTTGTCTGGTCATGCCCCCTAGCAAACATACAAAAAATACAAAATTGAAATATGTTTCAGCTGTTTTATCTGGCAAATATTTTATATTCTGTCTGCTGCCTTCTTCCTCTGCTATCCTCTGTCTGCTGCCCTTATATTCTGTCTGCTGCCCTCTTCCTCTGCCATGAGTCATCCCTGACAAGTTTTCCTGACACCAAGAGGTAAAAACGTGACAGGGGATGGAAGCTCAGGCTACAGCCTGTGATTGGTAGCCTCAAATCTGTTCCTGTGTGCTGTGTGAAAGGCATTATGTCCCTTCCCTCCAATCAGCTCTCACTGAGCTCCGCAGAGTATAACTTCAGATCCTTCCTGTCTGCTTTCTAAAAGTTCAGGCAAGCTGTATAATTTCTGGACTTTGAAAGGATGTAGAGAAAGAGAGGGCTGCAGATAAACAGGCAAAAGGTATGTAGGATGGTTTGTTTAATCTCTGTGTATCACCTGAGGATAGTCACTTCACTGGGTGTATGTAAAGGTTTACAACCACTTTAAGCATTAGAGCTTGGTCACCTCCCTACCCTACCCCATCCTGGTGAGCTTATTTCTCTGCTCACCTCCTCTTGTTAGCTTTGGCTCTTGGTTCTGCTTCTTCCTCTCCCAGACTTTTCTACTATACAGAGAGACTGATATCAAGTCAAAATCAGACATTTAAACCAATTAAAAAAATTAAATGTAATATATTTAATGAATACATAACTGCATTATTTTTTGTTTTCTATCATTGGAGCTCAACTTTAAGGCATGCAATTCTGACAACTGCTAGAAAGAAAGTCTAGTAACATTTCTGCATAGTATGAGTGATATGTAAATATCTACTAGTTCTGTATACTTGTAAAAGTCTGTGTCCTCCTACTTCTGGCTATTATCTGTTTGTTGTTAGTTTGCCACTATCACCCCTCTATTATATTAGAAAACAACATGACACCAGCTTCTCTAGTAGTGATTTTTGAATACCTATCTGCCCTCTTTCCCTCATTGTGCTGCTTCTGTATTTGAGATGTTGGAGCCACCCACTCTTTTATGTTGGATAACTGCCAGATCTGAAACACAAAACAGTAACCATAAAATCTACTGTATATCTGGCATGATGCACATAACAAATGCCCTAATTAGCAGTACTCAAGATCAATCATGCCACCAGCTCCTCATTTTTAAACATTTTTGTTTACATTTTTTTTTTAAGTTTCTTCTGGGGGGGTCTGTTTTGTATATACATACTGTATATAGCACATTAAAAATCCTTAGTAAGTTTTTTTTTTTTTTACTGAAATTTTATTAAAGTTTTTTAGTATAACAAGATAAATAAAGCAATACAAAAGCTAAATGTGCACTGAAAATAGCAGTACACATTGTGCAAATGTTGCTCCCCAAGCACAAAGTAAGAATGACAACAGTCTGATATTGTATTAGAATATAGGAAATACAAAACTTACAGAACATCAATTTATAAGAGTGAGTTTGTTAACTAAGGCTTTAGGATCATGTTTGCGCAAAAGGTTGCCAAAGAAGGAACAACATCCAGACTATCAAGGCAATATTGTGTAGTCAAAACCACAGATGTCTCCACGGTTCCATGACACAAATGAGAAATATGGGTGGGTGCTCTGGCCTACCTTATACAACTGGAGCCTACTTGAGTAATGAGAGAGGGAAGCACATAGATGCAAGCTGCAAAGAAGACAGAAAAATAAAGAAAGAAAGCAGGAGGGGGGAAGGGAAGAAAGGGGAAATGGATACCTCAGGGTTTTTTTTTTTTTAAGCTGTATCACATGGAACCTTTGCAGGTATAAGAGACTGGGAGGTCAATTGAGAGGGCGGGAAGTGGTCTATCCAGGGCTGCCAAATCCATTGGAATTTGTCATACCTGTCCTCAAGGATTGCCATCAATCTTTCATTGGCGAGCACACAATGCACCCTGTTCTTAACCTCTTCAAAGCTAAGGAGCCGTGTCTTCCATGATGGCGCTATAGTTTGCTTCGTCGCCATAAGAATATAAGCAAGTATAAGTATAAATATAAGTAAGTATAATTTTTGCACTTGAAGTTGTTTTTAAAGCTATAAACCTACCAAAAAACTTTCCTTATGAAAGATAAAATAATATCACAAGTTTGGGTCAAACTGTCACAAACACAAATTAGCATTCATTCTTCAGTCATATCCACAAGTGTACATATGTCAAAGAGCTATGGGATTTGTTACCATTTTAGTAGATTCTATTACATCCTAGTCATCCGAGTCAGAAAGTGCTTGTGTAAATATAATTTAATCAGATATGTGTTAGGCAAAGAGATAATTAATATGCCATTGCTCATTGGCTCTATTTGCATAAGAATTATTGATAGCGACAATAATTGTGTAATTATTTTTCCCATGACATTGAAGTAATATTGTAACATTTTACTTCAGATACATCAGGAGTTGAAGTACCTGCTTCACATGTCAGTCATTGTCACACTGTGTGTCTAAGACAGCTGCAAGAGGGGTTTGAAATGTTGTAGCGTGTCAAGCAACTGCTCATTAAATTAATAATGTTTCATCACACTGACATTTGTATACATGAGACATAAACTCGCCTAGACAGGCCTGTCTACAGAAACAGTTTGAGACCCAGACAGGCAGTTTTATGAGGGGCTGGGAACTTAAAAAAAATCAATTTGCATCTCATGTAAAGATGGGCAAATTTAGCTTGACTTGGTCTGCATTTTCACATCATAAACCAATTGAAAGTAAGTCATTTTGTCTGAATATTAATATAAACCTTTATCAGTTATGTATCTTCTGAAGGGCAGCCATAGACTGGTAGACTGACCACTGAAAATGATGGGCAGTAATGCCGAGTACATACGACAGGACTTTCCATCAGAATAGACTCTGACGGTCTTTCTGACAGAGTTCCATTGAAACGGACTTGCCTACACACGATCACACCAAATTCCGATTGTTTAGAATGCGATGACGTACAATGGGACTATAAACAGGAAGAAGTTCAATAGCCAGTAGCCAATAGCTGCCCTTGCGTCGTTTTTGGTCCAATAGCATACAGACAAGCGGTTTTCCCGATAGGAACTGATTCCATCGGAAAGATTTGAAACATGTTCTATTTCTAGGTCCGTCAGAATTCTAGAAAGAAAAAGTCAGATGAAGCCCACACACGATCGGAATGTCCGACGGAATGATTCCGTCGGACCTTTTCTGCTGGAAAGTCCAGTCGTGTGTACACGGCATGAGACATTTGAGCATGCTTGCTGGATTTAGACCTTGCTAGAACCCTTTTACTTGAGCAGGACAGTATATGGATTGATGTGAGCTATTGATGAGCTGAAATGCTGGTTCCATTTTCAGTGATATGTGAACTGAACTTCTGTGGTTACAAAGATACTATGGTTCCAATCAAGTTTTGCAAGTGTCTGGACAGAGCATAGTGAAGATAAGTTGACCAACAACTGAATCTTCCATACATGAAATTAAAATGCACTATAAAAACCATCAGCTTTTTAGACCACATATTCCTTGTTCTAAAGAGAAACAATGGTTGGCAGCATAGATTAGCATAAAGATATCATTTACATAGTTATAAGTAAAACAAAAAATCATTAGCACACAGGTTTAGATGAATGGCCTCGTAGTGTGATTTCCTAATATTGTGACGTGCCAACTGTGCTCCCAATCAGTAGTATTCAGAAACAAAATAAAGGCATTTTAGTAATGTTACAGTACTCAAAGGAATGGTGTTTCTATTGCAATTATATTATGAAGCAGGTGCACATACAATAACATTTATTCCATTGCCAGCTTTCGGATTGCTATTGCAAAATACCTGAAGATGTGGACATTTGCTTGTTTTTTTTGTTGGAGGTCATGTAGTGATACAGAGAACTCTGTGGTATTTGATGAACATAAGGTAGGTAGGTAGGTAGGTAGTTCAAACAGAGGTGGCAGCCAAGACCTAATTTGCATCTGTACTTGCATTTGTGTATAGTATTCTGGGGTGAAACTCTAAAAGGTCTCTTATAATGTTATAAGGCTCAAAACAGCTTCATTACTATGACTGCATGTCATTGTTAGAGGCATGGAAAGCTCAAATACAGTAATGCAGGATTTGAATTTTAAAAAATATATTTATTATTTATTTTTTTACAAAAATGATTGCTTAATCACTTCAGCCCCGGAAGGATTTACCCCCTTCCTGACCAAGCCCTTTTTTGCGATACAGCACTGTGTCGCTTTAACTGACAATTGCGTGGTCATGCAACATTGTACCCAAACAAAATTGACGTCCTTTTTTTCCCACAAATAGAGCTTTCTTTTGGGGGTATTTGATTACCTCTGCGGTTCTTATTTTTTGCACTATAAACAAAAAAAAGAGTGACAATTTTGAAAAAAAAGCATTATTTTCTACTTTTTGCTATAATAAATATCCTAAAAAAAAACCATATAAAAAAATAAATTTCTTCCACAGTTTAGGCCAATATGCAGTCTTGTACATATTTTTGGTAAAAAAAAACCTGCAATAAGCGTATATTAATTGGTTTGTGCAAAAGTTATTGCATCTACAAAATAGGGGATAGATTTATGGCATTTTTATTATAATTTTGTTTTTCTATTAGTAATGGTGGCGATCTGCGATTTTTATCTTGACTGCGACATTGCAGCAGACAGATAGGACACTTTTGACACTATTTTGGGACCACTGGCATTTATACAGCGATCAGTGCTATAAAAATGCACTGATTACTGTGTAAATGTCACTGGCTGGGAAGGCGTTAAACACTAGGGGGCGATCAAGAGGTTAACTGTGTTCACTCAGCATGTTCTAACTGTAGGGGGGATGGGCTAACTAGAACATGACAAAGATCACTGCTCCCTGATTCCTGTCATGTTGCTAGACAGAACAGGGAAATGCCTTGTTTATACGATGGCCCATGATTGCGGGCCGCCGGCGGACATGGAGTCCGCGGGACCCGCGGGCATGCTCCCACGGCGTGCGCACCAGCTAGCCGCAGATGACGCAGCTACGCGTAGGTACTTTGTTTTCTACAACCTGTGCCACTTTGCCGATGTATATGGGCATGGGCCATTCAGCAAGTGGTTAATTCTATAATGCTTAGTTGTGTTTTACCTTAAGAGGTATCCCATACGTGAGTATTTTTTTTTCGATGAACCAGCAGGTTGAATGAAAACAAAGTAACTCAATTTCTTCATTGACACATTTGAGGTGGATGGAAAAATGCTCCCCGCTGAGCTCAATGCTCCCTGACAATACACTGATGAGGAAAATCCGATAGGGCAGTTGTACAAAAGTTGATCAGTATTATTTTCGATTCATGTATAGCTTAAGTCACTTAAACAATGTTATTATTTTTATTTTTTTAACTTATCCAATAATATAATGCCACTAATATCCATTTTTCCAAAGTGCAGTTAACCCATAGAATCCAGGCAATAAATTATTGCTGATTGGCTTCTCTATGTTACAGCACTTTGTAAATCATACATTTGCCTTGTTGAACGCTGAAGCATCCAAGAAAAACAATGAGCTACTAATTCTTTACAGCAAACACAGTAGCTGTGCTTAAAGTGTATATATAGGCAAAGTAAAAAAAAACAAAAAAATCTGTATATTTCTGCACATTTCTCCATATGTAATCCTTTTAAATTGCTCTGTGTAATGTGTATTGAACTGCTGCGCTACAGCAATGCCTGGATGAAAAACCAAAATAGTGAACAACTTGGCTGTGTTCTTGTGTTCCTAACATTCAATGCCCAGTTGTGACCGTAATGTACCTTGTCCTTACATTTAACTGAACAAAACCTTAGCCCCCACCAGTGGCGACTGGTGCTCAATTTTTTTTTGGGGGTGGGGGGTGCAAACAAATTGAAAAATTCTGAAAAATATCATTAATTGCAACCTCACTGTGCCCATCAAATTCAGCCACTGTGCCCATCAAATTCAGCCACTGTACCATCAATTGCAGCCACTGTGTCCATCAAATGCAGCCACTGTGCCCATCAAATGCAGCCACTGTGCCATCAATTGCAGCCACTGTGCCCACCAAATGCAGCCACTGTGCCTATCATATGCAGACACTGTGCCCATCAAATACAGCCACTGTGCCCAGCAAATACAGCCACTGTGCCCATCATATGCAGCCACTGTGCTCACCAAATAAAGCCATTGTGCCCATCATATGCAGCCACTGTGCCCACCAAATAAAGCCACTGTGCCCATCATGTGCAGCCAGGCGTGTTCCCCGGCTGTCACTTTAACCAACCCCCTGTGGCCGGTCTGGCGGCACTTACCACTTGTGTGGCGGGGCTCTGCTCCTCTCCTGGAGTAATGACGGGGCTCTCCTCCTCTGAAGACAGTGGCAGGAAGCAGCGAATCCTGTGTCCGCTCGGCTCCTCCAGCACTTCCTCCACCGTGTCTCCTCTTCCGCCAAAGCATTAGGCATCCAATAGGATCGTCTAATGCTTTGGCCAATCGGGAGACAGGTCTCACTGACCTGCCTCCTGATTGGCAGGGAGGAACGTTAATGTTAAAATAGCGAAAATTCATTCGCTATGTCACACAACAGGGTGGGATCGGGACGCAGTGCTATGCGCCCCAATGCTAGCCTATTTTGAAGCCTATTAGAGCCTCTGGCTCAAAATACTTCAAAATACACACCCCCCGCCTATCCCCGCCATAGTACCCGCCTATCCTCGCCATAGTATTTCACGTGTCCGGTGTCCTGAAAGTGGCTGGGCCCATGAATAGTGAGAGCGGCGGAGGTGTGATGGGGGGGCAGCGCCCATGCGCCCACAATGCACGGCCGCCACTGGCCCCCACTGGCCCCCACTCTTCAGTTGTTTTCTCAGTAATTCTAAGGATAAATAGCTTATCTCTTTTTCAGGAACACTGCCTTGCTTGCCCAAGGCCAGGCAGACTTCAGAGCCAAAGGCTCTTGCTTAAAGTGTACTACTTGATCTAGTCCCTATATTCTAAAGCTGGGCATACACTATGGGGTGGATTTACTAAAGGCAAATAAAATGTGCAGTTGCACTCATTTTCTTCAGAGCTTACTAAATGTGATATAGCTCTGCTGATTTTCATTATCCAATTATGTGCAAACAAAAATGTTTTTTTTTTTTTATCTTCCTTGCACTTGATTGGGTAGTCTTTACAAAGGGAAGCTTTACCACACTTACTAGGAAAAATAGTACAACTGCACTTGCAAAGTGCACAGTCTGTTTACCTTGAGTAAATTAACCCCTTTGAGTTTTTTTCTGGTTCAACCAGCAGGTTAAACAAAAAAATCCTCCCAAATTACTGCATGCACACAAACAATGTGGTTGCAGGGATCTCTTCCACTGCACTAGTGTATTCTGACAAAGTAGGGTTCCCCCACCCCTTCCCATCAAAATACACTGATCAACACTGCAGCTATTGGCTATCATTGATGATTAAATGCTGGTTTTCTAGCAGGAATGGTCAAACACCTAACTGGGAATGTACGTCATTATTTTGACATTAAATACCGTTGTTATGGCAGCAACTAGTTTCCATAACCCCGGTATTGTTTTTTTTCCTTAGGCGACCGGATTCCATATAAAAGTGTTCCCAGTGGTGGATTAGCCACAAGATCAGTTTTATAAGCGATGGGCGCCCCCCGGTGTTTCCTGGTCAATTAGGAGCTTACCAGAGCCATCGGTAAGCTCCGAACCGATCCGATGCTGCTGATGGCTATGCAGGAAGCTGAGTGAGGGCAAGATAGCCCCCACTCGGCTCTATGCCCTTGGAGAGCTGGAGTGACCTACGACATCACTTCCGGTCCTCGGGCAGATAGACAGGATTTTTTTTTTCTTAATGTCAACATGACTTTTTTTTTTTTTTTTTCTTTTAAAGGTTAATGAGAGATCTGGGGTCTTTTTGACTCCAGATCTTTTAATAAAGAGGACCTGTCATGCTTATTTCTATTACAAGGGATGGTTACATTACTTGTAATAGGAATAAAAGTGATCAAAAAAAATTAAAGGGACAGTGTAAAAATAAAAAATAAAAAGTAAAATAAATAAGAAAGAGCGAGAGGAATAATTCTAGCGCAAGACCTCTTCTGTAACTATAAACAGGTAACCTGTAAAAAATGTTAAAGCGTCAGCTATGGAGATTTTTAAGTACCGTAGTTTGTCACCATTCCACAAGCGTGCACAATTATAAAGCAAGACATGTTAGTTACCTATTTTTTTGGGCGTAACATCATCTTTCACATTATCAAAAACATTTTTTTTAAATTGGACTAACTTTACTGTTTTTTTTTTTTTTTAAACTTTAAAAGTGTATTTTTTCTCCAAAAATACAGTGTGGCATAAAATATTGCAATGACCGCCAACTTATTCTCTAGTATCTCTGCTAATATATATATATATATATATATATATATATATATATATATATATATATAATGTTTGGCAGTTCTAAATAATTTTCTAGCAAGAAATACAGATTTTTACTTGTAAACAACAAATGTCATAAAAAGGCCTAGTCTTAAAGTGGTTAATTTATGTGATGCAAGGAACACATTTTAAAGCTGTAGACTACATGGTCTTGGGCAAGCCAGACAATGAAAATAATTAATAAAGGAGGTGAGAACCTTCACTCCATAAATTGTGTAATGCCGCGTACACATGATCAGAAATTCGACCAGCAAAAGACTAATGAGAGCTTTTGGTCAGAAAATGCGACAGTGTGTATGCTCCATCAGACTTTTGCTGGCCGAATTCCAGCCAGCAAAAGATTGAGAGCATGTTCTCAATTTTTTGGTCGGAAAAAGTTCCTATCCGAAAATGCGATCATCTGTAGCAATTCCGACGCGCAAAATTCCTATGCATGCTCGGAAGCATTGAACTTCATTTTCACGGCTCGTCGTAGTGTTGTACGTGACCGCGTTCTTGATGGTCGAAAGTTCGGTGAACTTTTGTGTGACCATGTGTATGCAAGCCAAGCTTGAGCTGAATTCCGTCGGAAAAACCATCCAAGATTTTTGTGACGGAAAATCCGCTCTTGTGTACGCGGCATAAGTATTCACCTCAAACTTTTGAAAAGGAACTTTGTGTTCACTTTCAATACCCAATCATATGCAGATGAATTAATTAAACAGAACTTTGCTTTTCACATGATTGATAATTTATTAAATACCGTAAGTCCAAGTGTATCTACATCTAGCATTAATACGCACAACCTGGAGAGTGGGGACAGCTAAAAGTAAATATTTTAAGGAACATTTTTTATACAAAATCTTTGTTTTGGAGACAAGCTGGATGTTTGCTTTCCTTTAAGAAATATTTGAAGGTGTTCTTTTTGTGCCCAGGCTGATTTCTTAATGGCTGGGCACAGATAATGAGAAAACACTGACTGATGCAGGAATGACCTTTCTCAATTGAAATGGTGGTTATTGCACAGTATGTATTATTTACCCCAGTGAGACTGGCAGGGCTGAAACGCAAGGTGTTCTCATTACAATTTTCATGTCTCCAAAGCTAGAATGCATTTTCTTTTAATATCATACACTGCATCTGATGGGGGTGATGTGTTCATCAAGTTCAAGGCCCATTCTCAACAGATCATTAGTCAGTGATGTTTACATCCCATCAACTGGTGTATAATGAATATTTCCATTGCAGGGATGATATTTAAGGCAGAAAAGTATATGCATCTTATTATAATACTACATCAATTAACTCCCCCGATACTACTATAAATACTAGCAAAATCACTTGCAGACAAGCAATATGCTAAATCATCTGTACTTGATGTAAATTATATGTCTGTGATATGGTGATGCTCAGAACAGTGAAACTGTTTATCTGTCTGAATTTTACATAAGGCTAATGTTCTTCCTCATTTTTCTTGTTTATTATTTTTGTTTTTATTTTTTGCTTTCTTTCATTATTTTTCTTCATCTCTCTCTGAATGTCTCTTACTTAAATACACTCTATTAATATTTGTATGTATCCCTCAAGGTGTATGGCTGTCAAAGCCATCCTGAATAATAATGCCAGGACCGAAGAAGTATTTATGAAACAGAAATAGCCTTTTTCAATTCAAAGGGCTTATTCCTAATGTGACTTTGGTCTTAGTTCACTAAAGAAAATCTCACGAGATAATTGAATCACAGGACACATTTTTTTCAATTATCTCATGCAATGCTGAAAATGTTAATTCACTATCACCTTATTAGATTTTTACCTCAAAAAGCAAAAACACTTGATAAATACATCATAAAATGGCGTTAAAGTCAATAAAGGGAATAAATAAATAAATGTTAAATAAGGAGTGGTCCAGGCATGAGGTATTTAAGAATTGTAAACACAAATTTGGGGTAGTCTCTACCTTTTTGGATCAGTTTCTTAACAGTAATGCATAGAAACCTAAATATGGAAAAACACAGCTTCATTGGGGTTGACATACGAAAGTATGACTAAAGGTATAAGTTTTAAGTTTTGGATAGAGTGGAGATGGATTAGAGCCCCTATTGGGTTTTTATTATTGTCTGTTCCCCGATGGGGAGATTTACCCTCTCTAATTGTCCTGTTTGCTGTTATCATTGAAAGTCAAAGTGAAAGAAAAACACAAATTTTAGTTTGTCCCCAGAAAAGTAATAGAGGATAAATCTTTCCATGGGGACACTGGTTCTGGTGACCTGAGGGTCCCCAATGGATTATTTTAATTTGTAGGGATTTCCTCTCACTTCCTGTTTTGGCTATGGGACAGGAATAAAGAACTTACAAAGTAAGAGATAACATTGGCAACAATACACCTCCATTAAAGTAAAGGATGGGATTAAGCATGAGAGGGCAGGTGTAACTTTGAATAAGCAGAAGGCCCAATACATAGTCAAAACAAGCATATCAGTAACAGGACACATTGCGATTTATACCAGTCCATCCATATGTGCCACAACCTGAGAAAGGTATTACTAGTTGAAGAATTATTGGAAAGTATGTACTCATAGGTGGGATTCTGTTGTACTAAAGCAGTTACAACAAAATTTTCAGGAGCCAACGACTTCCAATTTCTAAGTATAACAGTACTCATCACTAATAGAATGTATGTGATAACAGAGCAGAACGTAGGTGGGTATTTGTCAATTCCTATGTTAAAGCGGTTGTAAAGGTGTTTTTTTTTTTTTTTTAAAATAACAAACATGTTATACTTACCTTCACTGTGCAGCTCGTTCTGCACAGAGTGGCCCCGAACCTGGTCTTCTGGGGTCCCTCGGTGGCTGTTTCAGCTCCTCCCCGCAAGCATTCACCACCTTCATGCGAGCTCCCTCGCACGGTGGTGAGTGCTTGCGGGCGCGCTCCCGTGATACAGCCGGCGGCTATAGCCGCTCGCTGTATCACTCGGCCCCGCCCCCCGGCGCGTCGCGTCATCGGATGTGATTGACAGCAGCGCGAGCCAATGGCTGCGCTGCTTTCAATCCATCCACTGCAGCCAATCAGCGGCCAGGGTGAGCGGAGGAACAGATGTCGGGAACGCGAAGCTGACTTTCGAGGCGTCAGGTAAGTAAAACGGGGGGCCTGGGGGCGGCGGTTCTGTCAGAAGTTTTTTCACCTTAATGCATAGAATGCATTAAGGTGAAAAAATTTTTACCTTTACAACCCCTTTAAGGTGATCCAAAGCTGGATGGGAAGAAGTTAGAATCCCTGTTACAGTCCATAACATCTGAAAAATACACCTCCAGAAAGTGGTGAGGTTAGGGCAGTCCCATAGAATATGCTATAAATGGCCTATTTGTCCACAGTCCCACCAACACACTGGGGAGATGGAGAAGGAGAATCGAGACAAAAGGTATAGGGTATAGCAGTGTTCCTCAACTCCAGTCCTGAAGGCACCCCAACAGGTCATGTTTTCAGGCTTACCATTATTTTGCACAGGTGATTTGATCAGTTTCACTGCCTTAGTAATTACCACAGCTGTTCCATCTGAGGGAAATCCTGAAAACATGACCTGTTGCTGCGCCTTGAGGACTGGAGTTGAGAAACACTGGGGTATAGTACCACTGGCCAGTGATCTTATATACTAATTCCCATTGGTTGACACAGTGTGTTGCTCTATACACAGAGCAGAAGGCAGTCTGCCATTAGAGAGGAGTGAATGAAATTTTGAGGTTCTTCTCCCATTTTAGCATTACGGATGTTTTACTAAAAGCAAGTTTGTCTTGTAGGAGATTATAGAAAAAGGAGTTACCTTTTTTCATGGGTTTGACTGAGGTATAAAAGTGCCTTTAGTATGTAATGTAATCAGTGGGATAGAATATATATAAAACACAAAGCGCTGTGATGCTAAATAGCTGATAATTACACATAAAACCAAGTGAGGCTGCTATCAAAAGAGAGTGTTTTCAGAGTCACTTAAAAAGAATAAATAATGATATTTGAAGCGCTTCACAATGTGCATGAAAATGAATATATAAGAATAAATATAAATAGTAAAATAAATCCAGCGGTGAGTAAAAATTCCTAAAAAATCCAGCAATCAAAATAGTGTAAAATTATAAAAAATTAGTGACACCAAATGTGTAAAAAAATCACATAAAAAAATCCACATAAAAATAAATATATAGGGATGTATTCAGAAGGTTCAATTATACAGGTGTAGAATCCTGATTGGTATAGAGCTTTTGATCACTAGCAAAGCTGTTTAAAAACACTTGCTTAATCAAGGTGCTCATTGACCTTCATAGTAACAATGTGCTTTTTGCTTCTATTCACAACCAATGTGAGAATCATAAACAGGCAGATAAGAGAAAAAACCAATCATTGTGCAATAGTTAGGATACCAAGGTACACAGGCAAACTTCAATCCACTCACGTGTGCCTTATAATGATAAGGCATATGCAGGTTTTACTATAGCAGTCAGCCGCCTTAGACAGGAGCAGATTCAGTGCAGTACACTGTGTGATACTGCTGATCTGCACAGAGCGTCCTTGGCTCCTCCCACGCGTTACATCACAGTCACGTGACTTTTTCAAGGATAATACAAGCTCTGACGGACTCAGCTTTATAGCACAACAGCAGAGTGGTTGCCATGGCTACAGCATGAGTTTAACATCATCCTGCTTCCTGCATAAACTTCAATCCTGTTAAAACCTACTTTTATTAGACATGTAATTCATATGAATATCGTTGGTTTATCAAAACCACGATTCCATGTGTAAAAAACGCAGTGTGTAAAAAGTAAAAAATATATATATTGATATCTCTAATCACGTTTACTTTTTCAACTCCCTCCAGTGGTCACAATTGGTATAACATCTCACAGAGGGACTATATGGCAAAACGTTGTCTCTAATGGTTTTGATAATTGACCAGTGCCCCATGATATCACAAAAATGGGGTATCCACATGCTCTGCTCATAAATGTATGGAAAACGGAGTAAACAAGATGACATGCTATATATATATATATATATATATATATATATATATATATATATATATATACATATAAAACACACATATATAAAATTAAAATAAGATATGATATAAAAAATAGGGAAATAATATTAAAATGTAAAATTAAAATCTAAAAATTACATGATAGAATATTGCAAAAATGGATGATGACCATTATTTTATGCTAGAACTGAACCAAATATTGCCACTCAGAAAAAACTGGTATTGGACAAATAATGAGAATATTGGACCAAAAAATAAATAAAAATAAAAAATAAAATATAAAAAATAAAATTAAAATGTATACCATAAAAATATATATATAAATCTGACAAACCTCTAAAAATCAGAAATAAAACAATTCAGGTCGAATTCAATGTTCAAACCATGGGGTTCTAATGTACCCATCTGGAATATCCATTTGGATTCATTCTTGCTGAGTTCCCTCACTTTATGGGAACCCCTCCAATGAGCCTTATACTTTTGAATAGCCCAGAATTGGAGACCCCTAGGGTCTCTGTTATGATACCTATCAAAATGTTTTGAAACACTGTGTTTTGGATAGCCTTTTCTAATGTTCTGGATATGCTCTCTTATTCTCTTCCACATTGGTCGCTTCGTTCTGCCAATGTATTGGAGGGAGCAGGAGCACTGTAAAGCATATACCACCCCCTCAGTCCTGCAAGATATAAAATCCTTTATTTCAAATTCTTGTCCAGTATTTGTTGAAGAAAATTTCTGACATTTGTATCCATTTTGATTAGTATTTATGCAGGCATAACACCTTTTACAGGGATAGAATCCTTTACCCTGAAAAAAGGTTAAATCAGTTATTCTCTTGGGTGGGTTGGGTACATTTTTAGCTATGATGTCCCTTAGAATTGGAGCTCGTCTATAAATGAATCTCGGTTTTTCTGGGAGTATATTTGCCAAAGTAGTGTCAGTTTTTAAAATAGACCAATGTCTTTTTATAATCCTCTCCATCCTCCTGTGTTGTATACTGAAGTCCATTATCAGAGGTATGTCATCTGTTTTGTCATTTACCTTGATTTTATCTTGGATCAGCGCTTCTCTTGAGGTTTGATTGACTTCTGTTATTTTTTCTTCTATAAAACATTTATTGTACCCTTTTTCTTCAAACTTCTTACCTATCCACTGAGCTTGTTTAAGATAGTCATTATTTTCTGAACAATTTCTCCGTAAGCGAATAAACTGGCCCTTCGGAATGTTGATTAACCATGGCTCATAGTGGCAACTCGTTACTGGTATATAGCTGTTCCTTTCCACCGGTTTGAAGAAAGTTTTTGTGCTGATGATATTGGCTGTTAGTTCTATTTCAAGATCAAGGAACTGGATTTTAGTCTCACTAATTTGATGTTCACGTTTAATATTTTTTTGGTTCATATTCAAACGTTGGAAAAAGGATCTTAAACTCAGTTCATCACCCTTCCAAATAATAATACAATCGTCTATGAATCTTTTATATAGAACCAGTTCCTTCGGAGTATTTAAAAAGAGGGCATCCTCCTCCCATTTTGCCATGAATATGTTGGCTACACTTGGGGCATATTTAGCTCCCATCCCAATACCCGTTAGTTGTCGAAAATAATTGTCATTATACCAGAAGTAGTTATGTTGAATACCAAGGGCCAGGCTTCTAAGAAGAAATCTTTTCTGTTTAGAAATGAGATGGCTGAATGAATCCATAGCCCATTTAGATGCTTCTATTGCATCGCTATGTTCAATTATTGTGTACAGTGAAGCAACATCAGCAGTTGCTAACAGATATCTTCCATTAGGGTCCAGGGTCAGAGATTTTAATATTTGTAATAAATGTTTGGTATCACGTAGATAAGCTTTAGTGTTAGGTACTAGGGGTTGCAAGAATTTGTCCACATATTCCCCTAGTCTTGCATTGATCGATTGAATCCCATTAATGATGGGTCTTCCTGGTGGTGCCTCAGCATTCTTATGGATCTTCGGGATGGTGTAAATGATTGGAACTCTACATGTATCCGGTACTAAATATCTAGATTCTTTTTTGGAAAGAATATTTTTGTTGATTCCTTTTTGAATCAAAGAGGACAGATCTCGTTTGTATTCTCTAGTAGGATTGCTACTGAGTTTCAGATATGTGTTATTATCGTTAAGTTGTCCCATCAGTTCCTGGTGGTAGTATTCCTTAGTTAGTACTACAATGGCGCCCCCTTTGTCGGCCGGTCTAATTATAATATCTTTATTTGCTTCCAATTGTTTTATACCTTGTTGTATATGCTGGGATTCCGAGATTCTACTGAACTTGAGTTGTTCCAGGTCTTTGATCACCATTTTTTTAAACACCTCAATATGTTCATTATTTGTAGAGGGTGGATTGAATAGTGACTTATTTCTTAAATCACTATGCTGTACTCCTCTGCCAAGTTCCACTCCTTTGTTCAATGTAGATGGTGGTCTGGATAATAAGTATTTCTTGATATTCAATTTCCTGGTGTATTTTTGTATGTCAATATACATCTGGAATTTATCCAGATTCTTTTTTGGTGCATATTTAAGGCCTTTGTCCAGTGTGATTAATTCCGCTCGTGTGAGCTCTTTGCCGCTGAGGTTGTAGATGCCTTCCCCTAGTACTCTCTTTTTCTTTTGGGTTTGCCATCCTGCTCTGCATCCCCTTTTATGGTGTTTGGACTTCTTTCTCTGTTTGTATATTCCTGTAGGGGTGGGGGATCTTCATTTCTGCAGAAATCTAAAAAAGATCTTGACTGTTCTTCCTCTATGTAATTTCTAAGAGGCTCGTATCTATTGGTGGTAGGCAATGGGCTCCTCCTATCAGGATATCTGTATTGGTCGTATTCTCTGGTCCCATTCCTATTACCATTGGACTGGTGGTCTCGAGATTCACCATTGCTCTGTTGATAGTCCCTATGATCTCTCCTATCCTGATCATACCGATAATCCCTTGGCTGATCCCTATGAGGTTGTTGGTAGGAGTTTCTGGGGTCATTTCTGGAATTATATTGATTTTCTCTTGGTTCAGTTCTAGTTGAATGTTGATAGTATCCTTGTTCCCCATACCTGGGGTACCTGCCATTTTCCACCTGATCATATTGCTATTCATTACCTGATTGGTGCGATCTTGATTGATTGTAGGGTGGATAGTGGGGTTTGTTTGGTCTTTTATTGGCATTATTTTTCCAGTAAGGTCTTCTTGGTGATTTATTTTTTGTTTTGTTCCTCCACCAAGGTTTTGGTGTTCTTGATCCATTGTCATGTGTGTTACTTTGTTCCCATTGTTTCTGTTGGTTATATCTTGGGGTTTCTGGTGTCCTGGATCTCCTTTCTGGAGTCCTATAATATGTATTTCTCCTGGGGCTAACTATCCTCACCTCTCTATCTGGTGATGAGGCTATAGACCCAGTTTTACCTTGTTTGGCATTGATTTGCCAATTGAAAACCTGTTCTAACTGATAATCATTGGTATCTCTGAGGTATTTTCTCTTTTTCCTTTGTTTCAATTCAACATCTTTCTGTTCTAACACTTTATTCAGTTGTTGAGTTAGTGATGAAAAAGGTGCTGTCTCTTTAAAAGGGTCCAGTGTGGTTTTGCATTCAGCAATTTGCTGGTTAATCATGTTTAATTTCCTTTGTTTCCTTTTTAAGGCAAAATGTACTAGATCCAGACCTTTATCGTTAAAAAATTTATACCACTCATTAGTTGCATCTTGATCTGTCAAACCATCACAGATAGGTACATCCCATCTCAATCTTCTCGGGACAATTTTATCTTTAATGTATTGTTCATGAGCAGCTATGTCCCACCATAGGCTCACCTTTTTTTCCATTAGGTGGCCGAATTTCCTAAAATTGGTGTCTAGATCACCCTTATCGGTGCTAGGTGCAGTGGAAAAAACATTTTCCAAATTAATTGTGCGTTTTTCAATAAAATCAAAAATATCCATCACTGCAGCTATATGTGAAAAAACTGAAAAATAAGTGGAAAAAATATATATAAAACACAAAGCGCTGTGATGCTAAATAGCTGATAATTACACATAAAACCAAGTGAGGCTGCTATCAAAAGAGAGTGTTTTCAGAGTCACTTAAAAAGAATAAATAATGATATTTGAAGCGCTTCACAATGTGCATGAAAATGAATATATAAGAATAAATATAAATAGTAAAATAAATCCAGCGGTGAGTAAAAATTCCTAAAAAATCCAGCAATCAAAATAGTGTAAAATTATAAAAAATTAGTGACACCAAATGTGTAAAAAAATCACATAAAAAAATCCACATAAAAATAAATATATAGGGATGTATTCAGAAGGTCCAAATATACAGGTGTAGAATCCTGATTGGTATAGAGCTTTTGATCACTAGCAAAGCTGTTTAAAAACACTTGCTTAATCAAGGTGCTCATTGACCTTCATAGTAACAATGTGCTTTTTGCTTCTATTCACAACCAATGTGAGAATCATAAACAGGCAGATAAGAGAAAAAACCAATCATTGTGCAATAGTTAGGATACCAAGGTACACAGGCAAACTTCAATCCACTCACGTGTGCCTTATAATGATAAGGCATATGCAGGTTTTACTATAGCAGTCAGCCGCCTTAGACAGGAGCAGATTCAGTGCAGTACACTGTGTGATACTGCTGATCTGCACAGAGCGTCCTTGGCTCCTCCCACGCGTTACATCACAGTCACGTGACTTTTTCAAGGATAATACAAGCTCTGACGGACTCGGCTTTATAGCACAACAGCAGAGTGGTTGCCATGGCTACAGCATGAGTTTAACATCATCCTGCTTCCTGCATAAACTTCAATCCTGTTAAAACCTACTTTTATTAGACATGTAATTCATATGAATATCGTTGGTTTATCAAAACCACGATTCCATGTGTAAAAAACGCAGTGTGTAAAAAGTAAAAAATATATATATTGATATCTCTAATCACGTTTACTTTTTCAACTCCCTCCAGTGGTCACAATTGGTATAACATCTCACAGAGGGACTATATGGCAAAACGTTGTCTCTAACGGTTTTGATAATTGACCAGTGCCCCATGATATCACAAAAATGGGGTATCCACATGCTCTGCTCATAAATGTATGGAAAACGGAGTAAACAAGATGACATGATATATATATATATATATATATATATATGTATATATATATATATATATATATATATATATATATATATATACATATAAAACACACATATATAAAATTAAAATAAGATATGATATAAGAAATATTTCTTATATCATATCTTATTTTAATTTTATATATGTGTGTTTTATATGTATATATATATATATATATATATATATATATATCATGTCATCTTGTTTACTCCGTTTTCCATACATTTATGAGCAGAGCATGTGGATACCCCATTTTTGTGATATCATGGGGCACTGGTCAATTATCAAAACCATTAGAGACAACGTTTTGCCATATAGTCCCTCTGTGAGATGTTATACCAATTGTGACCACTGGAGGGAGTTGAAAAAGTAAACGTGATTAGAGATATCAATATATATATTTTTTAATTTTTACACACTGCGTTTTTTACACATGGAATCGTGGTTTTGATAAACCAACGATATTCATATGAATTACATGTCTAATGGTAATAGGAATGGGACCAGAGAATACGACCAATACAGATATCCTGATAGGAGGAGCCCATTGCCTACCACCAATAGATACGAGCCTCTTAGAAATTACATAGAGGAAGAACAGTCAAGATCTTTTTTAGATTTCTGCAGAAATGAAGATCCCCCACCCCTACAGGAATATACAAACAGAGAAAGAAGTCCAAACACCATAAAAGGGGATGCAGAGCAGGATGGCAAACCCAAAAGAAAAAGAGAGTACTAGGGGAAGGCATCTACAACCTCAGCGGCAAAGAGCTCACACGAGCGGAATTAATCACACTGGACAAAGGCCTTAAATATGCACCAAAAAAGAATCTGGATAAATTCCAGATGTATATTGACATACAAAAATACACCAGGAAATTGAATATCAAGAAATACTTATTATCCAGACCACCATCTACATTGAACAAAGGAGTGGAACTTGGCAGAGGAGTACAGCATAGTGATTTAAGAAATAAGTCACTATTCAATCCACCCTCTACAAATAATGAACATATTGAGGTGTTTAAAAAAATGGTGATCAAAGACCTGGAACAACTCAAGTTCAGTAGAATCTCGGAATCCCAGCATATACAACAAGGTATAAAACAATTGGAAGCAAATAAAGATATTATAATTAGACCGGCCGACAAAGGGGGCGCCATTGTAGTACTAACTAAGGAATACTACCACCAGGAACTGATGGGACAACTTAACGATAATAACACATATCTGAAACTCAGTAGCAATCCTACTAGAGAATACAAACGAGATCTGTCCTCTTTGATTCAAAAAGGAATCAACAAAAATATTCTTTCCAAAAAAGAATCTAGATATTTAGTACCGGATACATGTAGAGTTCCAATCATTTACACCATCCCGAAGATCCATAAGAATGCTGAGGCACCACCAGGAAGACCCATCATTAATGGGATTCAATCGATCAATGCAAGACTAGGGGAATATGTGGACAAATTCTTGCAACCCCTAGTACCTAACACTAAAGCTTATCTACGTGATACCAAACATTTATTACAAATATTAAAATCTCTGACCCTGGACCCTAATGGAAGATATCTGTTAGCAACTGCTGATGTTGCTTCACTGTACACAATAATTGAACATAGCGATGCAATAGAAGCATCTAAATGGGCTATGGATTCATTCAGCCATCTCATTTCTAAACAGAAAAGATTTCTTCTTAGAAGCCTGGCCTTTGGTATTCAACATAACTACTTCTGGTATAATGACAATTATTTTCGACAACTAACGGGTATTGGGATGGGAGCTAAATATGCCCCAAGTGTAGCCAACATATTCATGGCAAAATGGGAGGAGGATGCCCTCTTTTTAAATACTCCGAAGGAACTGGTTCTATATAAAAGATTCATAGACGATTGTATTATTATTTGGAAGGGTGATGAACTGAGTTTAAGATCCTTTTTCCAACGTTTGAATATGAACCAAAAAAATATTAAACTTGAACATCAAATTAGTGAGACTAAAATCCAGTTCCTTGATCTTGAAATAGAACAAACAGCCAATATCATCAGCACAAAAACTTTCTTCAAACCGGTGGAAAGGAACAGCTATATACCAGTAACGAGTTGCCACTATGAGCCATGGTTAATCAACATTCCGAAGGGCCAGTTTATTCGCTTACGGAGAAATTGTTCTGAAAATTATGACTATCTTAAACAAGCTCAGTGGATAGGTAAGAGGTTTGAAGAAAAAGGGTACAATAAATGTTTTATAGAAGAAAAAATAACAGAAGTCAATCAAACCTCAAGAGAAGCGCTGATCCAAGATAAAATCAAGGTAAATGACAAAACAGATGACATACCTCTGATAATGGACTTCAGTATACAACACAGGAGGATGGAGAGGATTATAAAAAGACATTGGTCTATTTTAAAAACTGACACTACTTTGGCAAATATACTCCCAGAAAAACCGAGATTCATTTATAGACGAGCTCCAACTCTAAGGGACATCATAGCTAAAAATGTACCCAACCCACCCAAGAGAATAACTGATTTAACCTTTTTTCAGGGTAAAGGATTCTATCCCTGTAAAAGGTGTTATGCCTGCATAAATACTAATCAAAATGGATACAAATGTCAGAAATTTTCTTCAACAAATACTGGACAAGAATTTGAAATAAAGGATTTTATATCTTGCAGGACTGAGGGGGTGGTATATGCTTTACAGTGCTCCTGCTCCCTCCAATACATTGGCAGAACGAAGCGACCAATGTGGAAGAGAATAAGAGAGCATATCCAGAACATTAGAAAAGGCTATCCAAAACACAGTGTTTCAAAACATTTTGATAGGTATCATAACAGAGACCCTAGGGGTCTCCAATTCTGGGCTATTCAAAAGTATAAGGCTCATTGGAGGGGTTCCCATAAAGTGAGGGAACTCAGCAAGAATGAATCCAAATGGATATTCCAGATGGGTAAATTAGAACCCCATGGTTTGAACATTGAATTCGACCTGAATTGTTTTATTTCTGATTTTTAGAGGTTTGTCAGATTTATATATATATATTTTTATGGTATACATTTTAATTTTATTTTTTATATTTTATTTTTTATTTTTATTTATTTTTTGGTCCAATATTCTCATTATTTGTCCAATACCATTTTTTTCTGAGTGGCAATATTTGGTTCAGTTCTAGCATAAAATAATGGTCATCATCCATTTTTGCAATATTCTATCATGTAATTTTTAGATTTTAATTTTACATTTTAATATTATTTCCCTATTTCTTATATCATATCTTATTTTAATTTTATATATGTGTGTTTTATATGTATATATATATATATATATATATATATATATATATATATATCAATCATGTCATCTTGTTTACTCCGTTTTCCATACATTTATGAGCAGAGCATGTGGATACCCCATTTTTGTGATATCATGGGGCACTGGTCAATTATCAAAACCATTAGAGACAACGTTTTGCCATATAGTCCCTCTGTGAGATGTTATACCAATTGTGACCACTGGAGGGAGTTGAAAAAGTAAACGTGATTAGAGATATCAATATATATATTTTTTACTTTTTACACACTGCGTTTTTTACACATGGAATCGTGGTTTTGATAAACCAACGATATTCATATGAATTACATGTCTAAAAAAGTAGGTCTTAACAGGATTGAAGTTTATGCAGGAAGCAGGATGATGTTAAACTCATGCTGTAGCCATGGCAACCACTCTGCTGTTGTGCTATAAAGCTGAGTCCGTCAGAGCTTGTATTATCCTTGAAAAAGTCACGTGACTGTGATGTAACGTGTGGGAGGAGCCAAGGACGCTCTGTGCAGATCAGCAGTATCACACAGTGTACTGCACTGAATCTGCTCCTGTCTAAGGCGGCTGACTGCTATAGTAAAACCTGCATATGCCTTATCATTATAAGGCACACGTGAGTGGATTGAAGTTTGCCTGTGTACCTTGGTATCCTAACTATTGCACAATGATTGTTTTTTTCTCTTATCTGCCTGTTTATGATTCTCACATTGGTTGTGAATAGAAGCAAAAAGCACATTGTTACTATGAAGGTCAATGAGCACCTTGATTAAGCAAGTGTTTTTAAACAGCTTTGCTAGTGATCAAAAGCTCTATACCAATCAGGATTCTACACCTGTATAATTGAACCTTCTGAATACATCCCTATATATTTATTTTTATGTGGATTTTTTTATGTGATTTTTTTACACATTTGGTGTCACTAATTTTTTATAATTTTACACTATTTTGATTGCTGGATTTTTTAGGAATTTTTACTCACTGCTGGATTTATTTTACTATTTTTATTTATTCTTATATATTCATTTTCATGCACATTGTGAAGCGCTTCAAATATCATTATTTAATCAGTGGGATAGGATGTTAATCCAGAAAATGCAAGATATGGACACAAGTGAAGTGCACTGCTCTTGGGAAATGAAAGTCCTCCCCCAGCTGCTCCAGGCATTTGGGCCTGGACCCACACATGAGATCCTCTAGATCTAACAGACCATAACAAATCAGGGGCTCTATAGAGGAATAATCGAATCAAGGGCTGTGAGAGGGATTTGTACGTCTCTGTTGAATAAATCATATACCTTTTCGCTATCAAGTGCTCTTCAAGCTAATAATGAAGCCTGAGTTTTCAGAGGGAGAGACCAAGAGACCCATGGTTTCCAAAGATCAACCATAAGCATTGTGTGTAAATCAGAGCAGATTTAACCTCTAACCATAACGCTCCTTCCGTATTTATAACCAGTACATAAGTTGGTCCATGAAGACCGCCAAGTAGTAATCTCTAATGACCATTAGTCCCATACCTTTAACCATTCTATGTTTAATCAGTTGGGAGTGTGAACATCCTGGTCTTTTGGCCTTCCAGATCTCTGAAGTAGGGCTGACAAGGATATTGTATAAGAGCTTGCAAGGGGAGATGGGGAGTACCCTGAAAATATATATAATTTGAGACAGAATTGTCATCTAAATGATGTCAGTCTGCCAGACCAGGAGAGGTCAAATTGTGACAGATGCTTGAGTTCTGATTGCACTTTGGCTATAAGGGGCATGAAGTTAGAGGCTACAAGAGAGGCCATTGTGGGTGTAATGCCCCGTACACACGGTCGGACTTTGTTCAGACATTCCGACAACAAAATCCTAGGATTTTTTCCGACGGATGTTGGCTCAAACTTGTTTTGCCTACACACGGTCGCACAAAGTTGACGGAATTTCCGATTGACAACCACGCGGTCACGTACACCACGTACGACGAGACTAGAAAAGGCCGGTTCAGAACCAAGCGCGGCACCCTTTGGGCTCCTTTTGCTAATCTCGTGTTAGTAAAAGTTTGGTGAGAGACGATTCGCGCTTTTTCAGACTCGTGGCTTTCAGATCGTTTTCTGCCATTCAGTTTGTGCTTGTGGGTTTGTATCTGCTCTTCAGTGCGTGCAAGCAAGTTCCGCATGACTTTAAGTAGTCATTGTATTCTTGTTCGTTCGTTACTGGTTTTCAGGTTGCTCTTCACAGGCCTTGCTGTTCTTCAGTGCGTTCTGTTACTTCGTTCTGAGCAGCCGACCGTTTTCTAGCCATGTTTCGTATGCGTACTCCTCGTAGAGTTCGTGCTGTGTGGGGGCTTGGTGTTGGGATCCTGACCTTGACACAAGTCCAGTCCATGAACAGGGTGGGGAGGAGTTCATGGACCAAGAATTGGTTGCTTCAGTGTGACCAGTTCTCTCATATGCCTTTGTTCCGTGAGATCCGTGAGAAATATCCTGATGATTTCAGGAACTTTCTCAGGATGACGGACCCCGTATTTCACCGTTTGTTGGCTTCGCTGACCCCCTATATCAGCAGGCAGGATACCTGCATGAGGCAAGCCATCACTCCGGAGCAGAGGTTGGTCGCTACCCTGCGGTATTTGGCCACAGGGAGAAGCCTGCAGGACCTCAAGTTCTCGACAGGCATCTCCCCCCAGGCTCTTCTTTGTGGACATTTACTGCTTGTGTTTGTTTGAGCTGACCCTGACAGAAATGTGTGGAGTGCAGAAAATGTCGTGATTGTGTAACCTTACAAAGCACTGTTGGCTGTTATTTACTAAATGCAAAGACACTTTTCACTACAAGTGCACTTGCAACTGCACTGAAACTGCACTTGTAGTGCAAAGTGGATTTGCCCTTAGGAAATTACCCCCATTTTCTCATAAAACAACAATTACATCACCCCAAAAGTGTTGTAGTGTTGAGACAATAATCCACACATTCTTGATTAACAATCTTTTTAATACCTGCACAATCACATGTGCATTTACCAAAGGTTTTTAAAACAAACCAACATGTTTGTTGTATAACAATTTTTGCAGTAGCATTATCAAAAATCGAAATGTCCATTTCAGATAAAACAGGCCTGTGTAAAACCAACAAGAAAGCCAAAAAACTTGAACTTACAAAGTTCACATTAGGTAAAACCTGAAGGCTATATCAGACATCAGTATTTAGGAACTGGGTTTGATATAGCGTTCAGATGGGGGGAAATCACCCCTGGAAAAGCCAAATTTGGAAGATGCACACCAATTTACGAATATCAACATGTGCTATCTGCCATCAGGGGGGATCAAGGGAGGTGTTTTGGGGGAGCAAGCCCTTCCTCACCGCTACTTTATAATTGAGGAAGGGGTTGCACCCCCAAAACGCGTCCATTGATCTCCCGTGATGGCAGATAGCACATGTTGGCACACTGTGTGCATCCTCCAAATTTGGCTTTTCGCACATTGTAGCACACAAAAGAAGATTTGGAGGGGCTTTAAACTCGCCCCAAAACATCATTGATGTTTTTATATTTTGGAATAACATCATTGATGTTTTGCTTGATGTTTTCCAATTGTAAATTACACCCCATGATCTCCCCGATCAGGATCTGGGCACTTTTGGATGTGAAAGGATCTTCATCCACAACCTCACGATCACCTAAAAAGAGAGGAACCCCAAAATAAATTTGGTTTCAAAAAAATGCTGCCATCCATCTCTTATCTGAGCCTGTGGTTGCAGACACTCACCTGTTGTGGTGACTAGTTCCACCACGTCTTCTTCCTCCTGCTCAGCTTGTGTTGGGGGGATTTCCCCTTCTTCCGGGGGGGGGGGCTCTGGTCTCCTCGGATGAGGGGTGTCCTCCGAGTCTTTTCTCCCCTATGTAAAACAAAAATGGTATAATTAGCACACAGATATTTGATGGCAGAACTATAAAGATGAAACATTGCTTGGAAGTGAGGCACAATTGTCTGTTTTAGCAGAGTTCCAAGATGCAGCTTTTTTAATGCCCTTTGTCAAGCTGCAATACTTTACCTGTTTGGTACAAGCTTCACAGATAGAGACCCCCCTATAGTATACACTGGAGCACCTGTGTGGCCCCCCTAATAAAAATGGTGTTCTGGGGTCCCACACTAGTGCTCCAGTGTCCAGATGTGAAAACAGCTGCTGAGTGTCCTCTCCTTACACACAATCTAGTTTGCATTTCATTCTAGTAACAAACCCATCTACACAACCCAATTCTTTGAAGACAAATATAGGGCGTCAAAATGGTGGCCAAATGCATATGGCCTAAACAATGGTATTTTATCGTCTGAAATTAAAATGTGTGATCCGAACGAATAATGTGCCCATGAACATGAAAGTTGCCATTTTAAACTGTACAACAGTTCCTAAAAGCACATGGAGCAGCACGAACGTAATAAACACAAGAACAATAGGAACACAGCACAACTACTTACTTTTTTGCAGCACTCTCCGGATCTTTCTGTACTGCTCATGTTCTCGTAATTTCAGGTCCAACCACCGCTTCCTGAGCTGATCTTTCGACCGTCGTACCCCGAATTTCCGGTGCAGACTCCTGACCACTTTCGCCATGATCTTGGCATTTCGGAAATTGTGGTTGGGGTAAGGCCCATACTTTCCATCATAGTCGGCCTTCTTCAGGATGTCCACCATCTCCAACATCTCCCCAAAGGACATATTTGAGTCCTTTAATCTCCTTCTGGATCGGGACGTTTCAGGCTCCGGCCTTTCCTCCTCCTCCTCCTCCTCGTTGCTGTAATTAGCACGATCCTGCTGTCTATCCGCCATGTGCTCTTCCTCCACTGCGCCGAATGAAAAGGGGCGGGGAATAGAATAGAAAGAACGTCAGGGGCGGGCGGAGTTATACGCATGCGCAGTGTGTATAAATCGTAACGCGCGCACATCTTACGTACGATCTGTGAGCGGAGGAAGGGGCATCGGAGACGCCGATCGTGCTAACGAAGGTAGGATCTACACTTGGGCCTATACTGCTTCGAAATGGAAGCCTATATTGTAACAAGATTAGGGGAGTTTGGCCTGACATTAGGGTTTGTCTTGTGTTGTGTCTTGCAGAGAAAATGGATGTGTTCAACGACCACAATTTCCTGCCCCTGTTTATTGACAAGTACAGGGAGCTGCCCTGTCTGTGGCAAGTGAGACACCCCCACTATAATCACAAACAGAAGAGGCAGGCAGCGCTGGAGAAACTGCTGGAGTTGGTGAAGCCGGTGGTCCCCACAGCAACCATCCCTTATTTAAAAGCTAAAATTGGTGGCCTTAGGAGCACATATCTTAGGGAGCGCAAGAAGGTCACAGATTCCCAGAGGTCCGGAGCTGCAGCAGATGACGTTTATGTCCCCAGGCTGTGGTACTATGAGAGACTGCGATTTCTGTCAGACCACACTGAAGTCAGGGAATCCCTCTCTACTCTTCCTTCCACTCTTCCTTCCATCCCAGCTGAGGCTTCCGATGTCCAAACTGGGCCTTCCAGCCAGGAAGAAGTGGAGGAGCCCAGCTGGAGTCAGGTATAGCATTCTTCTACAGATTTCTGGCCAATAAATAAATGATGTTTACTAGATGTTATTATTGATCATTAATTGCTGATTCAAAAAAGTGTTTTACATATCAATAGACAGTAGTGGGCACCCAAAATTGGGACAAGAATGAAAAATGCTGGGCTCAGAAGGATAGTCTGTTATATTTGTTAACATTCAATTTGCAGCAGTCAGGAGGTGAAAATTGTGTGTGATTGATTGAAAAAATACTAAAACTATGTCCCTTTTTCATACACAGGAAGACCTCAGCCAGGAGGAGGCTGTGGAATGTGGCAGTCAGGAGGAGGCGGGGATTATTAGTGTCAGCCAGGAGGAGGCGGGGGTTAGTGTCAGCCAGGAGGAGCGGGGCTAAGTGTCAGCCAAGAGAAGCCTGGGACAAGTCGCAGCCTGACTGAGTCTCAGGTTCCTCCCCTCCACCTGCCATACAAAAGGGCCAGGAAGGCCACTCCCAGTCCTGTGCAGGATTCAGCATACAGGCTGATCCAGGAGGCTTCGGCGTCCCTCAGAGCCTTCCCCAGTCCTGAAGAGGCCTTTGCCTGCATGGCTGCCACCAAATTGCTGGGCATGCAGGAGGGCCAACGCAAGATCTCTGAGGACATGATTTATAAAGTCCTACGTAAGGGGGAGACTGGGGAACTGACACACAAGACGGATGTCATTGAGATGGACGATCCTCCTCCTCCTCCTGCTGCCACAACTAGACCACCACAGCCAAAGGCTGGAAGGAAGCGTGGAAGGAAGACCAAAGAGTGATGACCCTGGGTTCAGTCTGGTCTGACAGAAGATGCAGTCTCTCGTATGACCACAGCCTGGGGACACAGATGTCATCTGCTGCTTTCCGGATCTCTGGGACTTCTGGACCAGACTGCCCTCCCTTAGATATGGACTCCTCAGGCCACCAATTTTGCTTTTAAATAATTGATGTCTGCCCTGGGGGTCCAAGACTTCACCCACTTCTGCAGTTTCTCCAGCGTTGCCTCCCTCTTTGTTTATAGTTGTGACCCCTTAATAAAAATTTTTTCGGTAAATTCTACTCTCCTGTGTGTGTTTTCATCCAAAAAGGACAGTTTGTTGGTGACGATTCAGGTCCATTTCTAACATAAAATGTGAAATTAACAAGGGACAACAACACCAAACAATCTCCTACAGATTAAATAGAACAACATATCAATGGTGTTGTGGGAACTTGTCACAAAAAACACACAAACATTTTCGGGAGTACAAATCAAAATCACCAAAAAAAAAAAAATTAAAAAAGAGAAACACAAAAAAAGATTCTACATTAAAGTCAAAAAAAAAAAAAAATATGTTGTCAGATGTGAGAGATCAAAATATATTGAGGGAATCCCGATAAATAGTAACGAAAGAAGTTTGTGAGAAGTGTGTGTGAATATGAGCATCAAAACTAATATATTCTTGGCACATTATAAAGAAGAAGAGAGTGCGCTGTATTAAACCATTTTGAACATTGCAGCGTGACGAAAGTGCTGTATCCATTGCGAACGTTAAGTTTACCAGAACGAGCTGTCCCGTGTCGGAATTTCTTCTGAGCATGCGTGGCACTTTGTGCGTCGGAACAGGCCACACGCGATCGAATTTTGTTGTCGGAAAATTTTATCTCCTGCTGTCCAACTTTGTATGTCAGAAAATCCGATGGAAAATGTTCGATGGAGCCCACACACGGTCGGAATTTCCGACAACACGCTCCGATCGCACATTGTCCATCGGAAAATCCAACCGTGTGTACGGGGCATAAGAGTGAAGAGTGCCTAGGTATGTTATAACTTGCCTACTCCATGTGTACAGCAGTTGCTATACCATTCTATTCTTAGTGGTAAAGCCAATACCAAGGTCAAGAATTAAAGACTTTGTGAAATTTACCTTATAGTAGTATACATGGATAAATTGAGTCAAAATCTGGAGAACTTGTGGTAAAGAGACCATAGGGCTGGTCCAAAAAAGGGATTACATTGTCAGCAAACAGATTAATTCTATGGGTCTGTCACGAAACTGGAATCCAGTAATGATCTCTGACCACCTCCAATAGTGATTCAATCATGAGGTTGAATATAGTGGAGGGGAAGGGACATCCTTGCCATGTGCTATTTGAAATTGGGAAATGCTTGGATAGAAGGCTGGAGGTGTAGACTTGAGCAGATGGGTTCAAGTATATCGCCAATATGGCAGAGAAAATATTGTCCTGGAATCCAAATGTGGAGAGAGCCCTGAACGAATAGGTCCAATGAACTCTATTGAACACCTTCTCTGCATCAGTGTAAAGAAGCAGAGAAGGTGTCTGATTCCTCTCTGCATAATGTATGTTATTGAAAATTCTCGGGGTAGCATTGAATGTCTGCCTCTCTTTAATAAAGCCCATTTGATCATGTTGTTTCCAAAAAAGTCATAATGTCTATCAGGAATCTGGCCAGCATCTTTATGTAGATTTTTATGTCCATATTCAAAAGTGAAATTGGACGAGGTTGGCAGGTGTCGTAGGGTCTTTACCAGGCTTTTCGAGGATGACAATATATGCTCTCAATATATGCTACTTATATAGCGCCGTCAATTTACGCAGCGCTTTACATATACATTCTACATTCACACCAGTCCCTACCCTCAAGAAGCTTACAATCTAAGGTCCCTAACTCACATTCATACATACTAGGGACAATTTAGACAGGATCCAATTGACCTACCAGCATGTCTTTGGAGTGTGGGAGGAAACCGGAGTACCCGGAGGAAACACGCGCAGGCACAGGGAGAACATGCAAACTCCAAGCAGGTAGTGTTGTGGTTGGGATTCGAACCAGCAACCCTTCTTGCTGCTAGGCGAAAGTGCTACCCACTACACCACTGTGCCGCCCTTTAGAAGCTGACTAACATCTATTAGATCAGGTGATAGGATCGATTTGAATATTTTATAATAAAAGCTGCCAGGGCCCAGGGACTTGCCATTAGGCAGGTATTCTATGGTTTTGGTTATTCCTAAAGCCGAAAATAGGTTCCTTAAATTTAAGTTTCTCCATAGATGGGTTAGGAAGGTGGATAGAAAGGTGCAAGGTGGATAGAAAGTTTTCGATGTCAGAGTCAAATGCTGGCACCTCCAAACATCATTCATTTCTTCTGTGTGAAACAGATGCCTTAAAGAAATAGAACAACCTTTGGTTGGGGAACTATAATCTGGGTGGGGGTCCTCCATGAGATTAAAGCCTCCACACCTAGGAAAATGACCATACTTAAAGTGGAGTTCCACCCACTTTTACAACTCTTCAGCATCCCTCACTAAACTGTGCACTGTAAACAAATTGGATATTTTTTTTATTTTTTTTCTCAGCACCTACTGTATATCTGCTATATTCATTTTTCACTTCCTCCTCCCTGGCCGCGGCCCATCACATCATTTCCTGTTTGCAATGCCTTCTGGGAAGGGGCGGCAACTTCCTCTGACACTGCAGTTGCTATGGAAACTGGACCTGAAACCTATTACACTGCTTGTGCTGCACTGAGCATGTGCGAGATCTGCAAGGATGAGATCCAGGAAGAAATACAGTCTGGCTTCAGATGCCCAGACTTAAGATGGCCACGGCCTGCTGTAAGTTTATAAAATAACAAACTACTGCTATAAACTAACAAAACAGACCTTAGTTTACAGACTAACTTTACTAGACTACATTAAGCTTGTGTATTATAGGGGTATTTTTATTCAAAAAGTATAATTTCGGCCGGAACACCACTTTAACAGATGCCACAACTTTAAACACTTTGAAGCGAAGCAAAGTTGGTGTGACTTGGGTGCATAATAGCTATTAAGTTATAAGGCTTAGCATTCATATCACAGGTAAGAATTGTGAACCATCTAGGATGGAGTCTTTCAGTTGGAAGGAGACAGAGTTCTGAATTGCCAGGTGTGCACCTATTTTCTTCTCAGATGCACAGGTCAGGGAGACAAGCCAGACTTACTTATGAGAACACTTAGGTATTGTATTGGCCTGAAAGTGGGTCTCCTGGACACATAGGATGTCAGCTTTCGACGTACATGCTTCTCTTCACATAGAGAAGCATTTTTCAGGTCTCTGGCATTTAAAGACAAAAACTTGAGCGACATTGCACAGTATAATCATGATGAAAAGCAATAGTATGGAAGGGACGTTCACGTGGGACCCATTGGGGTCAGGGGGGATCCAACCAGTAGGCAAGAGGCATCTCATTGAGCATAAGGCACTGCATTGCTAGTGTATGGCATGCAGGATCATCATAACACACACTGTGGTATTTCTTAAGGAACAGAAGAACAGGGCCATAGAGGTAGCATCTATTGTGGAGGCAGAAACAGTATGAGAAAAAAACTAAACAAAATCAAAAAGGTAACATGCAATACAGAGGAGAACAGCGACTCAGGAGGGGGAAACAGAGGGGAAACAAAGGAAGACGGTCATCACTCTTTAGAGCCAGGGAGTAGAATGGATGGTTGAGGAATGGGGAAAGAGTTCAGGAGCCTCCAGTAGTGTGTTTTTTGGAGGAGGGCTTATGGGATACTACTTGCCAGTCCGCATTCGGAACAGATGGGTGCATGGAGGGTTGTGGAGCCCCTAGACCTTCACCGTTGGTAGACACTGAGGTGGTGACAGCATTGTAGGTGATGTGGAGCGTAGCAGGATATATCCACCTGTGCGCAATGTTGTGGTTCCTCAATGATTAAGTAATCATAGCAAAGTTCCGCTACCACTTCAGGTTATGCTGAAACAGGTCCGGAAGTAGCTGTAGCATGGAAAACTGTTCTGATGATGAAACATGGCTTTTCCTTCACGTGGTAAAAATGCACTCTCAAAAGAACATCCCTAGGGACGTCCGAGGGTAGGAAGGAAGGCTTTGGCATGCAATGTACCCTGTCGACAGTGAGCTCGTAAGCAGAGAGCAATGCAGAGAGCAATGGCAGAAAATGGCAATGGCAATGGCAGAAAAGATGCAAAAAGATCATGGACATATTGCTGCAAGCCACTATCTTCAGTTTACACTATCCTCTCTGTTTAATAATGTAAGGTTCCCCAGTGTCTGTGCTTTGTAAAAAAAATGCAGCTATATACCTGATTTCAGAGCGCCGCTCAGCGCTCATGTGTACGGCTTCCTGTCTCCTTTCCTCTCTTAACCTGACAGAGGAAGCGGGCAGGGCCGAGAATCCCCTGCTGACGTCAGGAACAGCCAGGTATTTCAGGTGATACAGGGGACCAAATTATACAGCACAAGCACTGTGCTGTTATGCATGCTTTAGGGAAACAGGATTCATTTTTGTTTTTTAGGGTAACAAACACTTTATTGTTATTCCTTCTGGATCTGCCCTCCAGGTCTGCAACTTGAGCTTTAAGGCATGATATTTCTCACCATCTGTGCTGTGTAGGCGTCAACCAGGGTATTGAAAGATGAGGCATAGTCACCTATTGTGTTTTCCACGTGGTCTAGTCTGTCTCCCAGATGTTGTACTTCAGCTTTAAATTGGTTCATGCATGAAACTATATCAGAGTGCAACGAGGCCCTCATGGACACAAGCATCTCTTTCAGCATTGTATCTGATACAGATTGCCCAAGTGTAGAAAAATGCAGCAAAGGGTTTTGAGTAAGAGGCAGAGGCAGGGCCTCCATCAGGATCAGGACCCACCTCCATGTCAGATTGCTAATCCAAGCCATTCTGGGAGTCCTGGCAGGGTTTAGACTTCACTGGGCTTGTAGTAGAGGGAGTAGATGTGCCAGAGAAGGGTCTGCTGCTTAAGGTGGAGCTCAGATCTCAAGCGGCCATATTAGAGTGCAGTCTCCAGGCCCACATATGTGTGCGATTTTTTCATAATATTTTCATTTAATATTTGACATTTAAAAAGATATTTTGCATTTACTAAATTTAACTTAGTTGTTTTTGATATGCCATGTGTGTCATGTGAAAGCAGCGTCCCTTTGACTGATATTCCAGTCACCTTTATTCTTTTGTATTAATACATATGCTGCAAGGGCTGTACTGACTTAGTGAGTTGGCATATTTCTACAGCATAAACCATTTTACCTCTTTATTTGCAATAAAACTGACAGTGGTTCTAATTCTTCTCCACTGTATCTATTTCATTGAATATCACATCATAAAATAAAATACCAAATGTTTTCATGAGATAAATATCTCACACTTTGATGAAATAGCTCATGCTTTATTTTTTCAGCTATTGCAAGAAAAATTTAAGCTATTTTATTTCAGATTTTAAAGAGGAAAATACAGTATCTAGCCCCATGTAGCTTAAAAAAAAGAAGTAAAAAAAAAAGCATGGGCACCTAAAGGTGAACATATATACAGTATCTCACAAAAGTGAGTACACCCCTCACATTTTTGTAAATAATTTATTATATCTTTTCATGTGTCAACACTGAAGAAATGACACTTTGCTACAATGTAAAGTAGTGAGTGTATAGCTTGTATAGCAGTGTAAATTTGCTGTCCCCTCAAAATAACTCAACACACAGCCATTAATGTCTAAACCGCTGGCAAAAAAAGTGAGTACACCCCTAAGTGAAAATGTCCAAATTGGGCCCAAAGTGTCAATATTTTGTGGGGCCACCATTATTTTCCAGCACTGCCTTAACCCTTTTGGGCATGGAGTTCACCAGAGCTTCACAGGTTGCCACTGGAGTCCACTTCCACTCCTCCATCACAACATCACGGAGCTGGTGGAGACCTTGCTCTCCTCCACCTTCCATTTGAGGAAGCCCCACAGATGCTCAATAGGGTTTAGGTCTGAAGACATGCTTGGCCAGTCCATCACCTTTACCCTCAGCTTCTTTAGCAAGGCATTGGTCATCTTGGAAGTGTGTTTGGGGTCATTATCATGTTGGAATACTGCTCTGCGGCCCAGTCTCCGAAGGGAGGGGATCATGCTCTGCTTCAGTATCATGGTACATGTTGGCATTCATGGTTACCTCAAGGAACTGTAGCTCCCCAGTGCCAGTAGCACTTATGCAGCCCCAGACCATGACACTCCCACCACCATGCTTGACTGTAGGCAAGACACACTTGACTTTGTACTCCTCACCTGGTTGCCGCCACACACGCTTGACATCATCTGAACCAAATAAGTTTATCTTGGTCTAATCAGACCACAGGACATGGTTCCAGTAATCCATGTCCTTAGTCTGCTTGTCTTCAGCAAACTGTCTTTCTTGTGCATCATCTTTAGAAGAGGCTTCCTTCTGGGATGAAAGTCATGCAGACCAATTTGATGCAGTGTGTGGCGTATGGTCTAAACACTGACAGGCTAACCCCCCACCCCTTCAACCTCTGCAGCAATGCTGGCAGCACTCATACGTCTATTTCCCAAAGACAACCTCTGAATATGACGCTGAGCATGTGCACTGAACTTCTTTGGTCGACCATGGTGAGGCCAGTTCTGAGTGGAACCCGTCCTGTTAAATCGCTGTATGGTCTTGGCCACCATGCTGCAGCTAAGTTTCAGGGTCTTGGCAATCTTCTTATAGCCTGGGCCATCTTTATGTAGAGCAACAATTATTTTTTTCAGATCCTCAGAGAGTTCTTTGCCATGAGATGCCATGTTGAACTTCCACTGACCAGTATGAGAGAGTGAGAGCGATAACACCAAATTTAACATACCTGCTCCCCATTCACACCTGAGACCTTGTAACACTAATGAGTCACATGACACCGGGGAGAGAAAATGACTAATTGGGTCCAATTTTGACATTTTCACTTAGGGTGTACTAGCGGTGTTGCCAGCGGTTTAGACATTAATGGCTGTGTGTTGAGTTATTTTGAGGGGACAGCAAATTTACACTGTTATACAAGCTGTACACTCACTACTTTGCATTGTAGCAAAGTGTAATTTCTTCAGTGTTGTCATATGAAAAGATATAATAAAATATTTACAAAAATGTGAGGGGTACACTTTCTTTTGTGAGATACTGTACACCAGCTTTCCTTGTCCCAATAGGCAACTTTCTGCCACTTCCTGTTAGTGACAGAAATTGCCTGTTCTCTCCTATTGCAAACACATTCCCATTGGCTAACGCAGCAGACCATCATAGTGATGAGTCAGTTGCAGTAGGGGTAAAAGGTAAATTATGAAATTGGAAATGTCCTAGCATGCAGACTTAGAGGGGGCAATAAAAGGTCCTGTAGGTATGTGCAGTATATACATTTTAATGATCTCAGAAGCTTCTTAAACTGATGTCAAACTGATGCCATCAACACAAGTCCAAAGTCTGTCGACACTGGCAAATTATTTCCTCATAATCTTTGAAAAAAGTGTCTGTATTACAAAAAGCAACAGCACAGCCACTTGCTTTTAGTTTTTCATATAGTCTGGTCATACACAGCGAGAGTTAAAGTGGTTATAAGCTCAAAGGTGCCAAATTGTTTTAGCATCCATGTCTTTGCTCTTTTAGCTGTGCAGTGTGGTTATTTTTTTAATTGTAAACAACTTTTTTTGTAGTTTGCAATAGTATTCACATGTCCTCTCTCCTCTCCTTATCCCGAGCCAAGAGAGCCAAGTAGGAGGGGCCCAGATTTCCTTCTGACATATGTAAGATACATCAGAAGAGGAATCTGTGCTCTCTGACCCTGTGTCCATATAGTGCCGATTGGCGCTGCGCCGGTTACATGATTAGAAAAAAAAAACATTTTAGTCAATGAAGGCTGAAGGAGAGGGGAAGGATGGGGAGTGGAGGAGATCATGTTCTCAATGCTGGCTATGGAACTGACAGGAAGAGGGAGGGGAGGAGGGGGAAGATGCAGAGACACACAGGGGTGAGCTGCAATGACGGAGGCACTTAAACTGACCACGTTTTCATGGCTCAGCAGCCATGATAAACGTGGTCAGCTCTCAGAGAGGAAGTCAGGACTAGGCATGATCAACCACATACTGTAGAAGATAGAAAGGGGCAATTGAAAAAGGAAAAGCACTATGCTACAGCTTGTACCTTAAAGGGACATGAGCATATTTTTTAGGGGGTAACAATCACTTTAAGGCAACAAAAAAAATCTGCAAAATGTACAAAATCCTTGAAAGACTGCATTGCAGGCTGATGGTATTTTAGCGGGAAGGGGATCTGGCTGGCTAGAACATCATATCCAATATTCTTTCATGAGCCTTATGCAATATGCACCAACCTGTAAATGTGCAAGTAGGGTGAAGTGATATTCTGCTGGAGGACAAAATGATTAAGGCCTCTGGTGTAAATACTTTTATCTAATAATAATATTTTTACAAATTGTAAATTAAATTGTATAATTCAGATACAAAATATTGCATAGGCATGGAGGTGTTCCTTGTTGCAAAGCATGCAATCATTCTCTGACTATTATCTAACAATAGCTTTAGAATATTTCTTATAAGTTAATTTTTTAGGTGAAACACTATTCTGTTTCCTCTACTGTCCTCATAAACACTAGCCTATACTTACCTATTCTGTAGCCACTCTGGTCTGGTCACATGATTGTGTCCCAGCACAGGCTTCAGTGTAGAGGAGAGACAGCGACAATGGCTGTCCCTCCCCTACACTGAAGCTGACACTGGAGCCTGATCATGTGACTGGACTGGAGTGACTACAGAGTAAGTAAATTCTTGGATTGCAAGCATTGCAAGCATAATTTGTTTCAGAAACATGCTTGTAATCCAGAGCGCTTGCATATCAAAGCACATTTCCCCATAAGAAATAACGGAAACTCCGAAGATTTGTTCCACAACCATGTATTCAGTCCTTCAGTTTATAGTCCATATAAAAAGATTATAGCAATGTGACCAGGTTGTGTAACCATAAAATGTCCATCCACAAATTGAAGCCTCCACAAGGGGGTTAGAAGCAAAATCCAGCAGGAGCTAAAGAGTATAAAAGGGAACAGAGGCACCTCTAAGTGTAGCAATATGGTGACATTGAATAAAGGTCCAACATTTAGCAACTCTCATGGTTGATGATTAAAACAGGCACATCTAAGTATGCAAGCATCTGGGGTAAAGCTGTCCACATAGACCATCCTCCGCACCGCTGGCTTTTACTTCTGTCAGTCTGCAATCGTGACCGGGAAGACTACCCTGCAGTAGAGCGATCTGAAAGCGAGGCTTGAAGCGATCATGGAGTGCAGTGTGGAAGGGATGATGTCGATGGCGGTATGGAGGACTATGTGGACAGCTTTACCCCGGATGCTTGCATACTTAGATGTGCCTGTTTTACGCATCGACCATGCGAGTTGCTAAATGTTGTACCTTCATTAAATGTAATCATATTGCTACACTTAGAAGCACCTCTCTTCTCTTTTATACTCAGTTGTGACGCTATTTGTATATCAAGACATCACTCATTTATCAAGTCAAACTTTATAAAAAAAATGTAGCTTGTCTTGCTACACTCTCAGACCAAGTTACTCTCAAACCAAGGTTTTACTGTATAGGCATCCTTTCTTTCACAGGGTAGACATAATAGTCTTAGAATGGTGGTGGAAATAGGTTTACCTGGTAAGTCACACTCCGCATCCTCCACCCTTCTAGCAGGGGTTTGACTGGCTTCCACTGCTGTGAGACCGGGACGTGGAGAAGTGATGCTGCAGCTGAGACAGCTCTGGATTGTTTTGAGAGGAGCCAGTTAAATGTTTAGGGGTGAGAAGAACAGATAATGGAGTGTTTTTTTACCTAAATGCATAAAAAAAACTTTTAGACTTAGAACCACTTTAAACCCTTACTGCCTGTTGCAGAGTTCTAATATTAAATGTGATACCATGGCAAACACATGCAAACATAACATAAATGCACCTCAAAAGTCCTTATGCACTAAGTCTCATAAAACCAGAGCCACTATTTTCCCTCTGAACTTGGGGCTCAGAAAACATGGAGTACCCTGTTTTATCACATATATTATGGTAACGGATATATATTTGGTTGCTGTAGTATTTGAAAATGTTTTCCTTCTATTTTACATTGTAAGTATGTTTACCTACTTTTAATGGACACAAATGACAAAAAGATTATTTACCAAAATTAAAGACGACTTTTCAATTACAAAAAATCATTTAAGCAGCTGTGTTATCTAAACAAATGCCTGACATGTTTATGTGAATATTCCAATGCCATCAGTAGACAGCCATAGGATCAGCAACATTTCCATAATACACAGGATGCTTCAGTAGGCTTTTACAAGCATAATGAAAGATAATTAATAACAATTGTAAACTTATTTCTCTGCTCTCGTTTTCAGTAACCAATGTGTCAAAAATATAGAGAATTGAGGAGCTACATTTTAACCACCACTCTCATTTTAATAACTGTGTTAGAAGGCTCTAATTTTACTGTCATTTGTAGGATCTCCATAGGTCTTTTATCATGTCTGTGCACTAATCAGCTAGGGCATTCCATTGTGAAACCACAATGTGTGCCTATTTACATATTTTCTTTTTATGTTTTTGTAAACTGAACCCATAACTGTTAGACATATGTATAAATATGAATATTCTGTTTTTATTTAATATAACTCTTCAATCTGGTGTATAAAATATTTAGATTTCCACCTTTTGTTAGCTATACTTTTTTTGGTTGAACTTCTGCGGTGGGTTGTCAGCAGAGGCAGAAGTCACCTTAAAGAGGACCTCTCACTGTCGGTCTAGAGCAAAATTTAAACTTTACCTGAAATGATCATCAATGTGCAAGGTTACCTGTGAAGAATTTATATTTGCTACTTTTTTATAGCTTTACTTACTAGCCACCTGAAGTCTGCTAGTAGCTGATGTGCCAAATGTCTGACCTCACACATTGTGTATTTAAAAGATGTGAGACATTGATTACATTTGGGCTGTTGATAGGTCAGCAGTTGTCAACTTACATTTGTTCAGCTTGGTTACATCTAAACCTTCATAGCCAGGGGGCTGTTGACGACGCAGAAATTCAACGGTCTCCTTTGGGTGCTGCTCAAGCAACTTGCTCAGCACCTCTACCATACAGATGACATCTTTTTTGTTTTTAAATGAAGGTGTTCTCTAACTGGCCAAGACAGAGATCATGACATCACCTACCTCTCCTCTCCACCCTGTCTAAAATACAAGACAATCTTAGAATGGCAAAGTTGCCAAACAGGCAACCATCTTTGTTCAATATACAGAAGGCAAGTCTTTCAAGCAGCACCCAGAAGAGACCAGTGCTTCCTGTGTGTAGTTTAGAAAAACCAAAAATATTGCACTTGTGTCAATATCAAAACAAACTAAAGCTGCATACAGAATTGAGATATTTATCACACAAAAGTGAAATAAAAAATTAAAAGTGTTGCGCTAAACGTATAATAAAATGGTGGAAGTGTTAAAATTAGTCCAAGTACCAAACTATAACAGAATACAAAGTCCCATAAGGGTGATGAGAAAAAGTGGACTATCTTGAATTCAGGAATCAGAGATTAGACTAATTAAACTCCCTCTAATGTACAGGTCCACTGCCACCAAGGATAGGATGTATTATTACCAAAAAAACAGGATCTCCTGTTAGGAAGATCCAACACGCTTTGGGAGAAATCCTGTTATGCAGCACTCCAGCAAGGCTCTTAGAAGAGGCAGTGAGGTCCCCTCATTATAACGTCCAGCAGGGGTCACGGAAGAGGCGGTGGAAAAAATACTCAACACCATCCACATCCTCAACAGTATCTCTGGGTAGGTAAAATGGCATCTGCCTCTACTTCTAAATAACAAGATGACGTGAACGTGTTACTCCACCCTACGCATTTTGTCACTAAAGGACTTCTCCTGGGGCTCGACGAAACACATAGGGCAGACTTACATGTTAACGTCATCGCGTTGCCTGGAAGTAGAGGCAGACCCCATTTGTATATGCATCAGTTTACCTGGTTTTAACCTTTTTCCTTATTAGTATGATTTATTATAATCTGTACTTTGTCAGTGTGACCACATTAGACCATACTAAATTATTGATATCAGTGCACACCTGCCATGTCTGTATCTCATAGTGTAAGGCTCTATGCACACTAGCGGTTTTTATTAATTCAAAAAACGCTAGGAAGAAACACTGGATGAAAAATGCTGATAATACTGTTTTTGTGCCATTTTGTAGTAGGATTTTAGTAGCTTTTAGAAGTTTTTAGGAGCTTTTAGGAGAATTAGCATTTTACAGTACAAGAAGAAAAAAATAGATTTTTAAAACAGCTTACCTGTAAAATCCTTTTCTTGGAGTACATCACGTGACACAGAGCACCATAATAATGACTATCTGGGTTATATGCTACCTTTAGGTGATTGGACACTGGCAACCAATAGTAAGATGGTTCCTCCCATATAACCCCTCCTATACAGGAAGTACCTTTAGTTTTGTAGCAAGCAATGAAGATCCCAGAAAAAGAGGGGAGGGACCTCTGTGTCCCGTGATGTACTCCAAGAAGAGGATTTTACAGGTAAGCTGTTTTAAAAATCCATTTTTCTTTATCGTACATCACGGGACACAGAGCACCATAATAATGACTATCTGGGATGTCCTAAAGCAATGCATTTGAGGGGAGGGAACATAGTATTCCTAGACCCCTTTTAGGCCCAAGACTTATAAAGCTGCTTGCAGCATGCTGTGGCCAAAAACAGTCTCCCTTTGAGACCTAACGTCCAGTTGGTAAAACCTGGTGAATGTATGAACCGAAGACCAAGCGGCCGCTTTGCAAACCTTAGCCATAGACACCTGTTGGCGCACTGCCCATGATGCACTAACTCCTCTAGTAGAGTGAGCTTTGAGATATCGAGGTGGAGCCTTGTGTTTCAACTCATAAGCCTGGATAATGACCTGGCGAATCCACCTAGAGATAGTTGAACTAGTTGCTGCCTGTCCCTTCTTAGGACCTTCTGGCAGAATGAAAAGAGAGTCAGCCTTCCGAAAAGGAGCTGCCATCTCTGAGTAAACCTTGACTGCTCTCACCACATCCAGTGAGTGAAGCGACCTTTCCTTCTTAGGCCTAGGGTTGGGAAAGAAGGAAGGTAAAATGATATCCTGATTCAAGTGAAAACTGGAAACCACTTTAGGTAAAAAATCTGGACGGGGTCGCATCACCACCTTGTCATGATGTACAAACAGAAAGGGTTTTTCACAAGAAAGGGCAGCCAATTCTGACACCCTTCTAGCCAAGATTATGGCCACCAAAAAGACCAATTTCTTAGTTAATAGGCTCAAAGGAATATGCCTAATAGGTTCAAAGGATTGACTCTGTAGCGCTGATAGCACCAAGTTCAAGTCCCAGGGGCATAAGGGCGGTTTAACCGGCGGCCTTAAGTGCAGCACCCCCTTGACGAAGGCCCGTACTAAGGAATGAGATGTGATTGGCCTCTGGAAAAAAAACGATAAGGCCGAAATTTGGCCCTTAATGGTCCCTAGAGATAGGTTTAAATCAATTCCTGTTTGAAGAAATGCAAGGACCCTCCCAATCATATACTTGCGAGGGTGCCATCTTCTCCTCTGGCAACAGGAAATGTACGATTTCCAGACCCTATGTTAAATACTTCTAGAAACTGGCTTTCTAGCATTTATCAGAGTAGACAGCACAGATCCCCTGATACCATGGTCTTTCAGTAATCTGGCTTCAATAGCCACGCCATCAAATTCAGCAACTGTAAAGAAGGAGGGTATATGGGACCTTGGGACAACAGGTCTGGATGGTATGGGAGGCACAATGGGTCCCCCACCGCCATTCTCACAATCTTTGAGTACCAGGACCTCCTGGGCCACCATGGGGCCATCAGAATTACTGTTTTCTGTTCCTCCTGTATCCTGCGTAACCGGTGCGGCAGCATCTGGATCAGAGGAAAAGCATAAAAAGCAGGGAATCACCAATGCATCTGTCCCTTCGGCAAGTGGATCCCTGGTCATGGATACAAAGCTGTCCACCTTGGCATTGAACCTGGATGCCAAGAGATTCACATCTGGCATCCCCCAATGCTGGCAGATTTGAAGGAAAACTTTGGGGTGAAGGGACCACTCTTCCGGTAACAATTGCTGACGACTTAGATAGTCTGCCCGCCAATTGTTCACACCTGGAATAAAGACTGCTGGCAGAAATGGCACGTGCCTCTCTGCCCAAGTCAATATATGATTTACATCCCTTTGGGCTGGCCGGCTCCGGGTGCCCCCTTGGTGGTTGATGTATGCCACAACCGTGGAGTTGTCGGACTGAACTCTGACTGAACGGACTGAACGGAAACCCCCGCAATCTGGACGTCCAGAATAGGAAAGCCAAGCGAGCTGCCCAGATTTCCAGCAGATTGATGGGCAAGGTCTTCTCTACTTGGGACCATCTTCCCTGTACGGAAACCTCTTCCATGACCGCTCCCCAGCCGAGATGGCTGGCGCCCATAGTCACCACCTTCCAGGTTACCGGCAAAAAAGATTTTCCTCCCTTCAAGTTATTAGTTTTTGACCACCAAGAGAGGTCCTGTTTCACCTGTAGGGATAGAGACATTGGATGATCCAAGGTTTGAACAGACCTGTTCCAAGCTTCCAGAATAGTTTTCTGGAACAACCTGGAGTGAAACTGCGCATAAGTAACTGCACTGAAAGATGACACCATCTTGCCCAGTAGCCTCATGCACAGACGAATTGACGGCCTTTCTACCCTTTTGACTTCCCTGACCAGCTCCACTATGGAGCTGATCTTTAAGGGAGGTAAAATAACCCTTTCCTGGGTTGTATCTAGGATTAGGCCTAGATACGTCAAGACCTGAACTGGACGAAGGGCCGATTTGTCCGTATTCAGAATCCAGCCTAGGAACTTCAGGAAACGAATGGTAGTTGTAACGTTTTCTACTAAGGTGGAGTAAGGCTGGTCCCTTAACAGAAGGTCGTAGAGATATCCTACCACCGAGATCTTTTGGGACCTTAGAAAAGCCAACACTGGAGCCAAAACCTTTGTGAAGACTCGAGGAGCCGTGGCTAGACCAAACGGAAGTGACACAAACTGGAAATGACACCCCTCTACTGCAAAGCGCAGAAATCGTTGATGTGAACCGAAAATCGGCACATGCAGGTACACATCCTTGATGTCTATGGATGCTAAAAAATCCTCTTTTCTGAAGGATGCGATTATTGAACGAACCGACTCCATACGGAAGGTTCGGACATTTAAAAAGGTATTGAGAGACCTGAGGTCCAGAATGGGCCTTACCTCCCCATTCGGCTTTGGCACTGGAAATAGGTTCGAAATAGGTTCGAAAAAATCTTTTTCTCTGGGTCCGATGGGATTCTGGATACCAGAAACCGATTTGGGGGAAAATCCTGGAACTCTATTTTGTAACCTTGTGTTATAGTGGAAATTACCCACCTGTCCTGAACCAATTTTACCCAAGCACCTGCGAACCGCCACAGTCTGCCCCCACTCGTGAGAGTGGGGGCGCCCCTTCACAAGGAGGACTTGGATATGGTTTTGGCTGGTTTCTGAGTTCAAGGTCTTTTTTGACCCTGAGGTTTCTTAAAGGCAGGTGGTTGAGGCCGTCGATACCTCTTGGGAGAAGAGGCGCTTGGCCCAGGAGCGTTGGGAATTTTAAAGGAGGGCTGCTTATTCCTTCTTTTAATTGGAAGCAACAAGCTCTTTCCTTCTGAGATCTTTTGGATATACTTATCCAGATCTTCTCCAAACGCTCATCATGAAAAGGAAAAGCCACAAGTAGCCTTTTGCATGGTATCTTGGCTGACCAGTTCTTTAGCCACAAGACCCTGCGCATATGTATTGAGAGTAGCGCAAAACGAGACATCTGCTGGATTGAGTCCTTTAATGCATCTACCGCAAAACATAAACGCAAGGAAGTTCTGACAATTCGTCAGAATATTCCTCCTGAACAGGCAGGTTCCTGACCAATCTTTTAAATCAGTTCTTCAAGGATTGACAAATACCAATAGCCACAACTGCCAGTTGCACTGCTGACCCAGCCACCGCAAAGGAGGCTTTTAGTAAGGATTCCAGCTTTTTATCCACTGGGTCTTTAAACCCTTGGGCATTATCCACTGGACAGGTTGAGCTTTTTTTCACTGATGAAATAGAAGCATCAACCAAAGGTGTATCCCACCTTTTTCTGAATGTTTCCTCCATAGGGTATAAAAAAGAAAACCTCTTTGGAGGCAAGTATATCCTGTCTGGGTGGTCCCAGTCAGCGTAAATCAGCTGCTCCAATAATGGATGCACAGGGAACACCTGGGAACCTTGCTGAGGTCGCAAGGATCCCAATGTAGAACAGGAAAGTCCCGGTCCCTGCACGGGGGGTAACTTAAATGCTGTTCTCACCATCTCAGCCAAAGACTGAATAAACAATTGTTGGGATTGTGAAGCCGACAATGGTTCTTCAGAACCTGCCACTGAGGACTCTTCAGCCTCTGCTTCCTCCTTTTCCCTTACGGCCACCTCCTCAAAATCCTATGCCCATTCAGGATCCAAATCACCAGGACCCAACTGTCTAAGGGAGTCCTGGTGCTCAAGTGACTCTGCACTGGGACCAGGCTCAGGAGAGGGAGAGCTATGCCATTTCTTCCCTCCCTGTGTTACTGAGGCAATCATACCCGCTATTTTGCCTTCAAGGCCAGCCAGGCCTTTTGCCTTCAAGGCCACCTGATGTTAAGTTGTCCATAGTAACATCGATGCAGGGATATTAGTGGTGGCCACTATACTTGACAAATGCAATGGCTCAGCCAGGCCAAAAGCCGCAGGTCTTTCAAGTGAGATTGATGCTGCAGTAGCCTGAGGTTGATCTCCCCGTACCTCGTTTTCTGGAAGACATTGCTTACAAGGTTTTGAGGAAAAAATACTCTCTCTGTGCTATATGACTGAGATCAGCGTATAGCAATTATCACGGCCTTAACCTTCAACTTGTTGCAAATTCCGGACTCACGTGCCCAGATTCTGTGTCCCACCGCAACAGGCTCCTGGATCTTACGAGCCTAAACTGACAAGCAGCATTGACACACGCAGGCGCTGACTTCCCTCTATATGCGTGCGCCGTCACATGACGTACGCACGCCCAGGAATCTTACTGCGCATGCGCACGCCCGCGGGGGATATGCGCACCCATACAGACACGCCGCGATGCACACGACGATCGCCATCTGCGCGCGCCATAGTGCACGCCAGTGGATGCAGGCACACGGGCATGCAGCACACTTACCCGACACACGTGCACGCTCCTTGCGCACGCACGTGCCCAGCACACGTGGTCCCCGTGCGGGAGACACCCGCACAACTGTATCTTTGCAGCATTTTCTGAGCCCATCTACAGTGAGAACATAAGGCACAAAAACCTGGCAAGAGCCTGAGACAGGCCTAATCTTCCCCCATCACCGCGGGTAGCGCTACTCAGGACCTTCAAGGACCGGGTCCCCCTTTGTTCGGGGTCCACACCCTTGGACCTGTAAAGCATCCTTTAGGTTTCCTTGGGCAAGTGAAAAGACCGGGAATACCATATAACAAGAGTCCAGCGCCATAAAGGACACATTACAAGCAAAACCTTAATCCTGAACCAAGGCTCGGGTACCATCCACTTTAGCATAATATGCCATCCAAATGGATCCGATTATAACATCCTCACTGGGACATTATTTGAAGAATTTGAAGAGCTTCCACGGCCATGACCATCACCTTCAAGACACTGGCAAAAAACTAAAGGTACTTCCTGTATAGGAGGGGTTATATGGAAGGAACCTTCTTACTATTGGTTGCCAGTGTCCAATCACCTAAAGGTAGCATATAACCCAGATATTTATTATTATGGTGCTCTGTGTCCAGTAATGTACGATAAACAAAAAATGCTCAAAAAAAGCTGTTAGGAGCGGTTAGCGTTTTTTTCTGCCGGGAAAACGCTAACAAAAACTCTATAAAAAAACAGAGACCAGTAAAGTACACTACAAGATCCAGCCCAACAGACAATAGTCTACGGTATTAGCATGGTGAGAAAAAAGGTTCAAGGGTCACGCAGTTTGCCAGGTGAAGATCCTGGAAGATCCAGGGAGCTCAAGCAACAAAGAAATGGCAGCGTGAAATCCTCATTAGAATGATAAAGTAATTTATTCCTTAAAAAAAAATAGTACACTTACATGTTGAAATCTTGGTATTCAGCATAGGTGACAGATGAAAAACACGACTGGGTTGTCTGCAGTGTGATGGATGAGGAAACTGCAAGGCTGCCACTGTATGAGCCTGTCCTATCCCTCTAGCCGAAACCAGTGAGATAAGATCATGACAGCTGTCAGAAAACCTGCCATTCCTCAACATTCTGCACAAGAGTAATCTACCTCGTGGCAACCCCTTTGTGTCTGTGAGAAGTGGGGAATAGTGCTGGGGGGGGGGTCTTATGTGTTTCAGAAGTCCATTACTCCTTTGTCAAAAACCTATTTTTGACAAATGAGGAATGAACCCCTGAAACGCAGGGAAAAGTCCGCCCACAGCACCATCCCCCACTTCTCACAGACACGAGGTAGACTACTCTTGTGCAGAATGCTGAGGAAGGGCAGGCTTTCTGACAGCTTTCATGATCTTTTCTCCCTGATGCTAAGGGCATAGGACAGGCTCAAATATTGACAGCCTTGCAGTTTCTTCATCCATCAAACTGCGGACAACCCTATGGTATTTTTCATCTGCCACCTATGCTGAATACCAAGATTTTAGCATGTACTGTTTTTATGGAATAAATCACGTTATCATTCTAATGAGGATCTCGCACTGCCATTTCTTTGTTGTTCAAAAATGCTCCTAAATGCTGAAGCTTGAAAAATGCTTTAGCATAAAATAGTGAGCATGGTCATATAGGATAACATGATTAGCTTCTAGGAGCAGAAAAGAAAATATTCATAATAGCTTCTAGGAGCTTAAAATAATGCTAGTGTACACGGAGCCTTAATCTAGATCAGGCACTCTGTAAAATGCAGTGTGGAATAGTTCAAACTGTTTCCTTTTTCATTCAGAAGAAATAAAGTGAGACACTCTTTACTAATAAATAGAACACATTTTCCATTTAATTATGTTGTTTGTTATAGCCATGGTTGCTTGCCCACACATTCTCCTAATTTCCAGGCATTTTAGGCACATACACTTTCTCATCACTGATGTTTTGATTAGAACGGTTGGTATTTCTAGATACAGCTATTGGCTGGGCATTGTTTTGTGATGATTCACGTTCTTTAGAAGCTGATATTTCATGAAATTGGCCATCTGGTCCCATGACATTTTCATTAGAGCTTTTAGAAACACTATTTTTAGTGTTTCTAAAAGCTTGTCCCATGTTCACATGGATACTTGGATTGTATTTGCTATCAGGTCACATTTTCTTTGTTTCTTGTTGCACCCATTGCTGTATCAATAACCAGTGTTCATTATGAACAAATGTCTAAATGAAGAGATAGAGGAATGTGCACTTTATAATCAGGTCAACAAAGAATTTGACCCAAAATCTAACTGTTCAATGTTCACCGAATGGGTGAGCTGGATGGCCAGATTTGGCCTTTTCTCCCACTTGAACCTCTGGCGCTACTGAAGCTGAAAGTGATTAATTTATCACATATTAAATAAGCCAGCCAGGAGATCCCAGGTGAAGTCAGTGAACAAACATAGTTAATGTCAAACAGCATCACTAGGCTGCAAGCTGTCATTCACATTGTCGTACATGGGTCCTCATGTTTTTGTCAGCAGGGCATAGTTTATTGTATCTGACAATGGATCTACATCTCCAGAAAATGTGATTGATAATGGATTTATCTTGGATGTGTTTTATAGCAGACAGTAAAAAATTATTGTTTTTTTTTTTTTTTTAAATTGTCAGTCTTTTGTGTTTATAGCGCAAAGAAAAAAAATTCAGTGATGATCAAATATCACCTAAAGAAAGCTCTATTTCTAGGGGGAAAAAATGACATAAATTTTATCTGAATACAGTGTTGCATGACCGCACAATTGTCACTTAAATTACCGTAGTGCCTTATAGCAAAAAATTACCATTAACCACTTGCTGACCAGCCACTGTCATTATACTGTGGCAGGTTGGCTCGTTCCCATGAATCACCGTAGCTGTACGTTGGTCCGTTTTACAGCTATAGCAGGCACGTGTGCGCCGCTGCACAGCAGAGGCCACAATGTCTGACAGCCACCCACGATCGCTCCACAGAGAGCCAGAACAGGGATGTGTCAATGTAAACAAACAGATCCTCGTTCTGACAGGGAAGTACAGAGTGATCGTCTGTTCCTAGTGATTAGGAACAGCGATCTCTCTGTACTCCTAGTCAGTCCCCCCCCCACAAATAGAAATACTTCCCAGGTATTTGATCACCACTGGTGTTAACCCCTTCCCTGCTAGTGTCAATAATACAGTAATCAGTGCATTTTTATAGCACTGATCGCTGTATAAGTGTCACTGGTCCCAAAAAAGTGTCAAAAGTGTCCAATCTGTCTGCCTCAATGTCGCAGTCCTGCTAAAAAAATGCTGATAATTGCCATTACTAGTAAAACAAAAAAATTATAATAAAAATGTCATAAATTTATCCTCTATTTTGTAGATTCTATAACTTTTGCGCAAACCAATCAATATACGCTTATTGCAATTTTATTTTACCAAAAATATATAGAAGATTATATATTGGCCTAAACTGATGAAGAAATTTGTTTTTATTAATTTTTTGGGATATTTATTATAGAAAAAGTATTTTTTTGTTTATAGCGCAAAAAATAAAATCCACAGAGGTGATCAAATACCACCAAAGGAAAGCTCTATTTGTGGGAAAAAAAGGACATCAATTTTGTTTGGGTACATTATGGCATGACCGCGCAATTGTCAGTTAAAGCGATGCAGTGCCGTATCGCAAAAAATGGCCTGGTCATTAAGGGGGAAAATCTTCTGGTCCTTAAGTAGTAAAGGGGGGTAAATATTTCAGAGGTCAAATGGTTAACCACTTACAGACCGGAAGATTTGGCTGCTTGAGATACGTCGCTGCGTTGCTTTAACTGACAATTGCGCGGTCGTGCGATGCTGTACCCAAACAAAATTGATGTACTTTTTTTTCCACAAATAGAGCTTTCTTTTGGTGGTATTTGATCACACCTGCGGTTTTTACTTTTTCTCTTTAAACAAAAAAAGAGCGACAATTTTGAAAAAAAAAAACAATATTTTTTACATTTTGCCATAATAAATATCCCCAAAAATGTTTTTAAAAAACAAATTACTTCCTCAGTTTAGGCCAATATATATTCTTCTACATATGTTTGGTAAAAAAAAATTGCAATAAGCGTATATTGATTGGTTTGTGCAAAGTTTATAGCGTCAACAAACTATGGGAAAGATTTATGGCATTTTTATGGCATTTTTATGGCATTTTCATTATTAATTTTTTTTACTAGTAATGTCGGTGATCTGCAATTTTTAGCGGTACTGCAACATTGCGGAGGACAGATCAGACACTTTTTGGGACCAGTGACATTTATACAGTGATCACTGCGATAAAAATGCACTGATTACTGTGCAAATGTCACTGGCAGGGAAGGAGTTAACACTGGGGGGCGATCAAAGGGTTAAATGTGTGTTCCCTGGGTGTGTTCTAACTGTGAGGGGATAGGACTGACTAGAGAAAGAAACATATCGCTCATCTCTCCTGACAGAACAGGCCAGGCCACGAGCATCCGTTTCCCCGCCATGCAGCGGTGCGTGTGCACCTGCTATTGCCCTTAAAGGTACAGATGTATACATACAGCGGTTCGCAGGAACAAACCACTCTGCTGATGTATATCGGTGTGAGCCGGTCGGCAAGTGGTCAGTGTGACTGATACTGGCCTCCTCAAGTCATATGAAATTATTGGGGTATAATATGTAACATTTTGCTTTTAGCTTATTTTTATGTGATCATAAAAATACATTTTTTTTTCTGAATATATGCTGCTATTGAAGGTGATGTTATAAAAATGTGAACAATCAGGTGCAATTTATCTGCTTGTAATGAATAGGCTGCTTTAATGCATCAGATTGTAAAAGAAAGATACTATATACCTTACCTTTTTAGCAGCCTGTTTGTTAAAACTTTGCTGTTTTGCTGATCCCTGGCAGCTGCAGTTATTCAACACTTCCAGAGATGTTGAATACCTACTCCATACACTATGGTTCATCCAGCTGTCTTGTACATCCTGTGGTGGTGTGTACAAGGTAACAGGAGGAACCACAGGGGGCAGTGGGAGGAGCAGGTGTTCACATACCAAGAAAAGTTGAATACCTGTAGCAGCCAGAGACTGGCAATGAAGCAATATTTAAACACAAGGGCTGCTGGAAAAATAAGTAATATGTAGCATCTTTGTTTAAAGGAGGACTTTATTTTACGTTTAATCATATAGTCCCAGGGTCATTTTAAATGCTAGGGAAAGTAGAAATGAATTACATTTGTACAAACTGCAGAAAGAAGAGGGAAGAAAGAATGCGGAAGAGTGCAAGATATAATAAAGTAAAAATATTGCTAAAAATGTCCCTTTTACCTGCTTATTCCAGAAGTCTACAACATGTATATTTTGTTCATGTGTCTCCCCCAACTCCTCCAAAACACACCATATGACTAGACCCCTTGCTTTCAAGTCTTTGTGAAACTATATGTTCCAGCCTGCCTTTCCAACTTATAGAGGAAATTGGAAATGACAGATTCACTAAGGGATACAAAATTATAAGTGTAACAAGTGTGTTTTTGGGTTTATAGAAGTATCAATCTAAGACAGTTTAGGGAGCACAAAGTTGATTTTGTTAGTACTCAACCCTGACACCAGTAAGGCCCCTTTCACACTGCCGCGACTTGAAAGTGCGATTTTGTGGCTGCAATTTGAATGCGATTTCAAACGATTTTGCCACAATTTCAGGGAATGCCTGTGTAAACTTGAGGTCTATGGACCTCAACTCGCATCAAAGTCAGACCAAAGTAGTACAAGGGAGTACTTTGAAGTCGACAAGACTTGAATTTGCACAGATATGAATTGGTATTATTGGGAATCATGGGGTACGATTTGTCATGCGACTCTGATGTCCAAAGTTGCAGTAAAAGTCGCACAAATGTGAAAGGGGCCTAACAACAAATGTTCTTGGATTATCAGAATTTCTTGACAAAGGCAGATAATGTGTGCAGCATCTCAGTCAGAGACACAATTGTATTTATTTAGTAGCACGAGTGAAGACTGATTTGTTTCATCGGAAATACAATTAAATTAGAATGCTGCAAATAAGGCAAATAAGTGGCTAATTTATTAAAGGCAAATAGGCTGTTGAACTTTATAAGAGAATTTTCCATAGAACTTACAGAAAACTTGCAAAGAATATCCAACTACGTGCAAGGTAGTTGAAAAAAGAATTTTTGATGCACATGACTGGATGATAGAACTCAGCATGGCTTCACTTAAAGTGATTGCAAATGATCAGCTTGTAAAACAATTCAGTTTAAAATTGAAATGAACAGCAAACATTTGTGTATAGATATATATAAAAAAAATTATAAATACCTTTTTTCATCTTTTTTTTATAAGTGGTCACATTCCCTCTGTTCTCAGCTGCATAAGAGCTGGGGGGAGGAGAAGCAGCAGCACACTGATCCTGCCAGTGAAAGGTTGTGCAAAGGGGGTGTGTCAGGACAAGTCTAATCATTGGAGGAGTGCAGGCTGAGTTCCCAGCACAACTAGAAAACTGACCAAGGGACTGCCAGGAACACCAGGGATTTCATACAAAGGAAGCAATACAAATAGAATAGGCTACTTTTCAAACAACTATATGGTATAGCAGGTACATTATATATCATATCAGGAATCTGAAATGCTGGGGTAACAAATGCTTTAATTCACTAAGCTCTGGGAAAAATTCTCTTGCAAAGTGAACAGCCTATGAGTTTAAAACTCAAATGTTTAGCTAAACCCTAGGTGATTGTAGCCATAATGGCACAACCATCACCCATCCCTGCATGCCAGGGTGCTAGGTGTTATCCTGGACTATGAACTCTCCTTTTGGCCCCACAACCAATCACTTTCCAAAGCTTGCTGCTTCAACCTCTGAAACATTATCATAATACACCCATTCTTAACCAATGACTCCACAAAGCTCCTAATTCACTCCTTGGTTATCTTTTGCCTCAACTACTGCAACTTCCTCCTCATTGGCTTACCTATAAATAGGCTACCCCCTATTCAGTCATCATGAATGCTGATGCCAGACTCATCCACCTTACAAAGCTTTCAATGTCTGCTACCCCTCTCTGCCAATCCCTCCGATGGCTGCCACCCACCGAACTAAATAAATTTAAAATACTAACAATAACTTACAAAGCCATCCATAACTCTGCCTCCAGCTACATCACTAACCTAGTCTCATAATACCAACCTAATCGTTCTCTCTGTTCCTCACAAGACCTCCTGCTCTCTAGTTCCCTTGTCATCTCTTTCCATGCTCTCCTCCAAGACTTCTCCCGAGCCTCTCCTGTCCTATAGAATTCCCTACCCCAATCTGTCTATCTCCTACTCTATCCACTTTTAGGCGATCCCTGAAAACTTTTCTTTGCAGAGAAGCCTATCCTGCCTCCACCCAACTGTACTTTTATTTCCTCCATCAGCTCATCCCCCACAGTTATTACCTTTTGTATCACTTGACCCTCCCTCCTAGATTGTAAGCTCTAACAAACAGGGACCTCTGATTTCTCCTGTATTGAATTGTATTGTAACTGTACTGTTTGCTCTAACGTTGTAAAGTGCTGCACAAACTGTTGGCGCTATATGAATCCTGTATAATAATAATATTAGTACACTTGCAACAAGAACAATTGTGGTCAATAGCTCATTATATTTTTTTTATTTGCACCAACATCCAAATTTTTAGGTCAAGCTTTTGGGGTGCAGCTCCTTCTTCAAGGTTCAAGCTGCACTAATACACAAAGTTTTAGTAGAATAATAAGTAAGACAATCTCTGAGGAAAAAAACACAAACAAACATACACAGCAATTGCAATACTACTTGGATAGTTAGTGAGATAGGAAAAGGAGAGGGCTATAGATTAGGTGGGGGGATAACAGTCATATATGGGTGTGGGTAGTCCTAAAACTGTTGGATAATGATTTAGAAAATCAAGTCCCTCATTTTAAGTCCATTATCTTTTGTATTAAATACAATTATCATTCTTATTTAAAAGTGTTCCTTTCCTGGATAGTTTTGAAGTTCCCTTTAAGAACTAAAACATTCATGCACTAGTCTCTGGCCGCCCCCCCCCCCTTCACCCCTGTCCGAACGGCGTTGTCGGTTCCGGCGGTCTCAGCTCCCGGTCTCTCGTCCTTGGGCTCCAACGGAGGAGGGTGGAAACGGGGGGAGCGGTGCCCTGACTCCTTAGTTACAGCGGCCGCTGCAGACAGGATTTTGGACGGCTCCACTGAACCTCCGCAAACGGGGGAGAGGAGGGGAGAGGAGAGGAGACATGCACGGTCCATTACCCATCAGAACCTAATGGGACGGCTCGCCGGGATCGAGGGGGAGAGGAGGGAATGAGAGTAGCAGAGAGTGATAACCCGATACAGAACCTGATACAGAAGCTTGATGGTAAAGTCAAAGAAATCGCATGGAACAGGCGCATGCCCTAGGAGAGAAGAAAGTGGGTAAGACTCTGGTTCTTTTAGCTGCCTGAAGATGGGTAAGTGATGCATTAAATCACTTGTTGCTAAAGTGCAAGGATACCTGCTCATATTGTGTCAGTTACTGCGACTTTCCACTTGCGACTATATCGCATCAAAGTAGCATCAAGTATAACATCATTCCCTACACTAATCTTGGTCTGCTGTTGTATTTAAGATGGCTAAGTGAGGCCTCGGACTATTTCCAACATTGCTAATCTGCCAAGCTGTATAGAAACATTGCCTTATATGTGTCTTTATATTGCCTTATTAGTATACGTGACTCTACCATAACAAGACTCCTCTCTCATATGAAACTATTTCATACTAATAAGCTGGTTTATATCGGTGCTGGGGGGTGGGTAAGGGACGCAAAGAAGTACTCTCAGTAGTGTCAATCTATATGGATACTGCACACTTCTGTTTGACCAGTACACCGCTGCACCTGCATATGCGACTTTGCTGCAACTTGAGATCACAAATACACAATATCTCACTATAACAATAGGCTGACTTATTCCTGTGTCGGAAGTTGGGTGTATGATATAGCGGACTAATCCCATTGATGTAAGCAGTATGGAAATAATCGCATTCTAGGGGACTGCCGTACTGATCCACATACAAAAGTGACTGTAGTATAATAATATATCGCTAAAATATAACACTATAAGTGGAGTAAATACTACGGTGCAACAAATTAAATATTTTGGGGGATCAAGGTAATCCCCAGTGCCATAGGGAAAGTCAGAAAACACACCACACATAATAGAGGAGGAACCACTAACCAGGTATAGGTAGAAAAAATGAGAGGAAGATCAACAAAAGGACCTGCAAATCCACCCAGAACAAGTGCAAGCCCGGGAACCATCAGAAAATATATGATGAATGAAAGTAACAAAGAAAGTAATTCAACAGGTGCAAAGAATAAAACGCCAGATCGAACGGCTAAAATGGGTACAAGAAAACAAATGGCGGAGATGGATTCAAGACCCCCCAGTAACGAGGTAGAAGTAGAAACTGCAGAAGAAATCCAGCAGGCAAACCAGCTCCCTACCAAGGGAGAAATCGCTGAAATGTTTGCGAAACTGGAGGCCTCAATCAGAGGTGAGATCAGCGCTGTAAATGAGAATATGAGCCACCTATTAACCAGAGTGGAGGAAGTTGAAACAACAGTGGACAAACAAGGAGAAGAAATAAGAAAATTGAGACCGCAGATAGAAGTTCTGCAGAAGGAACAGAGGTATATAAGGTACAAAATGGAAGACCAAGAAAATCGCAGCAGAAGAAAAAACCTCCGGATTAGAGGCCTCCCGGAAGCGCATGGTGAAAAAGAAAACCTACAGGAAAAAATGGAGGAAATTTTCAAAGATTTGAAGAGCCCTTGCAATATCAGCGGTAATTTAAACCTAGACAGAGTCCATCGAATTAGGAAACCAGCCGAAATTAGGGGAGACACTCCGCGGGATGTAATAGTGCGATTCCATAGCTTCCGGGACAAAGAACAGATTAGCATGAATTTAAGGAGAAACCCACAGGTGAAGTACGGTGAAACAAATTTACACATCTTACAGGACCTAGCCGCAGAAACTCTAAGCAGAAGAAGAATTTTGAAGCCATTACTAGCTGCCTTAAAGGCGAACGAGGTCCAATACTCCTGGGGCTTCCCTGCCAATCTTACTGGACGTAAGGACGGCCGAAAGGCGGTGCTGAGATTTCCGGAGGAGACCCAGAATTTCTGCGATCGACTTGGAATCCCAGTAATGGAGATCCCGGGGTGGTGGGAGAAAAGCGGAAGTCAGGAACACTTAGGGGACCCTGTCACTTGGAAACCAATACTAATGACAAAAGAACACAGGGACTGAAAGAGGCCTCGAATGTTAAAAGTGATTGAAAATGGATTTGTCTTTCTCTCTCTCTCTCTCTTCCCTCTTTGTTTCTCTCTCTATACGATCTATTGTCGGTGGGGGCGGGGGGGGGGGAGGGATGGCTGGGATTACACCCAGGGGGAAGCTCTTGGCCAGACTAGACCCTCCTCTGAGCTCAACCTCTGGGGAGTAAACCGTGTGGCCAGGTGGAGTGGGTAGGCCAGGGTTTCTTTTTTCTTCATTCAGGGGGCTCATGTGGCACCCCAATACTCCCCCCAACTTGATGGGAAAGGGGAAAAGGCGAGGGGCTGGGCGGGAGGGATTTGGGGGGAGGGAGGTGGGTGGGCAGGAGGAGGGGGGGAGGGTACACGGGTGGAGAGGGAGGAGGGGGGTTGAGGGAGGGGGGGTGGGGGGGTTAAGGGTAGGACGAGACCAATCCAATCCTTGGTGGATCCGACTATTCAGCCAGGAGGGGCTACGTAAAGGTGTAAATGGGGCTAAAATAACAGGATGGCTGGGATAAATATAGTCACATATAATGTGAGGGGCATCAACTCCCCCATAAAATGTGCGAACATAATGGGAGAATTGAGATCCCTGAAAGCAGAGGTGGTCCTCCTTCAGGAGACCCACCTATATCTAGGCAAAAACAAGAGAATAGCTACAAGCGAGTTTCCGTACTGGATCTATGGAGACTCCCCGATAAGAGGGGCAAAAGGAGTGGCGATTGGTTTTGCAAAGGGAGTTGGGTTCACAATAGAGGAGAGAGTAATTGACCCGGAGGGTCGCTTCTTGTTCATAAGAGGTAGCTTGAAAGGGATGGAATGTTCCCTGGCAAATATCTACTGCCCAAATAATAACCAAGCAAGGTTCCTAGTGGGAATCTTGGCAAAGTTTGAAACCTTTAAGAGAGGTAGGGCCATTATCGCAGGAGACTTCAATATATGTTTAGAGCCAGGTAAAGACAGTACGTCGCGTGCTCGGGGGTCCGAAGGCAAGTGGACGAAAAAACTCAGGAAAAAACTGCGTCATCAGCAGCTGGTAGATATATGGAGGATGCAACATCAGAACATAAGAGATTATACCTTCTATTCCCCCGTTCACGCGACATACTCTAGGCTGGACTTATTCTTCGTGGAGCATCGCTATGTGGAAGAGGTTGAGGGTACAAGCATAGGGCCAATGACGTTCTCGGACCACGCCCCGGTTAGCCTACAAATAAAATTAAGCAAGCATGAAACACGGAGCAGTAGCTGGATACTAAATGAGGACCTCCTACATGATGAAAAGATAGACAAACTTATTAAAGAAGAACTAGAATTTTACTTTAAAGTTAATACCGCTGAGGAAACATCAGAAACTATGGTCTGGGAGGCCCATAAAGCCTATATCAGAGGGATCATGATTAAGGCGGGGGTAGAGAAAAAGAGAAGCCAGGGAGAGACCTTTTGCGTGCTTCAGGAGGAAATCATTAAATTAGAGCAACATCATAAGAAAAAGGGGGATAGCGAAACACTGGCAAAACTATTTAGGAGCAGGGAGGCTATACGGCAGTTAATTGAACAGGAAAATAGGAAGAAGTATAACCTTGTTAAAAAAGAAAGGTATGTAGGCAGTAACCGACCTGGTAGACTCCTGGCAAAGATATTAAGTAAAAAAAAAAATAACAAATATATCGACAAGATAAGATCTAGAACAAACGAGATCCAATATAGGGATCCAGATATTGCAAGGACGTTCCAAGAATTCTACAGTGAGCTTTATTCCATAAATAGAAATGTAACAACTAAGGAGAGGGAACAAAAACAAGCGAAGATCAAAAATTACCTAAGTGAAGTGGGAATGACTAAATTATCGGAAAATGAGCATACCACACTGGAGTCCCCTATTACAGAGATTGAAGTTAGAAAGGCAATTGGAGAAACACAAGTAGGTAAGAGCCCAGGACCGGATGGGTTGACAGTGCTTTATTATAAAAAATACCAAGACTATCTAATCCCTAAACTGTGTGCCTATATGAACGACATAGGAGACAAGGGGGAAATGAGCAGAGAAGCCCTGGCAGCCAATATTACGGTTATTCAAAAAGAGGATAAGGATGCGACAGTTTGTTCAAACTATAGGCCTATTTCCCTGCTAAATGTGGATACTAAATTATTCGCAAAAGTGATTGCGAGCAGAATGAAGCAGGTAATAGAGAAGATCATACATCCGGACCAGGTGGGGTTTATTAGAGGTAGACAGGGACGGGATAACAGCATCAAAACCCTCCTAGTAGCCCAGGAAATCAAAAAGAGCGGAGTCCCAGGTCTGCTTCTATCCATAGACGCTGAAAAAGCGTTTGATAGAGTAGACTGGGACTTCATGATGAGTACGCTCGAGGAGGTAGGCTGTGTGGAGAGGATGTGTAAATGGATTAGGGCCTTATACTCAAGACCATCGGCAAGAGTGAAAATAAATGGGACCTTCTCGGACCCAATCGACATGTACAATGGTACAAGGCAGGGGTGTCCAATCTCCCCCATGCTCTTCTTGTTGACGTTAGAACCCCTTCTATTAAGGATAAGACAGAATAGGGATATTAGTGGGGTCGTAATAGGGAATATGGAATACAAACTGGCCGCCTTTGCAGATGACATCCTGCTGTATATAACCCAGCCAAGGATATCCCTACCAAATATCATGGCTAACCTAGTAGAATACGGAAAGTTATCAAATTTCAAAGTAAACCCAACTAAATCTGAAGCACTTGAGATAAACCACTTCAAGGAGAGTGACCACTCCTACCAAAAACACTTCCCCTTTGTGTGGGGGAAAAAAGAACTGAATTATCTGGGGGTCAAAATCACTACATCAACCGAAACGCTATACCAAGCGAACTTTATAGCACTGTTAAACGAGGTAAAAGCTGAATTGAGTAGAATTCATCTGGGTCAACTATCCTGGGCGGGAAGAATCAACATATATAAAATGGTTATACTGCCGAAAATAACTTATAAAATGCAAATGATACCAATAACACTCCCACATACATACCTCAGAAGGCTACACTTAATGTTTTCAAAATTTATTTGGAGGGGAAAGTCACCTAGATTAAAATTCTCACAATTGATTAATACTAAAGGTAAAGGGGGATGGGGAGCACCAGATATAAGGAAATATTACGAAGCTATCGCTATAGCCAGAGTGACTGAATGGGTCAAAAACATAGAAAAACAATGGGTAGTAATAGAAAATAAAATTAGTGACACTAAACTGGATAAGATTATATGGATTTCGCCTCAACAGAGAAAGTACAGCACTGAAACGCATGCAATCACTAAACACGCACTTAAGATATGGGACACCCTTCACAGAAAGGAACACTGGGAGTATAACTCACCCTTAATGCCACTTAAAGATTTAGAACAGTTTGCACCAGGGAAAGAGGAATGGTTTGGTAAATGGTTACTAGAAGAAAATATACAACTAAAAGACATAATGCATAGGGGTCGAATATGCTCATTCCAAGAGATGCAGGACAAAAGAGATATGTTAGTCATTAACCCCTGGCGCTATAGCCAATTAAAACACTATGTTGGTTCACTCCCACAGCCAATAAGATCAGTGGATAATTTAACACCACTAGAAAAAATATGCGTGGATAGAGAGGGGAGGGGGGGTTTCTCCCGGATATATAAAGTTCTAGTTGATTTAGAAAGGTTAGAAACCCCGGACTATATAGGGAAATGGGAAAAGGAGTTAGGGAGAAATCTTACAGATACAGAAGTCTCCCTGATCTTGAAAAGAGTCTCAGCCACTTCAGTTAATAGTAAACTCCTAGAATTAAATTTTAAATGTCTGACCAGAATGTAGGGGGTGGGAGGGGGGGATGGGTAAAAGGGAAGCATTAGCTATCGTTGGGATAATTATGTATCCTCTTTTGTTTTGTAATATACTAAATTGGAGTACCAAGCAAATGTAAAGCCACGATGATGTGACGATAAGATGGGAAAGAAATTTGAATTTTAATATTTGAAAAATCTTTTCCCGGGAGAAACCTTCAAGCTGAAGTGGCAAAAAAGAAAGAAAAAAAAAAAAAAAAAAAAGAACTAAAACATTCATGTCTTCCATAGTGAGGTCTCGCTGTATGCTTCCTTAACATTAACTGTTCATCATATGGACAGAAGGTGAAGAAAATCTAAACAAATTATACTCATTGACATTTCACCCATCAATCAAACTAAAAATAGACGATTCAATCACCCATGTCAATTTCTTAGACATCATACCCGTAGTATCCATCAGGGATGAAAAGCTGCACACCTCAATATAAAAGAAACCCTCTGGCAGATGAAACTATCGTCACCATTCCAGCTTCCACACCCAGCATTCCAACAGGCCATCATATACAACCAGGCCAAAGTAAACTATTGAATATGCTCAGACCCAGAAGATAGCAATACAAATTTTAGAATACTAGCAGATTCCTTCCATAAGAAAAGTTACAAGGACAAAACCATGAATACAAGAATAAATACGGCCATGAAAACCCAAACAGAAAATCTTCTACAGTACAAAGAAAAAAAAACCCTCTAGTAATGTGTACCTCTAGTAATTACACACAACCTAGCACTAGAAGAGATAAGAAAGATCATCAAAGATTTGCAACCCATCATAACAGAGGATGAAATGCTGAAAAAAGTAGTCCAATAACCCCTAATACTGGCTTTTAGGCAACCACCCCACCTCAAACATAGACTAATTAGCAGGAAACTTCATTCTAATTATGAAGTTACAAATAAAGGAACCAAACCCTGCAACAAAAAAAGGCTGTGAACTGTGCAGCCAAATCAATCCATTTAAAAGTGTCTAACACACACACACAAAAAGAACCTTCAGTATCACAGGATCATACAACTGCACCTCAGGTAATGTTGTGTACCTCATCCAATGCACAAAATGCAATCTTTTGTTGGTGAAACAAGACAGAAAGTGCAAACAAGAATTAATTGACAAAGACATGCCATTAAAGAGCATAAGGAAGATGATTTCTGCACACATGTGAGTCATCATTTTTCACTACCAGATTACACTATTTAAGACAGAAATGTTTTAGATCTTAAAGGGAACTTTAAAACTGCTCATGAAAGGAAAACTTTTGAACTAAGAATGATAGTTGTATTTGACACAAAATATAATGGACTAAAATGTGGACCTCAGTTTTCTAAATCACTATCCAACTTTTTTTTGACCACGCTCACCTGACTGTTACTCCCCTCCCAATCTATAGCCCTTTTCTTTTCTTATCTTACTAACTATCCAAGTTTAATTACCTTTACTGTGTATGTTTGTTTGTTTGTTTGTTTGTTTTTATTTTTTCAGAGATTGTCTTACCTAAAATTCTGCTAACACTTTTTTATTGTTACTGCTTGGCCATTGAAGACGGGTACATCCCAAAAGCTTTTCCTGAAAATTTGACTTAGTAATATCAATTTGAGCTTTTGTTTGCACTTATATTTGCAATATACTCATGTCAATGTTATACAAATGAGGCATTTGGTAGCAAGATGTTAAAGTTCACCTTTGTGGTAAAAATATGCATTTATTACTATCCCATAGGAGCCTGCAAGGCATTGCACCCATGATCAGTGGACCATAGGTGCAATGTCATGTGCAAACAAGTCCTAAAGCTTTCAGCCCATATCTTTATATGGCCTTTCAGTTTTAAAGCTGCAGGAATTGTGAATTGACTACAAATGCACTCATCACCATGCTTGCAGTCTATTGAAACTACAAGCCGTCTGCCAAGGTAGTGAAAAGGACTTGTACTTTATTCATTTACAGATCTGTGTGAATGAATGACACAGCTGTACAGGTGGAGCCCCACATAACCACATGGATTTTAAATGTGACAGTGGTTGTGAGGGACAGGAACCCTCATCCGCTGTCATGGAGGGATCAAGGGGTGAGGGAACATGACCTGTACATGCTCCCTGTTACACCCTAAATAAAGGTGAATTTAGCTTTTAAAGTGTATCTAATGCCTTTTTATTACTCTGAATAGGAGCAGGGAACGGCTAAAACCTCTGCCTCTGTCTCTAATGAGGACATTCACCCTCTTTATTTGCCTTGTGACTATTGTCACTGTGATTAAAATTGAAAGGAAATCCGAAATATTGAGTTTTCTCCATAACAAGAACAGATAGAAAACCTTCCAATGATGACACTTGCTTAGTTGACAACCGTCTAAAAGGGAATTTCCTTTTCTTTAGAGAGATTTCACTGTCGGTTGCATCTCTAAAACAGGAAATGTAGGAACATTTCCCCAATGAAACATAGATGGCAACAAAAAAAACACAACGGCTTTAACCATTACTACTATATCAAAAATCTCGAACTCAAAATGTTTTGGTTTTAGATATTCAATAATCACATGCTACCAAGCAATTAAAAACTCTTATGCCGCGTACACACGAGCGGACATTACGGCGGACTTTGCCCGGCGGACTGGATTTCGTCGGACAATTCGATGTGTGTGGGCTCCAGCGGACTTTGTTTTCCCAAAAGTTGGATGGACTTAGATTTGAAACTTGTTTAAAATTTATCCGTTGAAATCGAGTCCGGTCGAAAAGTCCGCCGTCTGTATGCTAGTTCGACGGACAAAAAGCCATGCTAGGGCAGCTATTGGCTACTGGCTATGAACTTCCTTGTTTTAGTCCGGTCGTACGTCATCACGTACGAATTCGACGGACTTTGGTGGATTGTGTGTAGGCAAGTCCGTTCATTCAGAAAGTCCGTCGGAAAGTACATCGAAAAGTCCGCCGGGCAAAGTCCGCCGTAATGTCCGCTCGTGTGTACGCGGCATTAGGTGCAGTCCTTAGTGCACATTGGTATGACACCTATTTTGTAGCTGAGTTGCATGAGTGGTTGTTTATTATTGTGCTGGTTACATTCAATAGACAGAAGAGAGAGAGGTACTTATTACTAGCAATTCTGCTGACTGTTGTGAGATTATTTCTTATTGTAAAATAAAACTACAATATGTCTAATGAATGTAGTATTATAATAGACAGTATCTTGTGACCATTACAAGTGCCTGCTAATATTTTCTAAAGAAAATTCCTAGCGAAAACTGAAATGTAATTACCCCTTGGGGAAGTCATTGTGTCAATGCATATAATTAGACAGGCTTGGAGTCAATATGTTTTCTTGAGATGAAATGGCTTACTGACATAATTCATAACATGTTTTATGTGTAGCCTGTGCAGCGGTAATGACAAAATAACTGCTTTCACAGAAAACTCTGCACAGTATGGAGGACACCTTGTCACATGCAAGATTTAATGCCACTAAAATAACACAGACAATACTGGCAAATCATTGTAAGCACTTGTGATCATTTGCATTTCTGCTTGGAGTGTAGCCCAGAGTTTGGGGATTTTTTTTTTACTTTACAGGATGGTTGTTTATTGTAAGTTGTGGATCTATTAATAATGTACATATGTATAATTTGCACTTTTAGGTTTTTTACAGCCTTCATAATAATAGACAATATGGTATAATGTGTTTATAAACTTGCTGTTGTTTTCTAGATTCTAAAGTATTAATCAGGCCATAGCAGAATAACAGATCAATAAAGTTCAGTGTTTTAACAATATAGTTGGAAAACAACTCCTCAACTTGGAAACATTCCTTATGGCTGCTAAGTATTAGACAGACTCAGCAAAGGTGTGTCATGCAATATTACATTCATACGTCTTGCTTTTCTAGGCTAAACTCAGGGTATAGTATAAAAATTAGGAAAGTGTTTACCCAGTATATGTACTTATATTGTTTTGGATACTACATGCCTAATAAGCCTTTTCTGTATGTCTTATAGATCCATATTTAAATTTCCAGTGGTAGATATGCTATGTACCACACCTCTAGCATTAGATACACACACAAAAATAAAAATAAAAAGGTATTTTTTAGGTGACAAAAACTCTCAAGAATGAGAATACTTTATTATATGAATAAAATAAAAAAAATTGTATATATATATATATATATATATATATATATATATATATATATATATATATATATATATATATATATATCTCAACATAAAAATAATATAAAAGGTTTTGAAATAAATCCACAAATTGTTATCCCACTTACAAAAAAAACACATATGAAAAAAAAAAAAAAAAATAAGGGGAAAGCACCTCACATATCCCCCCCCCCCCCCATCAGCATATAACAAATCCTGATTTTAATATATCATGGCTAGATGAATAGTTTACATGCTGGATCACATGGTAATGATTAAATTATGCTGATTGAGGTTGGGATTACATCTCAATGCGTTTCCACTGCAGCTTCTGTAAAAACACTGTCACTGTATTAATGACACTGGTTGTGAAGAAGTTAGACATCTAGGGAGATCAAAGGGTTAACTATGTGTCTAACCAGTGTTTTTCTGTAAACTGTGTCAGTACAGACCTCTGCTTTGTTTACATAGGCATAGCTTTGTCCCATGTCTCTGCCCAACGTCCATTGCCCAGCACCCGCAGATCAGCTTCTGCTGTGAGTAATAATGAGGAGGCCCACTAGTGGCGCATGTGTATGCCCCCTAGGGGGAAGTGCAGAATCACGTATATATATATATATATATGTATATAAATGCCCCGGGAAAACATCACATGTGATGAAATGTGTAAGGCGGAGCGTCGTTCTGATATCATCGCGAGTTCCAGGAAGTGCGGGTGCTGTTCATCTGGCCAGCGAGGATTTGTTACTAAGTGTTTTTTAATCTTCAGAATGTAAGTGTAATTTTTGGATCATCTTTTTCATTTTTATACTCACACGGATCATGTATATGGGGCGATGTCTATCTGAGAACCAGTCATAACTATACGCCAGTGGGGTAGCCAGAGGAGTTGCCATTAGGCTATACAGGGCTGGGTGCCCTAATGAAAGCGCACATGACTTATTTTTAAATAGGGGGTGACACTACAGCTGGTAAGCGTGTACTCTTCCCATTTAGTGGTGGCTTCATGATTTAGATGACCTTAGCTGGTGGTGATTTTTTACACACCTACACATTGTACTTTATTTTTATGTTAACTTTTATATGTGATATAGTTCATTTCAGTTTGTTTATATGGTCTTTTTTTTTTACTTGCTAGTGCGACTCCTTTTGGTAATTTATACAAGAGCGCTTCCCTTACACCTCAGGTCTACACACTCATGGAATGCAAAACAAGGAATGAGAGAGCACAGACTATCATGGATGACAAAAGTCCACTCAGCAGGTGCTTACTTCTGGGGGAATACTTGACTGCAAGGTGCTCACTCAGATCAGTGAGGATGGGGTGAGGATATCGCCAAAAAACAGGGCCACAGAAGGAGTCAGCACAGAAAAGCTGACTAGAAAAGCAGTTGGTAGGAACACTCACCAGACTGGAAGTGTACTCTGAGACAAGCTGAGGGCAGCAAAAGCCAGACAACAAGGAGGGTAGGAGGCAGGGTTTGTGGTTGGTATGCAGACAAAGTGCACACCATCAGCAGGGACAAGCATTGTTCAAGAACTAGCCAAATGGCAATGAAAAGGAAAGGCAAGGAAAGGAAAGGCAGAAGCAGGTCAAAGACAAGTTGGACCAGAAAGGGCAGGACAATGGAGACAGCTTCAGGAACAAGCTCCTAGCTCAGCTCTGCTCTTTAAAAAGGACAGGTGTGTCTGTTTTTTCTAGCAGGGGGACTGTTAAGAACACCAGGGATTTCACACAAAGAGAACAGGATACTTTTGCATACAAGCACATGCTACAGCGGGCACATATTAGGAATATGAAGTGTTGGGGTAACAAAAGCTTTAAGAGCAGATTACAATATTTATTTTGAGTACACCGCAACTGATTTATCAGGAAAGCCTTTAATATACTTTCAGAATTAACATTTTCTATGGGACGCTATACTGCAAAATACTCCCACAAATGCGGGCCACTGATTGCAACCAAGGTTTGTTAATTTGCACACACAAAAAAGTATTTTTCCTAACAAATTCATTCAAGACCACGTTGCAAAAATGAATCCACCCCAATGAAAGTCTTAGGAGGAGTAAAGCTAAATTTTAGACAACAAAATCCTAATTAACAAGAATTCAACTACAGGTGAGTCTAATTATTTATTAAACAGGTGTCCAGCAGACAGTTGATTATAAAAGGGCGTTACTTAGAAGATCAGCAAAGATTTACTTATGAGCAGAATACTGTAGCAAAAGTGATACAAAAATTTAACAAAGATGGAACTGCAACAATCTTACAGATGTCCAGGCCATCCACGGAAGTTAACACCTGACCCGGAGCGTCTTCTGATGAGAAGGGTTGAAGAAAATCACCATGCAAGTTTACTGCAGTTAGCTAAAGAAATAGAAAGTCAAACTAGAGTGGTTGTTTCCCGTGACACAATATGGTGTACACTGCAGGGGAATGGCATGCATAGGTGTCGTCCACGAAGTAAGCCTCTCCTAAAGCCCATGCACAAAAAAGCCTGCCTAGAATTTGCTCGGGCCCATACTGAAAAAGAAGAAGACTACTGGGACTCTGTACTCTGGAGTGATGAGACCAAGATAAATGTTTTTGGAACTGATGGCTTCAAAACTGTATTGCGTCGCAGAGGTGAGGAGTACAAAGAAAAATGCATGGTGCCTACAGAGAAACATGGTGGTGGTAGTGTCCTTCTGTGGGGCTGCATGAGTGCTGCTGGTGTTAGGGAGCTGAATTTCATTGATGGTATCATGAATTCACAGATGTACTGCTCTATATTGAAAGAGAGATGCTACCATTACTCTGTGCCCTTGGTTGTTGTGCAGTTTTCCAACATGACAATTATCCAAAACACACATCTAAGGCCACTGTTGCATTTCTGAAGAAGAACGGAGTGAAAGTGATTCAGTGGCCATGTCTCCTGATCTAAACCCAATCGAACACCTATGGGGAATTCTGAAGGGACATGTTGAGCATCACTCTCCATCCAGCAATCAAGCTCTAAAAGAGGTTGTTCTTGAAGAATGGAAAAAGATAGATGTTGCAATATGTCGCCAACTTGTTCATTCCATGCCTAGAAAACTTGATGCTGTCCTTACATATCATGGAGGTCATACAAAATACTAGATGTAGTAGTGTTTTTTGTGGGGCATATTCATTTTTTCATTAACCTTACTTTCATATAATGGAGATAAACAAATGTTCTATAAAACTCAGTTTTTTGAAGATTTTGGAAATTGTTTTTGTGTTCACTGAGGTATTGATTAATATTATATATCTATATCTATAGATATCTATATCTATAGATATAGATATCTATATCTATAGATATAGATATCTATAGATATAGATATATATCTATACTGAATTTCCTAACTAATGACACCTCAAAGCTTTTAATTCACTCCCTGGTCATCTCTCACCTCGACTACAGCAACTCCCTCCTCATTGGCTTATCTTTACATAGGCTATCCTCCCTTCAGTTGATCATGAATGCTGCTGCCAGACTCATCCACCTTACCAATAGTTCAGTGTCTGTTACCCTTCTCTGCCAATTCCTCCACTGGCTTACGCTCACCTAATGAATTAAACTCAAAATACTAACAACTTAGTCTCAAATACCAACCAAATTGTTCTCTTTGTTCCTCCCAAGACATCCTGCTCTCTAGGTCCCTTGTCACTCCTCCTATGTTTGCCTCCAGGACATTCCCCCCGCCTTTCTCTATGGAACTCCCTACCCCAATCTGCCTAGCTATCGCATACTCTGTCCACTTTTAGGTGATCCCGGAAAACCCTTCTCTTCAGAGAAGACTATCCTGCCCCGGACAAACTACTATACATTTATTTTCTCCATTTCATCCACCACAGGCATTGCCATTTGTAACGCCCTCTTTTAGATTGTAAGCTCCAATGAGCAGGGCCCTCTGATTCCTCCTGTACTGAATTGTACTGTAACTGTATTGTCTGCCCTCAATAATAATAAGATATACCAGGGCTCAATATTTCAAGTCCTGAGCTACTAGCCAGGCCTTAAGAGTTACTTGCCACCAGTTACCCCACCCAACCCCTACCCTACCTTGCCCCACCTCTAAACTCAAATTAATCCATATTTAAATTTCCAGTGGTAGACATGCTATGTACCACACCTCTAGCATTAGATACACACACAAAAATAAAAATAAAATGGTATTTTTTAGGTGACAAAAACACAAAAACTCTCAAGAATGAGAACACTTTATTATATGATTAAAATAAAAATAATAACTGTATTCATATATATATGTCATCATCAAAATAACATAAAAGATTTCAAAATAAAACCACAAATTATTATCCCACTTACATAAAAAACACATACGAAAAAAAAAAAAACATAAGGGAAAGCACCTCACATATCCCCCACTCATCAGTGAGGTCAGTGTAATAACTTCCAAAACAGGTATCCGAGGCTGTGGTAATAACCCTTAGCATTGATGTCAGCGGATGCATTAAAAACCCCCAGCGCTGGTGCCAGACGCCATAATAACCCCCAACGCAGGTATCAGAGGACGCATAAATAACCCCTATCACTGATGTCAGTGGACATCATAATAACCCCCCACATTGGTATCAGATGACACATTAGTAACTTCCAGCATTGAAGTCAGTGGACACATTAGCACAGGTGTCAGTATTAATATCCCCCTCTCCTACATTGGTGGTTAGTGGCATTGAAATGTAACCCCTCCCATGACCCCCAATGTAGGGGGAGGGAGTTAATTTTCACTGACATTACCACAATATATATACACACATATATACACACACACACAGTAGTGAGTACACCCCTCACATTTTTCCAAATATTTTTCTCTATCTTTTCATGTGACAACACTAAAGAAATGACACTGCTACAATGTGAAGTAGTGAGTGTACAGCTTGTATGTACAGCTTAACAGTGTAAGTTTGTTGTCCCCTCAAAATAACTCAACACAGCCATTAATGTCTAAACCGCTGGCAACAAAAGTGAGTATACCCCTAGGTGAAAATGTCCAAATTGGGCCCAAAGTGTCAATATTTTGTGTGGCCACCATTATTTTCCAGCACTGCTTTAACCCTCTTGGGCATGGAGTTCACCAGAGCTTCAGAGGTTGCCACTAGCAAGGCAGTGGTCATCTTCGAGGTGTGTTTGGGGTCATTGTCATGTTGGAATACTGGGGGAGGGGATCATGCTCTGCTTCAGTATGTCACAGTACATGTTGGCATTCATGGTTCCCTCAATAAACTGTAGCTCCTCAGTGCCAGCAGCACTCATGCAGCCCCAGACCATGACAAACCCACCACCATGCTTGACTGTAGGCAAGACGCACTTGTCTTTGTACTCCTCACCTGGTTGCCGCCACACATGCTTGACACCATCTGAACCAAATAAGTTTATCTTGGTCTCATCAGACCACAGGACATGGTTCCAGTTATCCATGTCCTTAGTCTGCTTGTCTTCAGCAAACTATTTGCGGGCTTTCTTGTACATAATCTTTATAAGAGGCTTCCTCCTAGGATGACAGCCATGCAGACCAAATTGATGCAGTGTGCAGTGTATGGTCTGAGCACTGACAGGCTGACCCCCCCACCCCTTCATCCTCTGCAGCAATGCTGGCAGCACTCATATGCCTATTTCCCAAAGACAACTTCTGGATATGATGCTAAATATGTGAACTCAGCTTCTTTGGTCGACCATGACAAGGCCTGTTCTGAGTGGAACCCGTCCTGTTAAAAAAAATTATTATAGCCTAGGCCATCTTTATGTAGAGCAACAATTATTTTTTTCAGATCCTCAGAGAGTTCTTTGCCGTGAGGTGCCATGTTGAACTTCCAGTGACCAGTATGAGAGAGTGAGAGCGATAACACCAAATTTAACACACCTGCTCCCCATTCACACCTGAGACCTAGTAACACTAATGAATCACATGACAACAGGGAGGGAAATGGCTAATTGGGCCCAATTTGGACATTTTCACTTAGGGATGTACTCACTCTTGTTGCCAGCAGTTTAGACATTAATAGCTATGTTTTGAGTTATTTTGAGAGGACAGCAAATTTACAAGCTGTACACTCACTACTTTACATTGTAGCAAAGTGTAATTTGTTAAGTGTTGTCACATGAAAAGATAGAACAAAATATTTACAAAAATGTGAGGGGTGTACTCACTTTTGTGAGATATTGTGTATATATATATATATATATATATATATATATATATATTTTAACAGAAAACACAGGGGTTTGACTTGTTTTGCTTTCAAATAAACATAGTTCTTTCATTACTTCCTTTTAAGCTTTAATTTGGTAGCCAATGCTCTACAAATGAAGACAGTGTGCATTAATATTAATGAAGGACAGAGGTCTAATATTCAGTAAGTGTTTGCTATCTACCAAGCTTGGCTTGATTTAGCTTTTCCACCGCCTCATAACAAATCCATTAGCATGACTACATTAGCTAAGATGAACGACAAAAAGCTTTCATTAAAGGGACACCTTTTACTACAGAGCAGCTGTATAGGAACTTGGATAAAATTATAAAATTGACTTGACTTTTACAACATTTTACCATTTAAGGGAGCAGTTATCTTACAACATTCATTGATTCTTCTGAACCCAGGCATGCAGATTTGTCAAATCTGCATAGGTAAAAAAAAAAAATGTTTTTTTATTAATGATTCGCTGTTAATCATACAAATCTACTGTCAAAATATTCAGGAAATTAGGATTTGGCATACTGATTTGTCTTAAATTCTTTCTGAAAAACTGCAGTGCACTTCCAGTGCTTAGGTTCTCAAATTTGGATAACACCTACCTTATATTTGTTACGTGTTCTCATTCACATATATCTTTTTTTGCAGGTAAACAAAAATGTGCATTTACTTTATATTTTTTTTAGGAGCCTGGAAAGCATTACACCAGCGATCAGCAGATGGCTGGAGCCATGCCAAGCAGGGCTCCTGCAGGCTGTCAGTGTAAGCTGTCTGCCCGTACATCGTATGGGCAGTCAGTTTCACACTGACAGGACCATGATAGTTCTTTGAAAGTTAAAAGCAGATAGCTGCAAACGATGTCAGTACAGTCCATTCACTTACAGAACTCTGTGAATGAATGACATGACGTGTGGGTGGAGCCCTGCATGGCCACGCTCTTTTCAAAGAGTGACAGTTGGTACGGGGAACTTCTCCTTGTACTGCTTCACACAGAGGTAATGAATTTCTAATCGGCAGCAGGAGTGGAAACATGTTACATGTTCCATCCTAAGAATGGGTGGAACATGTATTGTGTTCCCAAAGGTGAATTTAGCCTTTAAAAATAATATTTAAAAATGCAGCTGTGCAGTGCAGATGTGCACTTTTAAACTCCTACTAGCTCTCTTTGTTTATGAGGGGACTGGGCAGCTGTAGTTACCATAAGTAATCCTGTCTGTGTTGTGCTAGCAGATCTCATTATCATTTGTAACTAGATTTGTACAATGTTTATCCTAACAAAGGTTTAAAGGTGTGTATAAATATATATATATTTCTTCATGCTTCATTCTTTCACTAGTCATCAGATTACCAATTACTAGGGAGCAGCTCTAACATGAGGAAGCAAAGCCTGAATGGTTGGGGGGGGGGGGATCTATAGGCAATACTGGTACCTAGTTACCCTTTGCTTGCCATTTTAATGCACAGCTTTCAGTCTTCAGTCTTTCAAGTTTCGTTTTTTAAGTTACCTTTTTAATGATTCCTCCACATATTATGACATGGGAACAATTCCTCCTAGAGTTTTCAAGTTTATAAGAAAAATCGCTCTAGAGGTAAAACTCCTCCATGAAAACCAATGTGTTTTCATGGTTGAATTTTCAACCACCTCATTCTGCTTGAAACAATGTTATTTATTAAAGTACTCAAAAAGTAATGACCTGGCCTAAATTATCAAAGGGAAGGAAAAATGATTTTTCTTAGACATCTCTAATGTTCATGAAAATGTACTAATGAAAAAGGAACTGCACTAACTAATTTTGATTAACTATAGACCAATCAGAGTGCCAACATGATCTAATTTCCGTATTTATTGGAGTATAACACATACTTTTTTCGACCTGAAAACAGAAGGTAAACCCTGCCTGCATGTTATACGCCAGTTTTTTTTTGCTTACCAAGGGGGGTGGGGATTGGGTGGTCCGCCCCCCGGGTACCACCCATTGGGGGGGTGTCAGGCCATCTGCCCCACCTCTCCTGGCCCTGGGACAGTGCTGCAATACTTTGAAGTTAAGAAAATATTACTGACAGCCCCTTCTCATACAACGTTCCTCCTGTTTCACTCTCAATGTAAATGGTAGACTGTAATATCTAAAGTAACGCTACTCCTTCTGGCCTGCTCTCCTCCTCCCGCACCTCCTCCTCCTCCAGTGTAGCTTTTGATTGGAGAAGGAGAGTGGTCATGTGACCATCAATGAAACAGCAGAGGAGAGTCACATGACTGGGTCCACAATAGAGTGGCATTAATTGAGGTATTACAGGCTTCCATTTACATTGAGAGTGACCCAGGAGGAATGTTATACGAGAAAGGGCTGTCAGTAATGATTTACAATGTGAGTCACAAAGGAGGAGTGGTGTATGAGAAGGGTCTGACAGTGATGTTTTCTCAACTTTAGAGTATGCTGGCAGTGCTCTCCCAGGAGACTGGGGTCTCCTGGGAGTGCAGGGGGCTTTAGAATGAAACAAGTCTGTGTACTGTGCAGGGAAAGGGGTCTGCGTAATGTGCTGTGCAGGGGGTCGTGTGCTGTGCAGGGGGTCCGTGTGCTGTGCAGGGGGTCCAAGTGCTGTTCAGGGGGTCTGTGTACTGTACAGGGGGTCTGTGGGCTGTGCAGGGGGCCTGTGTGCTGTGCAGGAGGTCTGTGTGCTGTGCAAGGGGTCCGTATGCTGTGCAGGGGGTCTGTGTGCTGTGCAGGGGTTCCGTGTACTGTGCAGGGGGCTTTGGAAAGTTTTTTCCCTGAAACTCCCCTCTTAAAATTAGGGTGCGTGTTATATGCCTGTGCGTGTTATATGCCGATAAATATGGTAGTTAAAGTTCTAAAGTGCAGCACATACAGTATGTTGGAATCCAGGAGCAATATACTCCAGATGGCTCTCAGACCAGTACATTGTCCAAAATCCATAAACACAAAAGAAAGATATGTATGCACAGTATCTCACAAAAGTGAGTACACCCCTTGCATTTTTGGAAATATTTTATTATATCTTTTCATGTGACAACACTGAAGAAATTACACTTTACTACAATATAAGGTAGTGAGTGTATGTAGAAAAATATAATACCTCTTAAGGGATTTTTAAGGCAATGAATTTAGAGTTTTTTGTTTTTAAATAAAATTAAATTTTATTTTGTATCATTCAAAGTTAAAAAATGTAAATTTTACACAAAAAGCATTTAAATCAATAGACATATAGACATATATTAAAGTTCAAGACATGAAGGTGATTCTGCATGTACATCCAATAATGGTTGTGGTATAGAGTTTGCATATAGAAAATTTGTATAAAGAAGAGAGTGATATATCACACTACCAATGCGGTCACCATTGATGACCACCCTGATATAGAGTAGTGGGATTTCCAACGCGTTTCAACGTTTATATCTTAACAGAGAAAAGTCTTCTTCAGAGAAAATACATCACAATTTAAAAAGTCAAAAATCATACTGTTACAATTTATACACATATGCACCATATATATCTCCTGCATTGGTTAAATTCTCATGTGACTTACGTCCTCCCAAGGCATCCCGGGTTGAGTGTATTGCATGCCGGGGGCCAGAGACACCCCACACCAGGTGGCCTGGACTGTCCTATAACTCTACAAGACGGCTGGATATACAATCAATGATCCCAACATTCAGCGTCCTCAGCCTCAGAAAATTGATGGCTGTCTGTAATAGGGCAAATAATAGAAATGAGTGGTAACCTTGAAGCAACTGTGGGCTAACCCCACCGTAGGTACCACATAGAAAAGTCCCCCCCTTGAAAACCGGGTTCAGCACTAAATATAGGCTCCCCAATATCGGGGGATCCCGTTCCTTTTAGGTATGGGGTAAAAGGCACTTACTATTAAGTAAGGTGCAAGTCGCATAGCCTGGAACAGGGAGGGTCTGTGGAGCTCAGAACCAAAAATTCGCCCTGATGTGCATAGGTAGAAGAATGGCGCCATTTGCTGTCTTTGGTGTCCTATATGTGGTGTGGGCCGGGTTGTGGGTGGAGACAGAGTGCCACGCTGGCCAATGGCGCGGCTTGTCTGTGATCACTGCTGTCAGGAGCGCTCGACGTGAATACGTTGAATGTCACCTAGGCAACTGACTCCGCTCTGAAGCCCGCGCATGCGCGACGTGGTGGCGCACATCCAATTACGTGCCCCCACAGCGATATGCTTGAATGATGTAAGCATAAGATAGTACTGTGGGAGCCGGCTGCCATCTTGGAGAAGGGCCGTGCCCACACTAAATACAGTGTATCAGTGTAACTATCCACCAGGGTATGAGATTGTACCCATGGTGGGTAGATAGTGGATAGAAGCCTATCCTGCTAGATCCCCCAGTAGCCTCCCAAGTACAAAGTCCCACCATATGAGGCGGGTTTGAAGCTGGGGAGGGGAGAAAAGATTATATAAGTAAACAATGAATGAAAGCCATATGAGGGGTTCAATAAACCACATTGAATCCCCCTTAGTTTCGCCAGGATGGATATGGCGAAAGGGGGTGGGGGGGGAAGGACTGATCTAAAGCCTTCCTAGAAAGGCCTGGCCGTTTCGTTGAGACCAGGGGGGGTGGTGGCCCTAAGGACCTTGATTGATGGAGAGAGGATACACAAAAACAGCTCTCAAAAAAGCATTTAATCGTGTAAAAAACATTGACAGACGAAATCTAATCTTTAAAAAGAAAAACTTGATGAAAGAAGACACCTCAACCAGAATCATCATGAAATTCTCCAATGAACATAAACAAATAAGAAAAATCTCCAAACACTGGTCAATCCTTACAGAGGATCCCATTCTAGGTAGTCTGGTCACTTCCAGACCCCAAATTACCTACAAAAAATCCGGCTCCATAGGAAATATGCTCACACAGAGCGAATATAAAGGAAGTGCGAGAACAGACCCCTGCAGAACCTGGGGCACATATCCATGCGGATCATGCACACAGTGTGGAGTTATAGGCAGGAGAACCATGATTACATTACCCAATGGGGAAAATTTCCAATTACGGCACTTTGTAAACTGCAGAACACGGGGAGTCGTCTATTTAATGCAATGTCAATGTGGGGCCTTTTACGTGGGGAAAACCCGACAGGAGTTTATCAAGAGAGTTGAGAAGCACACCCACAGTATGAGCATTGGCAACCTTTATTTACCATTAGGCAGGCATGTAGCGAAACAGCATAACTATAGGATGCCCAAGGTCAACTTCACAGTCGTGGATAGACTGCATATACCCACCAGGGGGGTGACTGGAACAAGGTCCTGCTCCAGAGCGAAATGCGCTGGATCAGGCGCCTTAGGGCCACCACCCCCCCTGGTCTCAACGAAACGGAGAGCTTTAGGCCTTTCTTGGACAGCTTTAGATCGGCAAAACCGACTAAGGGCACTCCTTCCATTCCACTTTGTCTACAATTCAGACCAGATACTCCTTCCCCCCCCTCCCTTTACACCTTTCGCCCCCTAGCTGCTATTTAGACACGAGTTGGAGACTGTTCAGCCTTTGGGGGGTTTCAAACTTTATTTTATTATATCTGTATAATTTCTATCTTAATCTTTTGTAACCCACAAAATTTGTTACTACACTACATTAAGGCTGGGGCTTACATTTTCTAAAGCCCCACCGAGTGGAACAATTTAACAAACATATTGTATACTGTTTTGCTTCTCTTATTTAATGTCTTTAATTTCTTCATCATGTTTTCATTAGTAGCACTGCACATCTTGTTGGTTCATCTCCTGTGTCCTGCTGTCCCCACTGGCACCTTCCTGGGAGGGTGAACCATGCGGGGGTCCAGGGCCCTCCATTAGCCTCAGAGATGTGTTCTGGAAAGCCCTATACCTACCCGACACAGGGGGGCCCCATTGTTCCAGCTGACATTGGGGCCCTCTCCTTTGTCCTGCCTTGCCCCCACGCCAGGCAGGAACTTCTGTGTAGGTGGTTATCAGTCCTTTCCCCCCCACCCCCTTTCGCCATATTCATCCTGGCGAAACTAAGACGGGATTCAATGTGGTTTATTGAACCCCTCATATGGCTTTCATTCATTGTTTATTTATATATTCTTTTCTCCCCTCCCCAGCTTCAAACCCGCCTCATATGGTGGGACTTTGTACTTGGGAGGCTACTGGGGGATCTAGCAGGATAGGCTTCTATCCACTATCTACCCACCATGGGTACAATCTCATACCCTGGTGGATAGTTACACTGATACACTGTATTTAGTGTGGGCACGGCCCTTCTCCAAGATGGCAGCCGGCTCCCACAGTACTATCTTACGCTTACATCATTCAAGCATATCGCTGCGGGGGCACGTAATTGGATGCGCACCACCACGTCGCCCATGCGCGGGCTTCAGAGCGGAGTCAGTTGCCTAGGTGACATTCGACGTATTCACGTCGAGCGCTCCTGACAGCAGTGATCACAGACAAGCCGCACCATTGGCCAGCGCGGCGCTCTGTCTCCGCCCACAACCCGGCCCAGACCACATATAGGATGCCAGAGACGGCAAATGGCACCATTCTTCCTGAGACATCTACCTAAGCACATCAGGGTGAATTTTTGGTTCTGAGCTCCACAGACCCTCCCTGTTCCAGACTATGCGACTTTCACCTGGCTTAAAAGTAAGTGCCTTTTACCCCATACCTAAAAGGAATGGGATCCCCCGGTATTGGGGAGCCTATATTTAGTGCTGAACCCGGTTTTCTAAGGGGGACTTTTCTATGTGGTACCTACGGTGGGGTTAGCCCACAGTTGCTTCAAGGTTACCACTCATTTCTATTATTTGCCCTATTACAAGCAGCCATCAATTTTCTGAGGCTGAGGACGCTGAATGTTGGGATCATTGATTGTACATCCAGCTGTCTTGTAGAGTTATAGGACAGTCCAGGCCACCTGGTGTGGGGTGTCTCTGGCCCCCGACATGCAATACACTCAACCCGGGATGCCTTGGGAGGACGTAAGTCACATGAGAATTTAACCAATGCAGGAGATATATATGGTGCATATGTGTATAATTTGTAACAGTATGATTTTTGACTTTTTAGATTGTGATGTATTTTCCCTGAAGAAGACTTTTCTCTGTTAAGATATAAACGTTGAAACGCGTTGGAAATCCCACTACTCTATATCAGGGTGGTCATCAATGGTGACCGCATTGGGTAGTGTGATATATCACTCTCTTCTTTATACAAATTTTCTATATGCAAACTCTATACCACAACCATTATTGGATGTACATGCAGAATCACCTTTATGTCTTGAACTTTAATATATGTCTATAGGTCTATTGATTTAAATGCGTTTTGTGTAAAATTTACATTTTTTAACTTTGAATGATATAAAATACAATTGAATTTTATTTAAAAACAAAAAACTCTAAATTCATTGCCTTAAAAATCCCTTAAGAGGTATTATATTTTTCTACATATGTATATGGGATGATGGCAATGACACATCCATACCACCGAGGTCATACTTATATAAATAGGTAGTGAGTGTATGGCTTGTATAACAGTGTAAATTTGCTGTCCCCTCAAAATAACTCAACACACAGCCATTAATGTCTAAACCGCTGGGAACAAAAGTGAGCACACCCCTAAGTGAAAATGACCAAATTGGGCCCAATTAGCCATTTCCCTCCCTGTTGTCATGTGACTCGTTAGTGTTACAAGGCCTCAGGTGTTAATGGGGAGCAGGTGTGTTAAATTTGGTGTTATCGCTCTCACTCTCTCATACTGGTCACTGGAAGTTCAAATGGCACCTCATGGCAAAGAACTCTCTGAGGATCTGCTCTACATAAAGATGGCCTAGGCTATAGGAATATTGCCAAGACCCTGAAACTGAGCTGCAGCACAGTGGCCAAGACCATACAGATATTTAACAGAACAGGTTCCACTCAGAACAGGCCTCGCCATGGTGGACCATAATAGTGGAGTACACCTGCTCAGCATCATATCCAGAGGTTGTCTTTGGGAAATAGATGTATGAGTGTTGCCAGCATTGCTGCAGAGGTTGAAGGGTGGGGGGTCAGCCTGTCAGTGCTCAGGCCATATGGACACTGCATCAAAGTGGTCTGCATGGCTGTCGTCCCAGAAGGAAGCCTCTTCTAAAGATGATGCACAAGAAAGCCCACAAACAGTTTGCTGAAGACAAGCTGACTAAGGACATGGATTACTGGAACCATGTCCTGTGGTCCAAAAACAAAAACATTTATTTGGTTCAGATGGTGTCAAGTGTGTGTGGCAGCAACCAGGTGAGGAGTACAAAGACAAGTGTGTCTTGCCTTCAGTCAAGCATGGTGGTGGGAGTGTCATGGTCTGGGGCTGCATGAGTGCTGCCGGCACTGGGGAGCTACAGCTCATTGAGGGAACCATGAATGCCAACATGTACTGTGACATACTGAGGCAGAGCATGATCCCCTCCCTTCAGAGACTGGGCCGCAGTGCAGTATTCCAACATGATAACGACCCCAAACACACCTCCAAGACGACCACTGCCTTGCTAAAGAAGCTGAGGGTAAAGGTGATGGACTGGCCAAGCATGTCTCCAGACCTGCTGGGCATCCTCAAACGGAAGGTGGAGGAGCGCAAGGTCTCTAACATCCACCAGCTCCGTGATGTCATCAGTGGAGGTAGTGTGATACCTCATTACATTTAGTGTGGGTGCAATTTTTTTTTTGTAATTTTCTAATAAAGAATTGTTGAATATATTATTTGGGTGTTTCTCCCTAACAAATCCTTTTCCAGGTCTTTGGGCTTCTTTGCTGCTTTCTCCCCATTTCTGGAATTTTGTTTATTCTGGTGTGTATTGTAGCAAAAGGTGTCCCGCACCAAAAACTTCAAAAAGCAATAGCACCGAAAAAAAAAAAAGATGATGTTTTGAACCCACACTAGTTCCTTTTTTAATCCAAACAAGTACTTCTATTTACTTGTATACTTGCTGTAGTTGACAGAGAATTTTTTTTTTAAAGCTAACCTTTTAAGCCAGCCAAAGAAACCATACAGTTAATCTAGGTATCATTAACTGTCCCTGTCATTAGGGAAAATATGGCATTTATCACTAGAAGAATTATTTTAATTACTAATGTCTTAGAATTCCCACTATTTTTAATCATTTAAAGGATTATAAATATCATAAAGAGCTTTATATCTCTTGCGCCCATGAGAATGGCTATAAGATGGGGAATCATCAGCTTTGTTTGCTTTTACCTTTAATTTGTTTGCTCTTAGGGATTAAAATGGTATGACACATACAGTATACTGTGTAGATGGAATAAGGTCACTATTAAAACAACCAGCACAACACCAGTTATTCACTGCAAGTGTTATGTTAGTATTCATTTCACATTATCACAATTATAGTGTCCAAACAATGACAACAAATATTGCTGTCACTTGGAAATTAAAGTAAACCCACACCGCTGAGGAGAGAAGAGAAGGACAAAGCAGAGCCTGCAGGCTCAAAAGGTATCCATTTGAACCTTTTTGCCCCAGGGAACAAACTGTTAAAGTTTGGGCAGGAAATATGGTACTGGGAGGAAACCGTGGCAGAAATAAAAATCACCTCACAAAGAGCTCACAGGCACTCACTGCAGCTGAAGCAGCTCCAGTCACCTCACAAGATACAGCATCAGGGCGCTCTCACAGACAGAAAATGTCACAGCAAGACTCTCCATTTGAGTCAGATACAGAACAAATCCTCTCACAAACTTCTCCACAAGCCTCCTCAGTATCCCCAGTAATATTATTACAATTTGAAAAGATGCTTCATAAGGCTTTAAAACAAACCTCAGACCAAATAACAAAAAGCCTAACCAAAGAAATAAGAGAGCTGGGAAACCGCACCGCATCCTTAGAAATAAAAATGGATGAAATTGAAATTACAACCCAAGAAAATATAACAGAATTGGAACAATTAAAAAAAGAGAATTTAATACTTCAAACTAAGCTCGAAGATTACGAAAATAGAGCCAGACGTTCAAACTTGCGCATAAGGGGAATACCTGAAACAGTGACAGACCTGCAATCTACTATTACTGCTCTATTACAAGAACTAAAGCCAGATATCCCTATTGAACGTTTAGAACTGGACAGAGTACACAGAGCCCTCATAGCCAAAAAGAAAGATGGACCCCCACGTGATATAATCACAAAATTTCATTATTACAGAACGAAAGAACAAATACTAATTGCTGCAAGAGAAAAAAAGGAACTTAATTTTCAAGGACACAATTATCAAATTTTTGCTGACCTATCCCAACTTACTATTACTAAAAGACGAACCATGAAACCCCAACTAATGGAACTGCAACGCCACAACATTATGTATCAATGGGGCTTCCCCTTTTCAGTCAGATTTAACTACCAAGGTACAATTTACAGAAGCAGATCAGCAGATGAACTACAACAAACCCTTTTAAAATTAAATCTGACAGAACCCACAAGCAGCAACACTCCCACACGCAGAAGAATGGCGTCATCTTCACCTTCAGGCAGCACCCAGAAAATTTCAGAACAAAATGGGAATCATCATTCTCACAAAAGAGGCCGTTATGCCACATCATCCATGGACCAAGAAGATTCAATGGACTGACATCCTAATTCCTGATATCTCTTCATTTATTATACTAAGAGATGGTTCTCTATAAAAAACCTATATTTATAACTGAATGTAACTGCATTCTGATAGTCACACACTGTGTGGGATCATGTTACATTCCAGTTATATTTCTTATTGCTTCTGATTCATATAGCCTTAGAATATATAAGTGAAATAAGGAAATTCTTCTTCAGTTATATATTATCAGGTAATAACAATAGATTTATTAGTTTTTAGGACAAATATGTTCAATAATCCAGAAGTAATGGAAGCTTTTTCTTTCTTTTCTTAAAACAAATATATTATTACCTAACTAGTTCCTAGAATTATGTTTTTGTTTATTCTAATCTGAAGCAATACAACCTCAATTTTATGAGTTAACATATCTAAACAGTTACATATGAATAAAATATGTAATTGTTTACTCTAAAAGGGTTAAAATCCCAAAATAATTCAAACTATCTTCATCAATACCAAAGTTATTAACAGTACCTTTCTAACTGAATTATTTAGCCTAGGGAAAGACTAACCATATACAACCACCCTGGAATAAATAATTTCAACAAGAACTATATTCTGCACTCCAATTAATGAAACATCATTTTGATGTCTTTTGACATAGCACTTCTCTCCTGTAAGCGGAAGATCCATGTACCCCCATTAGCCCTCCTCATTTTCCCAACCATATTATGTGGGAGTGTGACGAAGGCACTTATTCCCCTGAGAGAGATATTTATTCTCTTTCACGGGTAAATTGTGATTACTTGCAAAAAAAAATTTATACAATGTATCATCTAATCTCATATGTTTTTTGCTTACTCTTTACTCCAGAATTCACTGGTTTCTTTTCTATCTATTCATCTCTTCAGTCCACACAGGTTGATCTGTGCAGTCAGCTCTGCATAACAAAAAGTAAGTCAAAACTATTTGATCTATTGCCATGGCACCACTGAATATACTTTCCCTGAATGTTCAGGGAATAAATGTCCCTCAAAAAAGGACCAAAGCCTTCTGTACTTTCCATAACAAGAAGGCTCACATAGTATGCCTCCAAGAAACACACTTCACCAAAGATTATACTCCAAAATATATTTCTCCTTTTTATCAACAAATTTACACGGCTTCTGCCTGTACCAAGCAAAGGGGAACTCTAATTGCATTTCACCGATCCACACCATTCACCTTATCATCAGAAATTAAAGACCCAGAAGGTAGATACCTGATACTCATGGGTTATATAATGGATACAGCAATCACGGTGATTTCCTACTACGCTCCTAATAAACAACCTACACCATTCCTCTCACATATATTACAAGTGATTAATACACACAAAATAGGAACAGTGTTAATGTGTGGGGATTCGAACCAGGTCCTCCTCCCATTTCTAGATAAATCACCTTTTACACCATCCAAAATAACCTCTAGATTACCTTTTTCTCAACTTCTTTCCAAATACAATCTGGTAGATTCATGGAGAGAAAGTAACCCAATGAAAAAGGAATTCACTTATTTCTCGCACCCTCATCAAACCTTCACCAGAATAGATCATATTTTTCTAACAATAGGAATGATACCAGAAATTATTGCATCAGATATAATTCCGATTCCGTGGTCTGACCATAATGCAGTATACACTACTATAGCCTCAGCCATACCAAAAGCGCATGACCCAACGTGGTACTTACCGGACATAATGCTCAAACACCCACTACATCAGATGGCCATTGAACAAGCTTTAAAGGAATACATATCAATTAATAATACAACAGACATCTCCCCAATAACACTGTGGGAAGCTCATAAGCCTGTCTTGCGTGGTACAATACAAAGACAAATGGCACTATTTAAACGGGAACGCAAAAATCTAGCAAAAAAACTAGAACTCAATTTTAATGCAGCCTACATATCATTTCAAGATAATCCATCTCAGAGTACAAAATCTCATCTGGAAAAATCTAGATTGGAATACGATCTATTTCTCACTGAGTCAGTTGATAAATCCCTCAAACGCTCCAAACACAATTTCTACATGAATACAAACAAACCAGGTACATATTTGGCTCGGGCATTAAATTCAAATAACAAATCTTTCAAACCAATACGTTTGAAATTATCAAAAAATGTTTACACTTGTAATCCAGTTAAAATAGTCCATAAATTTCACTCACATCTCGCAACTTTATACAAGACAAACAATGAATTTAATCCTACAGAGGCTGAATCCTTCTTCTCAAAAATAACCTTACCTGAGTTATCTCAGAATCAAAAAAGCAGTTTGGATGAGCCTATAACTATAGATGAAGTTGCTAACGCCATAAAAGACCTAAAACTTAACAAAAGACCAGGCCCAGACGGCTACTCGGCTTTATACTATAAAACATTCTCAGAAATACTCTCTCCCATTCTCACTGAAACTTTTAACAAACTTCTAGATGGACATTCTTTTCGGCAAGAAACACTAATGGCAATTGTTTGTATGATCCCAAAACCCCTTTCTGATGATACTTCCTGTGTGAATTATCGGCCTATCTCTCTGTTAAACCTCGATATTAAATTATTAGCAAAAATAATAGCAAAACGCCTCAATAGCATTATAGGAAAATTAATACATAGAGATCAAGTAGGCTTCATGCCAAATAGACAGGCAGGCGATAATATACGCAGGGCAGTGTTATTGGCACATATTGCTAAAAAACGGAAAATCCCTTTATGTTTTCTATCTCTCGATATTAAGAGGGCATTTGACACAGTATCCTGGCAATATATGCAATATTCATTACAAAAATGGGGTTTTGGACCCCACTTTTTAACATGGATCAAAGCATTATATAATAAACCCAAAGCCTATATAAAATATGCTGGATACAAATCTGAAGCCTTTAATATCGAAAGAGGTACCCGACAGGGTTGCCCATTATCTCCCTTATTATTTGCACTTATACTCGAACCCATGGCCCAATACATCAGAACAAACCAAACTATAACTGGCATTGAAGTAGGAGGTATTACACACAAATTATGTATATTTGCAGACGATATATTACTTTTTCTATCATCACCACAGGTCTCTGGTCCTAACTTAATACCAGCTCTTGATGGATTTGCAGCCCTATCCGGCCTTATGATTAATCCTAAGAAATGCCTAGTGCTTAATATTTCACTCACAAACATGGAATTGATCCCGGCTAGGGCTGCACTCCCATTCACATGGGCAGAAAAATCAATCCCATATCTTGGAATTCATTTAACAGCATCTCATTCTGACTTATTCTCAACCAATTATCCTCCTGTATTAAGACAGATCACAAATCTAATAAAACAATGGTCGCAACTTCCTTTATCCTGGATAGGGAAGATTAATGCAATCAAAATGACTATTCTACCCAAATTGCTTTATCTATTCAGAGTCCTCCCTATTCCAATTCCTTCCTATTTTTTGAGAATAGTACAAAAAAGAGCAACTTCGTTTATATGGGGCTCTTCTAAACCACGTATACCTATACACACACTACATCTTCCCAAAAATAAAGGAGGCCTGGGATACCCTAATTTTACTAACTACTACAGAGCAGCACATTTGGCCAGTCTGTCCAAACTCTGAGATATTTAGATATCTCCAAATCAAAAATTTCTATACACCATTCCTAAAGGGGGATACACCATTATCCCAATTATCCATTTTTGAATCAATCTGTACAAAAGATCCATTTGCTAAAGGTACAATTTCATCACTTTATAATCAATTATATGGAGTAGCAAATCTTAATAGACCCTCTTACGTTCAGAGGTGGGAGGAGGACCTGGGACGAACTTTAGAAGACACGGACTGGTCTAACATATGGCTCACATCTAAGTCATCTTCACCCAACATCTTAGCACTGGAGACAAATTATAAAGTCCTAACTCACTGGTACCTTGTACCCGCTAGAGTGGCAAAATATTCACCTAATACCTCAACTCTTTGTTTTCGAGGATGCCCAGAAATAGGCACATATTTACACATATGGTGGACGTGCCCAGTAATCCAAACCTTCTGGAAGGAAGTCTTCGTGATTGCATCTAAAATATTTAAAAAAATAATACAACCAGATCCATATTTAACTTTACTTAATCTAAAACCAGAATGGTTAACACTCTCTCAATTCAAACTTATGATCCAACTAATAACGGCTGCAAAACAAACAGTGGCCAAGGCATGGAAATCTCCTACATTGGTACTAGCAGAAACAATTCACAGAATGAATAATACAATGTCCCATGCTAAGATGGTAGCCATCGATCAAAATCAAATTCCAAAATTTGAAAAACTTTGGCATCCTTGGATAAAACAACAGTTCCTGTCAAATTTCAATGACTCTGTCCTGTTGCCATGGTAACAGATTAAATGACTTACAGAGACACCCATTCTAAGGCTTCAAAGAGAACTAAAAAGAATAATAAACTGACGAGCGGGACAACCTTGTGGACCATACCTCTACCTTTCAACCCTTTTTCTTCTTTCTCTTTCCTTTTCTCCACCTTACGATTAAAGCTCATTATCAGAATTTATTTGACCTATATACACTCTACTTGTAAACAATATGTATAGTAGGTATAAATCATTTAAATACCTACAAAAGTAACTAAGGAAATGATATATATCTTTAATTTAGGTTTACGTGAACCCAATGTTTAATATTTGAAATTTCATGATATTTACCTATATAAACCCTACTGTAAAACAATGAGCTTACTTTATAGATCCTTGTAAACTTACTTTATGTATCTTTATGTATCTTTATAACATTGTATACTCAATAAACTTCTTTTGACAAGGAAATTAAAGTAAACCTGTAGTGGACGCTGAAACTTCTAAAAGCACTTGCCCCTTGGCTGCCATGCTGATGTAATGACTTTAACATTTTGAGCCACTGACCCGGTACACCAAAGCAGATCAAAAGATCTGGCTTAAAGGGTAACTCCACTTTCCTGGTAAAAAAAACTGTGGGGACCCCATGCCATTTTTTTCTTTGTTTTTGTTTAACCACTTCAGCCCCGATAGATTTTACCCCCTTCCTGACCAGAGCACTTTTTGCGATTCTGCACTGTGTCACTTTAACTGACAATTGCATGGTCGTGCGACATTGCACCCAAACAAAATTGACGTCCTTTTTTTCCCACAAATAGAGCTTTCTTTTGGTGGTATTTGATCACCTCTGCAGTTTTAATTTTTTGCGCTAAAAAAAGAGCGACAATTTTGAAAAAAAAACACAATATTTTTTACTTTTTGCTATAATAAATGTCCCCCAAAAATATCTAAAAAATTTTTTTTTTCCTCAGTTTAGGCCGATATGTATTCTTCTACATATTTTTGGTAAAAAAAATGCAATAAGCATATACTGATTGGTTTGCACAAAAGTTATAAAGTCTACAAAATAGGGGATAGTTTTATGGCATTTTTATTATTAATTTTTTTATTAGTAATGGCGGTGATCTGCAATTTTTATCAGGACTGCGAAATTATGGCGGACACATCGGATGCTTTTGACACTATTTTGGGACCATTGTCATTTATACAGCGATCAGTGCTATAAAAATGCACTGATTACTGTGTAAATGACACTGGCAGTGAAGGGGTTAACCACTAGGGGGCAATGAAGGGGTTAAGTGTGTCCTAGGGAGTGATTCTAACTGTGGGGGGATGGGCTACTAGTCACATGACAGTGATCACTGCTCCCGAATCCCGATGACAGGGAGCAGTGATCTCTGTCATATCAGAAGGCAGAACGGGGAAATCCCTTGTTTACATAGGCACTTCCCTGTTCTGACACGATTGCCGGGAGACCAGGCATGGTCACGCTGTACACGGCGGGCACATGCCTGCTATCCCGGCCTCTTAAAGTGGACGTATAGGTACGCCCATTTTCCCGCTGCTGCCATTGTGCCAACGTGTATCAGCGTGCAGCGGTCGGCAAGTGGTTAAATTGTCAATTTACTGACAATTTCAACCTCAAATCAATTTAAATGTGATTTGACTATTTTTTTTTTAGAAATGCAATTTTTACTGCAGCATGTTCTATACATGCTACAGATGCGCAACTTTACAGACAGCCCCCCCTCAGGCACTATATTTAAAATATTTTTTTATTCTGATTGTTTCACTTACCACCATTTTTTTTTGCTTTTTTGTTTCCGCTATTTTTTTAAATTTTGGCTGGGGGAAGCCCACCGACAGCTGATGAGTCATCCATTCAAGGACACGGCGACTGGCTTCCTGGCCCTGTTTCTTAACAACATATTTACTGTGCATTCAGCGGGTGAACAGCCCACCGAACGTGCAGAAATTTTGTGTGTTTGGAGAACACATGAATGGGCGAAGTTTGGGCCAAGCAAAAGAACTGTTTGCCGAACAATAGTTTTTTACCTTCATGCCTTGCCTCTCCAGGGACTCCCACTCCTGATGGCATCTGGCATTTGGCAGCAGCAGGAGCTATTGGCTCCCACTGCTGTCAATCACAGTCAGTGAGTCAATCAGGAGACAGAGGGGGCAGGCCGAGCTGGGGCTCCTTGTGTGAATGGATACACAGAGCTGCGGTTCGGAAGCATGCCTGCTTGGGTGCCCCCAGAGCAATCTGCTTGCTGTGCGGCTACACAAGAGGAGCGAGGAGCCAAGAGCGCCTGCATGGGACCCAAGAAAATGAGGATCTGGGCTGCTCTGTGCAAAACCATTGCACAGAGCAGGTAAGTGTTATTTTTTTTTTAAACAAGGCTTTAATATCACTTTAAGTGAAATTGTGCTTTGCAGATTTTTCTTAGGGAGCGATATTGAATAAGCCTGACCATCCGAAGCACACAAAAAGTACAAAAAATATTCACACAAAAAGATTTTGCATACTGCGTAAAAGGTGATCCTTAATAAAAACCACAGTGATTACATGTGAACAGTCCAGCATTTAAATGAAAACGTGAATAAAGAATGAATATGCGGTGTAATGAAAGTCCAAATAATTTATCCTCTTCCCCCAGATTACACCACCAATCATGACTTCACTGTTCACCACTCCTATTCCCACTCCAGTGTAACTCACCAGATGTATTTGCCTGTCATATATCACATAGGCAATATGAGCTCAAAACAGGGTAGTCCAAGGATATGATTCCACACCAGATAAGACTCATCATCAATTTCACTCTCAACCATTATAAAACAAGAAGCCCACGCAGATATAGGGAAAACATGCAAACTCCAGGCAAGTAGTGCCATGGTTGGGATCCAAACAGAAAACCCTAGTGCTGCTGGGTGTAAGTGCTAATCACTTAGTCCTTGTGCTGCAATACTATGTACTGAATATGAAAAGTATAAGTCTTCATTTGATTTACTTCTAACATTAAATACGAATGTAGTTAACCACCCTGGCGGTATGATTATGTCAGATTTTTGATGCTCAAAGCGGTACAATGTTTTGCATGGAAATTTGGAGCTTTATATTGTAGGCCTGTAATTCTTAGGAATAATACACTTAAATCTGTCCAAACAAGAGTCTAGTAGACAGCCCGGGTATGATAAAGTGTGAAACACGAAATCATAAATTCTAATATAATAAATAACTATAAATAATTATAACAAATAATAATATAATAATAATAAAAAATTATTCAATAATGTAATCATATCAAAAACACTGAAATTTGCTCAGTTTCATAATTGTCGCTGTCATTACTATCAGTGTTTGATGACGGATTTCCCTACAAATCACTATCGCTCAATTCTGCAAGTGATTCTAATTTATTATCGCTGTTTTCTAGCTGGTCTAAAACCACTTTTGATGTACAGGGACACTTTTTGGTTGCTATGGACAATCTCCAGTTTCCAGGCAAAAAGAACAGTATATATAATATAAAACTGAATGCAGGGCACTGGACAAACCACTAGGGACAAAAGGGATGGGAAATAATGTGATACAGTAATGTAATCTGTAAGATTACAGTGTACTGTATGTGTAATGTGTTTTTCACTTTTTGAATTTGGCGCCGTGCTCCATCCCCGTGCATCGCAACGCTTGTAGGGAACGGAGCTCGGCACTGTGATAGATCCCCCTGGACGACGTAAGTTATTACGAAACACGTAGGGCGGAGTGACGTGCTGACGTCACCTCGTACTCCATTTGTGAATCCAGTAGGAATGGGCTGTCTGTTTGTGCTGTGGCCGGTGAAACAAACTTTCTGAGATTTTTACATCTATCATCTTGTAAGTGTATTACTTTTTTCTAATAATAAATAGTCGTTGATTTTACACTATTGGAGCATTATTTTCTTCTCTGCACCACAACATTTCCCTGCTGATCTGAGCCGTTGTGAAGTGACCTCCCATCATCTGGAGTTTGTTTGCTGATCCGTGGAGCCGGTGTATAATACAACACATGCTTTCCCTGATCCTCTGTGATGGGGGATCATGGTATTCTGGTAAGGGCGCATTCCTGTTGATTGCGGTGATGGATTTCACACAATATTCGGAGACAAGAATTTATTCACAATTTTTCCACTCATTGATGGACTATATTTTATCACTCACTGGTGTATACCACAATATATTGTTTATTGATCACTGACCATCTGTCATTGAATATGTTATACGTCAATTTTATTTGATGCTCAATATTATTTGCTCTGTTGATTAATTTCACCAATTGAATTCATATTGCTTTTGGTATATATTTATTATTCACCATATTGTTTTAGCTTATTAAGGGTAGCACGATTTTTTAAATTTTTCCATTTATGTGTGTATTGATGTTGTACATATTAATTGCGGCTCCCAATGTGATGGATGGTTGCTAATCACCTTGCCACCATCTTTTCAGTCTAGTTTTTTGGTTTCCATAGCGCGGTTTTTACATTTTTGTCCACTGTGATAGATCCGGGCTGAGGACAGCTCGCACAAGCAGCAAGGAGACATCGCAGGATCCTGGGGACAAGGTAAGTAACTTTGCCTGGATCCTGCAATGCGATCCTAAATGTGGACTGGGGTTACCGCTTTTGATACTAAAAATTCACCCCGAGCCACACTCAGGATTACCGCTAAGGAGGTTAAAGCCAATGAGGTCTGAAACTAAACCACTAACAGGATGTGCAGCATATCTGTGCTGTGGTTCTTCCTGTTATTTTTGTTCCATGAAAAAAACCTGTCTGATCCCTCTCTCTTGCATTGTGATCTAGTAAACATTTGAATGAAATGTTGCTTACTGTGCAATATTTCTGGCTGTTGTCTCTGACATAATACACTGCAATTTTTTTTTCACAACAAAAAAACTGCCCCATCTTTACCTATTTAAATGTGGACTAGTAAAAAAGCTTATGATATGCAGCATGTCTGTACAATATTTTTGGCTTTTTTTCTATGAAATAATGCACTGAAAATTTTCTTCCACAATAAAAACGTACTTATCCCTCGATATTCAATATGGGCTAGTAAAAACATTTACATCATGTACTGTGTTTCTGTGCTTTATTTCTGGCTATTGCCTCTTACATAATATGCTTTAATAAAACCTGCCTTGTTTCACCTATCACATTGTGGTCAAGTACTGTAAAGCACTTACATGATGTGCATTCTGTCTGTGCTACATTTCCAGCTGTTATCTCTGAAAACACTCTAATTTGTATTACTTATTAAATAACCCCATATCTCCCCCTTACATTGCTTCCCAATCAAGCTGCTTACATATTTTCCAGCTCTCTGGCTATTGTCTCTAAAATATGTTACTGCTATTTTATTTCAGCATAACAACTGCCTCATATCTAGAATGTGGGGTTTAGAAATGTTTTTGTGCACTCTGTTTTGACATTATATTAAACTTTGTAGACAATACAATGTGGTACTGCACTCAAAAAAAGATCACAATTATCTTATGAAAAATGTTTTGCCACTGTTTGGCAATTGTTGTGAAGTTATTATATATTTTTTGATTTTAAATGTAAACTCTTCCATTGCTTTTAAATCTGTTTTGTCTGCCACTTCGGCTGATCAATTGTGATTGGATATTCTTAGATTAAAAAAGAAAATCACACGTTGCAGCAAAGCTAAAAAGAAAAAAATGTACTTGGAAATGTATGTAAGACTAGGAAAAATGTAAACATAAAAAAATGTATCACACATATAAATTATGTTTTGGCAGAATATGGTGTCCCTTACACTGCTGTATTGTTTTGTAACACTGCATATAGCCAAACGCATCTCCCATTGTATTGCCCAGATCCTCATTCCTTTGTTTGACAATCCCCTGCCTATTAACCTTGCAAATTACCAGAAATGGTAAGGATTCCCCCCATTGATTTCAGTGGGGTTTGGATTAAAGCTTGCAACTTGAAGATTTGATGTTAATTTGAATGAATTCTAACATGTTCACTCAACTTTCTGCAGATTTACTTTAATTTCCTTTTGGCTGTATTGCAAGGACAAATGACAAGCTACAGTCATATATATATTCCTCCAGGTCCTGAACCTCACTTAAATCAATTGGAGTCAGTCAGATATGTTAAATCAAAAATAAATGACATTTTTTTGGAGTAATAAGCAAAGAATTGTCATACAAAAGCATGGGAGGGGCACTGCCCTGGGGAACATGTACCAGTGCAAAAAAAATAAAAAATTTGACCGGCAGCAGGGATTTTTTTAAGCAGTGACATCTACAAAGGAAAATGGTTTTAAATGGCTGGGAAATGTCATTTCCCTCTTGGCTTCTATTTAGAAAAAAAAATCACTGCACAAGTTCCCCTCCAAAATATTTCGATGACCTTTGGAGGGGTCTGTGTGTTGTGTTTTCTTTGTAAAATTCACTTTTGCTGTAGCACATCCTATAGTAAGAATGAAAAACAAATTTGTGTCGAGTTCCCCAAAAAAGAAAACTTGACTCTTTGAGATTGGTATGGATTTATGGCAGATATTCATGATAAAAAACAAAAAAATGCATGAAGTCCTACAAAAATCCATATGAGATCCTTAAACCAGGCATGCAGCCTGTCTGGTCAGGAAGTTAAGGGGGGCGTGAGCCCCCTCCCTGAACCATACCAGGCCACATACCCTTAACATGGAAGGTGCCTTGTTAGCTATCAGAATCTGGAGATCCTCTTTAAAATAGGGGGTCCCCAGATACTGCCCCAGCATGTGAATGAGCAATGGGTTCCTAGAACCCCTATTAATTTGCATGAAAAATAAATGTAACCTAGAAATAAAGACACTAACATTTTTGACAAGTCTTTTATTAAAAATGTAAAAATTTAAATGCCCCAAAAATAGCCCTCTTTGTAAATCTATTGTCAATCGTGATTTTGCTGTCCGCCAACTCACAGAATTAAAAAATCGTCCAGACAAGGCGCATACGACCAATTCTGATGGTGGTACTCACTGAGCTGTCATCAGCTATATAAACAATGATAGTAGTGACATCTTTGCCAGCGACCATATTTGGGCAGTGATGTCGCTACCATCCCCGTCCCTTTGCTTTCCTTGCAGAGGATTGCCAAAACAGCCAATGAAAGGTCTGAACCAAACTGTCAGCTTATCCCTTTTTGCAATTAAATTCCTAACAATTATTGTAATTTGCAATTGAAAAAAATCACTGTCAGTTCAAATACAATATGTGGTCTTTAAAGTGTAACTCTGTGGGTGTGGCTTGGCAGAGCATGTAGCTTGATGTTCTGTCTGCCTTCTTCACCAGAGATGTGATTTTTCATTGTGTTGGCACACATCCTGAGCTTGGCAACCGGATGACAACCTCCACTGATTGTCTGAACACAGAGCTTCCTCCCGATTATAGTCTCTCCCCATGTGGCCATGTCTAAATGAGACAAGGACTCCCAGATTGCTGCCAACATAGCTTGTCAAGATGATGGACATTAGCCATGGCTGATGAGGAGAAGCACACATACATTTTTTGCTAAAACCCTGGCCAGCAAATCAGCTTGGTATGGAGCAGAGGAGTTGAAACCGGGAGACGCAGAGACAGATAAAGCAGCACCTAAGGAGAATGAGGTGAGTGGCTCCTCAGAACTATAAAGACAGAGACGTGATCCTAACTAAGGCCAGATCCATGGAGGATGAATTAATGATTGATAATTCCAAGATCTCATTATTTCCTGATTTCTCTCCTGACCTCCAACGCCAGAGAGTGAAATTTCAGGTGGTTAATAAACACCTCCATTACCTGAATGTTCCAATATGCCATGATCTTTCTGACCCAGCTATAGGGGTTTGTAATGGGGGAAACGCATGTTTTCAATAACCCAACCTCAGCAATACACTGGCTTGTTAGAGAGGAAAGCTTGCTCAAGGAATTTGTAGCAACCTAGCTTTTCTTATACAACTTTGTTGTATAATCATTCCTTTCTCTGTTATAAGGAAATAGCCATTTGTTTCACCCTTTCTCACAATAAATGGAAGGGTCAGTTTTCATTGTAACCACCTAAGCAAATATCAGTGTTATAATGAGAAAACCTCTAATGTCTGCACCCCTTTAGTAGAGGACAGATCTTAGGGAGCATCTCACTAAAAATAAAAATCCTATTGCAAACAATGGCTGAAATTTCATTTGTATATGAGTTCCGTTTTCAGATAAAAGCAGAGAATTAATCATCATGTACTGTAAGTAGAAAATTTGATTCCTGTGGAAATTCTGCACTGTTATGCCCTGTACACACGGTCGGATTTTCCGATGGAAAATGTGTTATAGGACCTTGTTGTCGGAAATTCTGACCGTGTGTAGGCTCCATCACACATTTTCCATCGGATTTTCCGACACACAAAGTTTGAGAGCAGGATATAAAATTTTCCGACAACAAAATCCGTTGTTGGAAATTCCGATCGTGTGTACACAAATCCGACAGACAAAGTGCCACGCATGCTCAGAATAAATAAAGAGATGAAAGCTACTGGCCACTGCCCCGTTTATAGTCCCGACGTATGTGTTTTACATCACCGCGTTTAGAACGATCGGATTTTCCAACAACTTTGTGTGACCGTGTGTATGCAAGACAAGTTTGAGCCAACATCCGTCAGAAAAAATCCTAGGATTTCGTTGTCGGAATGTCCGAACAAAGTCCGACCGTGTGTACGGGGCATAAGGAACGTCCCTTCCCCAAATTTACCATATTGTAAAGAAATTATATTTGAATTTTTTCGAAAATTTTAGAATACTATAGAAGCTGCAGATAGTAACTTTAATAACATTAAATGAAAAAAAGATTGTTAAGAGCAATTACAAAAAGGCAAAGTTGAACGGAATTTCTTAGAGAGAAGAATTTTCTTTATCCTTGCCTTTATCTCTTTTTGCTTATGTCTTTACTATGTGGTTTTTGCAGATTTTAACTACAAACATTAGTAATAATCTCAAGCACCAATTTATACAATGTACAACGAGGAGATGAAAATACCAGGGATAACAAGCTTCATTCACACTTAGTAGTTTCAGCTCTCTCTGTGCCTGTGTGTTTTGATAGTTAAATCAATTATCTCTTAGAGAGATTGCAATGAGGATTTATTTGGAGAATGCATGAAGAAATGAGTATCATAGAATCACAGACTATATCTAATCAGCAACAAATCCAAAGCTCACAGATAAAGTGCAAAGCTCAGGTGATGCCCTCTTAATCATATTTTCTGTTCACATCAAATGGACCTGTCACTGGATTTAAATGGTATAAACGCCTGCCCTAATTTATACTTCATTATTCTTTATTGAATTTACAAATCATATTGCCTTTTTGCTGAATCTGTAGCATGTTTACAGTCTCTTCAGCTTTAAACAGTGATAATTCAAATAAGGAACAGTTACAGCTGATTCTGTCAAACTGAAAAAAAGGAAAATAAACACTAAAAAAATTGCTACAAACAAGTGTTATGTTGGACATAGAGCAGATGACCTCTTACCAAGAGCAATAGGTAGTCAAAGATTTCCCACCAGTTAAACACAATTATCAATGCTTTTTTTACATAATTATGACAACATATTCATATTATTTCACTGTAGCTGTAATGTGGAATGTATCAGTTGGGTTGGATATTGTTATATGTATTTAGTAGAAACATACCTAGATATCATATATACCAAATGCTATTCCTGTTGAGCTTGATTTTTGGGCATTTTTCAGTCTTTAGTTCATACGACAGATCTGCCATTCCTTATTCCAGTGGCCATTACCAGAGTTTATTCTGATCCTTTGCAACATTAGCTCTGATTGTTCAGTACGTTAGAAAGTTTCTGTGTAACATTGAGTAATTGTGAAGCTTTTGTGAAGATTTTTACATCTCTTTCATTAAACTCCAGATGGCCCAATCATAGAACCCTTGCTCAAATTGGTTGGATCTTTTTTTGTTATTAGGATGCATTCATCTATCCTCTAAGAAACATTTCCTGAGCTTGTTCCTTATCGCATGCACAATATTTCTGGCTATGTTTGTGAATTGATAAAACCTGCCTACATTTTACCTCCTATATTGCAGCCTACTAAAGCTTCTTAGTGTCCAATGAGTATGTACACTATTTCCGGCTATTTTTATCTGATTTAAGGAAAGTTTATTTTCTAGGGCTATCAAGGCCCTAAATGGTTATTTTGTATAATATTACTTAACTGCAGGTGACCTGGCTTTGTTGCAGTGGCAGGGGGTTCTTTTTAGGCTTTTTATATGGGGGGAATACACTGTTTACATGTGAGTATGTCGAGGATGTTATATGTTTACATATGTGTGGAGCTTTTATAGAATGTCATTGTAATTTGCATTGGAATGACAATAAAGTATATTATCTTAAATAATACACTAAATATTTGTTTTATGATAAAACCTGTCTCATCTTTCTCTCTTAACCCCTTCAAGCCGACGTAACGCAAATACGCAACCTTCGGCTTTAAGGGGTTGTACCACCCTGGTACAGTTTTTTACAGCTGATGGTCAGCTTTCTTGTAATAACAACCAATGCGGCTAATCAGTCACTCGGCTGTTATTACAAGCAGCAGGAGGGGACGTCCCCCCTCCTGCAGCCTTCCATGGGTCACCCGGCTCTTCTATCCCACCGGGAGGCCTGAACAAAGAATCGGCTTTGATCAGGTTTCGGATCTAGTAACCCGGAAGCAATTTCATGACATTACTTCCTGTTTACTGGAGCCTTAACCCTTTCATGACTAAGCCTATTTTTGAAATTTGGTGTTTACAAGTTAAAATCCATATTTTTTGCTAGAAAATTACTTAGAACCCCCAAACATTATATATATTTTTTTAGCAGAGAATCTAGAGAATAAAATGGAGATTGTTGCAATATTTTATATCACACGGTATTTGTGCAGCGGTGTTTTAAATGCAAATTTTTGGAAAAGGGACACTTCCATGAATTTTAAAAAATCCAAACAGTAAAGTTACCCCAATTTTTTTGTATAATGTGAAAGATAATGTTACGCCAAGTAAATAGATACCAAACATGTCACGCTTTATGATTGCACGCACTCATGGAATGGCGACAAACTATGGTAGCTATGAATTTCCATAGGCAACGCTTTAAATTTTTTTTACGTTTACCAGGTTAGAGTTACAGAGGAGGTCTAGGGCTAGAATTATTGCTCTCGCTCTGACGATCGCGGCGATACCTCACATATGTGATGTGAACACTGTTTACATATGCGGGCGCGACTTCCGCATGCTCGCGGGGACGGGGGCGCTTTAAATTTTTTTTTTTTTTTATTTATTTTATTTATTTTTATACTAATAAATGGTGTTTAAAAAAAATGCTTTTTTTTTTACTTTTATTGCTGTCACAAGGAATGTAAACATCCCTTGTGACAGTAATAGGTGGTGACAGGTACTCTTTATGGAGGGATGGGGAGTCTAAAAGACCCCCCATCCCTCCGTTACACTTAAAAGTATTCAGATTGCCGAAAACAGCGATTCTGAATACTGTGTATTTTTTTAAATTCGGCGCCATTGGCAGCCGAGTAAACGGGAAGTGACGTCATGACGTCGCTTTCACGTTTACATTGAGAAGGCTGGAACGAAGCCACCCACAGCTTCGTTCCAGCCCGCCCCCAGCCGCCGAAGGTACCCGATTGGACACCGGGCCTCCCGATCGCACGGGAGGCCCGGTAAGAGCGGTGGGAGGCGGTGGGAGGGGGGGGATGTCCCCTCCCGCTCCTCCGGTATAACAGCCGAGCGGCTTTTAGCCACATCGGTTGTTATATATGGGTAGCCGATCGCCCACTCTAAACAACGGTACCAGGATGATGCCTGCAGCTGCGGGCATCATCCCGGTATAACCCCCGAAAGCCGAGTACGCAGATATGCATACGGTCGGCGGGAAAGGGTTAAAGGGGTTATAGAGGCAGAAGGTTTTTTATCTTAATGCATTCTATGCACTAAGATAAAAAAACCTTCTGTGTGCAGCAGCCCCCCTCAGCCCCGCTAACACTTACCTGAGGTCCCGTGTCCAGTGATGTCCACGAGTGTCTCAGCTATCTGAGATTCTCCTTCCTACTATTGGCTCCCGCTGCTGTCAATCAAAGTCAGCTAGCCAATCAAAGGCGAGAGGGGACGGGGCCAGGTCGGGGCTCTGTGTCTGAATGGATACAGGGAGCTGTTACTCAGCTTGGGTGCCCCCATAGCAAGCTGCTTGCTGTGGGGGCACTGAACAGGAGAGAAGGAACAGGATCACAGAGGAGGGAGCCAAGAAGAGGAGGATCTGGGCTGCTCTATGCAAATCCACTGCAACAGAGCAGGTGAGTCTAACATGTTTATTATTTTTATAGCAAAAAAAATAAGCCTTTATAATCACTTTAAAGGTGCCAGATTAAAAAAAATGACAGTATTCAAAACAGCCAAACTTGACATTTTGAATGCTTTTAAGTGCAAAGGAGGGATTTGGGGTCTTATAGGCCCCAGCACCCCCTATAAAGAGTACCTGTCACTGCCTATTACTTTTATAGGGGATGTTTACATTCCTTGTGACAGCAATAAAAGGGATCAAAAAATAATAATTTAAAGGGACAATGTAAAAAAATAAAAAGAAAAAAGAAATAAGATTTTTTTTTTAAAGCGCATCCCTCCGTGCTTGCGCACAGATGCTGTAAATGTTAAAAACTTTGCAACCATTGCCTAGGGAGATTTTTACATCCCATAGTTTGTCGTCATTCCACAAGCATGTGCAATATTAAAGCATGTAGGTATCTATTTACACGACGTAACATCATCTTTCACAATGTCAAGATAGCTTGACAAAGGAGCGCCGTAATGCGTATGCTCTGAAACGCGTCGCTTTACAGCAGTACAGCGTCACTATTCCATCTGCGTTCCAGCCTTCCACCTGACTGTCCGACCAAGCCTCGTTCTGAACAGTGTTCCACGATCGTAACCCGGAAGTCGGCACAATGGCAGCAGCCAGCAGTGAGAAATCAGGCATCTGAGAGCACGGACATGGCCTCTACTGACGTTACCCCTGCTGGACTATACAGTCTCCATATGTGAGTGTGCTAATGTAATTGTACATTACATTTTTACGATCCTACTAAGAGGCGCCTTTTTTGTTTATTCCTTGTCTTACATATTGGAGAGGCTTCACCCCCTTGATAAGGCTGCCCTAGCAACAGATCGTAGACATCTCACGAATAGCTTTTCAGAGCTAAAAGGACTTCTATAAATGTGCATTGGGACTTATTGTAACACACTGTAACCTGCGCTGCTTATTGGATTGTTTTTTCCTTTCCTTCTCCATACTCTTCTCTTCCCATCACTCTGGTACAAGTTGATCTTGGTCTGATCTGTCCATAGGATGTTGTTCCAGAACTGTTAAGGCTTTTGTAGATGTTGTTTGGCAAACTCTAATCTGGCCTTCCTTTTTTTGAGGCTCACCAATGGTTTACATCTTGTGGTGAACCCTCTGTATTCACTCTGGTGAAGTCTTCTCTTGATTGTTGACTTTGACCTACCTCCTGGAGAGTGTTCTTGATCTGGCCAACTGTTGTGAAGGGTGTTTTCTTCACCAGGGAAAGAATTCTTCGGTCATCCACCACAGTTGTTTTCCGTGGTCTTCCGGGTCTTTTGGTGTTGCTGAGCTCACCGATTAGTTCTTTCTTTTTAAGAATGTTCCAAACAGTTGATTTGGCCACACCTAATGTTTTTGCTATCTCTCTGATGGGTTTGTTTTGTTTTTTCAGCCTAATGATGGCTTGCTTCACTGATAGTGACAGCTCTTTGGATCTCATATTAAAAGTTGACAGCAACAGATTCCAAATGCAAATAGCACACTTGAAATGAACTCTGGACCTTTTATCTGCTCCTTGTAAATGGGATAATGAGGGAATAACACACACCTGGCCGTGGAACAGCTGAGCAGCCACTTGTCACATTACTTTTGGTCCCTTAAAAAGCGGGAGGCACATATACAAACTGTTGTAATTCCTACACCGTTCACCTGATTTGGATGTAAATACCCTCAAATTAAAGCTGAAAGTCTGCAGTTAAAGCACATCTTCCTTTCATTCTAAATCCATTGTAGTGGTGTATAGAGCCAAAAAGATTAGAATTGTGTTGATGTCCCAATATTTATGGACCTGACTGTATAATGTACATTGATTACACAATATTTACAGCTATTGTTCTTAAAAAATATCCTTTCATTTTTATTTTCTGAGAAAACATGCCTCATCCCTCTCTTTCAAACAGGGGCCTAATAAAGCTGCTTACATTCTGTGTATCGATTGTACAATGTTTCTGGCTATTTTCTGTGAACTAGTTCTTTTTTTCAGCTTACTACTGTATGAATGCTTTTTATGTTGTAGCTTCAACAAGAAAACTTTCTTCTTTGATCTGTTTTAAAAACCTCATCAGTGTCCATCTTTTTCATTCTGGTGTCAATACCCTCCACATAAGAGTTAAAAGAGCTCAGTGATGCAGTTAAAGCCAAATCAAAAAGCTCTTTAACAGAGAGCCATATGCAGCCTCAAGAGAATGTTTTATAACCATCATGGCCTCTTCAAAGCCGTGTATCTTTGCTGGTAGTCTTATATTGCAAGGAACCAATTGTTTAAAATGTTGCATAGGGACAAAGTGTTACTTAGACCTAGGACTTTTTAAAGGTGTAACTATTATTAACATTATACAGTATTTATATAGCATCAACGGTTTGTGTAGTGCTTTACAAAACAAAGGCAGAGAGTACAGTTACAATACAATTTAATACAAGAGGCATACGAGGACATTGCATGTGATACATAAGGTAATAACTGTGGTAAATGAGGTGATGGAGAAAATAAAAGTTTAGTTGTTAGGTAGAGACAGGATAGGCTTTTCTAAAGAGATGGTTTTTCAGAGACCACCTAAAGGGGGACAGAGTAAAATATAATGGGGCAGAATGGGCTAACAAATTCCAGAGGATGGGAGAGGCTCTGCAGAAGTCCTGAAGGCAAGTATGGGAGGAGGTCATGAGGTATCTACAGAGCAGGAGGAGCAAATGATTTGGTTGGTATTTTGAGACACAATCATTAATGTATGTGGGACAGAATTGTGGAGGGTTTTAAAAGTTGTTAGTATTTAGAATTTTATTTGTTGGTAAGGTGGAGGAGTCTGGCAGCAGCATTCATGATAGACTAAAGGAAGAATAGTCTATGGAAAGGTAAGTCAATGAGGAGGGAATTACAAGCCAGGAGCTCGACTATACCTAGCACTCTGGCTGGACAGACTGTTAGTTGTGCCATCAATCTTGATAGAGAATTTGGATAGCCTGAGTTTGAGGAAGTGGTTTAGATCAAGATCAAGTGGTATAGATCAAGAATAAGAGAAGTCCAAGGGACCCTGATAGCAAAAGGACGATTAAAAGAGGAGGTAGAGTTGTATGTGACACTGAATGTGTGGTGAGATAGGTAAGATGAGACCCAAAAGAAGAATACAGTCATGATGACCAAGAAAATTGAGGTTTTTTTTTTTTAGGAGAATGGGGTGGTAAACTGTATCAAAAGCAGCAGAGAGGTCCAAGAGTAATGCCGCGTACACACGATCGGACATTCCAACAACGAAATCCTGGGATTTATTTCCAACGGATGTTGGCTCAAGCTTGTCTCGCATGCACACGGTTGCACAAATGTTGTCGGAAATTCCGATCATCAAGAACGAGCTGACATACAACACGTACGACAGCACTATAAAGTTCAATAGCCAGTGTGCCACCCTTTGGGCTCCTTCTGCTAATCTCATGTTAGTAGAAGTTTGGTGAGAGACGATTCATGCTTTTCAGCCTTGTGCTTTTCAGATCGTTACTGCTCTTCAGTTTGTGCTTGTGGGTTTGTATCTGGTTTTCAGTGCATGTAGTCAGTTCATATCTGGTTTTCAGTGTGTATTTTTATATTACATATTTGATTTTCAGTGCGTTCTTGTCCGCTCATTTCTGAATTTCAGCTCTTCTCAGGCCTTTCTGATTTTCAGTGCGTTCTGTTAGTTCGTTCTGACCAGCCAACTGTTTTGAAGCCATGTTGCGGATACATACTCATAGCAGAGTTTGTGCTGTGCAGGGGCTTGGTGTTCTTACTTTGACCCAAGCCCAGTCCATGAACAGGGCAAGGAGTTCATGGACCAAGAATTGGTTGCTCCAGCATGACCAATTCTCGCACATGCCTTTGTTTCGGGAGATCCGTGAGAATAATTCTGATGATGTCAGGAATTATCTCTGGATGACGGACCCTGTTTTTCACCGTTTGTTGGCTTTGCTGTCCCCTTATATTACGAAGCAGGACACCTGCATGCGGCAAGCCATCAGTTCGGAACAAAGGCTAGTCGCCACCTTGTGGTACTTGGCGACGGGGAGAAGTCTGCAGGACATCAAGTTCTCGATAGGCATCTCCCCCAGGCTCTGGGGATCATTATTCAAGAGACCTGTTCTGCCATCATACAAGTCCTGCAGAAGGACTATATTAAGGTAAGATTTCTCCTTTAACATCACATTATATGTATTTAATGTTTGCTAATGTATTGTATTTCTTTCATGATTCCATATTTACCATGATTGTAATATGCTGTGAATATCCCCTTTGTCCTCATGCATGCTGGAAGTTTTTAAAGTTCCTTTTTTGTCCTTCATGCATATTTCATGCATATTTGCCTTCACTAACCTCCCCAGCACGCTATCCTGGGCCCATACACACCTAGCCTAGTCACTTAACAATGTATTTTGTCAGCTCCATAGTAGTGCTTTACCCTAAACACCCCCTAAAATGTGTACAAATGTTATTTGTGTCCTTAAATTCAGGCAGAGTACCCTCCCTCCCCTCAACCGCTAAGTCAGCCAATACCAATACTCTATCTGCTGACTTTGCCAAACCCATACACACTATACCTACCTCTTTTGTGGTCATATTTATGGATGAATTCACCAAAGCATGTAGTGAAAGGGCCTGCCTGAATACTTTCTAATGGTACTGTTTAAAGTTTTGTTCTCCTATTATCTTGATAGGTAATTGCAGAATGTAAAAATGTGCTTCAATTTGGACAGTGTGTATTCATATTTTTGGATTATGACACTTCTTACCTATCCGGTGGGCTGCCAATAGTGTAAGTAAGGAGGGGCTGGCCAAAGTAACACACAGTATTTAAGCATCCAGCTCTCAATGAAGTGGAGAGGGTTACCTGTCCAAAACATACCCCCCCTAAATTTTCTACAATGGGCCATCAGAGGGGGTGAGGAATCTGATAAGTGGACCTGTTGCTATTGAGCACTGAAAGAAGAAGCCACACATTGTTTAGTAGAAAAAATTTTACTCTGTGCACATTCACATGTGCGTTTAGAAAAGGGTTTTTTAACAAACCAACATATTTTTGGAATAACATTATTTTTTTTGACAGTAGAAATATCCTTTTTTTGTGGTAAACAGGCATGTTTTTAAAACCATAAAACAATACACAACTCAGGCACTTACAAAGTTCAACTTTGATAAATTGAAGGCAATATCAGACAATAGTATGTCCAAACTGTGTTGATATTGCCTTCATCAAATGGAGTGATGTCACCCCTGTGAAAGGCAAATTTTGAAGATGCACACAAATTGAGAGTCAAAATGGGGATTTCCCTCCTGATCCCATGCCTAATGTCCACATGTGCTATCTCCCATCATGGGGGATCAATGAACGTGTTTGGGGGGTACAACCCCTTCCTCTCATCTACTTTAGTTGCGAGGAAGGGGTTGCACCCACAAAACGCATACATCCCGTGATGGCAGATAGCACATGTTCACACACTGTGTGCATCTTCAAAATTTGTCTTTCAAACTTTTTTAGAAAAGTTAGAAAAATATAAACAATTTTGAAATGTTGGGGTGTTTTCGATTCTGCCTAAAACATCAATGATGTTTTTGAGTCTTTTTACCACATCATTGATGTCTTCCTTGATCTTCTGTAAATCCCAATTGCACACCATGATCTGCCCAATGAGGCTCTGTGCACTTGCACTTGTGAAATGTGTTTCTTCTTCTACAACATCCACATCACCTAAAATAAAAAAAAACACACCATGTATTATAAATATGCAGGCATACATCTATTACCTGAAGCAGTGGTCTCAGACATTCACCTGTTGTGGTCACTATTTCGCCCACTTCATAAACCTCTCCTTCCTCCACATCCTGAGATTGTGGTTTTGGGATTTCCTCTTCTTTATGAGGTGGGGGTCCCTGGTGACCTCAGACGTCCCGAGTCTTTTCTCCCCTATGTGAATAGAAAAATGTATACTTAGCACACAGATATTTGAGGGCAGAAATAGTAATATGAATCATTTCTTGGAAGTGTCGTACAATTGTCTGTTTTGGCAGAGTTTCAAGCTGAAGACATGATTTTTTTAAAGCTGGAATAATTACCTTTTTGGTAAAGTATCACACATGGAGACACCCCTAGTATCCACTGGAGCACCTGTGTGGGACACCCTAAAAAGTTTGTTCTGGAGTCCCACACTAATGATCCTGCGTCCAGATGTGTAAACAGCTGCTGAGTGTCCTCTCCTTACACTGAATAAAGTTTGCATTTCATTCTAGTTACAAACCCATCTAGACAACAATGTACTAAACTTCTTTTAATGTCCAAATGTAGTTAACCTGCATCTGCAAAAAACATTGTATTAGTGGGCGAACGAACAATGTTTACTACGAACGATTACTATGCCCATGAACCTGAAAGTTGCCATTTTAAACTTTACAACAGTAAAGAAAAGCACATGGAGCAGTATGCAAGTAATAATAATAATAGGAACACATGACAAAATACTTACTTTTTTGCAGCACTCTCTTGATCCTTCTGAACGGATCCTGCTCCCTTAATTTGAGGTCTGACCAGCGTTTCCTCAGTTGATCCTTCGATCGCCCTACCCCAAAATTCTTCGGCAGACTTCTCACAATTTTAGTCACGATCTTGGCCTTTCTCACATTTGGGTTTGGGTAAGGTCCATGCTTCCCTTCATAGTTGGCCTTCTTCAAGATGTCCACCATCTCCACCATCTCTACAAAGGCCATATTTGAGGCCTTAAATCTACTCCGGGATCAGTATGTTCGTGGCTCCGGGCTTTTGTCGTTGCTGCTGCTGTCTTCATGCACTTTGTCAGGGACTAATACTCACCGAGGCCGAGATGCCGAGAGCGGCTCGCCCTTACGACCACGCGCACCCAGACCCCCGAAGTGGGTACAGAGGGCTGGGGACATGTGGAGGCACGGGCTTCCGGTAGGCAAGAGATCCGAAGGTTGGAAATGGGTGCACTGGGATCCGTATGAGGGGCCAAAGGTCAGGACTGAATATCAGGCAGAGGCAAGACCGTATGATAAGCAGGGGTCAGATGGGTAGCAGGCAATTAGACAGTGGAAGTCCGTTTATGCAGGCAGAGGTCAGGGTATCAGGCAATCAGGCAGAGGCAAGTCCGTTATACAGGCAGAGGTCAGGGTATCAGGCAATCAGGCAGAGGCAAGTCCGTTATACAGGCAGAGGTCAGGGTATCAGGCAATCCAGCAAAGTAATAGTTAAACAGGCCAAGGTTCAGTACACAAAGCAGGCAGGTAAACAGGACAACTAGGCACAGAGGATCAGGGAGAGCTGACGACGAACCAGCAACCCGACTGGGCGCTGGAGCCGTCAGAAGTAGCCTCCCCCCGGCGAGCGCGTCAGCGTGACGCGCTACCGGGCACCCGCACGGGCGACTGCGCGCACACGGGGACCGCCGTGCACCCGCGTGCGCCGCACCATCAGGTCGCGAACGGGTGTGCGGCGAAGCGCCAGTCCACCACGCATGCGCACCAGAGCCCGGCGAGCGGAGACGCTCCCAGACTCCTGACAGTGCCCCCCTCCTAAGGGCGGACACTGGACGCCCAGGCTAGCCATCAATTCTGGATGATCTTGGTGGAAAGTTTGGATTAACCGTGGAGCATGCAGGTTCCTAGCGGGTTCCCAAGAATTATCTTCAGGTGGGTAACCCTTCCACTGAATCAGATACTGTAGCTGCCTGCCCTTCTTTCTGCAGCTCAGAATGGACTCCACCTCGAACTCATTTTCGCCATCTATTCTGACTGGCGGAGGAGGAGGCTCTCTTCTTCCCGGAAAAGGGCTAGGCACCACAGGCTTCAACAATGACACGTGGAAAACAGGGTGAATCCGATATGTCTTAGGTAGTGCTAGCTCAACAGCCACAGGGTTAATGATTCTCTTGACTTGGAAAGGACCAATGAACTTGGGTCCAAGTTTTCGAGATGGCAACGGTAATCTAAGGTTAGTGGTGGACAACCAGACCTCTTCTCCCAAGTCAAACTTTGGGTTCGCCTTTCTGCCCCGATCGTACTGTTTCTTGTAGTCTTCCTGCGCCTTGTGTAACATATCTTGGATGTTCTGAAAGTTGGATTGCAACGAGGTTATCCTGTCCTGGACTGCGGGGACTGTCATTTCGGGAATGTCGTTAGCAAAGGACGTGGAATGGAACCCACAATTTGCCCAGAAGGGTGTCTGGTTGGTAGAGGCATGAATTGAATTGTTATATGCGAATTCAGCGTAGGGAAGAAGACTCGCCCAATCATCCTGGGAACCTGAGCAAAAGCAACGGAGGTATTGCTCTAACGTTTGGTTTGTCCTCTCCGTTTGGCCATTGCTTTGGGGGTGATAAGCTGAAGAGAGACAGACTTTGATGCCCAGGGACTTGCAGAGTTCCCTCCAGAATTTGGACGTAAATTGCACGCCCCTATCCGACACAATGCTTCTTGGTACACCATGGAGCCTAATAACCTCTTTCAGAAAGACATTGGTGGTGTCTACGGCAGAGGGAGTGCCCCTCATAGGTAAGAAATGGGCCATCTTGGAAAGGCGGTCGATAACGACAAGAATGGTAGAAGAATTTTCTGAGGATGGTAGGTCAACAATAAAATCCATGGACACATCAGCCCATGGACGTTCCGGGATGGTCCAGGTCTGTAGGCTATATGAAAGTTGAAACGGGAAAAGAAGAGGGCCCAACGGGCTTGGCGGGGTTTTAGTCGTCTTGCTGTTCGGAGGTACTCTAGATTCTTGTGATCCGTAAAGATCATGACCGGGTGTACTGCACCTTCCAGCAAATACCTCCACTCCTCTAAAGCGAACTTTATAGCCAGCAGCTCCCTGTCACCCACATCGTAGTTGAGTTCCGGTGGACTGAGTTTCCTGGAAGTGAAGGCTACCGGATGTAGAATGGCCTTAAGTCCCTGTCTCTGGGAGAGAATTGCTCCAGTTGCGATCTCAGATGCGTCTACCTCTAATACGAAAGGTTGAGTCGGGTCAGGATGACAGAGAATCGGGGCGGAGGCGAACAACTTCTTCAATTTTAGAAAAGCCTCTTGAGCGGCTGAAGACCACTGAAAAGAACTGTGCTGACGAGTTAATTGGGTGATAGGTGCCACAATAGTAGAGAATCCAACAATAAATTTTCGATAGAAGTTGGCGAACCCTATAAACCTCTGTACCCCTTTCTTGTTAGATGGAGCCGGCCACTCTTTGATTGCCTGAATCTTCTGTGGGTCCATTGCGACCCCATTGGTTGAAAGAATGAACCCCAGAAACTGTATGGTCGATTTTTCAAATTCGCAATTTTCAGCTTTCAGGTATAGCTTGTGCTGTTGAAGTATGGTAAGAACCTTCTTTACGTGTCTCTTGTGTATCTCCAGAGTGGGGGAGAAGATAAGAATACCGTCCAGGTATACAACAAGAAAGTCATCCAGGTATTCTCGGAATATGTCATTCACCAGGTGTTGAAAGGTGGCCGGGGCATTACAGAGTCTGAATGGCATCACTAAGTACTCGAAATGCCCCAATCTGGACCTAAAAGCCGTCTTCCACTCGTCCCCAGCCCTGATCCTGACGAGATTGTAGGCCCCCCGGAGATCAAGTTTAGAGAACACCTTAGCTGATCGGAACCTCTGAAATAGCTCGGGAATGAGTGGTAGGGGATACCGGTTCTTAATCGTGATGTTATTGAGTTGCCGATAATCTACACAGGGTCTCAAGGTACCATCTTTTTTCCCAACGAAAAAGATACCCGCTCCGGCGGGTGAAGATGAAGGACGGATGAAGCCTTTCTTGAGATTTTCGTCAATATATTGTTTAAGAGCTTCTAGCTCGGTTTCTGAGAGAGGGAATATCTGGCCGAATGGAATCTCGGATCCGGGAAGGAGGTCGATCGGATAGTCGTAGGACCGATGCGGTGGTAGGCGGTCAGCCATCTGTTTACTGAAGACCTCTTGAAACTCAAGGTATTTGGAGGGAACATGTTGGAGATTGCCTGGTGGCGCAGCCATTGTAGCACAAACTTTGGGAGCCGTGAGCAAACAATGTTGGGCGCAATACTGAGAAGAGAAGGATACCGCCTTGGTGCTCCATTTAATCTGTGGGTCATGAGCCTGTAACCAGGGCAAGCCTAGTATAATGGGGAAGATAGGTGAATGAATCAGGTCAAGCCGTAAAAACTCCCGGTGACCGGAATCAGTGGTTACCGGAATAGGTTGGGTTTCCTGGGTGATGGGGCCTGAGCGAGGAAGGGATCCGTCAGCCAGATGTACCTGTAAATCTGATCTTTAGTTTGCAAAGGACTATTCAAACTGTGCGCCAAGGCAGAATCTATGAAGCAACTGCACGCTCCGGAATCAATGATGGCCTGCAAGCGGGTCTCCCCTTCTGGAAGCTATAGGGAGATAAACAACATCACATAAGTCTTGGGAATACTATTGTTTGGATAGTTCAAGACATTTGGCTGAGGAGACTTACTGGGCCTGATCGGACAGCTGCGCAGGAAATGTCCGGCTCCTATGCAGTAGAGACATAGGTTGGACTGTCGTCTGCGTTGCTTCTCTTCGGAGGTTAGCCGGCCCCGAACCAGGCCGAGCTGCATTGGTTCGACCTCAGGGACCGGTGCAGCAGCAGCCGAAGTTGAGGTCGGGGTCTGTGCTGAGTGGGGTCTTGGTAATGCCCAGGTGGGGCGTGGGCCTTGGAAACGCTCTGAGCGTCGCTCCCGCAGTCGCCTATCTAGTTTCGTGGCCGCTTGAATGAGTTCCTCCAAGGAAGCAGGGGTTTCCATCCTAGCTAATTCGTCCTTGAGTAACTCGGACAAGCCTTGGCGGTACTGATAGCGTAGGGCCAGCTCGTTCCAATTTGTATCGGCCGCCCACTTACGGAATTCCACAGTATAGTCCTCAATAGGCCTTCTTCCTTGGGACAGATGGTGCAGGATGGCCTCAGCTGTAGCCATACGCTGTGGGTCGTCATAGAGCTGGGACATACTCTCAAAGAAGGCTTCGATTGTATTCAGAACAGGACTGCTTTGTTCCATCAAACCGTGGGCCCAAGCTTGGGGTTCTTCGGACAGTAGGGAAATCGCAAATCCCACCTTAACGATTTCTGAAGAAAAGGTTCTCGGCTGGAGGGCGAAGTAGAGGGAGCATGCATTTTTGAAGGCCCTAAACTTCTTACGGTCCCCCGAGAACCGTTCCGGTGTGGGAACCCTGGGTTCCGGAAGTGCCATGACGACGGTGGGGTTGGCGGAAGCCTGAGGGAGCGAACCCCCAATGCTGGGTGCGGGAGCTGCGGCTGCAGAGGGCAGTGACCCTGTGATCTGTTGAAGGCGGTTATCAATTTGGGTATAACCTTCCTGTAATTTCTGCACTGAGTCAGCAAGAGTAGATACCTGTTGGCACAGGATCTCCAGAGGAGAGCGCGCTCTGTCGGCCTCGGACATCTGGCTGGTTTGTACTATCAGGGACTAATACTCACCGAGGCCGAGATGCTGAGAGCGGCTCGCCCTTACGACCATGCGCACCCAGACCCCCGAAGTGGGTACAGAGGGCTGGGGGCACACGGAGGCACGGGCTTCCGGTAGGCAAGAGATCCGAAGGTTGGAAACGGATGCACTGGGATCCGTATGAGGGGCCAAAGGTCAGGACTGAGTATCAGGCAGAGGCAAGACCGTATGATAAGCAGGGGTCAGATGGGTAGCAGGCAATTAGACAGTGGAAGTCTGTTTATGCAGGCAGGGGTCAGGGTATCTGGCAATCAGGCAGAGGCAAAGTCCGTAATACAGGCAGAGGTCAGGGTATCAGGCAATCAGGCAGAGGCAAGTCCGTTATACAGGCAGAGGTCAGGGTATCAGGCAATCCAGCAAAGTAATGGTTAAACAGGCCAAGGTTCAGTACACAAAGCAGGCAGGTAAACAGGACAACTAGGCACAGAGGATCAGGGAGAGCTGACGACGAACCAGCAACCCGACTGGGCGCTGGAGCCGTCAGAAGTAGTCTCCCCCCGGTAGTGCGTCAGCGTGATGCGCTGCCGGGCACCCGCACGGGCGACGGCGCACACACGGGGACCGCCGTGCACCCGCGCGCGCTGCACCATCAGGCCACAAACGGGTGTGCGGCGAAGCACCAGTCCACCGCGCATGCGCACCGGAGCCCGGCGAGTGGAGACGCACCCAGACTCCTGACACACTTGTTCTTTCTCCGCCATGTGCTCTCCCACTGTGCCGAAAGAGAAGGGTCGGGGAATATATTAGATAGAAGGTCAGGAGCGGGCAGAGTTTCACGTATGCGCAGTGTATATAAAGCATAATATGTATGTGTCGTACATACGATCTGTGAACGGAAGAAGGAGTAGCAGAAGCGCCGATCGTGATAATGAAGGTACAATTTTAACTTTGGCCTATACTGCTTATAGATTGAGGCCTATATTGAGACACGATTATGAGAGTTTAGCCTGACATTAGGGTTTGTCTTGTGTTGTGTCTTGCAGAGAAAATGTATATATTGAATGATCAGGACTTTATCCCCATATTCATTGATATGTACAGGGAGCTGTCCTGTCTGTGTCAGGTAAACCACCCCTTTTATAACAATAAAAGAAAGAGGCAGGCAGCGCTGGATCAATTGTTGGAATTAGTGAAGATGCAGATCCCCACGGCAACCATCAACTATTTGAGGGTCACAATTGGTGGCATGAGGAGCTGCAGCAGATGACAACTAGATGTTATTATTGATCACTAATTTCTTATTTAACAAAGTGTTTTACATATCAATAGACAGTAGTGGCCACAAATGATTGGGACAAGAAACAAAAATGCTGGGGTCAGAATGATAGTCTTTTCTATTTGTTAACATTCAATTTGCAACAGTCATGAGCTGAAAAATGTGTGTGATTGATGAACCAAAAACTAAAACCATGTCCCATTTTCATAAACAGAAAAGCCTCAGCCAGGAGGAGGCTGTGGAATGTGGCAGCCAGGAGGAGGCTGTGGAAAGTGGCAGCCAGGAGGTTTTGGGGGTAAGTGCCAGCCAGGACGTGGCTGGGCCCAGTAGCCTGACCAAATTCCAGGTCCCTCCCCTCCGCCTTAAAGACAAAGGCCCAGGAAGGGGAGGAACCTGGAGGAGGCAGCACTTGTGCTATTTCGTCGGGCTACTGCAGCCCTAAGAACCCGCCAATATTCAAGAGGACTATGCCTGCATGGCAGCCTGCAAAATGCCCCTAAATAAGGGGTTGAGGGGTGAACTCACAAGCCAAAGCCAGGTTTGTCAGTTTGACCATTGTCCTGCTCCTCCTCCTCCAGCTCCTGCCACAACTCCAACACCAGAGCCACAGCCTGGAAGCAAGCCTGGAAGGAAGTGTGGAAGGAAGACAAGAGAGTGATGGCCTGGGTTCAGTCTGGTCTGACAAAAGACGCAGGCTGTTGTAAGAACACAGCCTGGGGACATATATGTCATCTGCTGCTGCTCCTGATCTCTTGGAGTCCTGGACCGGATTGTGATCACTATTATATGGACTCCGCATGCTACCAATTTTGGCTGTAAAATAGTTGATGTGTGCCCCAGGGTACAAAGGCTTCGCCAATTTCACCAGTTTATCCAGCATTGCCTTCCTCTTTATTTGGTTATGATCCATAATAAATGGCTATTTTTTGTTCACAAATACTTGCCTATGTGTTTTACTTCAATAAGGATAGTTTGTTTGTGAGTAGGCAGGTACATTTTAAAAAGACAATGTCAAATTAACAAGGGACACCAACACCAAACAACCTCCTTGAGGTTAAAAAATACAAGTTAATAATGGTGTTGTGGTAACTTGACACACAAAACAACAAAAAATATTATAGAGATCAGTAGAAAAAAAAGTCTAAAAAAAAACCAGGAGATCTTGATAAAAAAAACAAAAAAAAAAGTAGATCACTATAAAAAAAAAGGAGATCATAAAAAACAAAAAATGGAGATCTTCATAAAAAAATAATAAAAAAAAGATCACTATAAAAATAAATTCAAAACATTATTATGGAGACCTGACAGAAAAAATATTATTCATGAGAATAATAAAGAAATCAGTTTGTGAGAACTCTGTGTGAATATCAGCAGCACAACAACTTCATAATTCTAGCATTATAAAGAAGAAGAGAATGCGCTGCATTAAAAGATTTAAAAATATGCAGCGTGATGAATGTGCTATCTCCATTACGAATGCTAGTTTTACCAGACCAAGCGCTTCTGTCTCCTACTTGATTCAGAGCATGCATGGAATTTTGTGCTTCAGAATTGTCTGCACATGCTCGGAATTTACGACAATGGATTTTGTTGTCAGCAAATTTGAGAACCAGCTTTCAAATTTTTGTTGTTGGAAATTCTAACAAAAAGTGTTCGATGGAGCCTACACGGTCAGAATTTCCGACAACAGGCTCCCATCGAACATTTGTTGTCGGAATGTCCAATCGTGTGTACGCTGCATAAGGGTACAGAATAGTGACCATTGTTTTTAGCCATTAGTAGTTATTTGTGAGTTTTAGGAGAATAGTTTTTGTGGAGTGTTGTGTGTGAAATCCAGACTGAAAGGGATTAAGAAGGTTAAAGTGGATGTAAACCAAATGTCATCCTTTCTAAACTTCTGCCATAGGGGTTATCTATAAGGATATACATGCCTCCTGCATGTATCTTTACCTGTCAAATGTCTCCCCTCTGTTATGAGACTTGAAAAAGTGCAGATTCTGTGGGTGGGTCTGTTGTCTGGAGCTCGGTGGGTGGAGTCGTGATGTAAGTAGACTCCCCGCCCACCTCTACACTCCCCTTGTCAATATTCATATTCTCCTGTGTATTTCTTACACTGAACTTCTGCTATGATCTCTAACATCCAGTGAAAAGACAGGAAAGTAACCACATGACTTCAGCATGCCAAATCATGCTGAGGTGTGGAACAGCAGAGCCGCTGAAGAAAGGATTGGGGGGGGGGATAAAAAAATAATGCATGTCTTAGGCTAGTGCACGAGATATGTAAATCACCTGTCACTCACAGCAAGGGGGAGGATTTGACAAAGTTTTTCTGTTTGTCAAGATTTATCTCACTGAACAATAAAAGAGGATTGCTCATAGCTGGATTAACTCTTTGTGGCAAGACTGGGCTCAAATGATAGGAAATCTTATACTCTACATTATGACATAAAAAAAAAATTGGGTTTATATCCACTTTAAGGAAGGGAATTACTAAATTTACAGGTGAACAAGGAATGTTAAGTGAGGGTGATATCTATACAGTGGAGATTTCATCATGAATTGTATCAGTGCTATTTTTTAGGTGATCTTATGGGCATTGGGAGCTGAAAGGGACTGCACGAGAGGGTGTTAAAGTGATTAAATAGGTCTGTTTGCAAGTGTGGAGACAGAAATTGTATTTTTGGAGGGCATATTTATACCAGATGAAGTCTTGCTGATACTTAGTCTTACGCCACAGATGCTCAAGAGTGTGGCTACATATTTTTAGACTTCTTGTCTTGTCTGTTTGCCAAGGTTGTAGCAGTCGGGCCTGATTCTGTGTATAGTGCAGGGGGTGAATGTGTACATAGTTAATAGTGTTGTAGGTTGAGCTGCTTAGGTTGGGGCAGGACAGGAATGAGATTTTGTCACAGAGGTTATCTGTTGCAGAATAGTTTTTACTGCTAACTGTTAAGTGGTTGAAGGGAAAGGAGGTGGAAGGAAGGGAGATAGTGATGAAGATAATAAGGTAGTTATCAGAGAGGGGGAAATAATTGTTGATGAGGTGGGGGGGGGGGGTCAAAGGGGCTGATAGATCACAGCAATACTCAAAGAAACTGGAGAAAATAGACAAATACAGTGAGCCTAAAATGAGAAGAGGGACAAAGAGGGAGGTGAGTGAAGAACCTTAAAAATTCTATGAGGGGATAGAAGGATTCCAACTCTACCCCCTTTACCTTCTGACATGCCCAGGTAGCTATGTTAAAAAATAAATGTATATTAATTTTAAAAAATAAAAGGGATGCTTTGGAACAAACCGCTGTTTAGCACAAGTATGTAGTGATGTGGTGCACAAGGGCAGCTTTGCCTGTTATAACAAGTGTGGAACCAAATGTACATTGTAGGAGGACAGCCAGCCTATGTCCTTTGGTTAACCCCTGAAGTTATGCCTCCAGTGTAGTGCACCAGATTTAATAAATGTAATTGTATATATAGCAAAGGAGGGGGCAAAATAGAGGGTCACTTTGGAGCACACCACTGTCTAGCCAGAAGTGTGTGGTGGTGTACCGCATACAAAAGACAACTTTGCCTGTATCAATGACAAGTGTCAAACCAATGGCACATTGTGGGAGGTTGGCTAGCCTTTTCCTATTATGCTTTTACTCTCACCTAGGGATGAGCCGAACACTGTTGTGGCAGAACATGCGAACAGACCAAAAATTTGTGCAAACATGCGAACCCCGTTAAAGTCTATGGGACTCGAACGTGAAAAATCTAAAGTGCTAATTTTAAAGGCTAATATGCAAGTTATTGTCATAAAAAGTGTTTGGGGACCCGGGGCCTGCCCCAGGGGACATGTATCAATGCAAAAAAAAGTTTCAAAAACAGCTTTTAATAATGCTTAAAGTGAAAAGTGTAATATTCCTTTAAATATCATGCCTGGGGGGTGTCTATAGTATACCTGTAAAGTGGCACATTTTTCCCATGTTTAGAACAGTCCCTGCACAAAATGACATTTCTAAAGGAGAAAAAAGTCATTTAAAACTGCTTGCAGCTGTAATGTAATGTTGCCCCCCCCCCCCCCCAGCCCATTACCGGGCCCTTTGGGTCTGGTATGGATATTAAGGAAAACCCCACACCCAAATAAAAAAAAGGCGTGGGGCCCCCAGGCCCTATATACTCTGAACAGCAGTATACAGGTGGTCCCCGGGTTACAAACAAGATAGGGACTGTAGGTTTGTTGTTAAGTAAGGATGAGCTCCAGCGTGTTCGCACAGCCTAAGTGCAGAACCCGCCAGTAAGCTGGCACTGCGTTGTACTAATCACAGGTAGTGAGACATTTCCCAATCTCGCATCGGGACAATGTCTCATTGCCTGTGATTAGCGCAGCGCAGGGCCGACTTCCTGGCGGGCTCTGCACGTGAGCTGTGCTAACACGCCGGAGCTCAGCCTTATTGTTAAATTAAATCGGTTTGTAATTTGGAACATGTACCTTTTTTATGTGTAGCTCCAGCCCAAAAATCTAGTTTTAAGCTTTTTGAATATAGGGCAAGGTTATCACCACTGTAACATTTTTTTTGCTGTCTGTGCCCCTGTTCAGAAGATTTCACCTCACTTTATGTCCCAATGACAATTGGATTTAGAAAATTTTGGGTTATTAGGGAAACAAGGAATGGTGATAAAGCATCAGTGGAGACACCTTTTTCCCATATTAACTCTTACAGGAGGGAATTTCCCTTCCTAGGGGTAGATTTCCTCTCACTTCTTGTTGTTTCCCTCCGTTTCTAAGTAGGAGTCCTCTGTAAGTCGGATGTTTGAAAATAGGGGACCGCCTGTATACACTATACGGCCTGCCCTATACAATCTGCGGAAAATTGGGCCTTAGGTGTTCGTGGTACCAGAACACTGTAAGCCCTCACAGTTACTCTTGGTGGGCGCTGGAACGGGCCCTGCTGTGAAATATTATATCAAGAATTGTAATTACATGCCCCTGTTAAACAGGGGCAGAAAAATTGGGCCTTAGGCAGTGGTGGTGGTGGTGATGGCACAACACTGTAAAGCCTCATAGATACTTTTGGTGAGTAGTTGAAAGTCTATCTAATACACAACCATCTATCTATAGTCTACACCAAGGAAGAAAATATTAGGTTAAAATAAGAGAATTACATGAAGGAATACAGAGTAAATTCCTGAAAACATTAATCTGCAAACATATTTAGTTACAAGTAACAGTTACAGACCTTTCCCATAATTACCATTTGCACCAAGGTTCCATTCTGATGGTTGCTCTCCCATAAAAGTGTGTGTTTTCCTCCCATCTAGTCTGTGTATATCATTACATGCTGATGCCTCATTGATTGGCATAGCGTGGCTCTGATTGGTGAGCTTCCCTATTCCTGGTTAAGGACTGGCTACATCTCCAATCCCTATACTTTGAATAAGTCAGCCCCCTTTAATGCAAATCCTGGTGACTATTCTGAGCAGGAGCTTAACTTGAATTTTCCTGGGAAGTTAAGTATTGATTACGGGTTGGCCTCCCTTCATTGCATATCCCAGCATGGGATCCTTTGAAGTGAGTATGTGTAAAACAATGAGTTTTGGATCCCATTGTTTGTATACACAAGCCTAGGCACTGACTTGTCTGGTCTACCAGAGATTTCTGTTCCGCCCTACATAGATAAAAGATAAATTAAATATATTCATTAAATATAAATAAATTAAATATAAATTAAATATAAAATATATAAATATAAATAATTAAATATAAATTAAATATAAATTAAATATATTCATAATTCCAATATTTTACAGCTATTAATGTAGATTTCACATAAACTCATAAGGCAACAAGTCCGTAGACCCACATCAAACAAAAAGGCGGACTTCTCCTTGCTCCTCATCTAGGATCTCCAACCCTACTCCAGTCCTCTCGAAAACCTGCACTGAGAGGAATGAAGGTATAGCAATAGGTGTCCCAAGTACTTGCAGCCAATCTGCTAGCAGTACACCACCATCTGATTTTAGCAGGCAAATTTAACTACCCCAGTTGCTAAACTGTAAAAAGAAATTTGGTCCCAGCCATCCACATGCTCGCAGTCTGAATGCCAGCTTGGCCAAATTGCTAGCACTGCAACTACTGCCTTTTCAGCTGGTAGTCTCTGCCCCCTTTCGTGAATTTGTGTAATTTGCTGTACCTTAGTTGCAGGTTCTAAAACGCCATTTCTTTTCATGGAAGGCCATTCCAGCTCTCTACTGGCATGTGGAAGGCAATGCTTTTGTCTTGTTGGACAGGGTGGTCAGCAGTAAGGTGTATATTACCGCAGACTCATGGTCTAGCAGGCATGGGCAGGGATGTTACCTTTCCTTCACGGCACACTGGATAACTCTGCTGGCAGCTGGGAAGGATGCAGGACAGGGTTCAGTATTGTTGGAGCTTGTTCTGCCACCATGCCTCCAAAATGCAAGCGATGATTCTGCCACAGCTCTCTCCTCCACCCCCTCCTCTTCTTCTTCATCTATGGCCTCTTCTGCAGATTTTTTCTCTGAACCAGCAGTGCTCCGTGAGTGTTCAATGGGCTACGCAAGCACTCAGGCAAAAAGATGCCATGCGATGCATGAGTTACATAGTTACATAGTAGGTGAGGTTGAAAAAAGACATAAGTCTATCAAGTCCAATCTATGTGTGTGTGATTATATGTCAGTATTACATTGTATATATGTTGTGGTCTTTCAGGTGCTTATCTAATAGTTTCTTGAAACTATCGATGCCCCCCACTGAGACTACCACCTGTGGAAGGGAATTCCACATCTTTGCCGCTCTTACAGTAAAGAACCCTCTACGTAGTTTAAGGTTAAACCACTGCTTAGGGGACAGGAGCCACACTGGAGCAGAGATTCTGTCAGCTCTGCGGGGGCAGGCTCAGAGGTGGTTGATACCACGCCAGCTTCAGCCAGGAATGGTTGTATGCGACAATGACATCAACCATCTCTCCGCTCTCTGACAGGGACACTTGACCCATGTTCCATGTTTTCACTCATCCTGAATTTGGTGGTGCAGCGGTTCTTGAGCAGGTACCCAGGCTTACAAGATCTCACTGTCATACAATGCCAGTGCTCAGCTGGCTGACATTCAAAGGGAATGCAATCTGCCCACCAACCGCCTCATTTTTGACATGTCCACCAGGTGGAATTCAACGTTGGCAATGCTGCAGCGGCTGTACACACAACAGAGGGCCATCAATGAGTACCTGTGTGAGTATGGCACCAGGACAGGGTCAGGGGAGCTTGGCTTCTTTTCGCCACACCAGTGGCCACTGATCAAGGATGCATGCACTGTCCTGTCACCATTTGATGAGGCCACGAGTATGGTGAGTAGCGACAATGCATGCATCAGTGATACTGTTGGAGCACACGCTTCATGGAATAATTTACAGAGCACTTGAGGCAGAACAGTGTGAGGAAGAGGAGGATTTCCTTACCCCTCAAGGCCCTCTTTATCCAGATATTATTCCTGCAGGCCTGCCAAACACAGGAAGAAGAGGAGGAGGAGGGGGGGGAGGAGGAGGATTGTGTCAGCATGGACGTGGAGGATAACACTCAGCAGCAGTCTTCAAGGGATGGTTTCCAGTCTAGTACCCAAGGAGTTGTATGTGGCTGGGAGGAGGCTGTTACGGATCATGTGATCCTTAGTGACCCAGAGGACTGAGAATCGAATGCCTCTGCAAAATTTCACATACGTTGCAGAACCAGGGAAGCCATGCAGTGTAAGGACCCCAGGATTTGTGTCATCAAAGAGAAGGAATCATTACTGGCTGGCAACCCTTCTTGATCCACGTTACAAGGGTAAGGTTGCAGAACTCATCCTGCCTTCGCAGAGAGAGCAGAGGATGAAATAGCTTCAGGAGACCTTGAAGACCCTGTGAGGTTACAGTTTCCTGGTGCTGGACAACGCCTTGCTGAGGCTTCTGTCAGGCCACCTGAGGCCAGGTGACAGATGCACACCATTGGGTTTAGGAGTGCACCGCAAAACTAGTGGACCCTACGGCTGACTGCTGCGGATGAGAGTCTAGGTGGTTAAGGAAGGCAGGTCCGCTGGAACACCAACATGGATCCCACAGGGGCTAGAGTGTAAGATTCCCCAGGGCACTGAGTCTAAGAGCCAGCAGGTGTTCACCAGAGCCTCTAGTGGTGAGGATGGACTGGGCTGCAACTGGCTCCAGGTCGCGACCCCCAGGGTCTCCCAGCTCACGTCCACAGTAGGCTACAGGAGGACAGAGATAGTAAGGGAATAAGCCAAAGGTCGGGGTGACTAGCAGACAAGGATAAACATAGAACACGCCAAAGGTCAGGGTCACAAGCAGGTAGGGATAGTCGACAACAAGCCAAGATCAGTAACTGGAATCAGACGTAGAAGACACAGCAAGATGCACACGGAAGCTAAGCACATAAAAGTTGATCAGCAGGGCAGGCTTGCAGTGCACAGGTTAATATAGATTTCCCTGATATGGGCTGGGGTGGAGCCATGCTTTGAGGAGAGATTATTTAGGTAGCCAGGTGAGAGTGGCTGGCCTCTAAAGGTGAACACATGGAGGAGAGGTAAGCTGACAGACAAAGATTACTGCATAACCATGACAGCTTTGTTCAGTCAGAGGAAGAGCAGTGGAAAAGGTGGCCGGCTGACCGATGCCTTTAGACAATTTTTCAGTCCTCAGCGCCAAGGTCTGATTGGTTCAAGCAACCATCACCAGCATCTGCATTACATGGTGCAGGAATATCTAGGTGCAAGAGCAGACTTGGAGACCTTTCCAACAGAGCATCCACTGGGTTACTGGGTCTTGAGGATGGACCACTGGCCAGAACTTGCTCAATATGCAATTGATTTACTGGCCTGTCCTGCCTCCAGAATTCTTTCTGAACATAGAGTGTGCCTGTCCACAGATTCCCTTGATAGGCTCACATTTATAAAAATGAATCAGTCTTGGATCAGCAGCAGTTATCAAGCACCTGATGCTGATGTAACTGATTAATTTTTCTAGGGATATGGGATCCCTTGAAGACTGCCTATGCTGAGTGATTATCCTATTCCTTCTCAATCTTGATGATGCTAGCTTCCAACAATATTTTTGATTTAGGGCACCACCACCGCTGCCTAAGGCCTAATTTTTCTGTCCCTGTTTAACATCTAACTTAATCTAATATTTCACAGCAGGGCCCGTTCCTGCGCCCAACAAGAGTATCTGGGAGGGGTTACAGTGTTGTGGCACCACCACCAAAGGCCCAATTTTTCTGCCCCCATCCCAGCAGCAGAAAAAAAGGACAAGCGTGCCCCACGGCCACCTGCAGAAGATGAACCATGTCCATGACCAGCACTGTGGACTGTAGACACAGAGCCTGCTTGCCCTCTTTTAGTGGCCTGTGAGCGTCTGCCTCTCCTTGGTAGCCTTCCAGGCATGATGGGGATTTTGTTTTGCAACACCACACTACACTGTATTGTGTACTGTGTACACCACCAGAAAAGTAGTAGCAACTGCACTATGAGGGGCACGGTATTGTGTACACCACCAGAAGTCTTATAGCAACTATGGTGCACTGTATGTATTGTGTACTGTGTACACCACCAGAAAAGTAGTAGCAACTGCACTATGGGTGCACTGTACTGTGCACACCAACAGAAGTGTAATAACAACTATGGGTGTACTGTATTGTGTACACCACCAGAAAAGTAGTAGCAACTGCACTATGGGTGCACGGTATTGTGTACACCACCAGAAGTCTAATAGCAACTATGGGTGCACTGTATGTATTGTGTACTGTGTACACAACCAGAAAAGTAATAGCAACTGCACTATGGCTGCACGGTACTGTGTACTGTGTACACTGCCTGAAGTATATTAGAAACAGTACACCAGGAATGGCCTGCAGTGAGATCTAGCTAAACTGTATGCAGTGGATATATATATATATATATATATATATATATATATATATACAAGACTACCTGTATATATATATATATATATATATATATATATATATATATATACATATATATATTAAATACACTGCAGCTAACTGAATCACCTGCCTGCCAGACGTATATTAGAAAGAGTACACCAGGAATGGCCTGCAGTAAAATATAGCTAAACTGTATTGTCAGGTCACCTGAGACCAGGTGACAGATGCACTCCGTGGACCCTAGGACTGACTGTTGCGGATTGAACCCTGGGAGGTTCAGGAAGCAGGTCTACTGGACCACTAACACAGATCCCACTGGGAGCTAGAGCATAGATTCCCCAGGGCACGGAGTCTAAGAGCCAGCAGGTGTTCACCAGAGCCTCTAGTGGTAAGGATGGACTGCGCTGCAGTCTGGCTCCAGGTCGCAGCCCCCAGGGTCTCACAACCCATGCTCACGGTAGACTACAGGAGATGAGGAAGGAGGAAGGAGGCAGCAGGCTGGAACAACAAGGAAAGTAAGGGGATAAGCCAAGGTCGGGGAAACTAGCAGACAAGGACAACAGAGTACACGTCAAAGGTTCAGGGTCACAGACAAACAGGGATAGTCAGGGACACGCCAAAAGGTCAGGGTCACGAGCAGACAGGAATAGTCGAGAACACGTCAAGGTTGGTAACAGAGACAAATGTAGAACACATGGCAAGCAGGAAACAGGAAGCCAAACACACAATGGTTGATCAGCAAGGTTGGCTTGCAATGCACAGGTTAATATAGTGTTCCTAATTAGAGGCCGGGGTGAAGCTATGCTGAATGAAGATTATTTAAACAGTCAGGTGAGGGTGGCTGGCCTCTAAAGGTGAACACAGGGGGAAAGGTGAGCTGAACATTACTGCATAACCATGACCGTACCCCCCTCTTACGAGGCCTCCCACTCCCCCACCTGGGCCCAGGCTTAAAGGGAAACTCCAGATGGAACCTCCTCAACAGACGAGGAGCAAAGACCTCAAATGCAGAGATCTAAGACTTCTCCTCAGGACCAAACCCTTTCCAATGTACGAGGTACTGAAGAATGCCTTTATGGAGGCGGGAATCCAATACTTTAGATTATCCTCAGAGACCGGAACCGAGGTAGGGAGAGGACGAGAGGACTTATTGAGGACTAAAGGCCTTTTAGGAATGGGTAAGGACATGAGAGCAGGGTCCCCCAGACCCTTAAAGATGAGCTGGACATCCAGCACAGGACCATCAGACTGGGCAGAGGTCAGTGGATCCCTGAGGTCAGGTTGCTTAGAAGGTGACATGTCACAAGAGTCAAGCTGGATAGCTGAAACAAAAGCAGAATGCTGAGAGCCCAGAAAGAAAGGTTGAAAACCCCACCTGGCTGAATGAGGCAGTTTATCCAAAGGATGGATTGAGCCTCTTAGACAAGTTTGAATGGACGTAGTAGTAGTAGGGTGAGGCCAGGTTACAGAAGGCCCTGAATAAGAAGCAGGAAGCTCACTGGGCATAGGCTGGACTGACATAATTGGTGCAGAGGCCGACTGAATAGCATCACCAGGTGCAGCAACTACCACAATTGCATCGCAGGGCATAGCGACTGTGGAACTGGTGGATGAGTTAACCTGGCTGTGCCTCCAAGGGAGTCCAGGGACAGGCAAAGGTAAATGGCCATGCAAACTGGAGTGAATGATCGGCTCAGGTTCAAAGGTGAGCTCCTATTCCAGAGTGCCACACGACCCAGAGAGTGCCTTAGCCCGACTATTGCAGGAGACATCCCAGAAATCTCTATATGAAGTAGGAAGAGCAGAAGACACTGGGATGGTGGTAACAGGAAGTTTCTCTTTTGGGGTAGCCTTGAGTAGGCAGGAGGAGGAACAGAAGGAGCCCCAAGTCAAGATCTGTCCAGCAGTCCAGTCAACGTTTGGAGAATGGAGCCGTAACCAAGGAAGACCTAATATGATAGGAGATGAAGCCTTAGGTAAGACAAGGAAAGATATCCACTCCTGGTGGAGTGTCCCTACCGTCATCTTAACAGGGAGGGTCTGGAAGCGCATAGGGCCCCCTGGGAGAACAGTGCCATCAATCGCCAAGATCACCAATGGCGTGAGGGGCAAAAGGGTAAGTCTCATGGAAGATGCAGTTCCCCAGTCCATAAAATTGCCAGCGGCTCCGGAATCCAGATATGCCGAGACTGAACTAGAGGAAGCGCCGACATGAAGGAACACAGAAAGGAGAAGATGAGAAGGTTGAGGTGATATTTCAGAGTCCAATACTCCACCTTCCAGATGTATTAGTCCCAAGTGTTTTTCCGGACGAAGAGAACAATATCACGAAAATGGCCTTTGACCCCACAGTAGAGGCACAGGCCCAGAGTTCTACGCCTAGAGTGTTCTTCGGGAGATAACTTGGTTCAGCCCAGGTGCATAGGTTCCTCAGCAGGCAGGAGGTGCTCCTTGGAACGAAGAGAAGGGACAGGGAGCTCAAGTTGCCGAAAGGACGGGGAGTGCTGGCGTCTTTTTTCCAGGGCCCTCTCCTGAAAGCGAATATCGATCTGGTTACACAAGGTGATGACACCTTCCAGATCAGCAGGGAGGGATCTTCCTGCTAAATCAACATTCACTCTATCAGAGAGGCCATGTAAAAAGGTTGCAACTAAGGCCTCATTATTCCAACTCAGTTCAGCAGTCAAAATATGAAAATGAAGAGCGTAATGTTCCACAGAAGCATACTCTTGAAAGAGATGTAAAAGAGCGATGGCTGCTGAGGAGACACAACCCGGTTCCTCAAAGATATTCCGGAAAAGTTTAAAGAAATCAGACAGGCTAGAAACCACTGGATCATTCAGTTCCCACAAAGGAGCAGCCCAGGCTAAGACCTCGCTGAACAGAAGGGATATAATATAAGCTACCTTCACCCGATCAAACAGGAAGTTTTGGGGCTGGAGTTCAAAATGAATTGTGCACTGGCTAAGGAACCCCCTGCAAGCCTTGGAGTCCCCAGAGAAACGGGCCGGAGCTGGCAGTTGTAATGAATGTGTGGCTGCGACTGGTGCGATAGGTGCAGCAGCAGATAGTGGTTGAGGTTGTTGAACCGGGGGTCCTAATGAGGCCTGAACCTGTTCAAAATAGGATGCCAAATCCTGTAGGAATCGCATCACCTGGTTCCGATGTGATTACTGGGTCTCAAGTCTGAGAGCTAAGACCTGCAACGGATCATATGCGGGTAGCGGCCGGGTCCATGGCTGATCAAATTGTCAGGTCACCTGAGACCAGGTGACAGATGCACTCCGTAGGAGTCAGAAGTGCACCGTTAAGGTAGTGGACCCTAGGACTGACTGCTGCGGATTGAACCCTGGGAGGTTCAGGAAGAAGGTCTACAGTATTACTAATACAGATCCCACAGGGAGTAGAGCATAGATTCCCCAGGGAGTGGAGTCTAAGAGCCAGCAGGTGTTCACCAGATCCTCTAGTGGTGAGGATGGACTGCGCTGCAGTCTGGCTCCAGGTCACAGCCCCCAGGGTCTCACAGCTCACGCTCACAGTAGACTACAGGAGATGAGGACGGAGGCAGCAGGCTGGAACAACAAGGATAGTAAGGGGATAAGCCAAGGTCAGGGAAACTAGCAGACAAGGACAACAGAGTACACGCCAAAGGTTCAGGGTCATAGGCAAACAGGGATAGCCGGGGACACACCAAAAGGCCAGGGTCACGAGCAGACAGGAATAGTCGAGAACACGCCAAGGTCGGTAACAGAGACAAACGTAGAGCACACAGCAAGCAGGAAACAGGAAGCCAAACACACAATGGTTGATCAGCAAGGTTGGCTTGCAATGCACAGGTTAATATAGTGTTCCTAATTAGAGGCCGGGGTGAAGCTATGCTGAGGGAAGATTATTTAAACAGTCAGGTGAGGGTGGCTGGCCTCTAAAGGTGAACACAGGAGGAAAGCTGAGCTGACAGACACACATTACTGCACAACCATAACATGTATGCAGTGGATATACATATGCAGTATCTCACAAAAGTGAGTACACCCGTCACATTTTTGTAATTGTTTTATTCTATCTTTTCATGTGACAACACTGAAGAAATTACACTTTGCTACAATATAAAGTAGCGAGTGTACAGCTTGTATAACAGTGTAAATTTGCTGTCCCCTCAAAATAACTCAACAGACAGCCATTAATGTCTAAACTGCTGGCAACAAAAGTGAGTACACCCCTAAATGAAAATGTCCAAATTGGGCTAAAAGTGTCAATATTTTGTGTGGCCACCATTATTTTCCACCACTGCCTCAACCCTCTTGGACATGGAGATCACTAGAGCTTCACAGGTTGCCACTGGAGTCCTCTTCCACTTCTCCGTGATGACATCACAGAGCTGGTGGATGCTAGAGACCTTGCGCTCCTCCACCTTCCATTTGAGGATGCCCCACAGATGCTCAATAGGGTTTAGGTCTAGAGACATGCTTGGCTAGTCTATCACATTTACCCTCAGCTTCTTTAGCAAGGCAGTGGTCGTCTTGGAGGTGTGTCTGGGGTCGTTATCATGTTGGAATATTGCCCTGCAGCCCAGTCTCTGAAGGGAGGGGACATGCTCTGCTTCAGCATGTCACAGTACATGTTGGCATTCATGGTTCCCTCAATGAAATGTAGCTTCCCAGTGCCAGCACTCATGCAGCCCCAGACCATGACACTCCCACCACCATGCTTGACTGTAGGCAAGACACACTTGTCTTTGTACTCCTCACCTGGTTGCCGCCACACACGCTTGACACCATGTGAACAAAATAAGTTTATCTTGGTCTCATCAGAGCACAAAACATGGTTCCAGTAATCCATGTCCTTAGTCTACTAGTCTTCAGCAAAATGTTTGTGGGCTTTTTTGTGCATCATCTTTAATAGAGACTTCCTTTTGGGACGACAGCCATGCAGACCAACTTGATGCAGTTTGTGGCTTATGGTCTGAGCACTGACATGCTGACCCCTCACCCCTTCAACCTCTGCAGTAATGCTGGCAGCACTAATATGTCTATTTCCCAAAGACAACCTCTGGATATGGCGCACTCAACTTCTTTAGTTGACCATGGCAAAGCCTGTTCTGAGTGGAACCTGTCCTGTTAAACCGCTGTATGGTCTTGGCCACTGTGCTGCAGCTCAGTTTCAGGGTCTTGGGAATCTTCTTATAGCCTAGGCCATCTTTATGTAGAGCAACAATTCTTTTTTTCAGATCCTCAGAGAGTTCTTTGCCATGAGGTGTCATGTTGAACTTCCAGTGACCAGTATGAGAGCGTGAGAGTGATAACACCAAATTTAACACACCTGCTTCCCATTCACACCTGAGACCTTGCAACACTATGAGGCACATGACACCGGGGAGGGATAATGGCTAATTGGGCCCAGTTTGGACATTTTCACTTAGGGGTGTACTTGCTTTTGTTGCCAGCGGTTTAGACATTAATGGCTGTGTGCTGAGTTATTTTGAGGGGACAGCAAATTTACACTGTTATACAAGCTGTACACTCACTACTTTACATTGTAGCAAAGTGTAATTTCTTCAGTGTTGTCACATGAAAAGATAGAATAAAACATTTACAAAAATATGAGCTGTGTACTCACTTTTGTGAGATACTGCATATATATATATCCACTGCATACATGTTATGGTTGTGCAGTAATGTGTGTCTGTCAGCTCAGCTTTCCTCCTGTGTACTCACTTTTGTGAGATACTGTATAGACAGGACTATCTGTATATATATATTAAATACACTGCAGCTAACTGAATCACCTGCCTGCCTGAAGTATATTAGAAACAGTACACCAGGAATGGCCTGCAGTGAGATATAGCTAAGCTGTATGCAGTGGATATATATATATATATATGAGACTGACTGTATTAAATATACTGCAGCTAACTGAATAACCTGCCTACCTGCTCAATCTAAATGACACTCTCTCTCCGTCCACGCCAATGACACACTACACGAGGCCGACGTGCAGACGGCCTTATATAGTGTGGGGCGTGGACTTAGTCAGCCTGAGCCATGATTGGCAAAAGGCACCCTGCCTTTGGCCAATTATGGCTCTCTTAGCTGAGGGCGCTGTGATTGCCCAAGGATGCAGGTCATGGTGCACGCTCTGGCCAATCATCATACAGCAATGCACTGCGCTCCCGCAGTGCATTATGGGGCGTTATGCGCTGCTCGAATTTGCCGTGAATGGCCCATAATGTTCGGTTTTCGAACGCACGGACGAACAGCCAATGTTTGAGTCAAACTCATGTTTTTTTTTTTTAAATCAAAAAAGGTTTTTATTGAACATTTTAAGTAAATACATCTTCCAATGCACAATGTCCAACATTTCAGTGTCATACTTATACATTGTACAGAGCATAGGTTCTTATAGTATCACTACATAGCCCTCTAATCTGCATTAGGGATGAGCCGAACACCCCCCTGTTCGGTTCGCACCAGAACATGCGAACAGGAAAAAAGTTTGTTCGAACACGCGAACACCGTTAAAGTCTATGGGACACGAACATGAATAAACAAAAGTGCTAATTTTAAAGGCTTATATGCAAGTTATTGTCATAAAAAGTGTTTGGGGACCTGGGTCCTGCCCCAGGGGACATGGATCAATGCAAAAAAAAGTTTTAAAAACGGCCGTTTTTTCAGGAGCAGTGATTTTAATAATGCTTAATATCAAACAATAAAAGTGTAATATCCCTTTAAATTTCGTACCTGGGGGGTGTCTATAGTATGCCTGTAAAGGGGCGCATGTTTCCTGTGTTTAGAACAGTCTGACAGCAAAATGACATTTTGAAGGAAAAAACTCATTTAAAACTACCCGCGGCTATTGCATTGCCGACAATACACATAGAAGTTCATTGATAAAAACGGCATGGGAATTCCCCAAAGGGGAACCCCGAACCAAAATTTAAAAAAAAAAATGACGTGGGAGTCCTCCTAAATTCAATACCAGGCCCTTCAGGTCTGGTATGGATTTTAAGGGGAACCCCGCGCCAAAAAAAAAAAAAAAAACGGCGTGGGGTCCCCCCAAAAATCCATACCAGACCCTTATCCGAGCACGCAACCTGGCAGGCCGCAGGAAAAGAGGGGGGGGCGAGAGTGCGGCCCCCCCTCCCTCCTGAACCGTACCAGGCCACATGCCCTCAACATTGGGAGGGTGCTTTGGGGTAGCCCCCCAAAACACCTTGTCCCCATGTTGATGAGGACAAGGGCCTCATCCCCACAACCCTGGCCGGTGGTTGTGGGGGTCTGCGGGCGGGGGGCTTATCGGAATCTGGAAGCCCCCTTTAACAAGGTGACCCCCAGATCCCGGCCCCCCCCCTGTGTGAAATGGTAAGGGGGTACATAAGTACCCCTACCATTTCACGAAAAAAGTGTCAAAAATGTTAAAAATGACAAGAGACAGTTTTTGACAATTCCTTTATTTAAATGCTTCTTCTTTCTTCCTTCATCTTCTGGTTCTTCTGGTTCTTCTGGCTCTTCTGGTTCTTCCTCCGGCGTTCTCGTCCAGCATCTCCTCCGCGGCGTCTTCTATCTTCTTCTCCTCGGGCCGCTCCGCACCCATGGCATGGGGGGGAGGCTCCCGCTCTTCTCTTCATCTTCTTCTCTTCTTCTTTTCTTCTCTTCTTCTCTTCTTCATTTTCTTCTCCGGGCCGCTCCGCAATCCATGCTGGCATGGAGGGAGGCTCCCGCTGTGTGACGGCGCTCCTCGTCTGACAGTTCTTAAATAATGGGGGGGGCGGGGCCACCCGGTGACCCCGCCCCACTCTGACGCACGGTGACTTGACGGGACTTCCCTGTGACGTCACAGGGAATGCCACAGGGAAGTCCCGTCATGTCCCGTGCGTCAGAGGGGGGCGGGGTCACCGGGTGGCCCCCCCCGTTATTTAAGAACTGTCAGACGAGGAGCGCCGTCACACAGCGGGAGCCTCCCTCCATGCCAGCATGGATTGCGGAGCGGCCCGGAGAAGAAAATGAAGAAGAGAAGAAGAGAAGAAAAGAAGAAGAGAAGAAGAGAACAGCGGGAGCCTCCCCCCATGCCATGGGTGCGGAGCGGCCCGAGGAGAAGAAGATAGAAGACGCCGCGGAGGAGATGCTGGACGAGAACACCGGAGGAAGAACCAGAAGAGCCAGAAGAACCAGAAGATGAAGGAAGAAAGAAGAAGCATTTAAATAAAGGAATTGTCAAAAACTGTCTCTTGTCATTTTTAACATTTTTGACACTTTTTTCGTGAAATGGTAGGGGTACTTATGTACCCCCTTACCATTTCACACAGGGGGGGGCGGGATCTGGGGGTCACCTTGTTAAAGGGGGCTTCCAGATTCCAATAAGCCCCCCGCCCGCAGACCCCCACAACCACCGGCCAGGGTTGTGGGGATGAGGCCCTTGTCCTCATCAACATGGGGACAAGGTGTTTTGGGGGGCTACCCCAAAGCACCCTCCCAATGTTGAGGGCATGTGGCCTGGTACGGTTCAGGAGGGAGGGGGTGCCGCACTCTCGTCCCCCCCCTCTTTTCCTGCGGCCTGCCAGGTTGCGTGCTCGGATAAGGGTCTGGTATGGATTATTGGGGGGACCCCACACCGTTTTTTTTTTTTTTTTTTTGGCGCGGGGTTCCCCTTAAAATCCATACCAGACCTGAAGGGTCTGGTATGGAATTTAGGGGGAACCCCACGTCATTTTTTTTTTTAAATTTTGGCCGGGGTTCCCCTTAATATCCATATCAGACCTGAAGGGCCTGGTATGGAATTTAGGAGGACTCCCACGTCATTTTTTTTTTTTTAATTTTGGTTCGGGGTTCCCCTTTGGGGAATTCCCATGCCGTTTTTATCAATGAACTTCTAAGTGTATTGTCGGCAATGCAATAGCCGCGGGTAGTTTTAAATGAGTTTTTTCCTTCAAAATGTCATTTTGCTGTCAGACTGTTTTAAACACAGGAAACATGCGCCCCTTTACAGGCATACTATAGACACCCCCCAGGTACGAAATTTAAAGGGATATTACACTTTTATTGTTTGATATTAAGCATTATTAAAATCACTGCTCCTGAAAAAACGGCCGTTTTTAAAACTTTTTTTTGCATTGATCCATGTCCCCTGGGGCAGGACCCAGGTCCCCAAACACTTTTTATGACAATAACTTGCATATTAGCCTTTAAAATTAGCACTTTTGATTTCTCCCATAGACTTTTAAAGGGTGTTCCGTGGCATTCGAATTTGCCGCGAACACCCCAAATTGTTCGCTGTTCGGCGAACTTGCGAACAGCCAATGTTCGAGTCGAACATGAGTTCGACTCGAACTCGAAGCTCATCCCTAATCTGCATTATACAAATTAAATATAATTGACTCCCAACATCCTTCCAATCCGCATATAATACACATCCTTTACATGTTTATTAATTTATTTATCTAAGGACCCTGTAGAAGCCTTGTCATGACTAGTTCTCTTGGACTAAGCCCTGGTGTGTCTAACCATCTTGACCAAATACGTACAAACCTGTGTGGGCAACCTCTATGTTGATATATGTATTTTTCCATAGTGAGAGTTTTACCCATACGTGTTATCCACATTTTGACAGAGGGCGGTACTGCCGACTTCCATGCCATTAGTATAAGTTTTCTAGCTTGAAATAGAGCCCTGGAGAAGGCCACTCTAGTTTGTTCCTCTGGGATTACCTCATCCAGTACCCCTAGCAAACAACATATAGGATCCACAGGTACCGTTGTTTGGAACACTCCATTTAGTGTATTGATCACCTCATGCCAGTACCGATGGAGCTTCGGGCATCGCCACAAGAGGTGTATAAGATCTGCACTGTGCTGCCGACATCGGCAGCACAGGGGGTCCGCCACTCTGCCCATCCTGTGTAGCTTAGTTGGGGTATAGTGCACCCTAAGTATTACATATAATTGGGACACTTTTTGCGCCACGTTAAGGGAACATGTAGGTATGGCCTGTAACGCTTCCTCCCATTGATCCTCAGTTATCTGGCCCAGGTCCCTTCTCCATGCATCAATTGCCTTGCATGGGTAAGCAGATAGGTGCTTGGTAAGCAGCATTTGGTAACATGTGGAAATAATCCCTTTAGTTACACTGGAGGACTGCAGCACATGGAACACAGGCATGGGACACAATTCCCACTCACCTGCGTCTCCCTGCGCCGCAATCGCATGCCGAAGCTGTAAATAGGAATAATAGATATTGTCTGGGAGATTAAATGTGGTCTGTAACTCTGCAAAGGACATCAGTTTACCATGTTTAAATATGTGAAACAGCATGGGCACCCCGTGGGATCTCCATCTGGGCTCACGCTGTAACTTAGCTAACTCCACATAGGTGCAATTTCCCCATATTGGGCTGTATTCTGTAAATCCCTGCACCCCCTGTAGTTGTCTACTTTTGTTTCATACTTTCTGTGCCAGGGATAATGTCGGAGTTTTTTTATTAGACTTCGCGAACATTTGTGCCTCTAGACCCAGAGGAATGGTCTCAGCACCCATTGCAAAAAGCATCAATTGCGCTGCTGAGCCCATTGGTTCATGTGTCATAGATCCTACAAGGTGTTGCAACTGCGCCGCAATGTAGTACAGCCAAGGTTTGGGGACCGCCAACCCTCCGCTGTCCTTGGGGTAATGTAATTGTTCTAACCGAACTCTGGGTGCTTTGTTGTGCCAGAGCAGCCGCCTAAAAAGGGTATTGACTACTCTGAAAACTTTTAAATGTATCACTACTGGTGAGTTGTGGAGGAAATATAATAATTGGGGCATTAGAATAATTTTAATGAGATTTGCCTTACCCGCTAGTGACATCATTAGGTTGTTCCTTGTATTTATTTTGTCACGAAAGCGGGATAACAATGGGAATATATTTAAAGAGCAGTAGTCCCCGATATGTGGGGATATCTGAACGCCCAGGTATTTAAATCTAGTGGTGATTGGAATAGGGCAAGAGTCGGGCAGACTCACATCCCGACTCTCGTCCAACATCATCAGGGCCGACTTAGACCAATTTATAGTCAGGCCTGAGAAGTGACCAAATTGCTCTATTATTTACATTACTCCCAGCAACGACTGACTAGTGTCTCCCAGGAAGAGCAACATGTCATCCGCATATAACATGAGCTTTTCATGTAAGTCACCATATTTGAATCCCACTATCTGTGGACTATCTCTTATTCGAGCCGCCAGAGGTTCTATAGCGATCGCAAAGAGCAGGGGGGACAGCGGGCAACCCTGCCTCGTCCCCCTACCCAGAGCGAAGGCGTCTGACATCCTATTCGCTACTCTAATGTTGGCCTGAGGAGCCGCATACAGCAATTTTGTCCATGCTATAAACCGCTGTCCAAAGCCAAATTTGTCCAGTGTCACCCATAGGTGTCTCCAACTAACGCTGTCGAACGCTTTATTGGCGTCCAAGGATAAAAGAGCTCTGTGGCCCTCATTGTCAGCCTGTATTTGCATATTCATATAAAGCCTTCTGAGGTTTGTGGCCATGGATTTCTGCGGCATAAAGCCAGCCTGGTCTGGGTGTATGATTGACGATATTATCCCATTGACCCGAATTGCCAGGACCTTAGCAAGGATTTTTACATCACTTTGGAGTAAGGATATGGGCCTATACGAACCCGGGTCAACAGGATCCTTCCCTGGCTTAAGCAATAAAATCACATTTGCTCTGGTCATGGAGTCTGGCAGTCTACCCTCAGCCAAGCTGGTGTTGAAAACCTTAAGTAGTTCTGGCAACAATTTTTCTCCATACTGAGAGTATACCTCCATTGGGAGACCATCCGCCCCTGGCGCCTTAAAAGTAGGGAAAGAACTTACCGCCGCCTGGAGCTCCTCAATAGTTATTGGAGCGTCCAGGTGTTGTCTCGCCTCAGCAGATAGTGTGGGTAAATTAATGTTAGTCATAAATTGAGATCTCCATCAGTGTAGGTCTCTCTGGATTTGTATAGGTCCCTAGAGAAATTTGCCAGCTCAGAGATGATATCATCGGGAACGTTAACTATCCTGCCATTAGCAGCTCGTATGGCTCCTATAGCCGGTGATTGTTGTTGTGATTTCGCAATTTTTGCTAATAGGCGGCCTGTCTTTTCCCCCTCCTCATAAAACGCCAGTTTTAAAAAAAATCTTTTACGTTCTGCAGCGGAGGATCGCACGTGGTCTAAGGAGTCCTGAGCCACGATCCATGCCTCCCTTGCAGAATCAGTGGGATCAGTCACAAATGCCAACTCTAGTTTAGGGATGAGCCGAACACCCCCCGGTTCGGTTCGCACCAGAACCCGCGAACGGACCGAAAGTTCGCACGAACGTTAGAACCCCATTGACGTCTATGGGACTCGAACGTTCGAAATCAAAAGTGCTCATTTTAAAGGCTAATTTGCATGGTATTGTCCTAAAAAGGGTTTGGGGACCCGGGTCCTACCCCAGGGGACATGTATCAATGCAAAAAAAACTTTTAAAAACGGCCGTTTTTTCGGGAGCAGTGATTTTAATGATGCTTAAAGTAAAAAAAAAAAGTGAAATATTCCTTTAAATATCGTACCTGGGGGGTGTCTATAGTATGCCTGTAAAGTGACGCGTGTTTCCCATGTTTAGAACAGTCCCTGCACCAAATGTCATTTTTAAAGGAAAAAATCTCATTTAAAACTGCTTGCGGGTTTAATGTCATGTCGGGTCATGGCAATATAGATGAAAATCAGTGAGACAAACGGCATGGGTACCCCCCAGTCCATTACCAGGCCCTTTGGGTCTTGTATGGATATTAAGGGGAACCCCGCACCCAAATTAAAATAAGGAAAGGTGTGGGGCCACCAGGCCCTATATACTCTGAACAGCAGTGCAAACAAGACAGGGACTGTAGGTTTGTTGTTAAGTAGAATCTGTTTGTAATTTTGAACATTTTTAACGTGTTTAGCTCCAGCCAAAAAATCTTTTCTAAGCTTTTTGGAAAACATAGGGAAGGGTTATCACCCCTGTGACATTTGTTTTGCTGTCTTTCCTCCTCTTCAGAAGATTTCACCTCACTTTTTTGTCCCAATGAAAAATGTTTTTTGAAAATTTGGGTTTTTTTGTGGAACAAGGATTGGAAAGCATCAGTGGAAAGGAGAAATTGTTTTCCCATATTAACTCTTACAGGAGAGAATTTCCCTTCCTAGGGGTAGATTTCATCTCACTTCCTGTTGTCTCCTTCCGTTTGCAAGTAGGAGTCATTTGTAAGTTAGATGTTTGAAAGTAGGGTCCTGCCCTATATACTCAGCAGAAATTTGGGCCTTAGGTATTGCTGTGGCCACAACACTGTAAGCCCTCACAGGGCCCTGCTGTGAAATATTAGATCAAGAATTGTAATTACATGCCCCTGTTGAACAGGAGCTGAAAAATTAGGCCTTAGGCACTGGTGCTGGTGCCACAACACTGCAACCCCTCACAGACACTCTAGTTGGAATGCAGGAACGAGCCCTGCTGCAAAGTATTACATCAAAAATTGTAATTACACGCCCCTGTTAAACAGGGGCTGAAAAATTGTACCTTAGGCACTGGTGGTGGCGTCCAGAACCAAAAATGTTCTTACAAGCTATCAGCGTGATGATTGAGGAGGAAGAGGATAATTACTCAGGGATAGTCACTCAGCATCAGCATAGGCAGTCTTTGAAGGGATCTGAGATTTCAAAAAAAATTATTCGGTTACATCAGCATCAGGTGCTTGGTAGCTGGTGGTGATCCAAGACTCATTCATTTTTATGAAGGTCAGCCGATCGACCGAGTCGGTGGACAGACGCACCCTGTGATCGGTTACCACGCCTCCAGCAGCACTGAATGTGCGTTCCGAAAGAACGCTGGATGCAGGACAGGCCAGTAGCTCAATTGCATACTGTGCAAGCTCTGGCCAGTGATCCATCCTCAAGACCCAGTAACCCAGAGGATTTTCGGTGGGAAAGGTGTCCAAGTCTGATCTTGCCCCTAGGTATTCCTGCACCATGTAAAACAGACGCTGGCGATGGTTGCTGGAACCGATCATACCTTGGGGCTGCGGACCAAAAAATTGTCTGAACGCATCGGTCAGACGGCCACCTTCTCCACCGCTCCTTCTTTGACTGACCGAAGCCTCAGCAACACGTTGTCCAGAAACAGGAGTTTGTAACCTCCCAGTCTCTGGGAACGCGTTGCACAGACCTTTCTGCAAGGCCTCCCGAAGATGTTTCATCCTCTGCGATGGCAAGATAAGGTCCGCAACCTTACCCTTGTAACGTGGATCAAGGAGGGTTGCCAGCCAGTATTGGTCCTTCTCCTTGATACCACGAATACGAGGATCCTTACGCAGGCTTTGCAGGATCAGGGAGGCCATGCAGCGTAGGTTTGCTGAGGCATTCGGTCCGGAGTCCTCTGGGTCACTAAGAACGACATGGTCCGCAGCCACCTCCTCCCAGCCACGTACAAGTCCATGTGTTTCTTGGGACTGATCCCTTAAAGACTGCTGCTGATGCTGAGTGCCAGGCTCCACCTCCATACTGACACAATCTTCCTCCTCCTCCTCTTCCTCCTCGTCCTCTTCCTGTGTGATCGGCGGGCACGCAGGAACACTGTCTGGATAAAGGGGGCCTTGAGAGCTAAGGAAGTCCTCCTCTTCCTGCCTCTGTTCTGCCTCAAGTGCCCTGTCCATTATTCCACGCAGCGTGTGCTCCAACAGGTGGACAAGGGGGACAGTGTCACTGATGCATGCACTGTCACTGCTCACCATCCTCGTGGCCTCCTCGAATGGTGACAGGACAGTGCATGCATCCCTGATCATGGCCCACTGGCGTGGGGAAAAAAAACAAGCTCCCCTGACCCTGTCCTGGTGCCATAGTCGCACAGGTACTCATTGATGGCCCTCTGCTGCGTGTGCAGCCGCTGCAGCATGGCCAACGTTGAGTTCCACCTGGTGGGCATGTCACAGATTAGGCGGTTCTTGGGCAGGTTAAACTCCTTTTGGAGGTCCGTCAGCCGAGCACTGGCATTATATGACCGGCGAAAATGCACACAGACTTTCCTGGCCTGCCTCAGGACATCCTGTAAGCCCGGGTACCTGCCCAAGAACTGCTGCACCACCAAGTTAAGGACGTGAGCCAAACAGGGCACATGGGTCATTTGTCCCTGTCGAAGGGCAGAGAGGAGGTTGGTGCCATTGTCGCAAACCACCATTCCTGCCTTAAGTTGGCGTGGCGTCAACCACCTCTGAACCTGCCCCTGCAGAGCTGACAAAACCTCTGCCCCAGTGTGGCTCCTGTCCCCCAAGCACACCAGCTCAAGCACCGCATGGCATCTTTTGGCCTGCGTACTTGCGTAGCCCCTTGAACGCCTACGGAGCACCGCTGGTTCCGAGGAAGAGGCCATGGAGGAAGAAGAAGAGGAGGGGGTGGAGGAGAGAGGTGTGTCACAATCAGCATTTTGGAGGCGTGGTGGCGGAACAACCTCCAACACTACTGCACCTTGTCCTGCATCCTTCCCAGCTGCCAGCAGAGTCACCCAATGCGCCGTGAAACTTAGGTAACGTCCCTGTCCATGCCTGCTGGACCATGAGTCAGCGGTAATATGCACCTTACCGCTGACCGCCCTGTCCAGCGAGGCATGGACATTGCCTTCCACATGCAGGTAGAGAGCCGGAATCGCCTTCCGTGAGAAAAAGTGGCGTTTGGGTACCTGCCACTGAGGAACCGCACATTCCACAAACTCACGGAAGGGGGCAGAGTCTACCAACTGAAAAGGCAGCAGTTGAAGTGCTAGCAATTTTGCCAAGCTAGCATTCAACCGCTGGGCATGTGGATGGCTGGGAGCAAACTTCTTTCGGCGGTGCAGCAGCTGGGGCAGGGAAATTTGCCTGGTACAATCTGACGTCGGTGTACCAAAAGCAGATTGCCCACAAGTACTTGGCTGTGACACACCTAATTCTACACCTTCATTCCTCTCACTGCAGGTCTCAGAGAGGACTGAAGGTCTAGTGGGGTTGGAAATCTCAGCTGATGAGGAGCAAGGAGAGATCCTCTTTGTTCTTTGGTGTGGGTCTTTTAGATACGCTTGCCAACGAACTGCATGGCAGGTCAACATATGTCTGGTCAAGCATGTGGTACCCAAGCGGGAGATGTTTTGGCCACGCAAGATACGCTTGAGACATATGTTGCAAATAGCAGCGGTGCGATCTGATGCACTCGTCTCAAAAAAGGCCCACACCAAAGAACTTTTTGAATAACGCGCAGAGACTGCAGCGCCCTGCACATGTGGAGCTTTGGGGTGTGATGCAGTCAATGTGCTGCCCTTAGGCTGGCCCCTGGAGGGCATCCTGCCTCGTTGGTGATGTGCCGCCGCCTCCTCCTCCTCCTCCTCCTCCTCCTCCTCTCTCCTATCAGGCACCCACGTTGAGTCAGTGACCTCATCATCCCCTCCCTCCTCATCACTGGAGCAAACCTGGCAGTATGCTGCAGCAGGGGGAGCATGACTGCCAGATTGCTGTCCTTCTTGGGCACCCCCTCTGTCCGTGCTCATGTTACTGCATTCATCGAGCTCAGTATCGTCATCAGAGCCTTCCAAACGCTGGGCATCCTCCTGGAGCATGTACCCAACACTGTGGTCAAACAGTTCGAGGGAATCCTCATGAGGACATGGTGGAGCTAGGGAAGGAGTCACTGATGACATTGAGCTGAGGGAAGAGGCCGCTGCTTTGCCAGACAAAGCACCCTGGGCATGGGTGAGAGAGGATGAGGAGGATGAGGACGGCTTGGTCATCCACTTGACCAAGTCTTCCGCATGTTGCGGCTCAACACGGCCAGCTGCCGAAAAAAAGGCCAAGCGTGTCCCATGGCCACGTGCTGATGAGGATGCACCGTCTCCACGACCAGCACTAGACACAGAGCCTGCTTGCCCTCTCTTATTGGCTTGTGACTGTCTGCCTCTCCTTCTTGGCCTTCCAGACATACTAATGGCCTGTAGCTGCACTAAGCTGGGATAGAACACCTGTAATTTTCTTCAAGTAGCTTTATATACTGTAACCAGACAAGCCTGCCTGTCAGTAGGAAGATAACAGGAACGGATCTAGCTGAACACTGTGAGCAGGACGCACTGTACTAAATGTAAATAGTCTAGCTGCCTGACCGTGGTACTAATAGGATCAAATAGAACACCTGTAATTTTCTTCAGGTAGCTTTATATACTGTAACCAGACAAGCCTGCCTGTCAGTAGGAAGATAACAGGAACGGATCTAGCTGTACACTGTGAGCAGGACGCACTGTACTAAATGTAAATAGTCTAGCTGCCTGACCGTGGTACTAATAGGATCAAATAGAACACCTGTAATTTTCTTCAGGTAGCTTTATATACTGTAACCAGACAAGCCTGCCTGTCAGTAGGAAGATAACAGGAACGGATCTAGCTGTACACTGTGAGCAGGACGCACTGTACTAAATGTAAATAGTCTATCTGCCTGACCGTGGTACTAATAGGATCAAATAGAACACCTGTAATTTTCTTCAGGTAGCTTTATATACTGTAACCAGACAAGCCTGCCTGTCAGTAGGAAGATAACAGGAACGGATCTAGCTGAACACTGTGAGCAGGACGCACTGTACTAAATGTAAATAGTCTAGCTGCCTGACCGTGGTACTAATAGGATCAAATAGAACACCTGTAATTTTCTTCAGGTAGCTTTATATACTGTAACCAGACAAGCCTGCCTGTCAGTAGGAAGATAACAGGAACGGATCTAGCTGAACACTGTGAGCAGGACGCACTGTACTAAATGTAAATAGTCTAGCTGCCTGACCGTGGTACTAATAGGATCAAATAGAACACCTGTAATTTTCTTCAGGTAGCTTTATATACTGTAACCAGACAAGCCTGCCTGTCAGTAGGAATTTAACAGGAACGGATCTAGCTGAACACTGTGAGCAGGACGCACTGCACTAAATGTAAATAGTCTAGAAGATAACAGGAACGGATCTAGCTGAACACTGTGAGCAGGACGCACTGCACTAAATGTAAATAGTCTAGAAGATAACAGGAACGGATCTAGCTGAACACTGTGAGCAGGACGCACTGCACTAAATGTAAATAGTCTAGAAGATAACAGGAACGGATCTAGCTGAACACTGTGAGCAGGACGCACTGCACTAAATGTAAATAGCAGGAACGGATCTAGCTGAACACTGTGAGCAGGACGCACTGCACTAAATGTAAATAGCAGGAACGGATCTAGCTGAACACTGTGAGCAGGACGCACTGCACTAAATGTAAATAGCAGGAACGGATCTAGCTGAACACTGTGAGCAGGACGCACTGCACTAAATGTAAATAACAGGAACGGATCTAGCTGAACACTGTGAGCAGGACGCACTGCACTAAATGTAAATAGCAGGAACGGATCTAGCTGAACACTGTGAGCAGGACGCACTGCACTAAATGTAAATAGCAGGAACGGATCTAGCTGAACACTGTGAGCAGGACGCACTGCACTAAATGTAAATTGCAGGAACGGATCTAGCTGAACACTGTGAGCAGGACGCACTGCACTAAATGTAAATAGTCTAGAAGATAACAGGAACGGATCTAGCTGAACACTGTGAGCAGGACGCACTGCACTAAATGTAAATAGCAGGAACGGATCTAGCTGAACACTGTGAGCAGGACGCACTGCACTAAATGTAAATAGCAGGAACGGATCTAGCTGAACACTGTGAGCAGGACGCACTGCACTAAATGTAAATAGCAGGAACGGATCTAGCTGAACACTGTGAGCAGGACGCACTGCACTAAATGTAAATAACAGGAACGGATCTAGCTGAACACTGTGAGCAGGACGCACTGCACTAAATGTAAATAGCAGGAACGGATCTAGCTGAACACTGTGAGCAGGACGCACTGCACTAAATGTAAATAGCAGGAACGGATCTAGCTGAACACTGTGAGCAGGACGCACTGCACTAAATGTAAATTGCAGGAACGGATCTAGCTGAACACTGTGAGCAGGACGCACTGCATTAAAAGTAAATAGTCTAGATAGAAGATAACAGGAACGGATCTAGCTAAACTGAATACAGTGTATATATATATATGCAACACCTGGGATGCATATATATACACAATACACTGTAAGTGCAGCTAACTGACTGACTGTTCTGCCTAATCTATCTAACTCAAATCAAATGACACTGTCTCTCTCTCTCTATCTCTCAGCACACCGGAACACACACTACACAGGGCCGCCGTGCAGGCGGCCTTATATAGTGTGGGGTGTGTACTAAATCCCCTGAGCCATAATTGGCCAAAGCCACCCTGGCTTTGGCCAATTACAGCTCTCTCTACTGACGGCGCTGTGATTGGCCAAGCATGCGGGTCATAGTGCATGCTTGGCCAATCATCAGCCAGCAATGCACTGCGATGCCGCAGTGAATTATGGGCCGTGACGCGCCACACGAATTTAGCGCGAACGGCCCATAACGTTCGCAATTCGGCGAACGATCGAACAGCCGATGTTCGAGTCGAACATGGGTTCGACTCGAACACGAAGCTCATCCCTACTCTAGTTGACTCACCAAGTCCTCCGCCTGCTCTAGCAGAGCCGAGGTATTCTGTTTGACCACATTTATTTCCTGAATAAATATACCTCTACAATATGCTTTAAGCTTTTCCCATTTGAGCCGGATATCTGTGTGCTGTCTATGTATTCTGAGAAAGTTATGGATCTGGGCCTCTATCCGTTCATGTGAAGTAAATAATTTAAGCCAGAAAGCATTTCGTTTCCATGGGGCCTTAGATAATAGACTGGAGGGTTGCGCATTCAGCCATATAACTAGTGGGGAATGATCAGATACCCCGCGTGGGTAGTACTCCACCCTCGAGGTGTATCCCACCATATCTGGGGTGCCAACACAGAGGTCTATACGGGATAGAGAACCATGTGTCTTGGAGAAGCATGAAAACTGCTTATGGTTAGGGTAACGAACACGCCATAAGTCAGTCCATCCTATTTCCATTAGAAGACGACTAAGGGCTGTTTCCCGGTGTCCCTTGGGTGGGACCATAGGAGGGTGTCTGTCTATTCTGGGGTCTAGGCAACAGTTAAAGTCCCCCATAATTAGTAGCGGAATGTCAGGTTTATTAGTCACATATGAAACCAGTAGTTGCAACACTTCCCACGAAAGTGGGGGCGGTATGTATATAAATGCCAGAATCATGGTAATTGTATATATTTTACAATGGAGGAAAATAAATCTACCGGATATGTCTATCAGAGAGTCTAACTCTTGGTATGCTATGGCTTTGTGTATCAGTACACTCACTCTGTGGGAAAAAGCAGAGTACGTGGAATGATATGCCTTCCCCACCCATGCATATTGCAAAAAGCTAACCATATTGTCCTGCAGGTGGGTCTCCTGCAGGCCAATTATGGCGGGGTGGATCTTTCGCATGACCGTAGATATCATTGTTCTTTTCAAGGGATCATTTACCCCCCGCACATTCCAAGACATTATAGGCGTACTAGACATAACATACCGTTGTATTTCAATCTATGCATATAAAACATTGTTGCACCTTCAAATACATTTCCCTGATCGTCCCTGATGTGAGCTGCATTGTGTTCCGGGGAAGTCATCACATGGCATAGCAGCTTTTGGGCTATATGAAAGAAGCACGTGCACCGAAGATGTATTAGAAAACTGATAAACGAACATCTGCACCACTGCGCATTCCTGCAAATATGCTGTTGAATCAACAAATGGGGTACAGTCATCGATCCTGTAATTGCCAACTTGGCATAATAAATGATTCCCAGCAGCCACAGGATTTGACCATTAACATTCAACTTTTTGCCAACTGGGCAAGGAAATCTGTGCCATAGCAACCCGAACAGTAGGTTGAAAGCGCACATTGTTCTTACATTCTCGCCGCAATGGCGGTTAAACTTATGAGTGTTCAAACACAGATTGCAATTGAACTGCCATTCGCTGATGGTGGAATTTTATCATAAGTCCTCTTTAAACTCTGTAAAACTGCACAGGTGATGGGGCGCCCATCCTGCCCAATTGATGTTGATTCGACTATGTCATCCGTCTCCATTTTCTCTTCCTGGTCTTCGGAGGCCCTGCTCATTGCGGTCCAGCCAGTCTGCTGCATCTTGAGCGTTTTCAAAGAAATGGTTTTGATCTCCTGCTGTAATGTGTAGTCTGGCCGGAAAAAGCATGGCATACTTTAACTGTAGATGGTGTAACCTTTTCTTGACATCCATAAATTTAGACCTTTTTCGCTGCACTTCTGCGGAAAAGTCTGGGTAAAAGGATATTTTAGCTCCATTAAAGTGTATTGCTCCCTTTTCCCTGGCCAAACGGAGCACCACCTCACGATCCCTGTAGTTCAGGAGTCTGGCAAGCACTGACCTCGGGGGGCTGCCGGGCGGGAGAGGGCACGGCGGCACCCGATGTGCCCTTTCCACCGCGTATAAGGGTGAAAACGCCTCTTTCCCAAAGATTTCCTGCAGCCAGCCTTCGACAAAATTAGTGGGGTCCCTACCCTCCACCTTCTCGGGGAGCCCCACAATACGAACGTTGTTGCGTCTCAGGCGGTTCTCGATGTCGTCTGTTTTATCAAACACCTGGTGGGCCTGCTGAGCTGCTACTCTCACTTCCCTGTTCAGATAAGGCATGTGGTCATCCATGTCACTCACTCTCCCCTCTACTGTGGTGGTTCACTCTCTGATTTTTTGCAGATCATGGCGTAGTAGAGAGACTGTCTCCCTCAGCCCCCCCAAATTTCTCTTTAAGATCATCCACCGGTGCTGTGCATTTATGGACTGCCTGCAGAATATCACTCAATGATGGTTGGGGACTGTCCTCTGTCTGCATATCAAACAAAGCAGGCATAGAATCAGAAACAGACACCATGGAATCAGTGTCTTCCAGCCTGTCTGTACTATCTCTGTCTGCCTGCACCGCTGACATTGTTGTGTGCTGAGATTCAGCCTGTGTAACTTCCATAGTTCCTGCCATTTTTTGAGCATAATAGATCATGTCTCTGGGCTGGTCTTTTGTTTTAGGGGGTTTAGGTATCTTACCCCCTTGCTCTGGTTTCTTGTCCTGGCCTCGTGGTGTCCTCTGCGGCTGAGGATGCCCGGCGCCATCTTGGAATTCCTGGGAGGCCGAAGCCATGGCATCTCCTCGGTTCCCCCGGGTCATCATACCGTTGTGGGGTCCGCTGGTATCTGGAGACTGTTAGGGGTCGGTTCCGTGCGTTTGCGGGCGCTGTGTGTGGCGAGGAAAGGATTCTCTGCAGGATCAACAGTGGGAGCTCCGTCGAACACGACTGTTCACATGCCTTGCTAGGCCACACCCCCCAAACTCATGTTTGACCCGAACAGGAAGCTCGTCCCTATTCAGTTCTATTTTTACTGGATAAAAATTAGGTGTCATGTCCAAAACTACTTTATAAAAGCTATTTTATTCCAAGTCATAAAAAATCTGATTGGGTGCTGCTAATTTAGCATTTAAGGTAAGCAATACTGTAAAAGTAAAAAAATCAACTGTAACCTTATGCTATGCTTGGAACGCCGCTCAAAGCCAGGCATATTGTATCTATGATCCACAGGTGTAGGGGTGTAGGCTGTATATGCCCATCTAAAGCAAAATGTGCAGTAAATTAAAAGAGTGTCACTATCCCAGACAGCCACCATGACATGTGAGAAAGGATTGGCTTCAGCCTACCTACCATGCCTAGTGATTCATTTCATCCTGCCCACTAGGACTTAGTCATAGGCTAAGGGCTAAGCACTGATGGGTGGTGTGAAATGCATCCGGGGGCGTGGATTGTTGGCAAAGACATGTAGGCTGAAGCCGTTTCTTACTCCCATGTCATGGTGGCAACAGAGAGTTGCTGTTGTTTAGATTGTATTCAATGTGTCAGCTTTCTGGTGGGTCAAGAAGATTTTTGAATTTAGGCATTATCTAGTCCCAAGTAAACACCAGGTTTTCCAAACCTGCACCCCAGCATACCAACATTTAATGATTGTTGGTCTTCAGCCTAACTCTACAACCCATCTACCATTGCCAACCAGTGATGTTCCTGTCACATACAGTTTGACAATGCCCTTAAAACCCAGTTCCATACATTAACATTTTGTAGCATACTACCTTATTTCTCTACACACTGCATTACATTCTTTTAAACCTCAAGCTGTTCTAATTCAGCACACTTAGCTTCCAATCATATCTCTATTGCCCATGGCAAATCCCACAACTCAGGACTCCAAATAAGCTACTACCAAAGTACTACACTCTTATTTTCCAGTTATCACTCAGTGACCTACAGAAACAGTTGCTGCTACCAAGTACTCCAGGCCTTAGTCACTGGAGCTTGTCATTTTAAATCTGCAGTCTTAGCAATCCAGCATTGTGGTGTTATCGCTCTCACTCTCTCATACTGGCCACTGGAAGTTCAACATTGCATCTCATGGCAAAGAACTCTCTGAGGATCTGAAAAAAAAGAATTATTGCTCTACATAAAGATGACCCAGGCTATAAAAAGATTGCCAAGACCCTGAAACTGAGCTGCAGCACAGTGGCCAAGACCATCCAATGGTTTAACAGGACAGGTTCCACTCAGAACAGGCCTCCCCATGGTCGAGCAAAGAAGTTGAGTTCACATGCTCAGCTTCATATCCAAAGGTTGTCTATGGGAAATAGATGTATGAGCGCTGCCAGCATTTTTGCAGAGGTTGAAGGTGTGGGAGGTCAGCCTGTCAGTGCTCAGATCATACGCCGCACACTGCATCAAATTGGTCTGCATGGCTGTCATCCCAGAAGGAAGCCTTTTCTAAAGATGATGCACAAGAAAGTCTGCAAACAGTTTGCTTAAGACAACCAGACTAAGGACATGGATGTTCTGTGGTCTGATGAGACCAAGATAAACATATTTGGTTCAGATGGTGTCAAGCGTGAGTGGTGGCAACCAGGTGAGGAGTACAAAGACAAGTGTGTCTTGCCTATAGTCAAGCATGGTGGTGGGAGTGTCATGGTTTTGGGGCTGCATGAGTGCTGCTGGCACTGGGGAGCTACAGTTCACTGAGGGAACCATGAACGCCAAAACGTACTGTGACATACTGAAGTAGAGCATGACCCCCTCCCTTTTTGAGACTGGGCCACAGGACAGTATTCCAACATGATAATGACCCCAAACACACCTCCGAGACAACCACTGCCTTGCTAAAGAAGCTGAGGGTAAAGGTGATTGACTGGCCAAGCATGTCTCCAGACCTACACCCTACTGAGCATCTGTGGGTCATCCTCAAACAAAAGGTGGAAGAGCGAAAGGTCTCTAATATCCACCAGCTCCGTGATGTCATCATGGAGGAGTGGAAGAGGACTCCAGTGGCAACCTGTGAAGCTCTGGTGAACTCTATTCCCAAGAGGATTAAGGCAGTGCTGGAAAATAATGATGGCCACACAAAATATTGACACATTGGGCCCAATTTGGACATTTTTACATTTTCACTTAGGGGTGTACTCACTTTTTTTGCCAGCGGTTTAGACGTTAATGGCTGTGTGTTGAGTTATTTTGAGGGGACAACAAATTTACACTGTTATACAAGCTGTACACTCACTACTTAACATTGTAGCAAAGTTAGTGTTTCATGTTAGTGTCCAATAGACTTTAACAGTGTTCCGGCGGCTTTCGAATTTGCCCCGAACACCTCATATTGTTTGGTGTTCGCAGAACATCTTATGCTTGGGCCGAACCTTTTGCCCATCCCTATTGACCACAACAGGATTAAAGGGTCACCTTCAAATCTATCTCTGTGGTCTTTTCATAATCTCCGTTAAGTGCGTTCTCTTTTACTCAAATTTACACATTGTTTGTTACACTTTCGTATTTCCTAACAACGTTTTCGTTTCAATATTCTCATATTTCCTATTTACCGTTGTTTCACATTAGCTTTTCGTAGCGTTCGGTAAGTAGGTTTCTACAGTTATTCATAAAAAATCTTTTTTCATGTTGACCACAGCAGGATTAAAGGGTCACTTTCTAATCTGTCTCTGTAGTCTTTTCGTGATCTCCGTTAGGTGCATTTTCTTTTACTCAAATGTACGCATAGTTTATTACACTTTCGTATTTCCTATAAAACTTTTTGTTTCGATATCCTCATATCTCATATTTGCCGCTGTTTACGTTAGCTTTTCCTATTTGTTTGGTAAGTATGTTTCTACGTTTTATTGCTTGAGTAAGAGCTTGGTTCAGTGGTACTGATTGGGGGGTACATTAGAGTACAGGTGCAGCTAGTCTGGGGTCCTTTCTTTGCTAGATGGCATTCGTTTCACGTTGACCACTACTGGATTAAATGCTCACCTTCAAATCTGTCTTGGTGGTCTTTTCGTAATTTCCTTAAAGTGCCATGAAAGAAAAGGAAGAAAAACAAAAAAAAAAACCATATGGGACTTACCGCATTACCTGTTATCAGGTGTGTTTAAAGAGGAACTGCAGTCTGCTTACATAATTTGTAATAAAAACATCTTTACCATTCTGAAGCTTCCCTCTAACCACTTTGCATATTATTTTATATATATACTGTGATTCTGTATGTGCCAAGTATGCTTCAGAAATCTCCCTCCGCTGAGTCTGGCTGCAACCATTTTAACTATGGGCAGCTGAAACTGCTGCCTGTTCACTTCCTGGATTTACACAGGCACACAGAGACACACCTCCAGCTCTGCAACCCTGCAGCCCTGCAGCTTTCATTGGTCCTCTTATGACTCACCACCCCCTCCCTTCCTGGCAAACTCTCACGAGAGTGAGAGAGCTGTGCATGATGTTCTAAGCCTAGGATACTGACCAGACAAGAAACAGGAAGGGGGCTGTATAAGGTATTTACTGGCAGAAAAAAAATTACTATCCAAAGTTAAAAAAACAAGGGCAGAAGATTTAATAGATGGAAAGTTAAAAAAATGACTGAAGGTCCGCTTTAAATTTTTATTGTTATCATTTGTTTTTCATTGTTGTTCCACACGTACATAATACGATAAGTATACGATAGGTATTGCAACGTTTCATAATACTGACACTTATAGTTGGCAATCATACGCCATACGTTTCATGTCACTTCATTACACTCTTACCTGACACATGCTTCAAGTCAACAGGTAGATCAGTAGTTTCCTTCATGAATTACCACAGGCTCTCACGGTCTGCCACACCTTATGAAATTAGACTCGTCTTATAATCTACAGGTATATTCGGGCTTCATGTTCTTAAGTGGCCTTATTGACAGGTCTTCGCGTATATACTGCTAATTGCACGTACACTGCTCTGATTTTAGTTCCTCACTCACATTCACTTCTCAAATTGCTTGTTGTCTGATGTTTGTATTCTGTCACATTTACTGCTTTTATTACCACCGCTAGATTTTTTTATGCTTATTGTTGATTTGCAGTAACTAGCATGTCGCATGTATCTGACAGTGAGGGTTTTGCTTTGCTCCCTGCTATGCAATTTAAGGGTTCTGAACATGGCACTGCTCCTTTCATCGGAACTTGGACAATCCCAAAGATAACAGCAGAACTTCAGTACAAGGACATCCCTTTTTTGGCTAAGGCAGTTACTGATGAGCCTACTGCGTCCCTAAAACCGACTGCCAGTAGTCCAGCTGTACCTGCTACTATGGTGCAGGTGGATAAATTCGGCAAGTCGATTCTATATCTAGGTAAGAGTCAGATCTGCAACAATTATAACTTTATGCCATGTAATTATGCGCAATGCAGACTGTGACATATTTGCGCTGGATGTTTCAGGGCCCATCCTAAAACAGATTGTACGTTGAAGCCATCTAACACACTATGACTAAGCCAGGTCAATATCGACTATTTGACATCCTAGCTGGCGGCACACCCTTCTCCTCATGGATTGTCTGGTGCATGGGTTTACCGAAGATTTCATACTGGGTTAGTAGCATTACTGCAATTCTTTTTTGAGTGCCCTAAATTAAGATCAGTCATGTCTGACCCAGTGAAAATTTGATCATTTGATTAAAATGGAATTGGATAAAGGTTTTGTTATTGGTCATTTATAGTTTCCCCATTCAAGCTATGGAGGGTTAGCCCTATTGGCCTGGTATGGGGTAAATTTTCTAATCAATTCCGATTAATCTATGATTAGTCAGCACCTCATTCATCCCATATACCGAGTTTAAACTAGCTCATTCCATCTGAGGAATTTTCCCAAAAATTTGCCTCTGTTATCAGGCCATACAGTACATCATTCAATCAGGCTAGAACACATGGTTGTCAAAGGCAGATATATATGACACATTTAAATTGTTACCCATTAAACGTTCCTTATGACAGTGGCATGGTATTAAATGGACAGACGTGTATTATTTTGTCACTAAGCTAACCTTCGAGTCCAAGATCAGTCCCTGGTTATTTGGTGTGTTTGCACAATTCTTTAGTTGGATCCTGACCCTTTGCCAGAAAGTTACTCATTATTTAGTTGATTTTTTACTGATAGAATCACCGGCTAAGGCCCCAATCAACCTTCAAACACTACTAACAGTTCTTAAGGATCTCAACGTTCCTGTCGCAGCCCATAAGGTTGATGGTCCTGCGAAGGTTATTACTTTCATGGGGATCACCCTAGACACAGTTATCATGTAGGCCAGCTTGCTGATGGACAAATTGAATTGAATCAGGGAATCAATGCATGAAATGGTCCCGTCTCCCGTATGCATTAAGAAAGACTTACAGTCTTTCCTTAGCATGTTAAATTTTTATGAGGATTATTCCGCTGGGCAGGTCTTTTTTTTTCCAGGTTATTGTCCCTTCTGTGACTAGCCCAGACAGCTGGGGTAAGGCTGATTTACTCATGTGACACACGTTCCTGGCTCATTGGAACAGCATGTCAATGTTCATCCCACAGGCTTCAGTTGACTCTACCCAGGTTGTCACTGATGCAGCAGCCTCCCACCGCTATGCAGCTATTTTTGACCCCTCATTGGTTTGAAGGTCCCTGGCCTGCAGAAGTTTCCTCATTCCAGCTTTTTCTCAAACATTGTCACTGTTTGAAATCTATCCAAAAGTACTGTAGCTGCCGCTGTAGTATGGGGACCTCGCTGGTCTGGGCAGACAGTGGTTCTTCACACCAACAATGTGGCTACAGATGAGATTGTTAACAAAGCCGGGTCCAAATCTCTTGTTATCATGTTGTTTGTTTGTAGGTTAGTTTGAGTATCTTTACAACATAAAGTTAACATCATGTGTACTTTATTCCAGGAGTGAGTAACGTGGCAGCTGATGCCTTGTCTGCGTTTAAATTCTATTTGTTTTCCCTACAGAAGCCCAACATGGATCAAATAGGCACCCTGGTTCTATCCTACTCTCAATTTCCTACTGGATTGAGGAGACATTGGTCAAACGTGACCAGTCTCATTAGCGGTTCCTTGTCCCGTAACACACTTAAGGCATATAATACAGCCTGGAGAGCATTTCATAAATTCCAGACTAAATGTTCTAATAAGGATCCCAGTGGCATTAAGTATATTCTGTCATACTTATCCTATTGCATTTCAAACTCTCTTACTGTGTGGTGGTGCCTTAGCAGCCTCTAGTAAAAATATACCAGCTCATGTGATTAAGCATTGGAACTCCATTTGTTTCTCTAGATATAATCCTGATCCTCAAGTAGAAATGTCCAAAGCTTTTCATTACTGGCTGAATAATATGGTTGCTGGCATGGTAACAATTATCCACTGCATGCATATTTTTGCCCCCTTATCGGCATACTGACCATCTGACCAGGGCACACCTTAGGTCAGTTATACGTTCCTTATTTTCTATCATATTAAGAGACTCCTAACACAAGTTAGAAGGCTAATGTATTGAGCCTGAATTTGTGGTGGGTATTCATTCTGGCTTCCCCTCCCTCCATCCTGGCCATGGCAATATATATATATATATATATTTTTTTTTTTTTTATTGACTTGATTTGAGTGTGTATCACATATAGTGTGGATGCCTTGATCTCTTTGATCTCCATTTCTAGGTTAGCAATTTGTTGCTTACACAATCACAGGAATTATTTCCGATGCTGTAGATTTTTCAGAGCACCAGTGTATCTATTACTAATGATTGCTGACCAAGGATATGGAGAATAGTAACCCAGCACATTCCAATGAACAAATTAAAAAAAAAACACCTTGCAGGTCATAGTCACAAAGGACAATTTAAGTCATGTGAATAAATGATTACCTCGCAAGCAGCACTGACAATGTTATAGTTTGTCTCAACCACTGTTACTGTTGCTTTTGCTGCACAGTCTGGGTACCAAAGTGAGATAAGGTATAAAAAATCCATGTGAAATTATACTGAATATTATGATCTAGTTTTCAGACATAATGCATTTTCATAATGTTGGTCCTTTAAATCAATAAATCTTGAGCAATAACGAGCTATTTCATAGCATCACTTACAGTATTTACTTTTCTGCCAACCCAAACCTAGTTTATTGGACTGCTGTTATGATCACAGATTTTTATGGCCACCCAGTTGTGTGCATTATACCTAAAGTGATTGTTAACCCTCACCTCGTAAAAAAACCTTTTAGTTTTAAAACTAAAAGGAAAAACATTTGTGTATAGATATATAAAAAAAAACATAAATACCTTTTTCCCCCTTTTTACAAATGATCACATTTCCTCTGTTTTTTTTTAGCTAAGGGGAGGAGAAACAACAGCACGCTGAGATTCCCAGTGGAAGGCTGTGCAGGGGCTAGTGTAAGGACAAGACTGATCATTGGAGCAGAGCAGAATGAGTTCCCAGTATAGCTAGAGAATTGACCACAATGTGTTCTTCTGCTTAGTGTGGTCAGTTTTTAATAGGAAAGCAGAGGAATTGGCAGGAGCACCAGGGATTTCCCACAAAGGAAGAAATACAAAGAAAATAGGATACCTTTTCATACAAGTACATGGTACAGCAGTTACATATCAGGAATATGAAATGTTGGGTTTACATATTCTTTAAAACCCACTGAACTTTCAGTTTAAATCAGCTAAATACAAAAAAATAGCAACGCCTAGATGTGAACGGAGCCTAAGTGTCTAAAGGCAAATAGGCTAATTGCTTTGCAAAGGAATTTTCCCTATACTTAGTGAATGAGGTGAAGTTTTGCTGACTTCTGTCATCCAATCATGTGCAAGCAAAATGCTTTTTTAAAATTTTTCCTATCACGTAATTAAGTATTTTTGGAGAACTGAAACATTTGAGAATCTCCTTTGCTAACGGCTGCAAAACAAACAGTGGCCAAGGCATGGAAATCTCCTACATTGGTACTAGCAGAAACAATTCACAGAATGAATAATACAATGTCCCATGCTAAGATGGTAGCCATCGATCAAAATCAAATTCCAAAATTTGAAAAACTTTGGCATCCTTGGATAAAACAACAGTTCCTGTCAAATTTCAATGACTCTGTCCTGTTGCCATGGTAACAGATTAAATGACTTACAGAGACACCCATTCTAAGGCTTCAAAGAGAACTAAAAAGAATAATAAACTGACGAGCGGGACAACCTTGTGGACCATACCTCTACCTTTCAACCCTTTTTCTTCTTTCTCTTTCCTTTTCTCCACCTTACGATTAAAGCTCATTATCAAAATTTATTTGACCTATATACACTCTACTTGTAAACAATATGTATAGTAGGTATAAATCATTTAAATACCTACAAAAGTAACTAAGGAAATGATATATATCTTTAATTTAGGTTTACGTGAACCCAATGTTTAATATTTGAAATTTCATGATATTTACCTATATAAACCCTACTGTAAAACAATGAGCTTACTTTATAGATCCTTGTAAACTTACTTTATGTATCTTTATGTATCTTTATAACATTGTATACTCAATAAACTTCTTTTGACAAGGAGAATCTCCTTTGCAAAGTCAACAGCCTATTTGTCTTTAGTAAATCAACCCCAAAGACTTTGCACACCTGGAATGCATTTAGATGATTTCAACTGAAAGTTCAGTTGGGTTTTACTTGGGCTTTAAAAGAAGCAAGTGTATTTTGCAGGCAAATGTACAGTGGGGACGGAAAGTATTCAGACCCCCTTACATTTTTCACTCTTTGTTATATTGCAGCCATTTGCTAAAATCATTTAAGTTCATTTTTTTCCTCATTAATGTACACACAGCACCTCATATTGGCAGAAAAACACAGAATTGTTGACATTTTTGCAGATTTATTAAAAAAGAAAAAAATAATGAAATATCACATGGTCCTAAGTATTCAGACCCTTTGCTCAGTATTTAGTAGAAGCACCCTTTGATCTAATACAGCCATGAGTCTTTTTGGGAAAGATGCAACAAGTTTTTCACACCTGGATTTGGGGATCCTCTGCCATTTCTTCTTGCAGATCCTCTCCAGTTCTGTCAGGTTGGATGGTAAACGTTGGTGGACAGCCATTTTTAGGTCTCTCCAGAGATGCTCAATTGGGTTTAAGTCAGGGGTCTGGCTGGGCCATTCAAGAACAGTCACAGAGTTGTTGTGAAGCCACTCCTTCGTAATTTTAGCTGTGTGCTTAGGGTCATTGTCTTGTTGGAAGGTAAACCTTTGGCCCAGTCTGAGGTCCTGAACACTTTGGAGAAGGTTTTCGTCCAGGATATCCCTGTACTTGGCCACATTCATCTTTCCCTCGATTGCAACCAGTCGTTCTGTCCCTGCAGCTGAAAAACACCCCACAGCACGATGCTGCCACCACCACGCTTCACTGTCGGGACTGTATTGGACAGGTGATGAGCAGTGCCTTGTTTTCTCCACACATACCGCTTAGAATTATGGCCAAAAATTTCTATCTTGGTCTCATCAGACCAAAGAATCTTATTTCTCACCATCTTGCAGTCCTTTGGGTGTTTTTTTAGCAAACTCCATGCGCTTTCATGTGTCTTGCACTGAGGAGAGGCTTCCGTCGAGCCACTCTGCCATAAAGCCCTGACTAGTGGAGGGTTGCAGTGATGGTTGACTTTCTACAACTTTCTCCCATCTTCCGACTGCATCTCTGGAGCTCAGCCACAGTGATCTTTGGGTTCTTTTTTACCTCTCTCACCAAGGCTCTTCTCCCCCGATAGCTCAGTTTGGACGGATGGCCAGCTCTAGGAAGGGTTCTGGTCTTCCCAAAAATCTTCCATTTAAGGATTGGATTATGGAGGCCACTGTGCTCTTAGGAACCTTAACCTCCCTGGCGGTATGATTATTTCGGATTTTAGGTGCTGAAAGCGGTACAATTATTTTGCATGGAAATTTGGCATTTTATATTGTAGGTCTGTAATTCTTAACAATAACACACTTAAATCTGTCCAAACAAGAGTCTAGTAGATATCCCGGGTATGATAAAGTTTGAAACACAAAAACATAAATTATAATATAATAAATAAAAATAAATAATTAAAAAAAAAAAAAAAAAAATTAATAATAAAATTAATTTCCCCACGATTCACTATCGCTCAATTCTGCAAGTGTTCTAATTTACTATCACTGTTTTCTAGCTGGTCTAAAGCCACTTTTGATGTAAAGGGACACTTTTTGGTTGCTATGGACAATCTCCAGTTTCCAGGCAGAAAGAACAGTATATATAATATAAAACTGCATGCAGGGCATAGGACAAAGCACTGGGGACAAAAGGGATGTGAAATAATTTCATACAGTACTGTAATCTGTAAGATTACAGTACTGTATGTGTTATGATTTTTACACTTTTTTGAATTTGCTGCCAGGCTCCGCCCCCATGCGTCGCGCCACTCGCAGGGAACAGAGCCTGGCACGGAGAGGCTTCGAAGGAGGACGGAGCCCACGGACACAGCGGGGGACATCGCAGGATCCTGGGGACAAGGTAAGTAAAGCCTCACCAGGATCCTGCGATGTAATCCTGAGTGTGGCTCAGGGTTACCGCTAATGGTCCTGAATTTTAACCCTGAGCCACACTCGGGAAAACCGCCAGGGAGGTTAAGTGCAACAGAAATCTTTTTGTAACCTTGGCCAGATCTGTGCCTTGCCACAATTCTGTCTCTGAGCTCTTCAGGCAGTTCCTTTGACCTCATGATTCTCATTTGCTCTAACATGCACTGTGAGCTGTAATCAGTACAATCAAACACAGCTGGACTCAAATGAAGGTGTAGAACCATCTCAAGGATGATCAGAAGAAATGGACAGCACCTGAGTTAAATATATATGAGTGTCACAGCAAAGGGTCTGAATACTTAGGACCATGTAATATTTCAGTTTTTATTTTTTAATAAATCTGCAAAAAAGGCAACAATTCTGTGTTTTTCTGTCAATATGGGGTGCTGTGTGTACATTGATGAGGAAAAAAAATGAACTTAAATGATTTTAGCAAATGGCTGCAATATAACAAAGAGTGAAAAACTTAAGGGGGTCTGAATACTTTCCGTCCCCACTGTAAATCAGTTCCCTATAATTTATTGTCTAGCCTTGCTACAAGCATGCATGAGAAATATAAGCAATATAGTATTAAAGGTTAAATTCCTCTTTTTAAAACCACATGCCGACCAGCTCCTGTACATATACGTCGGCACTTTAAAGATGGATATCTCGGTAACGGCAGCAGCTGCTGCCATATCCGAGGTATCCATCTTTTTCAGTGAGCGGTCCTGTTAATGCTAATGGTGATCTCTGTGGTGGATTCGCCACAAGATCACTGTTATCGTTATCACCGTTACCCCCCTCCCGCCGCTCTCCCACGCCCTCCGCCGCTTACCGGAGCCGTTGGCAGCACTGGAGGCGATCGGGTCCTGTCCATGGCTGGGTATGGAGACGAGTGAGGGGAAGATGGTCATATACCATAGGAGGGCGGAAGCGATGTCAAAATGTCACTTCCGCCCATACGTCTTAAAGGGCCATTTTTTTGTTGTCACTTTTTCAAATGACAACTTTTTTTTTCTTTCTTTTATTGCATTTAAGTCCAAATATGAGATCTGAGGACTTTTTGACCCCAGATCTCATATTTAAGAGGACCTGTCATGCTTTTTTCAAGAGATGTTTACATTCCTTGTAATAGGAATAAAAGTGACCCATTAAAAAAAAAAAAAAAACATTATAAAAATAAATAAAATCAAGTAAACTAAATAATAAAAAAAATGTTTAAAGCGCCCCGTCCCGACGAGCTCGCGCGCAGAAGTGAACGCATACGTGAGTAGCGCCCGCATGATCAAACTACACATGTGAGGTATCGCCGTGATCATTAGAGTGAGAGCAATAATTCTAGCCCTAGACCTCCTCTGTAACTCAAAACTTGCAACCTGTAGAATTTTTTAAACATTGCCTATGAAGATTTTTAAGGGTAAAAGTTTGACGCCATTCCACGAGCCGGCGCAATTTTGAAGCGTGACATGTTGGGTATCAACTTACTTGGCGTAACATTATCTTTCACAATATAAAAAAATTGGGCTAACTTTACTGTTGTCTTATTTTTTTATTCAAAAAAGTGAATTTTTTCCAAAAAAAGTGCACTTATAAGACAGCTGCGCAAATACGGTGTGACAAAAAGTATTGCAATGACCGCCATTTTATTCTCTAGGGTGTTAGGAAAAAAAAAAAGTATAATGTTTGGGGGTTCTAACTAATTTTCTAGCAAAAAAACTTGTTTTTAACTTGTAAACACCGAGTCTGAAAAAGAGGCTCGGTCTTTAAGTGGTTAAAAAAATAAAATAAATGCACATCTTTTTGCCGCGTAAAAAAATGTGCATTGCACCAGTGATCAGCAGATTATATGTGCAATGCAAAAATTCTGCAGACTGTCAGCATAAGCTGTCTGCTCATACTGCATACGGGCAACCAGTTACACAACGACAGGAAGAAACAATGAACTACCTAAAGCACTCAACAGCACCCTGGTAGTTCAATGAGAACTACAACCATACAGCTGCAAAGGGAATCAGTACTTGTGGTTCTCCCATTCACAGAACTCAGAAATGTTTTTTTTTTTTTTTTATTGTGACAGCGAGTTTGGGGAGAAGATCCACGACTCTCTGTCATTAGTAGCAGCAGTCGGGGAGAGGCTGCAGCAGTGGGAACATTACATGTTCTACCATAAAAATCGGTGGAACATGTGACATGTTTCCAAAGGTGAGGCTTTTCCTTTAAATCAGTGATTATTTTGATGATTGCAAAATGTTGAACCCTTTACTGTAGTCTTTCAATGAATCTGTATTACAGCATCCATATTTTCTTAGTCTGTATTACAGACATTTCTGTTGAGTATTACAGCATGCAGTTGATACTTTGAGCTTCAGGAATAAGACTTTTCTAAAAAGAATGACTGTGTGTATTATCTGTAGCAATCATTCATCACATGCCTTTAAGTTTCCTTAAAGTGATCAAGAATAGAAAGGGAGATGCTAATTAATTGCAATTGGCAGCACAAATACTGTATTATTCCTTCAAGCATGTTTGTGTAGCCCATGTTTATTGTGATCACTACAAATATGTATCATTCACTGCAGGGCCATAAATAATTTTTTGTTCTGGGGGAGTTCAGCAGTGGGTACTAAGTAAAAGTCTTTAAATAAAACAAATTGCACCAAATGCATAAAGTCTGGAAAAAGAAAAAATCGATGGGTTGATTTACTAATGATAAATCCACTTTGCACTGCAAGTGCACTTGGAAGCGCAGTCGCTGTAGATCTGAGGGGAAGATATGAAATGAGGGGAAGCTCTGTTGATTTAATCATCCAATCATGTACAAGCAAAAATGCTGTTTTTTATTTTCTTTGCCTGTCCCTTTCAGATCTACAGCGACTGCACTTCCAAGTGCACTTGTAGTGCAAACTGGAGTTGCCTTTAGTAAATAAACCCCTATTTGTTGCTCGTAGTAAGCAATCACGTTCTTAAGGTAGAGTTTCACCCACATTACAAACTTTACTCCATGCAGATCTTTTTAGTAGGCTAAAAACATATTGATAGTTTTTTTTTTTCGTTCTATTTACCTTGTTCTTAGTGCTATTATTGTCATCTTCCTGTGTACCTTAGCCACGGTGAGGTACGCCATGTCCGACTGAGCATTGGCTCCTGAGATATGAGTGTCATCAATCCCAGAAGTCAATACGTCTCTGCCATTATGGCAACCTACCATCGTGCTTTGTTTATGCACATGCGCAAGATCGGGAGCCGTGCCGTAACCGGAACTAGATAGTATTGAGCTTCAGCTGCCCACAATGAAGATGGGAGCACGCTCGGGGGGATGCACAGTACGTTTTTGAAACAAATGTTTATTTACTAAACTGACATGGTATAGTAATGCTGACTGATGTAGGATTCACTGGAAACAACATGGGCATGTTTAAAAAGCAAAACAAAAAAAAACATTGGAACTCCGCTTTAATTCTATTTTCGCAGATCCTCTGATTTCAGTTTTTCCTTCTTCCAGTTTTTATGAATATATTGCGAGACTGCGGATGGATTACATGAGATAACCAGAGACTGCAGATGGACTACAAGAGATGAGCAGAGACTGCGGATGGACCACCCTTATCTTAGGGTGCCTACTCCCCTCTTACATCAGTGACACCTGCAGATTCATTTCAGCAGATGGCAGGGCAGTCTGATTGTGGAATGGAGCTGTCATGCACTGACCCTAATTTTATGGCGCAGTCCACCCCCCACCTGGACCAAGCCGAGCTGGACTGAGCCAAGCCAAGCAGAGATGTCAACGGACCGCCCTACCCCCCATCCAAGCCCAGCCGAGATATCAGCGGACCTCCACCCACCCCCCCACCCGAGCAAAGCTTAGCCAAGCCTAGCTGAGCAAAGCCAAGCTGAGATGTCATTGGACCGCCCTGCCTGAGTCGATATGTAGACGGCCGAAGAGAGCTAAAATGGCTTGGAGAGAGGAGGGAGGAGAGGTAAGGGAGTAGCATCAGTGGCATGACAATTGACACAGAAGCTTGCCTTGTTCTCCTCCATTGACAATTATGGACAGGACGGGGATAATTGCAAAGCTACCTTTTTTCACAAACATAGCTCTGCTCTGGAGGGGTTCAGACACCCCTGACCCCCCTCATCTACGTCTGTGATTCACTGCTCAGAAGCACCATGTTCTGTCATATCTGTGTGTAAAATCTTCTTAGTTAGTTCTGTACCATCCTGTGACAGACTCACCCGGGATAGAGGCTTTTGGAGGGAACTGAATGCAAGCTTCTTGCCGACCGATTATGGGCCCTGACATTTGGGGGAACAGTGCTCTTTGTGAGCTGTATGCCTGGGGACCCTTGAGGTGGTATTACTGTGGATTCGGGTCCTGGTCCCCTAGGACACACAGACTCTGGGGACCCTGGATTTGCCATATTAGAAATAGTGGCTGATTCATAATGCTGGGACAAATACTGTTAGGAGGTGCTGATGTCAATTCCAGCCACCTGTCTGTCTGTTGCCTGCTAGAATGTGTTTATTGTAAATAAGTCTAGTATGGGATCTAAGAGTCATTAGATCCCCATTGTTGTTTGTGTTAATTAACTCTGCTATTGTGTGAAGAAGAGTTCTGTGTTGATTTGTGATAATGTTGATTGGGTTTTCTGAGCTACAAGACGGCCAGTCTGGCCTAAAGGTCATGACTGAGTCATCTAGGCTGTCTAAAGGGATTAGTTAATTAGCCCATGTTAATTAGGTTTCTGGTCACAGGTGTATGTTCAGAGTAATATGAGCAGGAGGTATGCATCTCCTCTTTTACTGTATAAAAGAGCCTGTATTCTATTCAATAAAAGAGATTCCTGTTTGAACTTACATACAGCCTGCCTGGTGTTTGTTCTGAGCTATCACATATAACTGGATTAGAACGGCACATAGCTGTAGTTCGAATCCTGGAGCATCGGATGACCTAACCATCATGCGATCTGCTATCTGATTCAATAGCCACAGAGGAGTGTTGGGAGAGTGGAACTGAGTGAGCAGGGGCTCGTTACATTGGTTGGCAGCTGTGGGATTTGATCGCCAGTTACTGGGCACTCCAAACCAGCCTGCAGGAGAGCCACTCTGAAAGACTTACTTGAGAACCGGGAGGGACCGGTGGGATCGTGCTTCCTTGCCGTGAACACATCCAAACCATCACCTGGATCCAAGGTCCAGATAGCAGGAGAGGAGAGGTACAGATACCAGCCACCATGGAAGAGGAATTCAGAAGGAGGTTGCGAGAGATGCAGATACAGCACAGAGGACCAGTATCAGAGCAGGTCCTGCTAGGATGGTTTGATTTTATCTGCTGCGAACTCTGGAAGGAAGCACTAGCCCATGAGCAGCGAAACCAGGGAAAAGTTCTCCCCTCCATCCATGTAAGGTACTGGTCGCAGTATGAAGTGTGAATGCTGTTATTGGAGGAACAGCCGAACCAGGAGTGAACAGCTGAGTTAAGCAGGCTGATCCGGGCAGAAATGAGGTTGGACGAGAGCTACAGAGCCCTCCAGTGGTATGTAGCCCAAGTGTGCCCATGGACAGCGGATGACAGCCCCACGGAAGGCTTTGACTACGATGGCCTGGGATTGTAGTACTGGAGGCTGTCCAGGGACCCTGACTTTGGGAGTGATCGGGAGTGGCGTTTGGAGGAAATAATGGAGCACAGAGAACGAAGACTGAATGTCTCGGAAGTGCACTGGGCACAGAAAGATTTGGAGTTTCTGGCCATTCAGGAATGGGAGCTTGAGATGGCCTACAGACAGCTGCTAGACTCTGCTCAGCAGCAGGGTGGGGCTCCCTTTGCCTGGGACTATCAGGAAATACCAGTTGACAACTCTGAAATCCTGGCTGAAGAGTCGACAATGTGGCAGAGTAACAGTGTGCTTTGCCAACCTGCCCCCGCAGCTATGGACGCGGAGGTCTTATGGCGGATGGAGCAAGTGCAAAGGAGCAAAAAAAAGCAAAGGAGAAGGCCTTCAAAAAATACAAGGTTGAGGGATCATCCTCAGCATTCAGACTTTATAAAGAATGCAATAAGAAATGTAAGGGTGCAATTAGGACGGCTAAGATAGAACATGAAAGACACATAACGGAGGAGAGCAAAAAAAATCCCAAGAAATTCTTTAAGTATGTAAACAGTAAAAAAGGGAGGACAGACCATATTGGCCCCATAAAGAATGAGGAAGGACATCTGGTTACAAAGGATGGGGAGATGGCAAAGGTATTGAATTTATTCTTCTCCTCAGTCTTCACGAGTGAATCGGGGGGCTTCAGTAACCAAAACTGCAGTGTTTATCCTCAGGACACAACACAGGAAGCACCTCCATGGTTAACAGAGGACGGAATTAAAATTAGACTTGAGAAACTTAACATTAATAAATCACCGGGACCAGATGGCTTGCATTCGAGGGTACTTAGGGAACTCAGTCAGGTGATTGCCAGACCGTTGTTCCTAATTTTACAGACAGTCTATTGACTGGAATGGTACCAGCTGATTGGAGAAAAGCCAATGTAGCACCAATATTTAAAAAGGGCCCAAAAAACATCCCTGGGAATTACAGACCAGTTAGCCTAACATCAATAGTATGTAAACTCTTGGAGGGGATGATAAGGGACTATATACAAGATTTTAGTAATAAGAACAATATCATTAGTAGTAATCAGCATGGATTCATGAAGAATCGTTCTTGCCAAACCAATCTATTAACCTTCTATGAGGAGGTGAGTTGCCATCTAGATAAAGGAAGGCCCGTAGACGTGGTGTATCTGGATTTTGCAAAAGCATTTGACACAGTTCCCCATAAACGTTTACTGTACAAAATAAGGTCCGTTGGCATGGACCATAGGGTGAGTACATGGATTGAAAACTGGCTACAAGGGCGTGTTCAGGGGGTGGTGATAAATGGGGAGTACTCAGAATGGTCAGGGGTGGGTAGTGGGGTTCCCCAGGGTTCTGTGCTGGGACCAATATTATTTAATTTGTTTATAAACGACCTGGAGGATGGGATAAACAGTTCAATCTCTGTATTTGCAGACGATACTAAGCTAAGCAGGGCAATAACTTCTCCGCAGGATGTGGAAACCTTGCAAAAAGACCTGAACAAATTAATGGGGTGGGCGACTACATGGCAAATGAGGTTCAATATAGAAAAATGTAAAATAATGCATTTGGGTGGCAAAAATATGAATGCAATCTATACACTGGGGGGAGAACCTCTGGGGGAATCTAGGATGGAAAAGGACCTGGGGGTCCTAGTAGATGATAGGCTCAGCAATGGCATGCAATGCCAAGCTGCTGCTAATAAAGCAAACAGAATATTGGCATGCATTAAAAGGGGGATTAACTCCAGAGATAAAACGATAATTCTCCCGCTCTACAAGACTCTGGTCCGGCCGCACCTGGAGTATGCTGTCCAGTTCTGGGCACCAGTCCTCAGGAGGGATGTACTGGAAATGGAGCGAGTACAAAGAAGGGCAACAAAGCTAATAAAGGGTCTGGAGGATCTTAGTTATGAGGAAAGGTTGCGAGCACTGAACTTATTCTCTCTGGAGAAGAGACGCTTGAGAGGGGATATGATTTCAATTTACAAATACTGTACTGGTGAGATTGCTATCCCCAAAGCTGAAGTGCTGACAACAGGGCAGAGCTCTGCTAACCTCTGCCCAGCACTGATAGCATCTTCTGGGTTGCACGGACAGGACATGGTGAACCTTTATCCCCAGACACCAGTTGCAGAGACAGGGGATTTGATAGGCTTTTCTGCTGAGGAAGAACAACCTGGTCAGCCTCCAGCAGAAGAAGAGCTGTTATTAGGGCCACACTCCACTGTGCTCTGCCCAGCACCAACAGCAGTATCTGTGGAGTTACAAGGAACTTCCCCAGCTGAAGTGCTGGTCACCAGACAGAGGGGCCAAGACCTCTTCCCCACACCTGTAGCAGTTTCGGAGGCTCAGGGTGAGAAGGTGGCAATCACTTCCCAGCATGTCACATGGTTACCACGTGACGTAGATCGTGACGTCACCCGCGTCCTGCTCGTCGACTCTCGTGGATCATCCATTCTCACGATTCATCCTTAGCACTGGGGTACAGTGCAATGTTTGTAAGTGTTCCCATTGATTTTACATTAAATCTTTTAAGCAACATTCAGAGAGCACTAGATCTCCTTTATTATTCTTTTCCATGTGATTACTGCAAGCCCACCAGCTATCGGTGTCTGACCAGTTATAAGTGCATCTTTTGCTGTCATTATCCCTGTGAGGGAACTGCTGATTTAGACCTGACTGATTAACTCAGGGGTCCATCTGCTGAGGTGAGTGGCTTGTGTTACCGACGGTGGAGGTTTCTTTCACTACAGTCACTCAACTTTTTGTGGATGTCACTCATGTCACCGGAGTAATTGCTGGATATTTTTGTCTTGAAATATACAAATGGACTATCCTTTACTGTCTTATTAGATCTTTTAATCTATGCGCTGTACTGCCTTTTGTTAAAACAGTGTTTAGGAATGCTTTCTAGCTTGCTCATCTCCTTCCATATAGATTTTTCTGCTATGTACCCATTGCCATGTAAACTCATAGCTGCAATCATGAAGAGCGAAACCCGATTAAAACGGATGGCAACTTACTCACAATCCCCTAAAATACCATTTACTTACTAGAAGCTAGTCACTAACAATGACCGTTGTAAATAACCACAGAAAAAGCCATGGCTCCCAAATTATGTAAAATTTAAAGAATACATGAATCCTAACTTAATGACATTTGGTTTTCTAATGCAATTTCTATCATAATTAATTGTCATAAAACATATTTTTTTCCACCTTTCTTTCATACTCCACAAGTCCACATGTCAGCACTGCTGATGTCCTGATGTCTTTTTACTGCCACTGTTAGTGACAACAGTGGGCCATGCCTGTGCAGTATTTGTTGAAATGGCTACTTGCATCCTCCATCAGAAGCCTAGGTCAGAGAGAGAGAGAGAGCATACTCAATCTGTTACAGAAATGGTCTGAACAAGTACCTTCATGGCAGGATCACCAAGTGTTATTTTAATGAAAGCTGTGGCTTTAAATATTTTAAACCTTACCTTTAAAATTGCATTAACATGTTGAAGCCTATGTCAGATTTTAATGATTAGGTTTACATATGCTTTGAGATCTGTTTTTTCAGCAGGAAGGGAATTTTAACCCATATAACACAATTTAACACATTAACCTCCCTGGCGGTATGATTATGTCAGATTTTTGATGCTCAGAGCGGTACATTGTTTCGCATTGGAATTTTGGCGTTTTATATTGTAGGCCTGTAATTCTTAGGAATAACGCACTTAAATATCTCCAAACAAGAGTCTAGTAGACATCTCAGGTATGATAAAGTTTGAAACACAAAATCATAAATTATAATATAATAAATAACTATAAATAATTATAACAAATAATAATATAATGATAATAACATTTATTCAATAATGTAATCAAATCAAAAATACTGACATTTGCTCAGTTGCAGAATTATAGCTGTCATTTTCACATTCAATTTCCCCACAAATTACTATTGCTCAATTCTGCAAGTGATTCTAATTTATTATCGCTGTTTTCTAGCTGGTCTAAAACCGCTTTTGACGTAAAGGGACACTTTTTGGTTGCTATGAACAATCTCAAGTTTCCAGGCAGAAAGAACAGTATATATAATATAAAAGTACATGCAGGGCACTGGACAAAGCATTAGGGACAAAAGGAATGTGAAATAATTTGATACAGTAATGTAATCTGTAAGATTACAGTGTACTGTATGTATTATGTGTTTTTCACTTTTTGAATTTGGCGCCAGGCTCCGTCTCCCCATGCGTCGTGACACTCGCAGGGAATGGAGCCCGGTATTGTGATAGATTGAGCGAGCACACAGTTTGCACACACAGCGGGGAGACATTGCAGGATCCTGGGGACAAGGTAAGTAACTTTGCCTGAATCCTGCGATGCGATCCCAAGTGTGGCTCAAGGTTTACGGCTTTTGGTAATGAAAATCCCCCCCAAGACACACTCGGGATTACCGCCAGGGAGATTAAGGTCTTTTTCTCGCCATGTACAGTATCTCACAAAAGTGAGTACACCCTCACAATTTTGTAAATATTTTATTATATCTTTTCATGTGGCATCACTGAAATGATACTTTGCTACAATGTAAAGTAGTGAGTGTACAGCTTGCATAACAGTGTAAATTTGCTTCCCCCTCAAAATAACTCAACACACAGCCATTTATGTCTAAACTGCTGGCAACAAAAGTGAGTACACCCCTAAGTGAAAATGTCCAAATTGTCAATATTTTCTGTGACCACCATTATTTTCCAACACTGCCTTAACCCTCTTGGGCATGGGGTTCACCAGAGCTTTACAGGTTGCCACTGGAGTCCTCTTCCACTCCTCCATGATGACATCACAGAGCTGGTGGATTTTAAAGACCTTGTGCTCCTCCACCTCCCATTTGAGGATGCTCCACAGATGCTCAATAGGGTTTAGGTCTGGAGACATGCTTGGCCAGTCCATCACCTTTACCCTCATCTTCTTTAGCAAGGCAGTGGTCATTTTGGAGGTTTGTTTGGGGTCATTATCATGTTGGAACACTGCCCTGCAGCCCAGTCTCTGAAGGGAGGGGATCATGCTCTGCTTCAGTATGTCACAGTACATCTTGGCATTTATGGTTCCCTCAATGAACTATAGCTCCCCAGTTCGGCAGCACTCATGAAGCCCCAGACCATGACAGTACCACCATAATGCTTGACTGTATGCAAGACACACTTGTCTTTGTACTCCTTACCCTGGTTGCTGCCACACACGCTTGCCAGCATCTGAACCAAATAAGTTTATCTTGGTCTCATCAGACCAAAGGACATGGTTCCAGTAATCCATGTCCTTAGTCTGCTTGTCTTCAGCAAACTGTTTGCAGGCTTTCTTGTGCATCATCTTTAGAAGAGGCTTCCTTCTGGGACGACAGCCAATTTGATGCAGTGTGCGGCGTATGGTCTGAGCACTGACAGGCTGACCCCCCACCCCTTCAACCTCTGCAGCAATGCTGGCAGAACCCATACATCTATTTCCCAAAGACAACCTCTGCATATAACGCTGAGTACCTGCGCTCAACTTCTTTGGCCAACCATGGCGAGGGCTGTTCTAAATGGAACCTGTCCTGTTATACCGCTGTATGGTCTTGGCCATCATGCTGCAGCTCAGTTTTAAGGTCTTGGCAATCTTCTTATAGCCTAGGCCAGTGATGGCGAACCTTGGCACCCCAGATGTTTTGGAACTACATTTCCAATGATGCTCATGCACTCTGCAGTGTAGTTGAGCATCATGGGAAATGTATTTCCAAAACATCTGGGGTGACGAGGTTTGCCATCACTGGCCTAGGCCATCATTATGTAGAGCAACAATTCTTTTTTTCAGATCCTCAGAGAGTTCTTTGCCATGAGGTGCCATGTTGAACTTCCAGTGACTAGTATGAGAGAGTGAGAGAGATAACACCAAATTTAACATACCTGCTCCCCATTCACACCTGAGACCTTGTAACACTAACGAGTCACATGACACCGGGGAGTGAAAATGGCTAATTGGGCCCAGTTTGGACATTTTCACTTAGGGGTGTACTCACTTTTATTGCCAGCAATTTAGACATTAATGGCTGTCTGTTGCGTTATGTTGAGGGGACAGCAAATTTACACTGTTATACAAGTTGTACACTCACTACTTTACATTGTAGCAAAGTGTCATTTCTGTCTGCTGACACTCGTCTGCCATCTGATCCACTAAAAACAGACGTATGGTGATACGTTCAGCCATCCATCTGGCAGATCCGATCAGATGAGATCTGATGAAAACAGACATGCTATCCATTTTTGTCCGATCTCCCCATAGAAATCAGTGGGGCTCTGACAGGTCCCTCCCTGCTCAGTGAGCAGAGACAGACCTGTCATCTGCCGGCTCAGGAGATCAAATGAAGCGATCTCCTGCTGAGCTGGCGTACTCTGCTGAACAGATCCACCTCGTGTGGAAGGGGCCTAAAAGGTGCGCATAAATTTCCAGCAAAATGACAACTTCTACCTCTTTAGTCCTGTTTGTAAACAAAGTAACAAGGGATTCCCATCATCTATACCAGATTCAGGATGAGGGTCTGATTATGATGTTAACTACTTTTGTTGGTATTCTATTGCTATTTGTTGAGAATTTTTGTTGTTATTCAGCACTACCCTAATTTAACTGGTAATTACTCAGTCATGCAACACTGTACCCAAATTAAATGTATATATTTTTTCATACAAATCAAGCCTTCATTTTGTGGTACTTAATAAACATTGTTTTTTTTTTTTTTTTTCATTTTTTGCTCTATAAATAAAAAAATACAGAATTTTTGGAATTTTTTTTGCAAATGAATAATCTTTCTTCATGAATTTAGGCCAAAATATAGTCTGTTACATTCCTTTGGCAAAAATAAACTATAGTTATGGTTATAGAGTCTACAAACTAGGGTATATATATTTGACAATCAGTTCTGATATACTAAAGGCCAATCTAATTTCTTGAAGTCCTAAAATTCCAGGACAGTACAAATACCCCCCCAAATGGCTCCTTTTTGGAAAGTAGACAAGTCCAACGTATTTAGTAAGAGGCATGGCGAGTTTTTTGAAGTTGTAATTTTTTTGGTACAATTTTTTGTAAAATTAAGAATTTAAATAAAAAACAAAAGTGCAGCGCTAATTATTAATTGATATGTTGAACCTGTTAAAGTCCATACAAAAAAACGTCCCATTAAAGGTGCTTTAAAGAGATATAGATAAGAAATCCTGCATTCCCTGGATAGTGATGAAATAAATAGCAGAGTTGTCACACCGCGCTTACCATGTTTAAAGTGACCCCCTGAAAAGGGCGGTCTCAATGGGTAAAGCCAAGATCCTGATCCCTGGGATATCCTTCCCTCAAGCCAGATGAACCACACCAAAAAAGTAAAACAGATGGACGGTGTCCTCCCTTCATGATGGATGCACCGTTGAGAGCTCAGATAGGCAAGATTTTGCGTAAATAAAAAACGGTCGACAAAGCATGATACAGTTTAAAAATTGAATAAGTAAAAAGAGTAACACTCACTTTGTAAGACTTAAAACAACAATGTATTGGCAACAATCATTTGTCCAGAAGTCAAGATGGCTGACATGGACTGAGCATGCATGGTAGCATGTGTGCATAGCTCCAAGTGTTTGTCATACGTGACGTCATCAGGGGCCACCCAGCGATGTGCAGGGCACCCCTAACCTGGAATAGGCTGGATGATGTACATGTATGTGATCCAGCCTGCTCGTGCTGCCTGCCCATTATATGTGGGTGGGCAGCAACTAGTTAAGGGAGAACCCCTATACAAAAAAAATGCATGGGATTCCCCCTTGATTCCTACCAGGAGCTTCATGAGAACGGGGCAAGTGAACTCACTGGTTGTAAGGAAACATTTACTAAGATGAATGCGCTGCCCTGGTTCATACCTTAATTGGTGGGTCGGATAAATCCTTAATTGAGCGAGTGAACTGGCGCACGCACAGCAGTACTTGCACGTGAGAATGTTTCCAGCGCAATCCCATCGCGCTGGTTCTCGGCAAGGTACATCTCGCACATCTTCCTATTAAAGAAGCGCGAGAAAAATCGGCATGGGTTCCCCTTCCAGGGGCATACCAGGCCCTTCGGTCTGGTATGGATTTTAAGGGGAACCCCGTATGCCGAAAAAACAGCGTGGGGTCCCCCAAAGATTCATACCAGACCCTTATCCGAGCACGCAGCCCGGCCAGTCAGGAAAGGGGGTGGGGACGAGCGAGCACCCCCCCTCCTGAACCGTATCAGGCTGCATGCCCTCAACATGGGGGATGTGTGCTTTGGGGAAAAGGGGCACGCTGTGGCCCCCCACCCAAAAGCACCTTGTCCCTATGTTGATGAGGACAAGGGCCTCTTCCCGACAACCCTGGCCATTGGTTGTCGGGGTCTGCGGGCGGGGGGCTTATCAGAATCCGGGAGACCCCTTTAATAAGGGGGCCCCCAGATCCCGGCCCCCCACCCTATGTGAATGAGTATGGGGTACATGGTACCCCTATCCATTCACCTGGGGGAAAAAGTGTCAAGAAAAAAACACACTAGACAGGTTTTTAAAGTAATTTATTAGGCAGCTCTGGGGATCTTCTTCCGACTTCGGGGGTCTCTTCCGTGCTCTCCAGCCTCTTCCCTGCACTCTCTGGATCTTCTCCTGGTCTCCGGTTCTTCTCCACGCTCTCCGGCCTCTTCTCCCGGTGTCCGGTTCTTTTCTGGGCTCTCTGGCCTCTTCTCCCGGTGTCCAGTTCTTCTCCTGCTCTCCAGCCTCTTCTCCAGGCCTCCGGTTCTTCTGCCGGGTTCCTCTGCTATCTTCTGCTCTTTTGCCGCTCTTTTGCTAGCGGTGGCCCAGTCTTCTCCATTCTCTTCTCCCGCTGTCCGGTTCTTCTGTCGCTGTCCGGTTCTTTTCCGCTCTCCGTTATCTTCTGCCGGACTCCCCCGCTATCTTCTTCCAGCTCTGTTGCTAGCGGTGGCATGGTCTTCTCCATCGCCTTGTTCCCTCTTCTCTTCTTCCGATGTTGACACAATGCTCTCTCCTGCTGTAATGCTGTCTGTGAGGTGTGCGCAGACTTATATAGGCATAGGGCGTGGTCACCATGTAATGTCACCGGGTGACCCCGCCCCTTATGATGTCACAGTCCCGGGGCATGCAGGAGAGCGCGGAAGAGACCCCTGACATTGGAAGAAGACCCCCGGAGCTGCCTAATAAATTACTTTAAAAACCTGTCTAGTGTGTTTTTTTCTTAACACTTTTTTCCCCCAGGTGAACGGGTAGGGGTACCATGTACCCCATACTCATTCACATAGGGTGGGGGGCTGGGATCTGGGGGCCCCCTTATTAAAGGGGGCTCCCGGATTCTGATAAGCCCCCCGCCCGCAGACCCCGACAACCAATGGCCAGGGTTGTCGGGAAGAGGCCCTTGTCCTCATCAACATGGGGACAAGGTGCTTTGGGGTGGGGGGGCCGCAGCGCACCCCCCTTCCCCAAAGCACCCATCCCCCATGTTGAGGGCACGTGGCCTGGTATGGTTCAGGAGGGGGGCGCTCGCTCGTCCTCACCCCCTTTCCTGACCAGCCGGGCTTGGATAAGGGTCTGGTATGGATTTTGGGGGACCCCCATGCCTTTTTTCTGGCATAGGGGTTCCCCTTAAAATCCATACCAGACCGAAGGGCCTGGTATGCCCTTGGAGGGGAACCCATGCCGTTTTTTATTTAAAATTTGGCGTGGAGTTCTCCCTCAAGATTCATACCAAACAGTGCCTGGTATTGGAGGGGATCCAAGTTGGATCCCCATGCTTGTCGCTCATTGGCAAAGGAAAAAAATATTTTTCCTTTCCCGATGAGTGAGCCAGCTCGGCGCTGCTATCCACAGCTGACACGATTACCTGCTGTTATGTGCAGATAGTTGCGCTAAATCGTTCCTGGACGCAGTCAATTTTAACCGCCCGCTAGCAGCCAAAAAGGGGTTAAATCCGCCCGCAAAACGCTGCTGGAGCGCTGCCAGCGCTATCAAAGCGCTGCCCCATTGATTTCAATGGGGAGCAGCTGTGGAGGAGCAGTGAGTTCACCGCTCCTTCACCGCCCCAAAGAAGCTGCTGGCAGGACTTTTTGTGACGCCCTGCCAGCGCAGCGCTCCAGTGTGAAAGCCCTCACTGGAGTGAATGGAGCCGCTTCTTTAGGGCATTTTTCAGACACTATTTTTAGTGCTGTAGCGCCTTAAAAATGCCCCAGTGTGAAAGGGGCCTAAAAAAAAGTCCTGCTAGCAGCATCTTTGGAGCGGTGTGTAAACCGCTCCTGCCCATTGAAATCAATGGGACAGTGCGGCTATACCGCTGGCAAAACGCCGCTGCGGCGGTGTTTTGCGGCAGATTTAACCTCTTTTTGGCCACTAGCGGGGGTTAAACCCGCTAGCAGCCGAATACCGCCGCTAAAACGACGGTAAAGCGCCTGCACCGCCCCAGTGTGAAAGGGGCCTATGGCTATGTGCGACTTTAAGTCACAGCAACTTCAAAGCAGTCCCTGGACTACTTTGGTCCCACTTTGATGCGACTTGAAGTCCATAGACCTCAAAAATACACAGGCATCGCTTCAAGTTTCGGCAAAAAGTTGCGGGAAACTCACGGCAAAAAACATGCGACTTTGGGCTTGCAATAGTGGAAACCAAGCCCTAATGCCATGTCATGCGACTAGTTCAAAACATCGGAGAAAAAGTCGCACTGAAGTTGGAACAAAGTAGTGCAAGAACTTTTTTTGGAGTTAGATTAGATTAGATTAGATTTTTAGAGTAAGTTTTTAGCACCAATTAGATTGGGGGAACATTGAAATACATGTGTTTTGACTTGTCCTGCGACTTCACATGTGTCAAGTCGCACAACAACTCGCAGTAGTGGAAAGAGAGCCTAAGGCCACTTGGGACTGAAAAGTTGCATCACAAGTTGTACCCCATGATTTACAATGAGTACCGTTCATATGTGTGCGACTTGCTTACGCCCATGCACACATGCCGTATACACAGCGGGCACACATCTTTATTACAGAAATCCATATTTTGCATGGAAATTAACCACTTGCTTACTGGGCACTTAAACCCCCCTGCTGTCCAGACCAATTTTCAGCGCTGATGCACTTTAATGACAATTGCGCGGTCATACTTAGCCAAAAGTTTTTTTATTTTTTAATTCTCCCACAAATAGAACATTCTTTTGGTGGTATTTGATCACCTCTGTTTTTTTTCTTTTGTTCAAAAAAAAGAAAAGACAGATTTTTATAAAAAATTTTGTATATTTTTGGATATATTGATATTAAATTTTGCAAACAGGTAATTTTTCTTTGATTGATGTACGCTGATGAGGCGGCACTGATGGGCACTGATTGGTTACACTGATAGGCAGCACTGCTTGGGACCACTGGTGGGCATTGATAGGTGGCACTGGTGGGCACAGATGAGCCAGAATTGCCTCTTCAGGACCAATGTCTCTTGCACCTAAGCCGGTGATCAGCTTTTATTTTTATACTCATGCTCAGTGTGAGGAGAAAAAATAAACAATTACCGAGCTTTAGTTTACATCATGTGACCAGCTGTCATTGGCTAACAGCTAATCACGTGGTAAGGGGCCGGGATTGGCCCTCACTTTGATCTGTGATCACCCGAGTCTCAGTGACTCAGTGCGCACTGCATGCCCTGCAAGGAGCACACAGGGAGCCCGTCCTATGACAGCCTCCCAGAAATTCAGGCCCACGCTGTGGCCATCATTTGGCTATAGCACAGACACCAAGTAGTTAATAGAAAAACAGATGCAGACGCAGTGCATGAATGGGGCCATAGCATTGTGTGCGTTTAGCTGTGGTAGAAAACGCAGCTAAAAGCACAATTCTATTCTTCTGTTTGAAAGGGGGCGTTTTTCAGGAGCTATAGTGCTAAAAATAGCGCTTGAAAAATGCCCTAAAGAAGCCCCGAGGGCTTTCACACTGGAGCGGTGCGCTAGGGGCATTTTTCAGACGCTATTTTTAATGCTGTAGTGCCTGAAAAATGCCCCAGTGTGAAAGGGGCCTAAAAAAAGTCCTTCTAGCAGCATCTTTGGAGCAGTGTATAAACCGCTCCTGCCCATTGAAATCAATGGGACAGTGCGGCTATACCGCTGGCAAAACGCCGCTGCGGCGGTGTTTTGCGGCAGATTTAACCCCTTTTTGGCCACTAGCGGGGGTTAAACCCGCTAGCAGCCGAATACCGACGCTAAAACGACGGTAAAGCGGTGCTAAAAATAGCCCCGTTTTACCACCGCCGCCGCCCGCACCGCCTAAGGCCCCTTTCACACGGACGGACTGTTCAGGTCCGCCCGCCTGTCGGACCTGAACGGACACTCCATAGACCTCTATGGAGGGTCGGATGTCAGTGGTGACATGTCCACTGACATCCGACCCACTCCAATCCGAAAAAGTGTAACGGAGGGAAAACCTATTTTTCCATCCGTCTGCGGATCAGATCAGGTGACGACGGACTCTACGGTCCGTCATCATCCCATCCCCCATAGAGGAGAGCGTCCTTTTCTTCCCACAAATAGAGCTTTCTTTTGATGGTATTTGATCACCTCTGCCGTTTTTATTATTTGCGTTATAAACGGAAAAAGACCAAAAATTTTGAAAAAAATGTTTTCTACTTTTTGTTATAAAAAAATACAATAAACTCAATTTTAGTCATACATTTAGTCCAAAATGTATTCAGCCACATGTCTTTGGTAAAAAAATGTCAATAAGCGTATATTTATTAGTTTGCGCAAAAGTTATAGCGTTTACAAACTAGGGTACATTTTCTGGAATTTACACAGCTTTTAGTTTATGACTGCCTATCTCATTTCTTGAGGTGCTAAAATGGCAGGGCAGTACAAACCCCCCCCCAAATGACCCCATTTTGGAAAGTAGACACCCCAAGGAAATTGCTGAGAGGCATGTTGAACCCATTGAATATTAATTTTTTTTTGTCCCAAGTGATTGAATAATGACAAACAAAAAATTTACAAAAAGTTGCCACTAAATGATATATTGCTCACACAGGTCATGGGAATATGTGGAATTGCACCCCAAAATACATTTAACTGCTTCTCCTGAGTATGGGGATACCACATGTGTGGGACTTTTTGGGAGCCTAGCCGCGTACGGGACCCCGAAAACCAATCACTGCCTTCAGCGTTTCTAAGGGTGTAAATTTCACTCCTCATTACCTATCACAGTTTTGAAGGCCATAAAATTCCAGGACAGTTCAACCCCCCCAAATGACCCCATTTTGGAAAGTAGAGACCCCAAGCTATTTGCTGAGAGGCATGTTGAGTCCATGGAATATTTTATATTTTGCCACAAGTTGCGGTGAAATGACAAACTTTTTTTTTTTTTTTGCACAAAGTTGTCACTAAATGATATATTGCTCAAACATGCCATGGACATATGTGGAATTACACTCCAAAATACATTCTGCTGCTTCTCCTGAGTATGGGGATACCACATGTGTGGGACTTTTTGGGAGCCTATCCGCGTACGGGACCCCGAAAACCAAGCACCGCCTTCAGGATTCCTAAGGGCGTAAATTTTTGATTTCACTCCTCACTACCTATCACAGTTTTGAAGACCATAAAATTCCAAGATGGCACAAAACCCCCCCAAATGACCCCATTTTGGAAAGTTGACACCCCAAGCTATTTGCTGAGAGGCATGGTGAGTATTTTGCAGCTCTCATTTGTTTTTGAAAATGAAGAAAGAAAAGAAAAATTTTTTTTTTTTATTTTTTCAATTTTCAAAACTTTGTGATAAAAAGCGAGGTCTGCAAAATACTCACCATACCTCTCAGCAAATAGCTTGGGGTGTCTACTTTCCAAAATGTACACCCTTAGAAACCCTGAAGGTGGTGATTGGTTTTCGGGGTCCCGTATGCGGCTAGGCTCCCAAAAAGTCTCACAAATGTGGTATCCCCGTACTCAGGAGAAGCAACAGAATGTATGTTGTGGTGTAATTTCACATATTCCCAAGGCATGTTTGAGCAATATATCATTTAGTGACAACTTTGTGCAAAAAAAAAAAAAAATAGTCTTTTTCCCGCAACTTGTGTCACAATATAAAATATTCCATGGACTCGACATGCCTCTCAGCAAATAGCTTTGGGTGTCTACTTTCCAAAATGGAGTCATTTGGGGGGGGGTTTGAACTGTCCTAGCATTTTATGCACAACATTTAGAAGCTTATGTCACACATCACCCACTCTTCTAACCACTTGAAGATGAAGCCCTTTCTGACACTTTTTGTTTACATGAAAAAATTACTTTGAAACCCCAAACATTATATATTTTTTAAAGCAAAGGCCCTACAGATTAAAAAGGTGGGTGTTTTTTTCACAAAGTATTTGTGCAGCAATTTTTCAAACGCATTTTTTGGGGAAAAAAACACACTTTTTTAAAATTTGAATGCACTAAAACACACTATATTGCCCAAATGTTTGATGAAATAAAAAAGATGATCTTAGGCCGAGTACATGGATACCAAACATGACATGCTTTAAAATTGCGCACAAACGTGCAGTGACGACAAACTACATACATTTTAAAAGCCTTTAAAAGCCTTTACAGGTTACCACTTTAGATTTACAGAGCAGGTCTACTGCTAAAATTACTGCCCTCGATCTGACCTTCACGGTGATACCTCACATGCATAGTGCAATTGCTGTTTACATTTGACGCCAGACCAACGCTTGCGTTCGCCTTTGCAGGGGGGGACAGGGGTGCTTTTTTTTTTTTATTATTATTTTTGCTTTTTTTATCTTATTTTTAAACTGTTCCTTTCATATTTTTTTTTTTATCATTTTTATTGTTATGTCAGGGAATGTAAATATCCCCTATGATAGCAATAGGTAGTGACAGGTACTCTTTTTTGAAAAAAATGGGGTCTATTAGACCCTACATCTCTCCTCTGCCCTCAAAGCATCTGACCACACCAAGATCAGTGTAATAAAATGCTTTCCCAATTTCCCAATGGCGCTGTTTACATCCGGCGAAATCTAAGTCATGAAATGCTCGTAGCTTCCAGTTTCTTAGGCCATAGAGATTATTGGAGCCATTCTGGTCTCTGATCAGCTCTATGGTCAGCTGGCGGAATCACCAGCTGCATTCTCAGATTCCCTGTTGGGACAGGAGAGCCAGAGAAAAACATGGAAGACGGTGGGAGAGGGGGACATTCCCTCCCACTGCTTGTAAAAGCAGTCTAGAGGCTAATTAGCCGCTAGGATTGCTTTTACATGAAAGCTGACCGCTGGCTGAAAATAATGATACCTAAACCTGCAGGCATTATTCTGGTATAACCACTCAAAGTCCAGCAACATACCAATACGTTGCTGGTCCTTGTTGGGCATATATTGTAATCTTTCTTTTTCATGCAGCCTGTGGGCTGAACGAAAAAAAGAGATTGATTGGCAGATATGCCCACCATTAGAATACCTCCCTTCATCCACCCACTTCTAATGATGGGCATGCATGCACCATTTATATATGCCGAAGCATGGGGGCATCCGCCCCAAAAGTTAGGAGCAAATCGCTCCTCCCCTGCTTCCCCCATGCTTCGGCATATATCACCTCCGCTGGAGTCGCGGCTTTATATATCGTGGGAACAAACGCTGTTCCTGTCAAGATAAATAAATCCGCTCTGCAGCTAAATGGCGTACCTGAAGACAAAAAAATGGTTAACAATAAAACACAGTAAACAGTAAACTATAAAAAATTGCATACCTGAAAAGCAAACATGATAAAACATAATAACAATAAAACATTGCAGAATAGAATACAGTAAAAAAGAGCAGAACAATAGAGAGAGAACAGAGTGAGAGAGAACAATAAAACGACAACTATTTTTTTTTTTTATATATATATTTTTTTGTGTTTTTTTTACACTTTTTTTGTAACTGTAACTTTTATAACTGTAACTGGTTCCAGGTTCGGGTCTCTCAAAATGCGATGGCATCTTGGGAGACCCTGTGAAAGTGTGCCTAGTCTGTGCAATGCTGTACCCTATGCTAATACTCAACTAGTGTATGGTAGCGTTCAAAACATTCACCAATGCAAAGACCAGGATTGTCAGGACAGGAGGGACAATAATAGCAGGTGTCACGCCTATATCCGCGCTTGCTGCAGACACGACATTTTTTTGGGGGGGGTTAGTTGGGTAGGGGTGCTTGGGAGGACATAAAGAAAGTGTTACTGCAGTGCGGGTTTGACTATGACCGAGGTGTATTAGGCCGCTGGTGCTTGCCAGTTCACCAAAATGCTACCAAAAAAACTGTTAGCGATCGCAGGGATCAGGCCTGACTCTGTGAATGCTGCAGTTATGTGTTTAGTGTTTTGTAAGTGACAGTGATCGATCGATACTGCACTTGGGTGGGCTGGGCTGGGCTGGGCGGAGGGGCAAAACGCAGGTGCTAGCAGGTATCTGGGCTGATCCCGCTAACACTGCGTTTTTGGGAACCCTAAACTGCTGGGGACGCTAGTTTAGATCTGATCGGATCAGATATTGATCTGTTCAGATACTATACCGCTAAGGGAGGTGTATGGTGCATGCGTGGGTGTTAGCAGTACTGGCACTAACCTGACGCTGCCTGGGGCTGGTGCTTGCCAGTTCACAAAAACGCTACCAAAAAAAACTGTTAGCAATCGCAGGTATCAGGCCTGACTCTGCGAATGCTGCAGTTATGCGTTTAGTGTTTTGTAAGTGACAGTGATCGATCGATACTGCACTTGGGTGGGCTGGGCCGGGCGGAGGGGCAAAACACAGGTGCTAGCAGGTATCTGAGCTGATCCCGCTAACACTGCATTTTTGGGAACCCTAAACTGCTGTGGACGCTAGTATAGATCTGATCGGATCAGATATTGATCCGTTCAGATACTATACCACTAAGGGAGGTGTATGGTGCGTGCGTGGGTGTTAGCGGTACTGCCGCTAACCTGACACTGCCTGGGGCGACGCAGACCCTATCTGACCCTAAAACCTAACTTATATCACCGCCGGGCAATCAGGGGGCTAAACCTTTATTAGGTAATAAACGGCGGGTGCCCTGACACTATAAAAAATAAACGAACTAACCAGCGTCACCCGTAACAGTTATATGGTGATCACTGATGAAAGGGTTAACTAGGGGGCAATCAAGGGGTTAAAACCTTTATTAGATAGTATATGGAGGCCCCTGACGCTATAAAATGCTGACGGCGAACCTATATATTTACCTCCCTATATATTTACCACACCAGTGACACTAATACAGCGATCAGAAAAACAATCGCTTAGTGACACTGGCGACGGGAGGTGATCAAGGGGTTAAAACTTTATTAGGGGGGGTGAGGTGGGTACCCTAGACCTAAAGGGGGCTAACACTAACTGCCCTACCACTTCTAACTGTTACAAACTGACACCAATGCAGTAGTCAGAAAAAAAAAAACTGCTTGGTGTCACTGTGACAGGGGGGGTGATTAGGGGGTGATCAGGGGGTGATCGTGGGGTGATGGGGGGTGTAAAGTATGCCTGGTGTGTTTTACTGTAAGTGTGTGTGTTGTACACTTACTCAGATGTCTTCTCTCCTTGGCGCCGGAATGGAAAATACCGAGCCGAGGAGAGATGACATCACTTCCTCTGCCGCTGTTTACTATACAGCAGCAGAGGAAGATTCTCATTCGTTGGGAGCGATCGCAAGGGGGTGGCCACGAATGAGTGGTCTCCCCCTCAGCCTGGATCGCTTCCCTAATGATGGCGACCGCCTCGGGCACCGGGGGGAGACGTGATGCGCCCCCCGCCCATGGGAGGCAGATCACATACCAGGTCCGTGATTTTGCCTGCCGGTGCCATTCTGCCGCAGTATATCTGCGTTAGGCAGTCGGCAAGTGGTTAAAGGTCACCATACACTGGGCAATCAGTTAGATCTTCCATAAATTAGATTCAGTGCAAGAGCCTGTTTGATTTTCTACAATTAGAAGTAATTCTTACAGTGCATCTTCCTATTACCGCTTTAGCCTAATGCTCTGTTTCCACTATTTCAACCCCAAAGTTGCGTGATTTACAATGTGCTTTTTCGGCTTGTTTTCCACTATTGTGACTTGTTATGCCACTTGGGAGTGTAAAGTTGCATCACAAGTTCTACCCCATGATTTACAATGAGTACCGTTCATATGTGTGCGACTTTAAGTCACAGCAACTTCAAAGTAGTCCCTGCACTACTTTGGTCCCACTTTGATGCGACTTGAGGTGCATAGACCTCAAAAATACACAGGCATCGCTTCAAGTTTCGGCAAAAAGTTGCGGGCAACTCACGGCAAAAAACATGCGACTTTGGGCTTGCAATAGTGGAAACCAAGCCTTAATGCCATGTCATGCGACTAGTTCAAAACATCGGAGAAAAAGTGAAGTTGGAACAAAGTTGTGCCAGAACTTCTTTTGGAGTTAGATTAGATTAGATTTGATTTTTAGAATTAGTTTTTATCACCAATTAGAACGGGGGAACATTGAAATACATGTGTTTTGACTTGTCCTGCGACTTCACATGTGTCAAGTCGCACAACAACTCGCAATAGTGGAAAGAGAGCCTAAGGCCACTTGCGACTGAAAAGTTGCATCACAAGTTGTACCCCATGATTTACAATGAGTACCGTTCATATGTGTGCGACTTGCTTACGCCCATGCGCACATGCGGGCACACATCTTTATTACAGAAATCCATATTTTGCATGGAAATTAACCACTTGCTTACTGGGCACTTAAACCCCCCTGCTGTCCAAACCAATTTTCAGCGCTGATGCACTTTGAATGACAATTGCGCGGTCATACTTTGCCAAATGTTGTTTTTTTTTTTAATTTTCCCATAAATGGAGCATTCTTTTGGTGGTATTTGATCACCTTTGTTCAAAAAAAAAAGACAGATTTTTATAAAAAATTTATGTTTTTGGATATATTGATATTAAATGTTGCAAACAGGTAATTTTTCTTTGATTGATGTACGCTGATGAGGCGGCACTGATGAGCACTGATTGGTTACACTGATAGGCAGAACTGCTTGGGACCACTGGTAGGCATTGATAGGTGGCACTGGTGGGCACAGATGAGGTAGAATTGCCTCTTCGGGACCAATGTCCCTTGCACCTAAGCCGGTGATCAGCTTTTATTTTTATACTCATGCTCAGCGTGAGGAGAAAAAATAAACAATTACCGAGCTTTAGTTTACATCATGTGATAAGCTGTCATTGGCTAACAGCTAATTGCGTGGTAAGGGGCCGGGATTGGCCCTTACTTCGATCTGTGATCACCAGAGTCTCAGTGACTCAGTGCACGCTGCGCGCCCTGCAAGGAGAACACGGGGAGCCCATCCTATGACAGCCTCCCAGAAATTCAGGCCCACACTGTGGCCATCGTTTGGCTACAGCACAGACACAGGTTAATAGAAAAACAGATGCAGATTTCTAGGACTGGCCAAAAATAATGTTTAGAGTCAAAGGCAACTGATGACTTTCTATTAACCCTTTCATGACTAAGCCTATTTTTGAAATTTGGTGTTTACAAGTTAAAATCCGTATTTTTTGCTAGAAAATTACTTAGAACCCCCAAACATTATATATATTTTTTTAGAAGAGAGTCTAAAGAATAAAATGGCGATTGTTGCAATATTTTTTATCACACGGTATTTGTGCAGCGGTGTTTTAAACGCAAATTTTTGGAAAAGTGACACTTTCATGAATTTTAAAAAATCCAAACAGTAAAGTTACCCCAATTTTTTTGTATAATGTGAAAGATGATGTTACGCCGAGTAAATAGATACCAAACATGTCACCGTTTATAATTGCACGCACTCGTGGAATGGCGACGAACTACGGTACCTTACGACGCTTTAAAAAATTTTTACGGTTACCAGGTTTGAGCTACAGAGGAGGTCTAGGGCTAGAATTATTGCTCTCGCTCTGACGATCGCGGCGATACCTCACATGTGTGGTTTGACACCGTTTCACCGTTTACATATGCGGGCGCGACTTCCGTATGCGTTTTCTTCGCTGCGCGAGCTCGCGGGGACGGGGTCGCTTTAAAAATTTTTTTTTTTTTTTTATTTATTTATTTTATTTATTTTTGTACTTTTATAAATTGTGTTTAAACATTTTTTTTTTTTTTTTACTTTTATTGCTGTCACAAGCAATGTAAACATCCCTTGTGACAGTAATATGTGGTGACAGGTACTCTTTATGGAGGGATGGGGGGTCTAAAAGACCCCCCATCCCTCCTTTACACTTCAAAGTATTCAGATCGCCGAAAACGGCGATTCTGAATACTGTGTACTTTTTTAAATTCGGCGCCATTGGCAGCCGAGTAAACGGGAAGTGACGTCATGACGTCGCTTCCGCGTTTACAATTAGAAGGCTGGAACGAAGCCGCTCACAGCTTCGTTCCAGCCCGCCCCCAGCCGCCGGAGATTCCCGAATGGACACCGGGCCTCCCGATCGCACGGGAGGCCCGGTAACAGCGGCGGGAGGCGGCGGGAGGGGGGGGATGTCCCCTCCCGCTCCTCCGGTATAACAGCCGAGCGGCTTTTAGCCTCATCGGTTGTTATATTCGGGTAGCCGATCGCCCGCTGTAAACAACGGTACCGGGATGATGCCTGCAGCTGCGGGCATCATCCCGGTATGACCCCGGAAAGCCGAGGACGCATATGTGTGTTCGGTCGGCGGGAAGGGGTTTTAAAGGTCTAAATGGGCCATTAACATACATCACAATTGAACTTAGGAATGTGTCTTTGCAAAGTTAAACGAAATAAAATACTTTCTCATTTTTGCTTGGTGATAGACTGCAGAGGGATCAGAAGTTTTGTCAGATGTCTACACCTCTGATAGGGTGAAGACAACTCCCAAATTTTGCCAATTTCTCATTCAAAATTATTCACTTCCTGTCACATAGCCAAACAGGAAGTGAGGGTAAAACCCCACCAATGTATGGCCTAAGGGCCCTTAGGGCCCTTAGGGCCAGTTCACTCCATAGAAATGCAGTCCGGATGCGTTCCAGGTGCTTTTCTGCATGCGCATTTTTGATGCGTTCCAGTGCGTTTTTGCTGCGTTTTTGATGCAGTCCAGTGCTTCCCCCCCCTCTTTTTTCTTAACCTTAATAAGGACAAGTGTGTTGCAGTGCGTTTTTGGTGCATTTAGGTGCATTCCAGTGCGTTTTTGATGCATTTTACAGTGTTCCAGTACAGTCCAGTGCATAAAAAACGCAGCATGTTCTACTTTTTTTTCGGGAACTAGAAACGCACTGGTGTGAACTATGCCATTGAAAACCATATAACCTACTTTCCATGCATTTTTGATGCAGAAAAAAATGCACTGGACTGCATGTGGTGTGAACTGGCTCTTAAGGAATAAAAGTTATTTAAAACTACTCGCGGCTATAATGAAATGTCGGTCCGGCAATATACATAAAAGTTCATTGATAAAAACAGCATTAACCACTTCAGCCCCGGAAGGATTTACCTCCTTCCTGACCAGAGCACTTTTTACAATTTGGCACTACGTTGCTTTAACTGCTAATTGCGCGGTCATGCAATGCTGTACCCAAACGAAGTTTGCGTCCTCTTCTTCCCACAAATAGAGCTTTCTTTTGATGGTATTTGGTCACCTCTGCCGTTTTTATTTTTTGCTCTATAAATGGAAAAAGACCAAAAATTTTGAAAAAAATGATATTTTCTACTTTTTGTTATTAAAAAAATCCAATAAACTCAATTTTAGTCATACATTTAGGCCAAAATGTATTCGGCCACATGTCTTTGGTAAAAAAAAATGTCAATAAGCGTATATTTATTGGTTCGCGCAAAAGTTATAGCGTCTACAAACTAGGGTACATTTTCTGGAATTTACACAGCTTTTAGTTTATGACTGCCTATGTCATTTCTTGAGGTGCTAAAATGGCAGGGCAGTACAACCCCCCCCCCCAATTGACCCCATTTTGGAAAGTAGACACCAAAGAGGCATGTTGAGCCCATTGAATATTCATTTTTTTGTCCCAAGTGATTGAATAATGACAAAAAAAAAATTACAAAAAGTTGTCACTAAATGATATAATGCTCACACAGGCCATGGGCATATGTGGAATTGCACCCCAAAATACATTTAGCTGCTTCTCCTGAGTATGGGGATACCACATGTGTGGGACTTTTTGGGAGCCTAGCCGCGTACAGGGCCCCGAAACCCAGGCACCGCCTTCAGGATTCCTAAGGGCGTAAATTTTTGATTTCACTCCTCATTACCTATCACAGTTTTGAAGGCCATAAAATGCCAAGATGGCACAAAACCCCCCCAAATTACCCCATTTTGGAAAGTAGACACCCCAAGCTATTTGCTGAGAGGCATGCTGAGTCCATGGAATATTTTATATTTTGACACAAGTTGCAGGAAAATTACAAACTTTTTTTTTTTTTTTTTGCACAAAGTTGTCACTAAATGATATATTGCTCAAACATGCCATAGGCATATGTGGAATTACACCCCAAAATACATTCTGCTGATTCTCCTGATTTCGGAGATAGCACATGTGTGGGACTTTTTGGGAGCCTAGCCGCGTACGGGGCCCCGAAACCAAGCACCGCCTTCAGGATTTCTAAAGGCATACATTTTTGATTTCACTCCTCACTACCTATCACAGTTTTGAAGGCCCTAAAATGCCAAGATGGCACAACCCCCCCCCCCAAATGACCCCATTTTGGAAAGTAGACACCCCAAGCTATTTGCTGAGAGGCACGGTGAGTATTTTGCAGCTCTCATTTGTTTTTGAAAATGAAGAAAGAAAAGTAAACATTTTTTTTTTCTTTTTTCAATTTTCAAAACTTTGTGACAAAAAGCGAGGACTGCAAAATACTCACCATACCTCTCAGCAAATAGCTTGGGGTGTCTACTTTCCAAAATGGGGTCATTTTGGGGGGGGTTGTGCCATCTGGGCATTCCATGGCCTCTGAAACTGTGATAGGCAGTGAGGTGTGAAATCAAAAATTTACACTCTTAGAAACGCTGAAGGCGGTGATTGGTTTTCGGGGTCCCGTACGCGGCTAGGCTCCCAAAAAGTCTCACACATGGGGTATCCCCATACTCAGGAGAAGCAACAGAATGTATTTTGGGGTGTAATTTCACATATTCCCAAGGCATGTTTGAGCAATATATCATTTAGTGACAACTTTGTGCAAAAAAAAAATCTGTCTTTTTCCCGCAACTTTTGTCACAATATAAAATATTCCATGGACTCGACATGCTATAATAAAATGTTGGTCCGGCAATATACATAAAAGTTCATTGATAAAAACAGCATTAACCACTTCAGCCCCGGAAGGATTTACCTCCTTCCTGACCAGAGCACTTTTTACAATTTGGCACTGCGTCGCTTTAACTGCTAATTGCACGGTCATGCAATGCTGTACCCAAACAAAATTTGCGTCCTTTTCTTCCCACAAATAGAGCTTTCTTTTGATGTGATGATAAATGATATTTTCTACTTTTTGTTATTAAAAAAATCCAATAAACTCAATTTTAGCCATACATTTAGGCCAAAATGTATTCGGCCACATGTCTTTGGTAAAAAAAATGTCAATAAGCATATATTTATTGGTTTGCGCAAAAGTTATAGCATCTATAAACTAGGGTACATTTTCTGGAATTTACACAGCTTTTAGTTTATGACTGCCTATGTCATTTCTTGAAGTGCTAAAATGCCAGGGCAGTACAAACTCCCCCAAATGACCCCATTTGACACCCCAATGAAATTGCTGAGAGGCATGTTGAGCCCATTGAATATTCATTTTTTTTGTCCCAAGTGATTGAATAATGACAAAAAAAAAAATTACAAAATGTTGTCACTAAATGATATAATGCTCACACAGGCCATGGGCATATGTGGAATTGCATCGCAAAATACATTTAGCTGCTTCTCCTGAGTATGGGGATACCACATGTGTGGGACTTTTTGGGAGCCTATCCGCATACGGTGCCCCGAAAACCAAGCACCGCCTTCAGGATTCCTAAGGGCGTAAATTTTTGATTTCACTCCTCACTACCTATCACAGTTTTGAAGGCCATAAAATGCCAAGATGGCACAAAACCCCCCCAAATGACCCCATTTTGGAAAGTAGACACCCCAAGATATTTGCTGAGAGGCATGTTGAGTCCATGGAATATTTTACATTTTGACACAAGTTGTGGGAATGTGACCAATTTTTTTTTTTTTTTTGTAAAGTTGTCACAAAATGATATATTGCTCAAACATGCCATGGGCATATGTGGAATTACACCCCAAAATACATTCTGCTGCTTCTCCTGAGTATGGGGATACCACATGTGTGGGACTTTTTGGGAGCCTAGCGCCATACGGAGCCCCGAAAACCAAGCACCGCCTTCAGGATTTCTAGGGGCGTAAATGTTTGATTCACTCCTCACTACCTATCACAGTTTCGAAGGCCATAAAATGCCAAGATAGCACAACCCCCCCCAAATGACCCCATTTTGGAAAGTGGACACCCCAAGCTATTTGCTGAGAGTCATGGAGTATTATAGCGTATTATGAAGCTCTCATTTGTTTTTGAAAATGAAGAAAGACAAGAAAACAATTTTTTTTCTTTTTTTCAATTTTCAAAACTTTGTGAAAAAAAGTGAGGTCTGCAAAATACTCACTATACCTTTCAGCAAATAGCTTGGGGTGTCTACTTTCCAAAATAGGGTCATTTGGGGGGTTTGTGCCACCTGGGCATTCCATGGTCTCCCAAACTGTGATAGGCAGTGAAGAGTGAAATCAAAAATTTACGCCCTTAGAAAGCCTGAAGGTGGTGCTTGGTTTTCGGGGTCCCGTACGCAGCTAGGCTCCCAAAAAGTCTCACACATGTGGTATCCCCGTACTCAGGAGAAGCAACAGAATGTATTTTGGGGTGTAATTTCACATATTCCCATGGCATGTTTGAGCAATATATCATTTTGTGACAACTTTGTGCAAAAAAAAATGTGTCTTTTTCCCCCAACTTGTGTCACAATATAAAATATTACATGGACTCGACATGCCTCTCAGCAAATAGCTTGGGGTGTCTACTTTCCAAAATGGGGTCATTTGGGGGGGGGGGTTTGAACTGTCCTGGCATTTTATGCACAACATTTAGAAGCTTATGTCACACATCACCCACTCTTCTAACCACATGAAGACAAAGCCCTTTCTGACACTTTTTGTTTACATGAAAAAATTATTTTTTTTACAAGAAAATTACTTTGAACCCCCAAACATTATATATTTTTTTAAAGCAAATGCCCTACAGATTGAAATGGTGGGTGTTTCATTTTTTTTTTCACACAGTATTTGTGCAGCGATTTTTCAAACACATTTTTTTGGGAAAAAACACACTTTTTTAAATTTTAATGCACTAAAACACACTATATTGCCCAAATGTTTGATGAAATAAAAAAGATGATCTTAGGCCGAGTATATGGATACCAAACATGACGTGCAGTGGCGACAAACTAAATACATATTTAAAAGCCTTTAAAAGCCTTTACAGGTTACCACTTTAGATTTACAGAGGAGGTCTACTGCTAAATGTACTGCCCTCGATCTGACCTTCGTGGTGATACCTCACATGCATGGTGCAATTGCTGTTTACATTTGATGCCAGACCGACGCTTGCAACTTTGCATGAGAGCAGGGGGGGACAGGGGTGCTTTTTTTTTTTTTTTTCTTTATTACTTTTTTGCTTTTTTATCTTATTTTTAAACTGTTCCTTTCATTTTTTTATTTTTTTAATCATTTTTATTGTTATCGCAGGGAATGTAAATATCCCCTATGATAGCAATAGATAGTGACAGGTACTCTTTTTTGAAAAAATTGGGGTCTATTAGAACCTAGATCTCTCCTCTGCCCTCAAAGCATCTGACCACACCAAGATCAGTGTGATAAAATGCTTTCCCAATTTCACAATGGCGCTGTTTACATCCGGCGAAATCTAAGTCATGAAATGTTCGTAGCTTCCGGTTTCTTAGGCCATAGAGATGATTGGAGCCATTCTGGTCTCTGATCAGCTCTATGGTCAGCTCTATCAGCTCTATGGATGCATTCTCGGGTTCCCTGTTGGGACATGAGAGCCAGAGAAAAACATGGAAGACGGTGGGGGGGGCATTCCCTCCCACTGCTTGTAAAAGCAGTCTAGAGGCTAATTAGCCACTAGGATTGCTTTTACATGAAAGCCGACCGCTGGCTGAAAAGAATAATACCAAGATGATACCTAAACCCAGGCATCATTCTGGTATAACCGCTCAAAGTCCTGCAACATACCAGTACATTGCTGGTCCTTGTTGGGCATATATTGTAAACTTTTTTTCATGCAGCCTGTGGGCTGCATGAAAAAAAGATATTGATCGGTGGGTATGCCCACCATTAGAATATCTCCCTTCATCCACCCACTTCTAATGATGGGCATACATGCACCGTTTATATATGCCGAAACATGGGGGCATCCTTCCGCAAAAGGTAGGAGCAAATCGCTCCTCCACCCACTGCTGCCCCCACGCTTCAGCATATATGCTGAAGTATGTAACTGTGGTGGTGAAATCACCTCTGACAGCGCTGGAGTCACGGCTTTATGTATCGTGGGAGCAAACACTGTTGCTGTCAAGATAAATAAATCCGCGCTGCAACTGAATGGCGTACCTGCTAAGCAAATGATGGTTAACAATAAAACAAAGTAACATTACAGTATAACAGTAAGACTTACCATACCTGCAAAGCAAAAACAACAATAAAACATTGCAGAATAGAATACAGTAAAAAAGAGCAGAACAATAGAGAGAGAATAGAGAGAGAGAACAATAAAACGACAACTATTTTTGGTTTTTATTATTTTATATTTTTTTTGTGGGTTTTTTTTTTTTTTTTACTTTTTTTTTGTAACTTTTTTGTAACTTTAACTTTTGTAACTGGTACCAGGTTTTGGTCTCTCAAAATGCGATGGCATCTTGGGAGACCCTGTGAAAGTGTGTCCTAGTCTGTGCAGTGCTGTACCCTACGCTAATACTGAACTAGTGTATGGTAGCGTTCAAAACATTCACCAATGCAAAGACCAGGATTGTCAGGACAGGAGGGACAATAATACCGGGTGTCATGCCTAAATCCGCACTTGCTGCAGACACGACATCTTTTTTGGGGGGCTCGTTGGGTAGGGGTACTCGGGAGGACATAAAGAAAATGCCTCTCATGCAGTCGGCTTACTGCATTTGGTTGGGAAAGGTGAGGTGGAGCACCGTCTGGAAACAGAAGGGCTCTGACGATCTCTTCCTGGAATGTAAGGAAGGATCCAGTCCGTCCTGAAGCTCTGTATAGCACATAAGCATTCAGCAAAGCCAATTGAAATAAATAAACAGACACTTTTTTGTACCAGCGTCTGGCCTAACAGGCAACTAGGTACCGTGTCAACAACTGGTCGTTGAGGTCCACAACTCCAATGTTTTGGTTATATTCGTGGACACAGAGGGGTTTCTCCACAACACCAGTCGCTGTAGTAATTTGGACCGTCATGTCTGCATGAAGGGAGGTAAGAACGAAAACATTCTTATTATCCCTCCACTTCATAGCGAGCAAATTATTACACTGCAAGCAGACTCTCTCCCCCAGCCTAAGACAGGAATCTACAAGCCGCTGGGGAAAGCCCAGGCGATTAGGTCGCATGGTGCCACATGCTCCAATCTGATGATCAAAAAGGTGACTAAAATGTGGCACGCTCGTGTAATAATTGTCCACGTACAAGTGGTACCCCTTTCCGAATAAGGGTGACACCAAGTCCCACACAATCTTGCCAGCGCTTCCTATGTAGTCAGGGCAGTTTGTCGGCTCTATGTGACTATCTTTGCCCTCGTAAACCATAAAACTACATGTATAGCCTGTGGCCCTGTCACAGAGCTTATACATCCTGACCCCGTATCTAGCACGCTTGCTGGGAAGGTACTGTTTGAATGACAAGCGGCCAGAAAACTTAATCAGGGACTCATCAACGCAGGCAACTTGATGGGGAGTAAACAAGTCTGCAAAACATTGGTTGAAGTGGTTTATGAGGGGCCGAATTTTGTTTTGTATTCAGGGTCTCCACGAGGACGACAGAGTTCATTGTTGTTGAAGTGCATGAACCGCAAAATCTGCTCGTATCGTGCCCTGACCATGGAGGCAGAGAACACGGGCATATGGCAAATTGGGTCAGCGGACCAATATGACCGCAACTCACTCTTTTTATTTATGCCCATGTGGAGGGAAAGGCCCAGAAAGATCTTAAATTTGGAAACCGTAATTGGTTTCCAATCTCTGGCAAGGGAGGACTGGGGAATAGTGGCGATGTGTTGACCAGCAATCAAATTGCTTTGGTCCACAATAGATCTATAGAGATCTTCGGTGAAAAACAGCGAATAAAAATCCAGTGACATAAAATCAACTGTTTCCACCTGAATGCCGGGTTGGCCAGTGAATGGGGGAAGTACAGGTGCTGCAGAAATGGTGGGTTCCCAATTCGGATTGGCGAATGCAGCAGGAAGGGCACTATGAGCACGACGGGCCTGTGTTCGTCTTCTTGGTGGCAGCGGGACACTACTTGTGCTTGCCACCTCACCAGCTTGAACTGCACTTATGAGACTCGCCACGTCACCAAGTGTTACTGCACTGCTGGATATACGACCAGGGTGTACTAGGCCGCTGGTGCTTGCCAGTTCACCAGAAGGAATAGCGGCGCTGGTACTTCTCTGCTCCATATGAGGGACCTGCGGTTCTTGCACTTCAAGGACAGAAGAAGAAGATTGGGGTCTGGTACGCCTGACCTTGGCAGGGACCACAACTCCGTCGTCAGAGCTATCTGTCATGGAGCCGCTGCCGTCTACAGGATCGTATTCTGAGCCTGAATCTGACAGATGAGTGACTTCCTCTTCACTATCTGTCATGCTCAGAAACGTTTAGGCCTCTTCACTAGTGTACCTTCGATTTTCCATTTTGGGCTCTAAATTTAGTGGTACACTAGTGAGACTCACAGGCAAAAAAGATCCTGACTGTCAGCAACTGTATCAAAACGCTACCAAAAAACTGTTAGCGATTGCAGGGATCAGGCCTGACTCTGCGAACGCTGTAGTTATGTGTGCTTAGTGTTTTGTAATTGTCAGTGATCGATCGATACTGCACTTGGGTGGGCTGGGCAGGGCTGGGCCGAGGGGCAAAATGCAGGTGCTAGCAGGTATCTGGGCTGATCCCGCTAACACTGCATTTTTGGGAACCCTAAACTGCTGGGGACACTAGTATAGATCTGATCGGATCAGATATCGATCCGTTCAGATACTATACCACTAAGAGAGGTGTATGCTGCGTGCGTGGGTGTTAGCGGTACTGGCACTAACCTAACGCTGCCTGGGGCGACGCAGACCTTATCTGACCCTAAAAACTTAACTTATATCACCGCCAGGCGATTAGGGGGTTAAACCTTTATAAGGTAATAAATGGCGGGTGCCCTGAAACTATAATAAACTATAAAAAACAAACTAACTAACCAGCGTCACCCGTAACAGTTATACGGTGATCACTGGTGAAAGGGTTAACTAGGGGGCAATCAGGGGGTTAAAACCTTTATTAGGTAGTATATGGGGGTCCCTGTCGCTATAAAATGCTGGCGGCGAACCTATATACTTACCTCCCTAACTAGCGTCACCTGTGTCACTAATACAGCGATCAGAAAAACGATCGCTTAGTGACACTGGCGACGGGGGGTGATCAAGGGGTTAAAACTTTATTAGGGGGGGTTAGGGGGTATCCTAGATGTAAAGGGGTGTACCCTAGACCTAAAGGGGGCTAACCTTAACTGCCCTACCACTTATAACTGTCACAAACTGACACCAATGCAAAAAAAAACTGCTATTGGTGTCACTGTGACAGGGGGTACAGGGGGGTGATAGGGGGGTGATGGGGTGAAAAGTGTGCCTAGTGTGTTCTACTGAAAGTGGTGTTGGTGCAACTCAAATTGATGTCTTCTCTCCTCGGCGCCGGAATGAAAAGACCGGCTCGAGGAGAGATGACATCACTTCCTCTGCCGCTGTTTACATTACAGCAGCAGAGGAAGATTTTCATTTGTGGGGAGCGATCGCGAGGGGGTGGCCACAAATGAATGGCCTCCCCCTCAGCCTGTATCACTTCCCCAATGAAGCCGACCGCCTTGGGCACCAGGGGGGCGTGATGTGCCCCCAGCCCGCGGGAGGCAGATCACATACCAGGTACGTGATTTTGCCTGCCCTTGCCATTCTGCCACAGTATATCTGCGTTAGGCGGTTGGCAACTGGTTAAGAAAAAAAACAAAATTAAGAAAAAAAAAGCACCAAAATAAAAAAATGGTGTGGGAGTCCCCTCAAAATCCATACCAGGCCCTTCAAGTCTGGATTTTAAGGGGAACCCCGTGCCAAAATTTAAAAAAAAAATGGCGTGAGGGTCCTCCTCAAAATCCATACCAGGCCCCTACCATTTCACAAAAAAAGTGTAAAAAAATGACAAGAGACTATTTTTGACAATTCCTTTATTTAAAGCCTTCTTCTTTCCATCTTCTTCGGGTCTTGTTCCTTCTTCCTTCCTTCTTCCTTCGGTTTCTTCTTCCATCTTCTTCTTCCTCTGGTTCTTCCTCCAATCCTCTGCTTCTTGCTCTGGTGTTCTCGTCCGGCATCTTCCTCCACAGCGTCTTCTTCCCCGTTTCGTTCTTGGGCCACTTTGCATCCATGGGAGGCTCCCGCTGTATGACGCTTCTCTTCTACTGACACTGATATAACGGAACCGTGCTTCAGAGGGGGCAGGGTCACTGGGTGGCCCCGCCCTCCATTATTTAAGAAGTGTCAGAAGAAGAGAAGCATCACACAACGAGAGCCTCCCATGGATGCGGAGTGGCCCAAGAACGAAGCGGGAAGAAGACGTCGCGGATGAGAGTACGAAGCAGAGGATCGGAGGAGGAACCAAAGGAAGAATAAGATGGAGGAAGAAACTGAAGGAAGAAGGAAGGAAGAAGGAAGAAGACCCGAAGAAGATGGTAAGAATAAGGCTTTAAATGAAGGAATTGTCAAAAACTGTCTCTTGTCATTTTTAACATTTTTGACACTTTTTTTGAAATGGTAGGGGTAAAGTACCATTTCACACGGGGGGGTCGGGATCTGGGGGTCACCTTGTTAAAGCCCCCTGCCCGCAGACCCCCACAACCACCCGGCAACCACCCCCACAACCCGCCCTTTGTGCTCATCAACATGGAGACAAGGTGCTTTGGGGGGACCCCAAAGCACCCTCCCAATGTTGAGGGCATGTGGCCTGGTATGGTTCAGGAGGGGGGGCTTTCTCGTCCCCCCTCTCTTCTTGCGGCCTGCCAGGTTAAGGGTCAGATAAGGGTCTGGTATGGATTTTTAGGGGGACCCCCACGCCATTTTTTTTTTAAATTTGGCATGGGGTTCCCCTTAAAATCCATACCAGACCTAAAGGGCCTGGTATGGATTTTGAGGGGGACCCTCACTCCATTTTTTTTTGGGAGGGGCATTTTTTTCTCTTAAAGCTGTTTTTTTTTTTTTTTTTATAACATAAAAGTTTATTTAAGCTTTAAACTTGTATACATACATATCTGTATAGATTAAAATTGAAAATAAAATGAAAAGTACAATGAAATGAAAAATCCAATGGAGTACAATTAGGTTATAGCAGATGGTATTAGAAATTAACAAACATGTAATGAAACCAAGTTAACCATTATGACACATGATGGTGGCTAAGGCAGGATACTCCAAATGGTCGTAATATTATTAGACATGTCCTGCCAATATTGTAGGGATTGTTAAATTAATAATTAATATATGATCTACCATTCTTACTAATAAATACTTCATTAATTATTGATGGTGGATATAAAAAAGGGTGGAAGGAGAAAAAGTAAGGAAAGCGTTAGAAAAGAGTAAGGTATGTAAGAAAAAATAATAGGAGAGATTACCTTAGGTTACATTGCTAGGGAGGACCTGTTAGTTGATCCATAATATGGAGGTTGTATCTTCGGTATTTAACACATTATATTGTTCTAAATCCCTAGGGATTTATCAGAGAACTTGCATATCAGCATATCAAATGAAAGGTATTCAAACCCTTTATCTAGCGCATTAACTGTTTATAGGCCTGTGAGTGCTTGAATACAAACCAGGGAGACCAAGTTTTATGATATCTCTCGATAATCTCAGATGATTGTGCTGCTGTATCTTCCATCTCATGCAACTTTATGTAGCCAGTCTTTTAGTGTAGGAGTGTGCGTGGATTTCCAGTAAAGTGGAATAAGTGAATTGGCTGCATTTATTAGATGTTTAGAAAGAGAGGCTTTATATTTCTTATATGAGAAATTTGTTACATGCATCAAGCAGCAAGCCGCATCTAATTTTAGTTTGGTCTCCGTGATCTGTTGAATAACTTTTCTTACACCAAGCCAGAATGCTTGTATCATATCACATTGCCACCATATGTGTAGCAGTGTACCTCTAGCTTTATTGCATCTCCAGCATAAATCGGGTGTCTGAGGGTACCACTTATGTAGTTTATCTGGGGTGGCGTACCAGTGGGTCAAAATCTTGTAAGCCGTTTCCTGCATCCGTGTACTGATCGATCCTTTATGAGACAGAATACAGGCTGCTTCCCAATGTTTATCAGTGAACTGTATGTCCAGTTCCCTTGACCATCTCTCTCTGAACCTATCCATGTCATTATTCTTCAAATTCTGTAACCAAGCATAAGAAATAGAAGTAGATTTTTCCACTAGTTCTCCCTTCATGCATATTTGTTCGAATTCAGTAAGATCTCTCGAAAAGTTATTCCTGTGTAGAGCGGAGTTAACAAAACTGCGTACCTGAAAGTATGTCCACACGGGTATGTGTGGCACTTTGTTATCTCTCCTAAATTGGGAGAGATCTTTTATTGTCTGGTTGGAGAAGCAGTGCCATGCAAGAAGAGGCATTTTGGTGTCTGTTGTTGTCAGTAGGTGATTACCTATGCCCGGTGGGAAGTCTGGGTTATCTTTTAGCGGGGTGAGAGGGCTTAGCGGTGAAGAAAATTTAGTCTGCTTTGCTAGGTTGTGAAAAATGTCCAAGGAAGTACCTATGAGTGGGTGTGTCTTCACAGAATGGGGGTATTTCAGTTTGGAAACCCAAGGCGAGAATTGAAGTGGGATTGAGCACGTCATTTTCTATGGTGACCCAATCTTTACTTTTTGAGTGGCAGTGCCAGTCAATGATACAAGCAAGATGTGTGGCGTAATAATAATTTTTAAAATCAGGTATCCCTAATCCCCCAAATTTTTGGGTCTAGTGAGAAGAGAGGCTTTAATACGGGGCGGTTTGTGAGCCCAGATTAATTTCATTTGTAGCGCGTGTAATTTTTTGAAAAAATTGTGGGGTATTTTTATGGGGAGAGTGCGTAGTAGGTATAGAATCTTTGGCAAAACAGTCATCTTACATATGGCTGTCCTGCCAAAGCATGAGAAGTATGAGGTGTGCCAGTTTTGTAAGTCTTTTTCAATAATTTTAAGAAGAGGTGGAAAATTACGCTCAAAAATCGAGGAGAGTTTAGGTGTTAGCCAGGTGCCCAGATATTTTATTGCTGAATTCTCCCATGTGAAGGGGCTATTATTCTGAGCTCTAGTCAATTTGTCAGCCGGCAACGTGATGTTCATAGCTTCGGATTTTGAAAAATTAATTTTGAGGTTGGAGATGTAGCCATATAGGGAAAACTCTTTCATTAATGAGGGGATAGATATGTGCGGGTCTGTCAAAAAAAATAAAAGATCATCTGCGTAAGCTGCGACCTTGAATTCTCGATCTGTCAGTTTGAAACCACTAATAGAGCTATTTGAAAGGATATCTGATAAACGGTCCAATGATATGATGAAGAGCAGAGGAGATAATGGACACCCCTGTCTAGTCCCATTTTTTATACTGACACTTTCTGATAATGTACCATTTATTTTAATTTTGGCTGAGTGATTTTGATACAATGCTGAAATCCACTTCAACATATGTGGTCCCAGTCCTATGTGCTCACAGGTCTTCATCATGTAGTCCCAAGCTACTCGATTGAAGGCCTTCTCCGCGTCGGTGGACAAAAGAAAGCCCTCGATCTTTCGCTGATGTGCTGCATATATCAGGTCTAAGGATTTTGTGACATTATCTTTGGCTTCCCTATTGGGGACAAAGCCCACCTGATCCGGTCCAATTACTGTATGTCATGTAGTAGGGGTTTCATCCTATTAGCAATGATCTTAGCCAGAAGTTTGGCATCTAGATTTAGGAGTGAGATCGGTCGATAACTGGCGCAAAGTGTTGGGTCCTTGCCTGGTTTGGGTAGTACTGTTATATGTGCCGCCAGGAAATCATGTGGAATGGTTCTCTGTTTAGATAGTGAATTCAATGCGTTTGTTAAAGGGGAGGTCAGAATATCCGTAAATGTTTTATAATAAATGGCGCTAAAGCCGTCTGGGCCTGGGCTCTTTCCCGTTTTCAAGTCTTTGATAGCATTTTGAATTTCTGAAGCTTCTATTTGCTTTTCTAACTGTGCAATGTCGTCTGTAGCTAAGGGTGGGAGTTTAGATTCTTTTAGATAGTTTTTAATTGCCATATTCCTATCTCTCAATATGTTGATTGGCTTATGTTGGGGTGGGAGGTCGTATAGTGCAGTATAAAATGCGTGAAAGTGGTGTGCAATTTTATCCGTTGCTCTATCAATTTTACCTGATTTATTTTGAATGCCTAAAATTGAGTGTTGGGATATTTGGCCTCTCAATGCCCGTGCTAAAATTTTCCCAGTTTTGTCCCCATGTTCGTAGTAGATCTTCTTTTTAAAAAAGAGAAATCTCCTAGATTTAGTTTCCAAAATGTCTTTAAGGGATTTTCTTGTTTCCAATAATAACGCCGCTGATTGGGTTGTGAGTGATTGCTTATGGAGAGTCTCTAAATCACGTATTTTATTGGTTAATCTAACTATTTCTTTCTCTGTTTCCTTTTTCTTGTGTGTACCCATTTGGATCAATTCCCCTCTGATATAGCATTTGTGTGCCTGCCAGACCATTAAGGGATCTGCTTCTGGGGTGATATTATGTGTGAAGTACTCTTTTAATGATGATGTTAGTTTTGGTAGTAGGGATGGGTCTGTTAAAAGTGATGAGTTTAATCTCCATGTGTTGGGTTTCGCAGTGGGTTCTGATATGTTCAGTGTAATGGCTATTGGGGCATGGTCCGAGATGGTCTGTAGACCTATGTTCGCTTCGATTAGCGTGTCTAGGTCCCTTTGTGTGACAAATAAGAAGTCTATTCTCGCATGACGATTATGTGGGATCGAGTAAAAAGTATAATCTCGATCCTCTGGGTGTAAAAATCGCCATGTATCAATCAATGACAATGAATGTATCAGATTTTTGATCATTTTGAGGATTTTATACGTAAGGTATGTTTTCCCTGAAGATGTGTCTTCAGAGGGGTTAAGGGGGATATTAAAGTCCCCTCTCAAAATCAAGCGACCCTTATGGAAACTTGTCAATTCTGAGATCATTTTCTGGCAAAATGAAATTTGTCCTGTATTTGGGAAGTATACGTTAGCCAAAGTTATGATAGTCCCATGACATGACCCTTTCAGGAAGATAAATCTGCCTTCTGGGTCTACTAGTTTATCTGTTAATTCGAATTTTGCGTCTTTACTGACCAAAATTGAAACCCCTTTAGATTTGGAGGTAATATTTGTAGCATGATGTGCCTCTGTGAAGTAGTGGTCAGTTAGTCTTGGTATATGATTCGTCTTGAAGTGTGTTTCCTGAAGGAAAACAAAATTGGGCCTACCTTTTTTTAATTCTCTGAGGAGAGTGGATCTTTTCTCAGGGATATTCAGGCCCATAACGTTGTGTGAGATGATAGTAGGGTTGCGTCCCAGACCTGAGTAAGCCATGGTAGGTATTCAGAGGGAGATGTTCAGACACTCCCGTATGCACTACTTGAGAGATGAGTGGAGAATAAAAATAAAATAAAAAAAAAATTTTTAAAAATGTACAAATAAGTGAAAAAATATATAGGTAACAGATAAATAAATGTTATCTGATGATTCTATCACTTTATACAGATATATGTATGTAGAGGAGAGATCAAAGTTATAGATAAGAAGTAGGTTAAAGAAGTAGGGTAAAGAAGTAAGAATGGAGGGGATATAGGTACTTCTTCCACGAACGAATAACGCGTCCTGGAAGATCAAATTTAGTGTGTACGGATGAGCACAACAGTTGCCCACCGTAAACACTACTGTGGGGTTGGGAAAGACACTCAGTGAGGGGGACCCCTTGAGAATAAATACCAGTATGTGTCTAAATACTCTTTGGAATTAAGGTTTTATTCAACAGTGGGTAAACCAAGCCTGGCCAGACTACGGCCTAAAACTCTAATTTAGTGTGCTAAAAGGTCTACTCTGCACTAACAAAACTAATTGAGCAATATATAATGATAATTAATCGTCTACAAGCACCTTATTGCTACCCTGTCAATCAGATAAGTTCAGCTACTTAAGGGAATATTAATAGTTATAAAATAATTGTTATAGCTATAGCTGAGTTCTTGGTTGCTCTTGGGAAGCTGTAGGGTGAACATGAAGCCTTCCCTTCTTCTCAGATATAACCAAAGCCTGAGATGTAGTCTATAAGAAGCGTTATATGAATTGTGCTTCGTTACCCTGACAGTCTCATGTCCAGAGGGAGAGACGCAACAACCAAGAGATCTTAAATGAAAAATGAGACCAAAATGGTCATAAAATAAACAAAAATACTGCTGATTTTTCGGGATATCTAGTTACAGCTGGTGTATATAGATCAGTTAACAAATAGTCTACTCCTGAAGACCATAATGGTGTCCTGAAGTATGCCAAATAAACTGTATTTGGGCAGTTTTACCCAAGATCCTTAAAGATCTATAAAATGCGAGTATGTCTCAACTCAATTTAGAGCTTGTAGTGTTAGAACATAAAGCATAGAAAACGTAAAACCGTAAAAAAAGAACCAAACCGCTTGTAGGGAAGTTATTCGATAAAGACATTAGCAGGACGTAGTTTCATCAAGCATTTCTAGGCAGGGATGAAGCTGTTGCTATTACTCCCGGTCCTCCATCATGTTTCTAGCGGAGTGTGAGCGACTGCGTGGCGTTGACGAAATTGCTTCTGTTTTTTAGGGTGGTGCTTCTCAGGTGTATTCAGAGGGGAGCGTAATGGACTCCGTTCCTGGGGTGGTATGATGAATTCCTGGTACCAGTCCGGAAGTTCAATCAATCCGAGTTTAAGTGCGTCACAGAAATCTGGAAGGTCTTCTGGTGTGCGGAGCGTGTGCTGTCTGCCATCAAAAGTGACCAACAGGGCAAAAGGGAATCGCCATGTGTATCTTATCTCTTTCTCCCTTAGTTTGTCTAATAAAGGTCGCAGGGCCCTGCGATTTTTCAAGGTGATCTGGGATAAATCTTTAAATAGTTTAATGCATTCGCCGTTGAAAATTATTTGGTCGTTTCTGCGGGCTTTAAACATTATTTCCTCTTTGAGTGCAAAATTTTGCAGGCAACAGATTATATCTCTAAGGGGTAAGGTGTCTGGACCCTTGGCCCTCAGAGCTCTATGCGCCCAAATAAATTCAATTTCTGTGTCTTCTGGTTTTTCTAAGAGGCTGTTGAAGACTCTTTGCAGGACTGAGGGGATTTGATCGGCCAGGACAGATTCTGGGATACCGCGGACTCTTATATTATTGCGTCTTCCCCTGTTGTCAAGATTTTCTAAATGCCTGTTCATGTCTATGAAATGGCGCGCATGGGAGGAGGTAACTTTATCAAGTCTATTGATTCTAGTGTCCCTCTGCTTCCCTGCTGTTTCCGCTGTGGCCATCTTTTCTTGTAATACCAGGAGACTGGTTTTGAGATCTGTGATGGCAGCAGAAAATGAGGCCTTAATGTCAGCTGCAAAGCCTGATATGTCCTCATATGTAAGGGGGTGATCGGCTCGGGAGCTTCTTGTACCGTTATCCTCTGCTGCTGACTGAGAATCTTCACTGAATTCGTCGTCTGCATGGGCCGGCGCCATCTTGCCTCCCTCCGTGTCTCTCAATGCCGCGGCCTGGTTCCTGAAAATGTCGGAGATATCTCTCCCAGCACTTGTGACCATAGATCGCCGTGATCGGGTGTGATGAGGGTGCTTGTTTTGTCTGCTCATCCTCCGTGCTGCGTGCAGAAAAGACGTGCTCGGGCCGCGTGTCTAACGGAGCACTGGAATTAGGCTGCCATCCTCACCGCGCACCAAGCCACGCCCCCCTCTTAATGCTGTTTTTATCAATGAACTTTTATGTGTATTGCCAGACCGACATTTCATTATAGCCATGAAGTGTTAAAAAAAAGTTTAGAGGTGCGCCCATTTAACCTATGCAAATGCATTTATGTTGCTTGACATTTACTAAGATTTTGCCGGCGCAGTGAACCAAAGCATTTGAACAAGCGCAAATGCCGTTTGCGCATGCGTGGTGCATAAATTGACCTCACGCAGTTCTAAATGTACTTGCCAGTGCAGCAGTTACTTTCTCATTCTATTTTGGGCATATTTTACTTGGGCAGTTATTACTATACTTCATCACATCACCCCTCATCACCCCCATAATATTGGCACATCCAGCTTGTTTAAATTTTAGGTTAAAGATGCCGTGCGCCATGTCTATAGTGGCGCACCGATTGCCTCCTCCCGTGCGCCGGGAAGAGAATAGTAAATGGGGAATTGCGCTACCGGCGCAAATGTTTTGTAAATACGAAAAAATCCTTTGCGCATCGGTGTGCGCTGCAACTCATGGCGCAAATGTTTCGTAAATCAGCCCCATGGTGTCATGTGTAATTGCCGAATTGGTAAATGTATTTGTTCAAATGCCCACACAGCCAAGCTTTGGTCTTGAACTTCTTAAGCTCTTCCCTAACCAGAACAAGTTTTCCCATTTACCATCTTTTTCTGTTCTAATGACAACTCAAGATTCTCTGTCATGTTCATTCCTAGTGACAATGATCATCAGGACAAACAGAGTGAGTGAAACTAAACAACATTTGCTTACACAATTATAAAGCTATAAAAATGTATCAAAAGATCTTATTATTTCTACCCATTTAATAACATTCATATGCATAGTAGGCATGTAATATGCCCACTCCAGCTTGCATTATTCTTCTTTATGGAATCTTCATTCCTGGTTAAAGTGATATTTTTTATTCTTAACACCATGAGACATATGCCATGAATTTCTATTAACTCAGCTGAGGCACAGCTGGTCTGGTGCCATGTTGGATTGCTCTGAACGCCAGCTGGGTTCAGGAGTACATAAAAACCCTAAGCCGGAGGCTGATTAAAGTTCAACTTACTGCCAAGAAGACATATTACACGTTAGTGGGACAGAAACACAGTTGTTACACACATTGTGCATACTCTTAGAAACAGTATTTATTTTAAGGGATGACATTGAAATATTGTTGATTTTATAATGATCATTGTGTGTGTATATATATATTGTCTCGCATACACACGGTCACACAAAGTTGTCGGAAAATCCAATCGTTCTGAACGCGGTGACGTAAAACACGTACATCGGGACTATAAACAGGGCAGTAGCCAATAGCTTTCGTTCCTTAATTTATTCTGAGCATGCGTGGCACTTTGTGCATCGGATTTGTGTACACACGATCGGAATTTCCGACAACGGATTTTGTTGTCGGAAAATTTTATAGCAAGCTCTCAAACTTTGTGTGTCGGAAATTCCTATGGAAAATGTGTGATGGAGCCTACATACAGTCAGAATTATATATATATATATATATATATATATATATATATATATACAGTCAGAATTTATATATATATATATATATATATATATATATATATATATATATATAAATCCTGACTGTATGTAGGCTCCATCACACATTTTCCATAGGAATTTCCGACACACAAAGTTTGAGAGCTTGCTATAAAATTTTCCGACAACAAAATCCGTTGTCGGAAATTCCGATCGTGTGTACACAAATCCGATGCACAAAGTGCCACGCATGCTCAGAATAAATTAAGGAACGAAAGCTATTGGCTACTGCCCTGTTTATAGTCCCGATGTACGTGTTTTACGTCACCGCGTTCAGAACGATCGGATTTTCCGACAACTTTGTGTGACCGTGTGTATGCGAGACAAGTTTGAGCCAACATCCGTCAGAAAAAATCCATGGATTTTGTTGTCGGAATATCCGATCAATGTCCGACCGTATGTACAGGGCATTAGTTGTGCACTCCACAAATGTGGCCTTTATGGAAGAGTGGCAAGAAAAAAGCAATTGTTGAAAGAAAGCCAGAAGAAGTCCCATTTGCAGTTTGCTAGAAGCCATGGGGACACAGCAAGCATATGGAAGAAGGTGCTCTGGTCAGATGAGACCCAAAAATTTTAACTTTCTGACCTAAAAGCAAAAAGCTATGTGTGGCGGAAAACTAACACTGCACATCACCCTGAACACACCATCCCCACCATGCAACATGGTGGTGACAGCATCCTGTTGTGGGGATGCTTTTCTTTAGCAGGGATAGGGAAGCTGGTCAGAGTTGATGGGAAGATACAGGGCAATCTTGGTTTGTTGGAAAACCTGTTATGCTGTGTACACACGATCGGATTTTCTGACAACAAATGTTCGATGGGAGCTTGTTGTCGGAAATTCCAACCGTGTGTAGGCTCCATCGGACATTTTTTGTCGGAATTTCCAACAACAAAAAATTGAGAGCTGGTTCTCAAATTTTCCGACAACAAAATCCGTTGTCAGAAATTCCGAGCGTGTGTATACAATTCCGACGCACAAAATTCCATGCATGCTCTGAATCAAGTATGAGAGGGAAGCGTTCAATCTGGTAAACTAGCGTTCATAATGGAGATAGCACATTTGTCACGCTGCACATTTTTAAATCTTTTAATGCAGTGCATTCTCTTCTTCTTTATAACGCTAGAATAATTAAGTTGTTTTGCTGCTGATATTCACACAGAGGGGGTCATTTACTAAGATGAATGCACTGCGCTGGTTCTGACCTTAATTGGTGCGCTGGATAGATCTTTAATCCAGCGTGTGAACCAGCGCACACACAGGAGTACCTGCACTCGAGAATGTTTCCAGCGCGATAGGCGCTGGTTCTCGGCGAGGTACATCTCGCGCTCGCTGCAATAGGAAAAAGACATCTTCCTATTAAGGCAGTGCAAGAAAAACCAGCATGGGTTCCCCCTTCGGTGTGTGGTTTTTCTCCCAAAAAACGCATCCGCAGTCCGTACTGCGACCAGTACCTTTCCTCGATGGAGGGGAGAATTTTTCCCTGGTGTCGCTGCTCACGGGCTAGCGCTTCCTTCCAGAGTTTGCAGAGTTTCCAGCACTGCCCTCTCCCTCTGGAGTCCTGGGTGTACTTCCCTGAAAGCTTTCCCAGGCTCCTGTATCTCTCTCTCTCTCCCATTCAGCTGAGCCTGCTGTGTGGGCTGCAGTTTCCGTGTTACAGTGGGGCTGCCAGTCCTCGGGACTACATGTCCCACAATCCTCTTCTCCTTTTTCTATTCTATTTTTCCCTAGCTGATATAAAGGCGGGGGAAGAAACATAGTGGGAGGCTGTGCTGGCCAGTGCCGCTCACTAGTATAGCAGTGCACGTGCGGAGGAGAGGGAGAGGGAGGGGAAGGGGCGAAAGGAGAGTCCGCAGCTGCAGTGACGGCACTAGGGTTGGTGTCACCAGGTGCGGTATAACATGGTGTCACCCTCCTTCCACCAACTTTAGTCCCCCCTTCGTCAGTGCAGACCCCCCACTAAGTATAAACCCCTCTCTCAGTACAGACCCCCCTTCATCAGTATGGACCCCCCAGGACAAACCACCCCCCTCCATTAGTAGACCTCCACCAGGACAACCCCCCCTCCATTAGTACAGATCCCCCCAGGACAAATCCCCCCTTCATTAGTACAGACCGCCCAGGACAACCCCCCTCCATTAGTACAGACCCCCAGGACAAACCCCCCCTCTATTAGTACAGACCCCCAGGACAAACCCCCTCCATTAGTACAGACCCCCCAGCAGAACCCTCCTCCACTAGTACAGACCCCCACAGGACAAATCCCCCCTTCATTAGTACAGACCCCCCAGGACAAACCCTCCTCCATTAGTACAGACCCCCCCAGGACAAACCCCCACCATTACTACAGACCCCCCAGGAAAACCCCCCCTCCACTAGTACAGACCCCCACAGGACAAATCCCCCCTTCATTAGTACAGACCCCCCAGGACAAACCCCCCCTCCTCTAGTACAGACCGCCCACCAGGACAAACCCCCCTCCAATAGTACAGACCCCCAAGAGGACAAACCCCCCTCCATTAGTACAAACCCCTCCCCCAGGACATCCCCCCTCCATTAGTACAGACCCTCCCGGACAAACACCCCCCTCCATTAGTACAGACTCCACCAGAACAACCCCCCTCCATTAGTACAGACCCCCCCAGGACAACCCCCCTCCATTAGTACAGACCCCCAGGACAAACACCCCCCTCCATTAGTACAGACCCCCAGGACAAACACCCCCCTCCATTAGTACAGACCCCCAGGACAAATCCCTCCATTAGTACAGACCCCCCAGGACAAATCCCCCCCTTCATTAGTACAGACCCCCCAGGTCAACCCCCCTTCATTAGTACAGACCCCCAAGACAACTCCCCCTCCATTAGTACAGACCCCCAGGACAACCCCCCATTAGTACAGACCCCCAGGACAACCCCCCCATTAGTACAGACCCCCAGGACAACCCCCCATTAGTACAGACCCCTAGGACAACCCCCCATTAGTACAGACCCCCCAGGACAACCCCCCAGAACAACCCCCCATTAGTACAGACCCCCAGGACAACCCCCCCATTAGTACAGACCCCCCAGGACAACCCCCCCATTAGTACAGACCCCCCAGGACAACCCCCCATTAGTACAGACCCCCAGGACAACCCCCCCATTAGTACAGACCCCCCAGGACAACCCCCCAGGACAACCCCCCATTAGTACAGACCCCCAGGACAACCCCCCCATTAGTACAGACCCCCCAGGACAACCCCCCATTAGTACAGACCCCCCTGGACAACCCCCCCATTAGTACAGACCCCCAGGACAACCCCCCATTAGTACAGACCCCCCAGGACAACCCCCCCATTAGTACAGACCCCCCAGGACAGCCCCCCATTAGTACAGACCCCCCAGGACAACCCCCCATTAGTACAGACCCCCCAGGACAGCCCCCCCATTAGTACAGACCCCCAGGAAACCCCCCATTAGTACAGACCCCCCAGGACAACCCCCCATTAGTACAGACCCCCAGGACAGCCCCCCCATTAGTACAGACCCCCAGGACAACCCCCCATTAGTACAGACCCCCCAGGACAACCCCCCAGGACAACCCCCCATTAGTACAGACCCCCCAGGACAACCCCCCCATTAGTACAGACCCCCCCAGGACAACCCCCCCATTAGTACAGACCCCCCAGGACAGCCCCCCCATTAGTACAGACCCCCAGGAAACCCCCCATTAGTACAGACCCCCAGGACAACCCCCCATTAGTACAGACCCCCCAGGACAACCCCCCATTAGTACAGACCCCCAGGACAACCCCCCATTAGTACAGACCGCCCCAGGGACAAACCTCCCTCTATCAGTAGAGACACATAACACCCATGCGGCAGCTAGAGAGGACAGTGTGAAGCCGCGCCGCCCGGGTGAAGAACAGATTGAGACAGCCAGGCAGCAGCTTAGGCGGGAGTGAGAGACAGAGGAGAGAACCTGTGTCATTCTGCAGGCACAGGCCACCCCCCCTCCTCCCCCCAGCGAAGTCACTGCGCGGCTGGTCTCTCTCAACACAGAGACCAGCCGCTCTGATCTCCGGCGGCTGCTCTCCTCTGACAGGAGGAGGAGGGAGGGGGGACGGGCTCTAGCAGTGAAAAGCACAGCGGCCGCTCCGCGGCGGTGACCTGCGGACAGAGCTATCCAGAAGTGTCCAGAAGCACGGAGGGGAGAATGAGGAGGGAGGGGAGCACTCTGGCGCTTCAGCGCCCCCACCTCTCTGGCGCCTGGGTGCACTGCACCCCGTGCACCCGCCTGGGACCGGCCCTGTTCCTGGTCACTATCCATGGCAGCATATACACAATCCATGCATGTGCTACCATGAAGGCACCAGGAAAGTAACTTAAAAAAAAAAAAAAAAAAATGAAAAAGGGATTTGTCCAAGACATGCCAATCAGCCTAGTTAAGCTGCAGCTGGGAAATCCGATGCATGAAAAGAACACACATAAAACAAAGAATTTGAAACAATTTTATTGGTCCAAAAAAAAAAAAAAAAACTGGACTTGGAAAAGAAGCAAGGAAAGCAAAATACACACATGTATGTTAATTTGAGACACTAACAGAATAGGTTTGACCCTTTTGCAGTGTAAATTAACAGGAGTTAAAAGGAGTGCACCCACAAATGGACATCTATTAAGTATTAAAACAACATTAGGCACAACATCTTGAGAAAGAATTTTTAAAATAAGGCAGCGCAGACAGTTAAATCAAAGTGAACAACGTAAAAACAAAAATTGCCAACATAAAAAAGATTTCATGGTAAAATAACCACCACCCAAAAAAAAAAGCAAACCAAAGTAACAAATAAATTGCATAAAAACACATCTGTTTTGCAACAACATAACAAACAAAATACAAATAGAAAATACAGTGTTAGAAACTCGATAAGGACACCCAAATGTACACTCTTGCCGGTCCCCCACACACACAATCTTGGCTCTTTTCAGGGCAAAGTAAAGAGTGCTATCTGCAAGCTTTATATAACATAGGTTTGTCTGCTAATGAGGCAATTGCAAACACATGGACAGACCATTAAACACACAAAATGCAAGTTCACTCAATGTAGAGAGAACTTCAAAGTGGGTACACCTGTTAAGGATGTCCTTAAATTACTAACTCAAAAAACACACTCTGAGCATGCCCAGAAACATCCAAGTGCTGTTCACACACAAAAAGTACCACCAAAAAAAAACAAAGTCCCTGAGCATGCTCCGAACAACCCAAATGTAGCTAGCACAAAATAAGCCACCCCACTGTCCAAAATTAAGCACATCATCCAGCATGCACCAAAATTACAGATGGGACAAAACACCACCCAGTCCAGGGGGGCAACTATAGAGCCTAACGTGCAAAAGTTATACAACGAATACCATTGCAGTCTAAGGGAACTGACTTGGCAATTTTACTAGTCCCCACTTGGCTGGCTTATCTTCTAGTTATTGGCCTTAAAATGAGTATGGGGCCCAGGTCCCACCCTAAGGGACATATATCAATGTCACCAATTGGACAACCCCAAAACGAAACAAGGAGAAATGCCTTTAAATATGCCAAATTGCTTAAGGGCCAGTTCATACCAATGCAGTCCAGTGCATATTTTATGCATCAAAAATGCATGGAAATTCGTTTATATGGTGTGCAATGGCATAGTTCACACCAGTGCTTGCCGTTCCAATGCGTTCCAGTTCCAGAAAAAAAGTAGAACATGCTGCATTTTTTCTGCACTGGACTGTATTGAAAAGCTGTAAAACGCATCAAAAATGCAATGGAACGCACTTGTCCTTATTGAAGGTTAAGAAAAAAGAGGGGTGAAAAAAGCACTGGACTGCATCAAAAACGCACCAAAAATGCACTGGAAGGCATCAAAAATGTGCATGCAGAAAAGCACCTGCAACTCGTCCAGACTGCGTTTCTATGGTGTGAACCGGCCCTAAGGGCCCTAAGGGCAAGATCACACCATAGAAACGCAGTCCAGGCGCATTCCAGGTGCTTTTCTGCATGCACATTTTTTATGCGTTCCAGTGCATTTTTGCTGCATTTTTGATGCAGTCCAGTGCTTCCCCCCTCTTTTTTCTTAACCTTAAGGCCTAATTCACACCTATGCATTTTTAGTGCTTTTTGCATCTTGCAGATCTGCACTACAGTCCATTTAACATGGTTTCCTATGGAACACGTTCTGTAGTGCAAATCTGCAAAATGCAAAAAGCACTAAAAATGCATAAATGTGAATCAGGCCTAAATAAGGACAAGTGTATTGCAGTGCATTTTTGGTGCATTTAGGTGCGTTCCAGTGCGGTTTTGATGCATTTTACAGCATTCCAGTACAGTCCAGTGCATAAAAAATGCAGCATGTTCGACTTTTTTGGGGGGGAATGGAAACGCACTGGAACTGCAAGCACTGGTTTGAACTATGCCATTGAAAACCATATAAACTACTTTCCGTGCGTTTTTGATGCAGAAAAAAATGCACTGGACTGCATGTGGTGTGAACTGGCCCTTAAGGAATAAAAGTTATTTAAAACTACTCGCGGCTATAATGAAATGTTGGTCCGGCAATTAGGGATGAGCCAAACACCCCCCTGTTCGGTTCGCACCAGAACTTGCGAACAGGAAAAAAATGTGTTCGAACACACGAACACCGTTAAAGTCTATGGGACAAGAACATGAATAATCAAGAGTGCTAATTTTAAAGGCTTATATGTAGGGATGAGCTTCGAGTTCGAGTCGAACTCATGTTCGACTCGACATTGGCTGTTCGCATGTTCGCCCAACAATTTGGGGTGTTCGCAGCAAATTCAAATGCAGAGGAACACCCTTTAAAAGTCTATGGGAGAAATCAAAAGTGCTAATTTTAAAGGCTTATATCCATGGTATTGTCATAAAAAGTGTTTGGGGACATGTATCAATGCAAAAAAAAGTTTTAAAAACTGCCCTTTTTTCGGGAGCAGTGATTTTAATAATGCTTAAAGTGAAACAATAAAAGTGTAATATCCCTTTAAATTTCGTACCTGGGGGGTGTCTATAGTATGCCTGTAAAGGGGCACATGTTTCCCGTGTTTAGAACACTCTGACAGCAAAATGACATTTCAAAGGAAAAAAAGTCATTTAAAACTACTCGCGGCTATTAATGAATTGCCGGTCCAACAATACACAAAAAAGTTCATTGATAAAAACGGCATGGGAATTCCGTACAAGGGGACCCCCAGATCCCGGCCCTCCCCCCTGTATGAAATGGTAAGGGGGTACAAAAGTACTCCTACCATTTCACTACAAAACTGTCAAAAATGTTAAAAATGACAAGAGACAGTTTTTGACAATTCCTTTATTTCTTCTATTTTCTATCTTCTTTCTTCTATCTTCCTTCGGTTTCTTCCTCTGGTGTTCTAGTCCAGCATCTCCTCCGTGGCATCTTCTTCCCTTCTTCTCCTCGGGCCACTCCACATCCATGGCATGGAGGGAGGCTCCTGCTCTTCTCTTCATCTTCTTCTTTTCTTCATCTTCTTCTCTTCTTCATCTTCTTCTCTTCTTCATCTTCTTCTCCGGGCCGCTCCGCACCCATGGTGGCATGGAAGGAGGCTCCCGCTGTGTGATGCTTCTCATCTTCTGACGATTCTTAAATAACGGGGGGAGGCATAGCCACCCGGTGACCCCGCCCCCTCTGACGCATGGGGACATGACGGGACTTCCCTGTGGCATTCCTCGTGACGACACAGGAAAGTCCTGTCAAGTCACCGTGCGTCAGAGGGGGGGGTCACCAGGTATTTAAGAGCCGTCAGAAGAGGAGAAGCGTCACACAGCGGGAGCCTCCCTCCATGCCAGGGTTGTGGGGATGAGGCCCTTGTCCTCATCAACATGGGGACAAGGCGCTTTGGGGGGCTACCCCCAAAGCACCCTCCCAATGTTGAGGGCATGTGGCCTGGTACGGTTCAGGAGGAGGGGCCGCTCTCTCGTCCCCCCCTCTTTTCCTGCGGCCTGCCAGGTTGCGTGCTCTGATAAGAGCCACACGAAGTGAAGCAGCATTAAAAAAAAAAAAGTCTAGAGGTGCGCCCGTTCAACCTATGCAAATGTTTTTACGTTGCATGACATTTACTAATATTTTGCCGGCGCACTGAACTAAAGTATTTGAACAAGTGCAAATACCGTTTGAGCATGCGCAGTGTATAAATTCACCTCCCACAGTTTAAATGTATTTGCCGGCACTGCCGGCTTGTTCCGAGAAAGTCACTTTCTCGTTCTATATTGGCCATATTTGTGACTTGGGCAGTTAGTACAACACTTCCCCACATCTACCCACATCACTCCCCATATTATTGGCACTTCCAGCTTGTTTAAATTTTAAGTTAAACATGCCGTGCACCAGGTCTATAGTGGTGTACAGATCACCTCTTCCCATGCGCCGGGAAGAGAATAGTAAATGGGGGGTCGCGCTGTGTTACCAGCGCAAATGCTTTGTAAATACGAAAATGTAATTTGCGCGTCGGCGTGCACTGCAAGTCATGGTGCAAATGCTTCGTAAATCAGCCCCAGAGTTCTCACAAACTGATTTCTTTATTATTTCTTGTGATCTCATGAATAATATTTTTAATTTTTTTCATCAGATCTCCATCATAATGTTTTAAGTTTATTTTTATAGTAATCTTTTTTTTTAATTTTTGATGAAGATCTCCTTTTTTTTATAGTGATCTACTTTTTTTTTATCAAGATCTCCTTTTTTTTTTTTTCTAAACCATAATATTTTTTGTTGTTTTGTGTGTCAAGTTACCACAACACCATTATTATCTTGTATTTTTTAACCTCAAGGAGTTTGTTTGGTGTTGGTGTCCCTTGTTAATTTGACATTGTCTTTTTAAAATGTACCTGCCTACTCACAAACAAACTGTCCTTTTTGAAGTAAAACACATAGCCAAGTATTTGTGAACAAAAAATAGCCATTTATTATGGGTCATAACAAAAAAAAAGGAAGGCAACGCTGGATAAACTGGTGAAATTGGCAAAGCCTTTGTACCCCAGGGCACACATCAACTATTTTACAGCCAAAATTAGTAGCATGAGGAGTCTTATAATAGTGAGCACAATCCGGTCCAGGACTCCAAGGGATCAGGAACAGCAGCAGATGACATATATGTCCCCAGGCCACAGCCTTACAACAGCCTACGTCTTTATTCAGACCAGACTGAACCCAGGTCATCACTCTCTTGTCTTCCTTACATGCTTGCTTCCAGGCTGTGGCTCTGGTGTTGGAGTCGTAGCAAGAGGTGGAGGAGGAGGAGGAGGATGATGGTTGAACTCACAAACCTGGCTTTGGCTTGTGAGTTCGCCCCTCAACCCCTTATTTAGGCCTTTTAAAATTACTTCCTCATAGAAGAGGCATTGGCCCTCCTCAATTTCCTGCATTTTGCTGCCTGCCATGCAGGCATAGTCCTCTTGAATATTGGGGGGTTCTGAGGGCCACAGTAGCCTTCCAAAATAGCCCAAGTGCAGCCTCCTCCAGGTTACTCCTCTTCCTGGGCCTTTTTTCTTGGAAGGCGGAGGGGAGGGACCTGGGATTTAGGCAGGCTACTGGGCCCAGCCACCTTCTGGCTGCCACTTACCCCCACCACCTCCTGGCTGCCACTTTCCATGGCCTCCTCCTTGCTGAGACTTTCCTGTGTATGAAAAGGGGACATAGTTTTAGTTTTTGGTTCATCAATCACACACAATTTTCAGATCATGACCATTGCAAATTGAATGTTAACAAATAGAAAAGGCTATCATTCTGACCCCAGCATTTTTCATTCTTGTCCCAATCATTTGTGGCCACTACTGTCTATTGATATGTAAAACACTTTTAAATCAGAAATTAGTGATCAATAATAACATCTAGTTAACATCATTAATTTTTGGACAAGAAATATGTTGGACAGGGCAGCTCTCTGTACATATCAATGAATATGGGGATAAAGTCCTGATCATTCAATAGATCCATTTTCTCTGCAAGACACAATACAAGACAAACCCTAATGTCAGGCTAAACTCTCATAATCTTGTCTCAATATAGGTCTCAATCTATAAGCAGTATAGGCCCAAGTTAAAATTGTACCTTCGTTATCACGATCGGCGCTTCCGCTACCCCTTCCTCCGTGCACAGATCGTATGTACTACATACACATGTTATGCTTTATATACACTGCCCATGCGTGAAACTCCGCCCGCCCCTGACCTTCTATCAAGTATTTTCCCCGCAGTGAGAGAGCACATGGCGGAGAAAGAGCAAGTGCCTGTACACAGCAGCAGCAACAACAAAAGCCCGGAGCCACGAACGTTCCAATCCCGGAGGATATTTAAGGCCTCAAATATGGCCTTTGTAGCGGTGGTGGAGACGGTGGACATCTTCAAGAGGGCCGACTATGACGGGAAGCATAGACCTTACCGAAACCCAAATGTGAGAAAGGCCAAGATCATGACTAAAGTTGTGAAAAGCGTGCCGAAGAATTTTGGGGTATGGCGATCCAAGGAGCAATTGAGGAAACGATGGTCAGACCTCAAATTGAGGGAGCATGATCAGTACAGAAGGGTTTGTCATGTGTTCCTATTATTATTATTACGTTTGTGCTGCTCCATGTGCTTTTCTTTACTGAAGTACAGTTTGAAATGGCAAGTTTCAGGTTCATGGGCACAGTATTCGTTCGTAGTAAACATTGTTTGTTTGCTCACTAATACAATGTGTTTGGCAGATGCAGGTTAACTACATAGGGTCATGCCTATTTGTATTAAAAGAAGTTTAGTTTATTGTTGTCTAGATGGGTTTGTAACTAGAATGAAATGCAAACTTTATTCAGTGTAAGTAGAGGACACTCAGTAACTGTTTACACATCTGGAAGCAGAAGCACTAGTGTGGGACACTAGAACAAACTTTTTGGGGTGTCCCACATAAGTGCTCCAGTGGATACTAGGGGTCTCTACATGTGTGATACTTTAACAAAAAAAGTAATTATTCCAGCTTTATAAAGGGAAAAAAAATCATGTGTTCAGCTTTGAACTCTGCAAAAACAGACAATTGTACGACACTTCCAAGCAATGTTTCATATTACTATTTCTTGCCTCAAATATCTGTGTGCAAAAAAGGGATAAAAAAAAAAAAGGATATTTCTACTGTCAACAAAAAAATAGGATTTCAAAAATATGTTGGTTTGTGAACCCTTTTCTAAAAGCACATGTAAATGTGCACAGAGTAAAAAATTTTCAAATCAACAATGTGTGGCTTCTTCTTTCAATGCTCAATAGAAGTTTTTTTGCTTAAGTTGTTGTTTACAGTGACAATGGGGGTTATTTACTTAAGGCAAATCCACTTTGAACTACAAGTGCACTTTCAGTGCAGTTTCAGTGCACTTTCCTTGTCAAAAGAAGTTTATTGAGTATACAATGTTATAAAGATACATAAAGTAAGTTTACAAGGATCTATAAAGTAAGCTCATTGTTTTACAGTAGGGTTTCTATAGGTAAATATAATGAAATTTCAAATATTAAACATTGGGTTTACGTAAACCTAAATTAAAGATATATATCATTTCCTTAGTTACTTTTGTAGGTATTTAAATGATTTATACCTACTATACATATTGTTTACAAGTAGAGTGTATATAGGTCAAATAAATTCTGATAATGAGCTTTAATCGTAAGGTGGAGAAAAGGAAAGAAAAAGAAGAAAAAGGGTTGAAAGGTAGAGGTATGGTCCACAAGGTTGTCCCGCTCGTCAGTTTATTATTCTTTTTAGTTCTCTTTGAAGCCTTAGAATGGGTGTCTCTGTAAGTCATTTAATTTGTTACCATGGCAACAGGACAGAGTCATTGAAGTTTGACAGGAACTGTTGTTTTATCCAAGGATGCCAAAGTTTTTCAAATTTTGGAATTTGATTTTGATCGATGGCTACCATCTTAGCATGGGACATTGTATTATTCATTCTGTGAATTGTTTCTGCTAGTACCAAAGTAGGAGATTTCCATGCCTTGGCCACTGTTTGTTTTGCAGCCGTTATTAGTTGGATCATAAGTTTGAATTGAGAGAGTGTTAACCATTCCGGTTTTAGATTAAGTAAAGTTAAATATGGATCTGGTTGTATTATTTTTTTAAATATTTTAGATGCAGTCACGAAGACTTCCTTCCAGAAGGTTTGGATTACTGGGCACGTCCACCATATGTGTAAATATGTGCCTATTTCTGGGCATCCTCGAAAACAAAGAGCTGAGGTATTAGGTGAATATTTTGCCACTCTAGCGGGTACAAGGTACCAGCGAGTTAGGACTTTATAATTTGACTCCAGTGCTAAGATGTTGGGTGAAGATGACTTAGATGTGAGCCATATGTTAGACCAGTCCGTGTCTTCTAAAGTTCGTCCCAGGTCCTCCTCCCACCTCTGAACGTAAGAGGGTCTATTAAGATTTGCTACTCCATATAATTGATTATAAAGTGATGAAATTGTACCTTTAGAAAATGGATCTTTTGTACAGATTGATTCAAAAATGGATAATTGGGATAATGGTGTATCCCCCTTTAGGAATGGTGTATAGAAATTTTTGATTTGGAGATATCTAAATATCTCAGAGTTTGGTAGATCATATTTTTCTCTAAGCGATGGGAATGAAAGGAATGATTTAGATGCTATGAAGTCATTTAGTGTCTGAATGCCTGATGTTGTCCAAGCTTTAAAAGAATTTGGGTAGATCCATGCCGGATAAAAGGCCGGATTTCTGATAAAAGAAAGGAGAGGATTGTGTGGAGATTGTAACTGATATTTGGTTTTTAGTTTATCCCAGAGAGATAAGAAGTGTTTAGTTATGGGATTATGAATTTTAAAGCGGTCTTTAGGATCAAGCCATAATAAATTTGATATTAATAGAGGGTCATTTTCTGAAGCCTCTATAAATACCCATAATGGGATTTCCTGTTTTGCATGGTATTTGGACAGACTGGCCAAATGTGCTGCTCTGTAGTAGTTAGTAAAATTAGGGTATCCCAGGCCTCCTTTATTTTTGGGAAGATATAGTGTGTGTATAGGTATACGTGGTTTAGAAGAGCCCCATATAAACGAAGTTGCTCTTTTTTGTACTATTCTCAAAAAATAGGAAGGAATTGGAATAGGGAGGACTCTGAATAGATAAAGCAATTTGGGTAGAATAGTCATTTTGATTGCATTAATCTTCCCTATCCAGGATAAAGGAAGTTACGACCATTGTTTTATTAGATTTGTGATCTGTCTTAATACAGGAGGATAATTGGTTGAGAATAAGTCAGAATGAGATGCTGTTAAATGAATTCCAAGATAAGGGATTGATTTTTCTGCCCATGTGAATGGGAGTGCAGCCCTAGCCGGGATCAATTCCATGTTTGTGAGTGAAATATTAAGCATTAGGCATTTCTTAGGATTAATCATAAGGCCGGATAGGGCTGCAAATCCATCAAGAGCTGGTATTAAGTTAGGACCAGAGACCTGTGGTGATGATAGAAAAAGTAATATATCGTCTGCAAATATACATAATTTGTGTGTAATACCTCCTACTTCAATGCCAGTTATAGTTTGGTTTGTTCTGATGTATTGGGCCATGGGTTCGAGTATAAGGGCAAATAATAAGGGAGATAATGGGCAACCCTGTCGGGTACCTCTTTCGATATTAAAGGCTTCAGATTTGTATCCAGCATATTTTATATAGGCTTTGGGTTTATTATATAATGCTTTGATCCATGTTAAAAAGTGGGGTCCAAAACCCCATTTTTGTAATGAATATTGCATATATTGCCAGGATACTGTGTCAAATGCCCTCTTAATATCGAGAGATAGAAAACATAAAGGGATTTTCCGTTTTTTAGCAATATGTGCCAATAACACTGCCCTGCGTATATTATCGCCTGCCTGTCTATTTGGCATGAAGCCTACTTGATCTCTATGTATTAATTTTCCTATAATGCTATTAAGGCGTTTTGCTATTATTTTTGCTAATAATTTAATATCGAGGTTTAACAGAGAGATAGGCCGATAATTCACACAGGAAGTATCATCAGAAAGGGGTTTTGGGATCATACAAACAATTGCCATTAGTGTTTCTTGCCGAAAAGAATGTCCATCTAGAAGTTTGTTAAACGTTTCAGTGAGAATGGGAGAGAGTATTTCTGAGAATGTTTGATAGTATAAAGCCGAGTAGCCGTCTGGGCCTGGTCTTTTGTTAAGTTTTAGGTCTTTTATGGCGTTAGCAACTTCATCTATAGTTATAGGCTCATCCAAACTGCTTTTTTGATTCTGAGATAACTCAGGTAAAGTTATTTTTGAGAAGAAGGATTCAGCCTCTGTAGGATTAAATTCATTGTTTGTCTTATATAAAGTTGCGAGATGTGAGTGAAATTTATGGACTATTTTAACTGGATTACAAGTGTAAACATTTTTTGATAATTTCAAACGTATTGGTTTGAAAGATTTGTTAGTTGAATTTAATGCCCGAGCCAAATATGTACCTGGTTTGTTTGTATTCATGTAGAAATTGTGTTTGGAGCGTTTGAGGGATTTATCAACTGACTGAGAAATAGATCGTATTCCAATCTAGATTTTTCCAGATGAGATTTTGTACTCTGAGATGGATTATCTTGAAATGATATGTAGGCTGCATTAAAATTGAGCTCTAGTTTTTTTGCTAGATTTTTGCGTTCCGATTTAAATAGTGCCATTTGTCTTTGTATTGTACCACGCAAGACAGGCTTATGAGCTTCCCACAGTGTTATTGGGGAGATGTCTGTTGTATTATTAATTGATATGTATTCCTTTAAAGCTTGTTCAATGGCCATCTGATGTAGTGGGTGCTTGAGCATTATGTCCGGTAAGTACCACGTTGGGTCATGCGCTTTTGGTATGGCTGAGGCTATAGTAGTGTATACTGCATTATGGTCAGACCACGGAATCGGAATTATATCTGATGCAATAATTTCTGGTATCATTCCTATTGTTAGAAAAATATGATCTATTCTGGTGAAGGTTTGATGAGGGTGCGAGAAATAAGTGAATTTCTTTTTCATTGGGTTACTTTCTCTCCACGAATCTACCAGGTTGTATTTGGAAAGAAGTTGAGAAAAAGGTAATCTAGAGGTTATTTTGGATGGTGTAAAAGGTGATTTATCTAGAAATGGGAGGAGGACCTGGTTCGAATCCCCACACATTATCACTGTTCCTATTTTGTGTGTATTAATCACTTGTAATATATGTGAGAGGAATGGTGTAGGTTGTTTGTTAGGAGCGTAGTAGGAAATCACCGTGATTGCTGTATCCATTATATAACCCATGAGTATCAGGTATCTACCTTCTGGGTCTTTAATTTCTGATAAGGTGAATGGTGTGGATCGGTGAAATGCAATTAGAGTTCCCCTTTGCTTGGTACAGGCAGAAGCCGTGTAAATTTGTTGATAAAAAGGAGAAATATATTTTGGAGTAGAATCTTTGGTGAAGTGTGTTTCTTGGAGGCATACTATGTGAGCCTTCTTGTTATGGAAAGTACGGAAGGCTTTGGTTCTTTTTTGAGGGACATTTATTCCCTGAACATTCAGGGAAAGTATATTCAGTGGTGCCATGGCAATAGATCAAATAGTTTTGACTTACTTTTTGTTATGCAGAGCTGACTGCGCAGATCAACCTGTGTGGACTGAAGAGATGAATAGATAGAAAAGAAACCAGTGAATTCTGGAGTAAAGAGTAAACAAAAATCACATGAGATTAGATGATACATTGTATAAATTATTTTTTGCAAGTAATCACAATTTACCCGTGAAAGAGAATAAATATCTCTCTCAGGGGAATAAGTGCCTTCGTCACACTCCCACATAATATGGTTGGGAGAATGAGGAGGGCTAATGGGGGTACACGGATCTTCCGCTTACAGGAGAGAAGTGCTATGTCAAAAGACATCAAAATGATGTTTCATTAATTGGAGTGCAAAATATAGTTTTTGCTGAAATTATTTATTCCAGGGTGGTTGTATATGGTTAGTCTTGCCCTAGGCTAAATAATTCAGTTAGAAAGGTACTGTTAATAACTTTGGTATTGATGAAGATAGTTTGAATTATTTTGGGATTTTAACCCTTTTAGAGTAAACAATTACATATTTTATTCATATGCAACTGTTTAGATATGTTAACTCATAAAATTGAGGTTGTATTGCTTCAGATTAGAATAAACAAAAACATAATTCTAGGAACTAGTTAGGTAATAATATATTTGTTTTAAGAAAAGAAAGAAAAAGCTTCCATTACTTCTGGATTATTGAACATATTTGTCCTAAAAAGTAATAAATCTATTGTTATTACCTGATAATATATAACTGAACAAGAATTTCCTTATTTCACTTATATATTCTAAGGCTATATGAATCAGAAGAAATAAGAAATATAACTGGAATGTAACATGATCCCACACAGTGTGTGACTATCAGAATGCAGTTACATTCAGTTATAAATACAGGTTTTTTTATAGAGAACCATCTCTTAGTATAATAAATGAAGAGATATCAGGAATTAGGATGTCAGTCCATTGAATCTTCTTGGTCCATGGATGATGTGGCATAACGGCCTCTTTTTTTCTTTCAATGGTTTTTATTGAAGTTTTTAGAAAAGAATATGTTTTACAACATAAAAGGAAGGGAGAAAAGTGATATACACATTCAGGTTGTATACAATCCGGTGATATACATTCTCAGAAATTTTCATTTAGTTAATTAGTTGTTCAAGAGGCATGTAAACATTTAACATAAGCAGAGTATGTTCACTGTGCGTTGTGTTTTTCTTGTTTTCATTAGTCAAACGTTAATAGAAACAGAACCATCAATAAAAACATTAACTTTTGGACCATATTGACCATTGTTTATCAAATTTTTTGCATTGTAAAGAGTTTATTGCTAAGAGGCGCTCGAAAGTGTAATTTCTATGAACTGCTTTGGTTATGTCTGATAGGTTAATGGCATTGGTGGATTTCCAATTTCGTAATATCGTTAAGCGTGTTTCAAGCAAAATATGAGTTACGACTGGTCTAAAGTCTATATGATATTTTTCTATGTTCAGGTGCAATATTGCCAGCACTGGGTCTGGTTGAGATATTACTCCCGTTAACGTGGAAATCAATTTAAACACTTGGTTCCAAATGCATTTAACAGCAGGACAACACCAAAGCATATGCAGTAAATTGCCTATTTGCCCACAGGCTCTCCAGCAATTTGGGGATGTTCCCGGGAAGAATTTCGCTATTCTATATGGGGTGTAGTGCCATCTATTGGCCATTTTAATAGTTAATTCTCAATGCTTAATGCAGTGGGAAGCCTTGTGTATTGCTCTAAAGGCTTGTTGCCACTGTTCATCTGAGGCTGATATACCTAGTTCTTCTTCCCATTTCTTCATTGCAGTAGTTTTGGTAAATGTGAGTTTATCTTTGGTGATATTATAGAAGAAAGATATTCCTTTTGTATGTTGTTTGGTTGTGGTGTAAAATTTCCAAATATTGCTCGGAAGGTGTATGGTAGGTGTAGGCTTAGATTTAAGGAAGTTTACAATTCTTACGCACGTAAACTGTGAATTCTTTGGAAGATGGTATTGTGTCATGAGTTGCTCCACAGATTTGGGATGTGTGCCATTATATAGGTCTGATATGTGTAGTATGCCCTTTCTTGACAGGTCTTTGATTGTCAGCATTGGGATTTTTGTTTCCAAGAACGATAAGGGTATATTATACTGTATGTCTTGTTTGTCTTTATACGTATGTTCCCGTATAACTCTCCACGCCTTTAACGAGATTTGCGTAGTAGGAGGCAGTTTTTTTGTGTCCCACGGTATCCACCCGTCTGTCATGAGTAGTAGGGGTAGATTGTTCATTGGTGCTGTCGTTTTTTCAATGTCCACCCATAATGGTGTGTCAGTTGTTTGAAACCAGTGTTTGATTTGGTCAAGGCGTACTGCCCAATAGTAGTCGTGTATGTCCACTAAACCTGCTCCGCCCGCTTGCTTATGTGATGTGAGATTATTTCGTGAACATCTAGCTTTTTTTCCCTTCCATATGTATTTCCAAACAATATTCGCTATATTTTTTAATAGGTGTTGAGGGATAGACAGTGGTAGAGAGCGGAATATGTATAGTATTTGTGGCAATAACATCATTTTGTAAGCTGTAATTCTGCCTAACCAAGATACTTCGCTGTTGGACATGTTTTTGGTTTGGGCTTCCAGTTTGTTAATGAGTGGTAATACATTGGCTTTTATTATTGTGGATATTTTATTTGTGAGTGTGATTCCCAGATATGTGATATTTCCTTTACTCCACATATATGGTAATTTTGCTTGTAGCGATTTTCGGGTATTTGGTGAGATACCCATGTCTAATATGAGAGATTTAGTAAAGTTGACTTTATAGTATGATATCTCTCCAAAAGCTATGAGGATTTTATGGGCCTGTATTAAAGATATGGAGGGTTTAGTAAGTAGCAGGATTACATCGTCTGCGAATAGATTAATGGTATGTTTTACTGACCCAAACTGGAAGCCTGTTATCAAAGGGTGGGAGCGTATGGATTCAGCTAACGGCTCTATCATCAAATTAAAAATTGCAGGAGATAGGGGGCACCCCTGTCGGGTTCCATTCTTGATCTGGAAGGTTGCGGATAGGAACCCCGCAGAGTACACCTGTGCTGACGGGCAAGAGTATAATGCCATAATAGCTTGCAGAATTGGGCCTTTGAATCCAAACTTCCGCAATGTTTGTTCCATATATGTCCAGTGGACCCTATCGAACGCCTTCTCTGCGTCAATGGATAGCAGCAGAGAAGGCGTTCGAGTCTTTTCAGCATGGTTTATCACATTAATAATCCTTCTAGTGGCGTCCGAAGTTTGTCTCCCTCTCACAAAGCCCATCTGGTCTCTCGTAATGAGATTAGGTAATATGCGTGTTAGTCGCTTAGCTAGTAGTTTCGCGTATACTTTTGTGTCGGAGTTCAGCAGTGATATGGGTCGGAAGTTAGCTGGTGTGTTAGGTTCCTTACCCGGTTTTGGTAGAGTCACTATATGTGCTTTTAGCATTTCCTGTGGAAAGGAGGCAACCTCAGCAGCTTTATTGAAGATTTTTGTCATGTGTGGAGATAGAATATTGGTAAACATTTTGAAGTATTCATTAGAGAATCCGTCCGGGCCTGGGGATTTCCCATTTGGAAGTGTATGTATTGTCATTTCAATTTCTCTGTGTGTTATAGGAGCATTTAAGTGTTCTAAGTGATCGTCAGAGAGGGCTGGAAGGTTTAGGTGCTCCAGAAAAGAATTTATTTTGTCTATAGTTGGGTGTGGTGTATGTGCATCTTCGTGTAAATTGTATAGTGAGCTATAGTATGTAGCGAATTGGTTCGCTATCTCTTGTGGATTTGTGATTCTGTGTGTTAGCGTAGGGTGTTGGATGTATGCTATTCTAGTTCTGGTGCGTGCCGCTTTCAGTCTATTCGCTAGGTATTTACCTGCCCTGTTAGCATTGGTATAGTAGTTTTGTCGTAGGTATTTTAAGTGTTTGTCATATTGTTGAGTTAGGAGCGTTCTGAGTTGTTCTCTAAGAGAATTGAGTTTGTCGATAAGTGCTGTGGATGGGGATATTTTGTTTTGAGTTTCTATAAGGTGTATGTCTGCAATAATAGTGTTCAGCTGCTGAGTTCGCCTCCTTTTTTCTCTAGTTCCCAATTGGATCAGGATTACTCTCATAAAGGCCTTGTGAGCACTCCATACAACAAATGGATCATCCACAGAGCCCTCATTTTCTGAAAAGAAATTTTGTATATGTTGGGAGATTATTTTGTGATATTTATTATCTTGGAATAGTCTGGTGTTGCAACGCCAGATGGGTGGTGAGGAGGAGACTCCCTTCTCTACAATAGACAGGGAAATGGCTGCATGGTCAGACCATGTAATTTCATGTATTTTAGACATGTTCACGTTTTGCAGGAGCCATTTATCTGTTAAAAACATGTCTATTCTGGAGTAAGAAGAGTGCCTGTTGGAAAAAAAGGTATAGTCCCTTTCCGAGGCGTGTAAGCATCTCCATATGTCGTATAGTTCCTCTTGGTGGAGTATGGACTGAAGGGATAGGGTTCCTTTTGACTGGCCTGATGATGTGTCCAGTGTCGGATCTGAGGTTATGTTGAAGTCCCCGCATATTAATAGGTTACCATATTTCATGGAATTTGCTTTGTGTAGGACTTTTTTGATGAATCTGACTTGGCGTGTATTCGGAGCATACAGTGTGATCACTGTGTATGGTTTGGAATTAATGTCTCCTGTGAAGATGATGTACCTGCCTCCAGCGTCAGTAAAGACATCTTTAGGTTGTATGGATAGCGAGTCCTTGAAAGCCATTAGGACACCTCCTTTTTTGCTATTTGGTGTATTGGCCATGTATATGATTGGGTAGTTTTTGTGCTTACATTGAGGAGCATTATGTAATTGGAAGTGGGTTTCCTGGACACAAAGAATGTCCGCTTTGTGTGTGCTAGCTTCCTTCCACAAGGAGAATCGTTTAGCTGGGTGATTTAGTCCCCGGGTATTAATTGAAAGGCATGTTATCGTCATTGTGAAAGGTACTTGTGGTTTTGTGGGGTGATGTAGTAGATGTACTCACTGCGCCCGGTTGAGGGGGAGATCCTTGTGGGTTGATGATGAAAGGTAGGTCTTTTCATTTCTTCGTGTGTCTTGACTGGTCCGTTACTTTCGTGGATAAAACTGTGTATATCAAAAACAAAGGGTGCAGAAAAACAAGGAGAAAAAAAACAGAAAGTCAACAGGGGTTTGATAAGAAATGGATCCATGAATTGATCCCTGTGCAGTTGTAACTGCTACTGGTTGACTGGGGTGTAGGTAAGAGTTAATCCTAAGCTCTTCCCTGGAGATAAACTGAATTATATCTGTGTGGAGTGTTATGAGCTTCCACCATTGCTTTTCTTGGATGAGCGCTTGTATGAGACGGTTTGCCACTCGTTCTGTATAGGGGTCAGTCCCTGAGGTTGTGCATGTTGTGCTGGTTGGTCAGATATTATGCCCCAGTTCCTTAAAGCCTTAAGTCCCTCTTCTAAGGTAGACACCGAGATGGTTTGGCCATTGTGAGTGATCGACAGGGTAGCAGGGTACTTCCATTTGTGCAAGATATTGTGGTTTCTCAGGGCTTTTGTGATGGTCAATAAATTTCTGCGGCGTTGCAGAGTGTGTCTAGACAAGTCAGGCAGCACTCTGATGGTGGCATACTGTTGTGGAATATTTTCCTGTTTGCGGGAAACTTGCAGAATACGATCTTTTATGTGGTAGTAGTGTATTCTCATTAAGACATCTCTAGGTGTGTCATCTGGGAGGAACGATGGTTTAGGTACCCTGTGGATCCTGTCCACTAGAAGGTCTGATGCAGTTGCCTCAGGTATTAAAGTGGAAAAAAAGGCCTGGGCATATTGCAGAAGCTGAGAAGGGGGGGACAGATTCTGGAACCCCCCTCATTTTGAGGTTGTTCCTCCTGGATCTGTCCTCGAGGTCTGCTATTTTATCTTTTAGCCATAAGATGTCCTCCCCTTGTGCTGAGTGCGCTTCTACCATAACATTATAAGATGAGGTGTACTCCTCCATCTTGTGTTCTACCTGATTCACTCTGCGGCCTAGCGTCTGCACTTCCCTCTGGCATTCAGTGATTCCTCTCATCAGATCTGTCTGCAGTGAGGAGCGCAGGGACAGCAGCATATCTTTCATTAATGTATCTGACACTGGCCTATCTGCTGTGGGGAAATCTGTGATAGGATCCCGGCCCTTAACGCTCTGGCCTGTAGTGCTGGAAGGCCCGCTTACCTCCATGGCCGGATCGGCCTGTGATCTGACTGGTGAGTCCCTCCGCTGCCGCGATTTTGCTGGGCTGCGTGTTGTGGGGGTAGAGGGGCCCGAGGATTGTTCGCTGGGAGGGTTGGTCAGGCAGGAGGAAGCCGCTGATGCCTCCGCTCCGCTGTTCCGTCCGGATCCTTGGTCCGGCCTGTCAGTTCTGGCGCTGCCGCCATTTTGCTGAGGCCCGCGCGAGGCATAATAGCTTGTCATCTTCTGCGGCTGCTGTGGTGTTTTTCGGTGCCGTGGCATCTTTTTCTTGATCCGCGGGGATTTGGCACTCAGATGGCAGTGTTTGGAGCCGTGGATGGTGCTGGTGGGCTCTGATGCTGGCGGATTATCTCCGGTGGGCGAGCGGAGCTCCTGGGCTAAGCGTCCATCTTGGAGTCCGGTCGCCACGCCCCCCCCGCATAACGGCCTCTTTTGTGAGAATGATGATTCCCATTTTGTTCTGAAATTTTCTGGGTGCTGCCTGAAGGTGAAGATGATGCCATTCTTCTGCGTGTGGGAGTGTTGCTGCTTGTGGGTTCTGTCAGATTTAATTTTAAAAGGGTTTGTTGTAGTTCATCTGCTGATCTGCTTCTGTAAATTGTACCTTGGTAGTTAAATCTGACTGAAAAGGGGAAGCCCCATTGATACATAATGTTGTGGCGTTGCAGTTCCATTAGTTGGGGTTTCATGGATCGTCTTTTAGTAATAGTAAGTTGGGATAGGTCAGCAAAAATTTGATAATTGTGTCCTTGAAAATTAAGTTCCTTTTTTTCTCTTGCAGCAATTAGTATTTGTTCTTTCGTTCTGTAATAATGAAATTTTGTGATTATATCACGTGGGGGTCCATCTTTCTTTTTGGCTGTGAGGGCTCTGTGTACTCTGTCCAGTTCTAAACGTTCAATAGGGATATCTGGCTTTAGTTCCTGTAATAGAGCAGTAATAGTAGATTGCAGGTCTGTCACAGTTTCAGGTATTCCCCTTATGCGCAAGTTTGAACGTCTGGCTCTATTTTCGTAATCTTCGAGCTTAGTTTGAAGTATTAAATTCTCTTTTTTTAATTGTTCCAATTCTGTTATATTTTCTTGGGTTGTAATTTCAATTTCATCCATTTTTATTTCTAGGGCTGCGGTGCGGTTTCCCAGCTCTCTTATTTCTTTGGTTAGGCTTTTTGTTATTTGGTCTGAGGTTTGTTTTAAAGCCTTATGAAGCATCTTTTCAAATTGTAATAATATTACTGGGGATGCTGAGGAGGCTTGTGGAGAAGTTTGTGAGAGGATTTGTTCTGTATCTGACTCAAATGGAGAGTCTTGCTGTGACATTTTCTGTCTGTGAGAGCGCCCTGATGCTGTATCTTGTGAGGTGACTGGAGCTGCTTCAGCTGCAGTGAGTGCCTGTGAGCTCTTTGTGAGGTGATTTTTATTTCTGCCACGGTTTCCTCCCAGTACCATATTTCCTGCCCAAACTTTCACAGTTTGTTCCCTGGGGTAAAAAGGTTCAAATGGATACCTTTTGAGCCTGCAGGCTCCGCTTTGTCCTTCTCTTCTCTCCTCAGCGGTGTGGAGCTCTAACAATGCATGTCTGCTCCGCTAGGCTCCGCCTCGTTTCAGTGCACTTTCAAGTGCACTTGTAGTGCAAAGTGGATTTTCCTTTAGTAAATAACACCCACAGTACTTTATAATTTGCATCAATTAGGCCATTTTCGTAACTACAAAAAATAAAATCATGGTGTGGAAAATTATGAATATTTTTTATCATTAATGCATTACATAAATTAACAACAAAAACAAAGTGTGTATGTAGCAGACCCACAACATAATAGTTAGCTGAAGAAGAGATTGTCACCTTATGTATCAAAGAAATTACGTTTGCACTATTGCAGAAAATGGGCAAAACAAAAGCACATTGGATAACCTAGGAGACAGCTAAAAGAAACACAAGCAGTAAATCAAATAAAATATTAGTTCAGTTTAAAATAAAATTAGGACTTTTGCACATAACATTGCAAGCAAATTAGACACAAACATTCTTGGCCAACATCCGTATAACATTTATTTGAAGGCGTATTTAAAGAAAAAAATCTAAGGTCCACTTATCAGATTACTCACCCCCTCTGATGGCCCAAAATTTTAGGAGGGGGTATGTTTTGGACCGGTAACCCTCTCCACTTCATTGAGAGCTGAATGCATAAATAATGTGTGTTACTTTGGCCAGCCCCTCCTTACTTTACACTATTGGCAGCACACTGGACAGGTAAGAAGTATCATAATACAAAAATATGAATACACACTGTACAAATATAATCACATTTTTACATTCTGCAACCCATCAAGATAATAGGAGAACAAAACTTTAAACAGTACCATTTGAAAGTATTCAGGCAGGCCCTTTCACTACATGCTTTGGTGAATTAATCCATAAATATGACCACAAAAGAGGTAGGTATAGTGTGTATGGTGTTTGGCAAAGTCAGTAGATAGAGGATTGGTATCGGTTGACTTAGAAGTTGGGGGGAGGGAGGGTTCCAAATGATTTTTGTGACCCCAAAAAAAGCCTCTGGCACTCTGCATGAATTTAAGGACACAAATAACATTTGTACACATTTTAGGGGGTGTTTAAGGTAAAGTATTACTATGGAGCTGACAAAATATATTGTTAAGTGACTAGGCTAGGTATGTATGGGCCCAGGATAGCATGCTGGGGAGGTTGGTGAAGGCAAATATGCATGAAGGACAAACAAGAAGCATTAAAAACTTCCAGCATGCAAGAGGACAAAGAGGACATTTACAGCATATTACAATCATGGTAATTAGAGAATGATGAAATAAATACAATATATTAGCAAACATTACATACATAGAACGTGATGTTAAATATAAAATGTACCTTAATATAGTCCTTCTGCAGGACCTAAATGATGGCAGAACAGGTCTCCGGAATAATGATCCCCAGAGCCTGGGTGGAGATGCCTGTCGAGAACTTGATGTCCTGCAGACTTCTCCCTGTCGCCAAGTACCGCAACGTGTTGACTAGCCTCTGTTCAGGAGTGATGGTTTGCCGCATGCAGGTGTCCTGCTTGGTAATATAAGGGGACAGCAAAACCAACAAACAGTGAAAAACGGGGTCCGTCATCCAGAGATAATTCCTGAAATCATCAGGATTATTCTCCCGGATCTCTCGCAACAAAGGCATGTGCGAGAGTTGGTCACGCTGGAGCAACCAATTCTTCGTCCATGAACTCCTCCTTCCCCTGTTCATGGACTGGGCTTGGGTTAAAGTAAGAACCCCAACACTAAGCCCCTGCACAGCACAAACTCTATGCAACATGGCTTGTCCTGCAGACTTCTCCCTGTCGCCAAGTACCGCAACGTGTTGACTAGCCTCTGTTCAGGAGTGATGGTTTGCCGCATGCAGGTGTCCTGCTTGGTAATATAAGGGGACAGCAAAACCAACAAACAGTGAAAAACGGGGTCCGTCATCCAGAGATAATTCCTGAAATCATCAGGATTATTCTCCCGGATCTCTCGCAACAAAGGCATGTGCGAGAGTTGGTCACGCTGGAGCAACCAATTCTTCGTCCATGAACTCCTCCTCCCCCTGTTCATGGACTGGGCTTGGGTCAAAGTAAGAACCCCAACACTAAGCCCCTGCACAGCACAAACTCTATGCAACATGGCTTGAAAACGGTCGGCTGGTCAGAACGAACTAACAACGCACTGAAAATCAGAAAGAACCTGAGAAGAGCGAGCTGAAAATCAGAAATGAGCAGACAAGAACGCACTGAAAGTCAAATACCTACTATAAATAGAATGCACTGAAACCCAGATGCGAACTGACTACACGCACTGAAAACCAGATACGAACCCACAAGCACAAACTGAAAAACAGGAACGATCTGAAAAGCACGAGGCTGAAAAGTGAAAATCATCTCTCACCAAACTTCTACTAAAACAAGATTAGCAGAAGGAGCCCAAAGGGTGGCGCACTGGCTATTGAACTTCCTCTTTATAGTGCCGTCGTACGTGTTGTATGTCAGCGCGTTCTTGACGGTCTCAATTTCAGACAACATTTGTGTGACCGTGTGTATGCAAGACAAGCTTGAGCTAACATCCGTTGGAAAAAAATCCTAGGATTTCGTTGTCGGAATGTCTGATCGTGTGTATGCAGCATTAGAGTCTGCAAAAGACTTGAGACTGGGGCGGAGGTTCACCTTCCAGCAGGACAGCGACCCTAAACATACAGCCAGAGCTACAATTAAATGGTTTAGATCAAAGCATATTCATGTTTTAGAATGGCCCAGTAACAGTCTAGACCTAAATCCAATTGAAAATCTAGGGCAAGACTTGAAAATTGCTGTTCACAAACACTCTCCATCCAATCTGACAGAGCTTGAGCTATTTTGCAAAGAAGGATGGGCAAAAATTTCACTCTCTAGATGTGCAAAGCTGGTAGAGACATACCGCACTGTATATACTCAAGTTTAGGCCGACCCAAATATAAGCCGAGGCACCTAATTTTACCACAAAAAAATGGAAAAACGTTTTGACTCGAGTATAAGCCTAGGGTGGGAAATGCAGCAGCTACCAGTAAATTTCAAAAATAAAAATAGATACCAATAATGTTTTTGAATATTTATTCCAAAGAAAAACTAGCTCTGTAAAGGGAAAAGAGGGTCAAGAAAAACAATATGGTATCAACAATAACTTTAAAAGTACAAAAACCTTAGCTCAATCAGCAACCAAGCTAAAACACAAGAGTTAAAATCCTTCAAAACTGGATTCCTCCTCATCATCTGTATGTTCAAACAGAGCTTCAGCATTAGCTGGTGTGAGGTTATCAGCATAGGCATTGTCATCATCACTGAGTTGGCAGTCATCATCATCACTGCTGTCGTTCTTATACAAAGCGCTGTCTTCACTGCCATCCATAGCATTACTAATGCCACATTTCTTGAAGGCACGTTGCACCATGTCATCTGGAATATCTTCCCATGCATCACAAACCTACTTTGCTATCAGTTCTATGTCGGGCTTCATCAGATTTCCACCTTTTGTCAGTCGGGCTTGACCAGATGACATCCATTCATGCTACATCTTTCGCACATGGTCTTTGAAAGGTTTATTTAAACACACATCTAGGAGCTGCAATACAGATGTAAGCCCACCTGAAATAATGGCCAAAGTAACTTGAGAAGACTTTGCCATTTTTTTTATGTCATCAGATGTGTGGGCTCTGAACATATCCCAAACTAGCAATGATGGTTTTTTCTTTAAGGCTGCTCCTGGTCGTCCATTCCAAATTCCTTCCAGTCATTTTTTGTTCTGTCTTCATCCATCCAGCCTTTATTATGTGTGTGCATTGTAATTCTTGGTGGGAATTTGACCTTTTAGGCAAGGTCTTTCTTTTAAAAATAATGACAGGCCACAGCTTAGTTCAATTAACCAAACATGACAGAACGACTTTGAAATGTTTTTTTTTTTCATTTCCTGTGGTTCTGAGAAAAATAGTTTTGTCTCCCAAACTTGCCACAGTTTGTTGCTTGGAAGATCAAAGGTCATAGGTGTTTCATCCATATTTCCAATATCTCCCAGGTCATAGTTATGGATCCTTCTTTGTTTTATGATGAATGAATGGAATGACATCACTTTTTCATCAAGGTCTTTTGTCATTTTCTGTGAAATCTTTGTTCTTTGCCGCAAACATAGGGCAAACCTATTCATGAAGCGGGTACACAATCCTGCTGATGCAAGAAAATTTTCAATGCCTGGTGCTTTTAATTTGTCATCTTTAGTCATTTGAAGGGCACGTAACCAAATTTCCATGCGTGTTATGTAGTAACCATTTTGACGACACTCCATAACATATATATGCAATTCAGGCTCTAGAGCCCCATATGAAGTTGTTAAACCACGTCAAGCTTTTTTTGCCTTTGGAATCTTTTCCAAGTCAGCTTTCATTTCCCGCCACTCCCTCACTTGTTTTTCATCAACACTAAATTCCCTACTTGCAATACTGTTATTGCTTTCTTCTGCTCTTGACACAACCTTAAGTTTGAAACCAGCTTCGTATGACCTGCATTTTTCTTTTGGTCCAGGATTACCGGTAGAAGTATTGGGATCCATTTCTAACAGGATTAAAAAAAAACTTGCATAGTTTGAGGCGTAATGCAGGCTGATGATATTACAGAATGTGATGACGTGACTGTTTGCATAGAGCAGCCTGTGTTAGGGCTCATAATATACATTCTACCAGTGCCCATGAAATGCAGCCTGCCAGTGTCCATTATATACAGCATGCCAGTGTCCATTATTTACAGCATGCCAGTGTCCATTATATACAGCCTGCCAATGCTCATTATATACAACCTGCCAGTGTCCATTATATACAAAAAAAAAAGAAACTCCCAAAAATTGATGCGAAAAAATTGCCATCATCCCTAAAATATGTAGAAAAAAATGAACCTCAATGGTGGGATTTTAAAGGCAATTGAAAAAACTTAGAAAGAAATCTTTAAGAAAGAATAAATAAAACATTAAATTTATTTAGAACAAAGTTAAAAATAAATAATAATATACAGTATACAGCAAGGTAATCGCATAGGTAACATGACCAAGGATTGACAAATGAGGCAAAAACAGTCCGACACATTTCAAAAATGTAAATAATTATCTTCTTTATCAGGGACAATTTGCCATTTCTAAAATTAACAAAATACAATATCAGTAAACAAGAAATTTATATGACCTGCAGTGCTGACAGATTTGACCCCCCAGGGGGGTACGTCAAAACTTCCGTGCCACATAAAGTTACCGCATAGCATTCGACATCCAAATGGTCTGTATTAGGCCTTTTCACATGCAAAGGAGCCCCCAGATACTGCAATCTAATTGAGATGCCAAAAAGAAAATAATTTAAAATTAAGAGGAGCCCAAAATGGGGGGGGGGGGGCGCAAGGGGAAAAAAGGGGAAAGAAATTTCTACACCGAAAATAAAGCTATAAAAAAAAAAAGGGATAATGATTACTCATCACTTACTAAGCACGGATGTTCCAAACATGATATTCAGATGTCACAAAATGATACTTCCAAAATGATGCTATTAAATCAACCTGAGAGACTAGGAGATCACCATCTGCAAAAGCTGAGCAGAAGAGATGGCTTCAATAAGGAGTTGATTTACGCAGAATCAATATAAATCTACAGCTCTAGCAATAGGGGAAGGAATCACATGAAAAAAAGGGGACAGCTAAATGCCAAGACATACAAAATGTCCCATTCACTACAATAATGGGATTCACCATAACAGAAAGCAAGTATTATGCTTACCATAGGTGTAGGAAAGTCCAGGGCTCCTCAAGGATAAGAAAAGAACACTGCAGCGAGGGTGAGGTTAGTCATCCACCCTGCCTGTCACAACCTCAAACAATCAATGTGTTGTTATGAAAGGAGATGGCGCCTTGAGGGTTCCCGGCGTTCTCCTTATATACTCCAGCCAATTAAGTAGTCTCATAGCAAGTGAGTGACGCCGCACAACGTGTGGATTGCGACGTCACTCCCCTAATGGCGCTGTAATAATAAACACAAAACAGCTGATGACTCCCGGGAAAGCCCGACTGTGTGGAGCGGTGGTCAACAGCCAATCCAAAAAATAGACGAACAGCGTCATCAGTTGCCGGGACAGTTTTTCGTCTTACATACTAGAAGTGGATAGATGCAGGGGCCTCACTGCAACAGTGAAAGCCGCCGCATCACCACCCACACTGCCCGGCGCACAATCAGGACCGGATCGGTCATATGAAGACGGGGGTCAGCAAAAAGAGAACCCCCTCCCAAAAATCAGACTCCGATTCACAAAATTTAGGTCAACTATATTAGAATAGCTGGAGTAAAGGAGGGAGAGACAAGGTCTCTCTTCATAAGGAAAGATTCATACGCCCCCGACACGCATAGTATCCTCCCATAAAAAAATGGGAATCCGAAACCCTAACGGAAACAGAACCCCAGTTTGGGAGGAAAGAAAGGCTCCCAAGATCAATGGGAGACTATGTGTGCCGGGTGCACGTAAATGGCCGCAGACTAGGTAAGAGGATGTCGAATGAAATCTGGAAACATTTACCTGCAAGACATACTGTCAAAAATAAAATATTGAAAATGAATGCATCAAAATTAATATAAATACATACATAGCCCACCTGCAAAGGTGGGAACGAAATACATTAAGTCAAAAAACAACAAACAAAAGCCCCAACTAGACATATTATTAACGTTTAATCTTTAACAGAAGGATGGAAAAACAGAAGAGGGGGAGGAAGGCAAAAAAGGGGGGTAAAAAAGGGGGAAAGAGAAGCCTCCGAAAATCAGGATAGAAGCCTAATTGTTTTAATCAGTTTTTCCTGAATTAAAACCTTCCAAGAAGGGCCTAAAACTTTCAGCTTCATTGAGGCCCGGTGGGGTAGTGGCATTAAAGTATCTGATCCAGCGCATTTCGCGCTGTAAAAGAACCTTGTTCCAGTCCCCCCTCTACTTGTAATATGTACACGATCTAGGACAATAAAATTAACATTATAATATAACCATGTCCCTTGGCAACGTGTCTTCCGAGGGGAAGATATAGATTGCCAATTTGCATGCTTGCTAGATGTTTACTAACTCTCTGACCAAATTCCTGTCGAGTCTTTCCGACGTAAAATGCGCCACATTGGCATTGAACCAAGTAAACCACCCCCTGCGTTTTGCAGTTAGCAAAATGTCTCAAACGAAAACGTTCACCATTAGGAAGTTGAAAAAAAGTTTTCCTGCGAATAACTTCACAAAATGAACAGGATCCACAGGGGAAGGTACCCCAAGCCTTGCAAGGGTCCTGTCTGTGTTTGCCCTTGTATTCGCTTTGGGTAAGCATATCCCCAAGTGAACCTGCCTTTCTAAAGGTAATTTGAGGTTTTGGGGTGAGCAGATCACCTAAGATGGGATCCTCCGTGAGGATCGACCAATGCTTGGTGAGAATCTTTCTAACAGTGTCATGCTCATTGGAGTAGCACAGGATAATTCTCATTGTATCATCTTGTTTTCTAGTCTTAGTTTTGAAAATTAAGTCATGACGGTCTTGGTCCTTGACTTGATTAAAGGCCTTTTTCAGGGGAATTTTTGTATATCCCCTTGAAAGTAATCTTTTACTAAGTTTATCCGCTTCTTGTTGAAAGGCCTCCATAGTACTACAATTCCGTTTAAGACGTAAGAATTGACTATAGGGTATAGACTTTTTGAGAGGTTCAGGATGGAAGCTGCTGGCATGCAACAAAGTGTTGCCAGCAGTCTCCTTTCTGTATTTACTGGACAGTCTGCCATCATCATTCTTAAAGATGGTAATATCCAAAAAGTCAATCCTGGAGTGATCATAAGACATAGTGAAGAAGAGATTCAGTGTATTTTGGTTCATAGCCTTAAGACAATCCTTCAAAATGTCTTCTGGACCATTTCATACCACAAAAATATCGTCAATATATCTTTGCCAAAGAATGATATATTGTGTGAATGAAACTAACAGGTCATCTGATAGAAAGGTCTTTTCCCACTCCCCCAGGTACAGGTTTGCATAAGAGGGGGCACAACATGTCCCCATAGCAACCCCCTGTACCTGGAGGTAGTGGGAACCCATGAATAGAAAGACATTATGTCTCAAAATTAAATCAAGCATCGTCAATATAAATTCATTGAATTTCCACTCCGTGGTGGATTTTTGTTGTAGGATCCGATTAACAGCGGCCACTCCTAGATCGTGAGGAATACTGTTGTAGAGAGACTCCACATCTATCGTGACCAAAATGGCTGAGACCGGAATCACCAAATCATCCAATACTTTTAGTAGATGGATGGGATCTTTAATATAGGATGCCAACTCCAAGACATGGGGTCCTAAATGTTGGTCAATGACCTGACTGATGCCTTCTGAGATGCTCCGAGATGCTCCCATCCTCCTTTGTATGATCCTTTTATCGTTATATCACAGTTGTTTTTCAAAGTTTTTAGAGCATTTTGTTGTTCCAAACTTAGATTCCCCACTGATCTAACATTGTTTAGGGATTCAATACCCCTTGTAGTTTGTTTGACGAATAACGCCAAGGCAGGGGCGGATCCAGAGTCTAGTCTCGGGAGGGGCACTGCCAGAAAATATATTTTTTTGGGGTACATCTATCGGGGAAATGGCTGGTGTTGGCGCTTCAATCATCACGGCACCATGGTTGTTATGGTGTCAGGATGATTGAAGCGCATTATTACTATTATTACATTGTTATAAAAAATTAAATAGTTTAACTCACCATAATGCAGAATCAGTGGGAGCCCTGAGTGTGTCACTTGCCACGTCACCTGTCACCAGATGCAGATTGTCACTTGCCACATCGCCTGCCACATGTTGCGGATTGTCACTTGCCACGTCGCCTGTCACCAGATGCAGATTGTCACTTGCCATGTCGCCTGCCACGTTGCGGATTGTCACTTGCCATGTCACTTGCCACGTCGCCTGCCACATGTTGCGGATTGTCACTTGCCACGTCACCTATCACCAGATGCAGATTGTCGCCTGCCACATGTTGCGGATTGTCACTTGCCACGTCGCCTGTCACCAGATGAAGATTGTCACTTGCCACCTGCTAAGGTGGTCTCTTGTGTCCCAGAGACAGGCAGCAGAGAGATGTTGTAATCTCTCTGCTGCCGCAGCTGCCTGCATGGTGGGGGGGAACTGCAGGGATGCAGGGTGGGCGCTGGGCGGTGAGAGATAATGTCATCTCTCTGCTCCCCCGCCCGCCTGCTCCCTGATTGGCCAGCAGCCCACCCACAAACACATGGACTGTACAAACCATTGAGAATCAGACCTGAGTGTTTGAAAATCGCGCTGCTTTGTATGGAAGTTACCGCTACGGGACCTCTTTTGGATTCAACACTATGAGGAGCGGCACATGTCAGCGGCGGCTCTCTCACTCCTGGAGCCGCCCAGCGGCTCTCTCACTCCCGGAGCCGTCCAGCAGCTCTCTCACTCCCGGAGCCGCCCAGCGGCTCTGTCTGACTCCCGGAGCCGCCCAGCGGCTCTGTCTCACTCCCGGAGCCGCCCAGCGGCTCTCTCACTCCCGGAGCCGAACAGCGGATCTCTCTCACAGTCACTCACCCGCATTTCTCGGAGGGGGCAATTGCCCCGTTGCCCCCCCCCCTGGATCTGCCCCTGCGCCAAGGATGGATTTAAGCTTAATGGTGGAAATCTGTGCGATTTCTTTTTAAATTGTCTAATAGGTTGGCTCTCACTCAAAACTTCGTCATCACTATCTTCACTTTCCAAAGCATCCTCCCACACACACTCCACTCCCTCATTCTCCTGTAACAGTAAATTCAAGTCCCTCAGGGCCTTGAAATCTGCTGTGGTAAGATTGGGGGCAATAGTATCCTCCTTTCTCACAGATTTCTTGTAGAGGCTTTTCAATAATAATTTTCTCGCAAACAAAAAGATATCTTTCACTGTCTCGAAATTATCCAGGCCTCTATTTGGGCAGAAAGATAGCCCCAAAGAGAGAACCTGTTCCTCCGCTTCAGTGAGTCCCCGGGGTCGACCCATTATTTCTGGTAATGGGAGCATCCCGGAAGGCATCAGTAAGGTCATTGACCAACATTTAAGACCCCATGTCTTGGAGTTGGCATCCTATATTAAAGATACCATCCATCTACTAAAAGTATTGGATGATTTGGTGATTCCGGTCTCAGCCATTTTGGTCACGATAGATGTGGAGTCTCTCTACAACAGTATTCCTCACGATCTAGGAGTGGCCGCTGTTAGTCGGATCCTACAACAAAAATCCACCACGGAGTGAAAATTCAATGAATTTATGTTGATGATGCTTGATTTAATTTTGAGACATAATGTCTTTCTATTCATGGGTTCCCACTACCTCCAGGTACAGGGGGTTGCTATGGGGACATGTTGTGCCCCCTCTTATGCAAACCTGTACCTGGGGGAGTGGGAAAAGGCCTTTCTATCAGATGACCTGTTAGTTTCATACACACAATATATCATTCTTTGGCAAAGATATATTGACGATATTTTTGTGGTATGGAATGGTCCAGAAGACATTTTGAAGGATTGTCTTAAGGCTATGAACCAAAATACACTGAATCTCTTCTTCACTATGTCTTATGATCACTCCAGGATTGACTTTTTGGATATTACCATCTTTAAGAATAATGATGGCAGACTGTCCAGTAAATTATACAGAAAAGAGACTGCTGGCAACACTTTGTTGCATGCCAGCAGCTTCCATCCCGAACCTCTCAAAGAGTCTATACCCTATAGTCAATTCCTACGTCTTACGGAATTGTAGTACTATGGAGGCCTTTCAACAAGAAGCGGATAAACTTAGTAAAAGATTACTTTCAAGGGAATATACAAAAACTTCCCTGAAAAAGGCCTTTAATCGAGTCAAAGACCAAAACCGTCATGACTTAATTTTCAAAACTAAGACTAGAAAACAAGATGATACAATGAGAATTATCCTGTGCTACTCCAATGAGCATGACACTGTTAGAAAGATTCTCACCAAGCATTGGTCGATCCTCACGAAGGATCCCATCTTAGGTGATCTGCTCACCCCAAAACCTCAAATTACCTTTAGAAAGGCAGGTTCACTTGGGGATATGCTTACCCAAAGCGAATACAAGGGCAAACACAGACAGGACCCTTGCAAGGCTTGGGGTACCTTCCCCTGTGGATCCTGTTCATTTTGTGAAGTTATTCGCAGGAAAACTTTTTTCAACTTCCTAATGGTGAACGTTTTCATTTGAGACATTTTGCTAACTGCAAAACGCAGGGGGTGGTTTACTTAGTTCAATGCCAATGTGGCGCATTTTACATCGTAAAGACTCGACAGGAATTTGGTCAGAGAGTTAGTAAAAATCTAGCAAGCATGCGAATTGGCAATCTATATCTTCCTCTCGGAAGACACGTTGCCAAGGGACATGGTTATAGAATGCCATCTGTTAATTTTACTGTCCTAGATCGTGTACATATTCCAAGTAGAAGGGGGACTGGAACAAGGTTCTTTTACAGCGCGAAATGCGCTGGATCAGATACTTAAATGCCACTACCCCACCGGGCCTCAATGAAGCTGAAAGTTTTAGGCCCTTCTTGGAAGGTTTTAATTCAGAAAAACGGATTAAAACAATTAGGCTTCTATCCTGATTTTCGGAGGCTTCTCTTTCCCCCCTTTTTTACCCCCCTTTTTTGCCTTCCTCCCCCTCTTCTGTTTTTCCATCCTTCTGTTAAAGATTAAACGTTAATAATATGTCTAGTTGGGGCTTTTGTTTGTTGTTTTTTGACTTAATGTATTTCGTTCCCACCTTTGCAGGTGGGCTATGTATGTATTTATATTAATTTTGATGCATTCATTTTCAATATTTTATTTTTGACAGTATGTCTTGCAGTTAAATGTTTCCAGATTTCATTCGACATCCTCTTACCTAGTCTGCGGCCATTTACGTGCACCCGGCACACATAGTCTCCCATTGATCTTGGGAGCCTTTCTTTCCTCCCAAACTGGGGTTCTGTTTCCGTTAGGGTTTCGGATTCCCATTTTTTATGGGAGGATACTATGCGTGTCGGGGGCGTATGAATCTCTCCTTATGAAGAGAGACCTTGTCTCTCCCTCCTTTACTCCAGCTATTCTAATATAGTTGACCTAAATTTTGTGGATCAGAGTCTGATTTTTGGGGGAGGTTATCTTTTTGCTGACCCCCGTCTTCATATGACCGATCCGGTCCTGATTGTGCGCCGGGCAGTGTGGGTGGTGATGCGGCGGCTTTCACTGTTGCAGTGAGGCCCCTGCATCTATCCACTTCTAGTATGTAAGACGAAAAACTGTCCCGGCAACTGATGACGCTGTTCGTCTATTTTTTGGATTGGCTGTTGACCACCGCTCCACACAGTCGGGCTTTCCCGGGAGTCATCAGCTGTTTTGTGTTTATTATTACAGCGCCATTAGGGGAGTGACGTCGCAATCCACACGTTGTGCGGCGTCACTCACCTGCTATGAGACTACTTAATTGGCTGGAGTATATAAGGAGAACGCCGGGAACCCTCGAGGCACCATCTCCTTTCATAACAACACATTGATTGTTTGAGGTTGTGACAGGCAGGGTGGATGACTAACCTCACCCTCGCTGCAGTGTTCTTTTCTTATCCTTGAGGAGCCCTGGACTTTCTTACACCTATGGTAAGCATAATACTTGCTTTCTGTTATCGTGAATCCCATTATTGTAGTGAATGGGACATTTTGTATGTCTTGGCATTTAGCTGTCCCTTTTTTTCATGTGGTTTCTTCCCCTATTGCTAGAGCTGTAGATTTAGATTGATTGAGTAAATCAACTCCTTATTGAAGCCATCTCTTTTGCTCAGCTTTTGCAGATGGTGATCTCCTAGTCTCTCAGGTTGATTTAATAGCATCATTTTGGAAGTATCATTTTGTGACATCTGAATATCATGTTTGGAACATCCGTGCTTAGTAAGTGATGAGTAATCATTATCCCTTTTTTTTTTATAGCTTTATTTTCGGTGTAGAAATTTCTTTCCCCTTTTTTCCCCTTGCGCTCCCCCCCATTTTGGGCTCCTCTTAATTTTAAATTATTTTCTTTTTTGGCATCTCAATTAGATTGCAGTATCTGGGGGCTCCTTTGCATGTGAAAAGGCCTAATACAGACCATTTGGATGTCGGATGCTATGCGGTAACATTATGTGGCACGTAAGTTTTGACTTACCCCCTGGGGGGTCAAATCTGTCAGCACTGCAGGTCATATAAATTTCTTGTTTACTGATATTGTATTTTGTTAATTTTAGAAATGGCAAATTGTCCCTGATGAAGAAGAATTATTTACATTTTCGAAACGCGTCAGACTGTTTTTGCCTCAATTGTCAATCCTTGATCATGTTACCTATGTGATTACCTTGCTGTATACTGTATATTATTATTTATTTTTAACTTTGTACTAAATAAATTTAATGTTTTATTCATTCTTTCGTAAAGATTTCTTTCTAAGTTTTTTCAATTGCCTTTAGAATCCCACCATTGAGGTTCATTTTTTTCTACTGTGTCCATTATATACAGCCTGACAGTGTCTATTATATATAGCCTGCCAATACCCATTATATACAGCCTGCCTGTGTTCATTATATACAGCCTTCCAATGCCTATTATATACAACCCGCCAGTGTCCATTATATACAGCCCACCAGTGTCCTGCCAATGCCCATTATATACAACCTGCCAGTGTCCATTATATACAGCCTGACAGTGTCCATTATATACAGCCTGCCAATGCCCATTATATACAACCCGCCAGTGTCCGTTATATACAACCTGCCAGTGTCCATTATATACAGCCTGCCAATGTCCATTATATACAGCCTTCCAATGCCCATTATATACAGCCTGCCAGTGTCCATTATATACAGCCTGCCAATGCCCATTATATACAACCTGCCAGTGTCCATTTTATACAACCCGCCAGTGTCTATTATATACAGCCTGCCAGTGTCCATTATATACAACCTGCCAGTGTCCATTACATACAGCCTGCCAGTGTCCATTATATACAGCCTGTCAATGGCCATTATATACAGCCTTCCAATGCCCATTATATTCAACCTGCCAGTGTCCATTATATACAGCCTGCCAGTGTCCATTATATACAGCCTGCCAATGCCCATTATATACAGCCTGCCAGTGTCCATTATATACAGCCTTCCAATGCCCATTATATACAACCCGCCAGTGTCCATTATATACAGCCTGCCAATGCCCATTATATACAGCCTGCCAATGCCCATTATATACAGCCTGCCAGTGTCCATTATATACAGCCTGCCAGTGTCCATTATACACAGCCTGCCAGTGTCCATTATATACAGTCTGCCAATGCCCATTATATACAGCCTTCCAATGCCCATTATATACAGCCTGCCAGTGTCCATTATATACAGCCTGCCAATGCCCATTATATACAACCTGCCAGTGTCCATTTTATACAACCCGCCAGTGTCTATTATATACAGCCTGCCAGTGTTCATCATATACAGCTTGCCAATCCCCATTATATACAGCCTGCCAATGTTCAATATATACAACCTGCCAGTGTCCATTATATACAGCCTGACAGTGTCCATTATATACAGCCTGCCAATACCCATTATATACAACCTGCCAATGTCCATTATATACAGCCTTACAGTGTCCATTATATACAGCCTGCCAATGCCCATTATATACAGCCTGCCAGTGTCCATTATACCGGTACCGTATATAGCTTGCCAGTGCCCATTATATACAGCCTGCCAATGCTCGCTTTATACAACCTGCCAGTGTCCATTATATACAGCCTGACAGTGTCCATTATATACAGCCTGCTAATACCCATTATATACAGCCTGCCAGTGTCCATTATATACAGCCTTCCAGTGTCCATTATATACAGCCTGCCAGTGTCCATTATACACAGCCTGCCAGTGTCCACTATATACAGCCTTCCAATGCCCATTATATACAACCTGCCAATGTCCATTATATACAGCCTTACAGTGTCCATTATATACAGCCTGCCAGTGTCCATTATATACAGCCTGCCAATGCCCATTATATACAGCCTGCCAGTGTCCATTATACCGGTACCGTATATAGCTTGCCAGTGCCCATTATATATACGGTAGCCATTGTAAATGTCAAACAGTTTGTCTCAACCATCTACGGTAAATACCACTTTGAAAGAAAGTTAAAATAACAGGGTCACTTGGTGAAAAAAAAGGGGAAAAAAAAACTGAAGAAAGAAAACAAATTCAGCCACCACATCTAAGAATTGGTAAGCTGTACTATAACTATTTTTTGTTTTTGGGTTAAACACCGCTTTAAATAAAAGCTTAAGTCAGATCGCTGTGATTGTCAGATTGCCGTGATTGTCAGATTTCTATGATTGTCAGAGTGCTGTGATTGTCAGATTGCCGTGCAGCCGTGGTAACGATGTCCCGCCTCCTCTTGTGATAGACGGCACAGTGATCCAATGCTAGGAATCATTGTGCCGTGTGTCATAGGAGGCAGGACATAGTAACCATGACTGCACGACGATCTGACAATCACAGCAATCTGACAATCACAGCGATCTGACTATCAAAGCAATCTGACAGTCACAGCGATCTTACTGTATATAATCAACAAGGGAGATTCTACTGACCCCTGAAATCATGCATGAATCATGAAATGCAGCTTGGTCCAAAGTAAAGAAGTCCCAGATACCTACAGTAAATTACCCAGAGAGTTACCGTAGTATAAAACTAACATATATTTTACTTGCATGGACAAACCTCATATTTTTGCCTTGTAAATACCTTGTAAAGATTTCTTCTTTTTTTTTCCCAGGAACTGTGAACTGTATCACGATCAATGTCCCGCTGTGTCAAATCGCCGTGCAGCAGTGGTAGCGATGTCACTGTGCCATCTGTTACAGGAGGAGGCGGGACATCGTTATGCAGCTGGCTGCACGGCGATCTGAAACAGCATGGGAGGGGCACCAGGCCAATTCACGAGCATCACCCAGTGGCACGGCCCCACCCCTTTTTCTCTTCCATTTTGGACTTTTATTAACTTTAAAAAATGAGCTTAAAAACTTGACTTTTACTCGAGTATATACGGTACCCAAAAAGACTTGCAGCTGTAATTGCAGCGAAAGGTGGTTCTACAAAGTATTGACTGGCTGAATACAAATGCACACCACACTTTTCACATACAGTATTTATTTGTAAAAAATGTTGAAAATCATTTATCATTTTCCTTCAACTTCACAATTATGTGCCACTTTGTATTGGTCTATCACATAAAATCCCAATAAAATACATTTCCATTTTTGGTTTTAACATGAAAAAATGTGGAAAAAGGGGTATGAATTCTTTTTCAAGGCACTGTATTTAGAAATACTATTAGTGTCCCTTTAACCACTTGCCGACCGCCGCACGACGATGTACGTCGACAGAGCGGCACGGGCAGGCAAAAGGACTTACAGGTACGTCCTTGCCTGCCCGCGGGTGGGGGGTCCGATCGGACCCCCCCCCCCGGTGCCTGCGGCGGTCGGCAAATCTCCCCCGGCGATCGGTGGTGAGGGGGAGGCCATCCATTCGTGGCCCCCCCCTCGCGATCGCTCCCAGCCAATGGGATCATTTCCCTGCCTCTGTATTGTACACAGAGGCAGAGGAAATTATGTCACCTCTCCTCGGCTCGGTAATTTCCGTTCCGGGCCGAGGAGAGAAGACAGGTATGTGAGTGCACCAACACACACACACACAGTAGAACATGCCAGGCACACAAAACACCCCGATCCCCCCCCCCGATCGCCCCCCAATCACCCCCCCCCTGTCACAAACTGACACCAAGCAGGTTTTTTTTTTTTGTTTTTTTTTTTTCTGATTACTGTATTGGTGTCAGTTTGTGACAGTTACAGTGTTAGGGCAGTGAGTGTTAGGCCCCCTTTAGGTCTAAGATACCCCCCTAACCCCCCTAATAAAGTTTTAACCCCTTGATCACCCCCCGTCACCAGTGTCGCTAAGCGATCATTTTTCTGATCGCTGTATTAGTGTCGCTGGTGACGCTAGTTAGGGACGTAAATATTTAGGTTCGCCGTCAGCGTTTTATAGCGACATGGACCCCCATATACTATCTAATAAATGTTTTAACCCCTTGATTGCCCCCTAGTTAACCCTTTCACCACTGATCACCGTATAACCGTTACGGGTGACGCTGGTTAGTTCGTTTATTTTTTATAGTGTCAGGGCACCCGCCGTTTATTACCGAATAAAGGTTTAGCCCCCTGATCACCCGGCGGTGATATGCATCGCCCCAGGCAGCGTCAGATTAGCGCCAGTACCGCTAACACCCACGCACGCACCATACGCCTCCCTTAGTGGTATAGTATCTGATCGGATCAATATCTGATCCGATCAGATCTATACTAGCGTCCCCAGCAGTATAGGGTTCCCAAAAACGCAGTGTTAGTGGGATCAGCCCAGATACCTGCTAGCACCAGCGTTTTGCCCCTCCGCCCGGCCCAGCCCAGCCCACCCAAGTGCAGTATCGATCGATCACTGTCACTTACAAAACACTAAACGCATAACTGCAGCGTTCGCAGAGTCAGGCCTGATTCCTGCGATCGCTAACAGTTTTTTTGGTAGCGTTTTGGTGAACTGGCAAGCACCAGCCCCAGGCAGCGTCAGGTTAGCGCCGGTCGCGCTAACACCCACGCACGCACCGTATCCTCCCTTAGTGGTATAGTATCTGATCGGATCAATATCTGATCCGTTCAGATCTATACTAGCGTCCCCAGCAGTTTAGGGTTCCCAAAAACGCAGTGTAAGCGGGATCAGCCCAGATACCTGCTAGCACCAGCGTTTTGCCCCTCCGCCTGGCCCAGCCCAGCCCACCCAAGTGCAGTATCGATTGATCACTCTCACTTACAAAACACTAAACGCATAACTGCAGCATTCGCAGAGTCAGGCCTGATCCCTGCGATCGCTAACAGTTTTTTTGGTAGCGTTTTGGTGAACTGGCAAGCACCAGCCCCAGGCAGCGTCAGGTTAGCGCCGGTCGCGCTAACACCCACGCACGCACCGTATCCTCCCTTAGTGGTATAGTATCTGATCGGATCAATATCTGATCCGTTCAGATCTATACTAGCGTCCCCAGCAGTTTAGGGTTCCCAAAAACGCAGTGTAAGCGGGATCAGCCCAGATACCTGCTAGCACCAGCGTTTTGCCCCTCCGCCTGGCCCAGCCCAGCCCACCCAAGTGCAGTATCGATCGATCACTGTCACTTACAAAACACTAAACGCATAACTGCAGCATTCGCAGAGTCAGGCCTGATCCCTGCGATCGCTAACAGTTTTTTTGGTAGCGTTTTGGTGAACTGGCAAGCACCAGCCCCAGGCAGCGTCAGGTTAGCGCCGGTCGCGCTAACACCCACGCACGCACCGTACACCTCCCTTAGTGGTATAGTATCTGAACTGATCAATATCTGATCCGATCAGATCTATACTGGCGTCCCCAGCAGTTTAGGGTTCCCAAAAACGCAGTATTAGTGGGATCAGCCCAGATACCTGCTAGCACCTGCGTTTTGCCCCTCCGCCCGGCCCAGCCCAGCCCACCCAAGTGCAGTATCGATCGATCACTGTCACAAAACACTAAACGCATAACTGCAGCGTTCGCAGAGTCAGGCCTGATCCCTGCAATCGCTAACAGTTTTTTTGGTAGCGTTTTGGTGAACTGGCAAGCGCCAGCGGCCTAGTACACCCCGGTCATAGTCAAACCAGCACTGCAGTAACACTTGGTGACGTGGCGAGTCCCATAAGTGCAGTTCAAGCTGGGGAGGTGGCAAGCACAAATAGTGTCCCGCTGCCACCAAAAAGACAAACACAGGCCCGTCGTGCCCATAATGCCCTTCCTGCTGCATTCGCCAATCCTACTAATTGGGAACCCACCACTTCTGCAGCGCCCGTACTTCCCCCATTCACATCCCCAACCAAATGCAGTCGGCTGCATGAGAGGCATTTTTATGTCCTCCCGAGTACCCCTACCCAACGAACCCCCCTAAAAAGATGTTGTGTCTGCAGCAAACGCGGATATAGGCGTGACACCCGCTATTATTGTCCCTCCTGTCAATCCTGGTCTTTGCATTGGTGAATGTTTTGAACGCTACCATTCACTAGTTCAGTATTAGCGTAGGGTACAGCATTGCACAGACTAGGACACACTTTCACAGGGTCTCCCAAGATGCCATCGCATTTTGAGAGACCCGAACCTGGAACCGGTTACAGTTATAAAAGTTACAGTTACAAAAAAAGTGTAAAAAAAAAAAAAAAACACAAACAAAAATATAAAATAAAAAATAATAGTTGTCGTTTTATTGTTCTCTCTCTATTCTCTCTCTCTCTATTCTCTCTATTGTTCTGCTCTTTTTTACTGTATTCTATTCTGCAATGTTTTATTGTTATTATGTTTTATCATGTTTGCTTTTCAGGTATGCAATTTTTTATACTTTACCGTTTACTGTGCTTTATTGTTAGCCATTTTTTTGTCTTCAGGTACACCATTCACGACTTTGAGTGGTTATACCAGAATGATGCTTGCAGGTTTAGGTATCATCTTGGTATCATTCTTTTCAGCCAGCGGTCGGCTTTCATGTAATCCTAGCGGCTAATTAGCCTCTAGACTGCTTTTACAAGCAGTGGGAGAGAATGCCCCCCCCCCCACCGTCTTCCGTGTTTTTCTCTGGCTCTCCTGTCTCAACAGGGAACCTGAGAATGCAGCCGGTGATTCAGCCAGCTGACCATAGAGCTGATCAGAGACCAGAGTGGCTCCAAACATCTCTATGGCCTAAGAAACCGGAAGCTACGAGCATTTTATGACTTAGATTTCGCCGGATGTAAATAGCGCCATTGGGAAATTGGGGAAGCATTTTATCACACCGATCTTGGTGTGGTCAGATGCTTTGAGGGCAGAGGAGAAATCTAGGGTCTAATAGACCCCAATTTTTTCAAAAAAGAGTACCTGTCACTACCTATTGCTATCATAGGGGATATTTACATTCCCTGAGATAACAATAAAAATGATTAAAAAAAAAAAAAAATGAAAGGAACAGTTTTAAAATAAGATAAAAAAGCAAAAAAATAATAAAGAAAAAAAAAAAAAAAATTAAAAAAAAGCACCCCTGTCCCCCCTGCTCTCGCGCTAAGGCGAACGCAAGCGTCGGTCTGGCGTCAAATGTAAACAGCAATTGCACCATGCATGTGAGGTATCACCGCGACGGTCAGATCGAGGGCAGTAATTTTAGCAGTAGACCTCCTCTGTAAATCTAAAGTGGTAACCTGTAAAGGCTTTTAAAGGCTTTTAAAAATGTATTTATTTTGTTGCCACTGCACGTTTGTGCGCAATTGTAAAGCATGTCATGTTTGGTATCCATGTACTCGGCCTAAGATCATCTTTTTTATTTCATCAAACATTTGGGCAATATAGTGTGTTTTAGTGCATTAAAATGTAAAAAAGTGTGTTTTTTCCCCAAAAAATGCGTTTGAAAAATCGCTGCGCAAATACTGTGTGAAAAAAAAAAATGAAACACCCACCATTTTAATCTGTAGGGCATTTGCTTTAAAAAAATATATAATGTGTGGGGGTTCAAAGTAATTTTCTTGCAAAAAAAAATAATTTTTTCATGTAATCAAAAAGTGTCAGAAAGGGCTTTGTCTTCAAGTGGTTAGAAGAGTGGGTGATGTGTGACATAAGCTTCTAAATGTTGTGCATAAAATGCCAGGACAGTTCAAACCCCCCCCAAATGACCCCATTTTGGAAAGTAGACACCCCAAGTTATTTGCTGAGAGGCATGTTGAGTCCATGGAATATTTTATATTGTGACACAAGTTGCGGGAAAGAGACAAATTTTTTTTTTTTTTTTTTTTTTTTGCACAAAGTTGTCACTAAATGATATATTGCTCAAACATGCCATGGGAATATGTGAAATTACACCCCAAAATACATTCTGTTGCTTCTCCTGAGTACGGGGATACCACATGTGTGAGACTTTTTGGGAGCCTAGCCGCGTATGGGACCCCGAAAACCAAGCACCGCCTTCAGGCTTTCTAAGGGCGTAAATTTTTGATTTCACTCTTCACTGCCTATCACAGTCTCGGAGGCCATGGAATGCCCAGGTGGCACAAAACCCCCCCAAATGACCCCATTTTGGAAAGTAGACACCCAAAGCTATTTGCTGAGTGGTATAGTGAGTATTTTGCAGACCTCACTTTTTGTCACAAAGTTTTGAAAATTAAAAAAAGAAAAAAAAAATTTTTTTTTGTCTTTCTTCATTTTCAAAAACAAATGAGAGCTGCAAAATACTCACCATGCCTCTCAGCAAATAGCTTGGGGTGTCTACTTTCCAAAATGGGGTCATTTGGGGGGGGTTTGTGCCACCTGGGCATTCCATGACCTCCAAAACTGTGATAGGCAGTGAAGAGTGAAATCAAAAATGTACACCCTTAGAAATCCTGAAGGCGGTGATTGGTTTTCGGGGGCCCGTACGCGGCTAGGCTCCTAAAAAGTCCCACACATGTGGTATCCCCGTACTCAAGAGAAGCAGCAGAATGTATTTTGGGGTGCAATTCCACATATGCCCATGACCTGTGTGAGCAATATATCATTTAGTGACAACTTTGTGCAAAAAAAAGTAAATAAATAAATAAATTGTCACTTTCCCGCAACTTGTGTCAAAATATAAAATATTCCATGGACTCAACATGCCTCTCAGCAAATAGCTTGGGGTGTCTACTTTCCAAAATGGGGTCATTTGGGGGGGGGTTTGTGCCATCTGGGCATTTTATGGCCTTCAAAACTGTGATAGGTAGTGAGGAGTAAAATCAAAAATGTACGCCCTTAGAAATCCTGAAGGCAGTGATTGGTTTTCGGGGCCCCGTATGCGGCTAGGGTCCCAAAAAGTCCCACACATGTGGTATCCCCATACTCAGGAGAAGCAGCTAAATGTATTTTGGGGTGCAATTCCACATATGCCCATGGCCTGTGTGAGCAATATATCATTTAGTGACAACTTTTTGTAATTTTTTTTTTTTTTTTTTTGTCATTATTCAATCACTTGGGACAAAAAAAATGAATATTCAATGGGCTCAACATGCCTCTTAGCAATTTCCTTGGGGTGTCTACTTTCCAAAATGGGGTCATTTGGGGGGGTTTTGTACTGCCCTGCCATTTTAGCACCTCAAGAAACGACATAGGCAGTCATAAATTAAAGGCTGTGTAAATTCCAGAAAATGTACCCTAGTTTGTAGGCGCTATAACTTTTGCGCAAACCAATAAATATACACTTATTGACATTTTTTTTACCAAAGACATGTGGCCAAATACATTTTGGCCTAAATGTATGACTAAAATTGAGTTTATTGGATTTTTTTAGAACAAAAAGTAGAAAATATCATTTTTTTTCAAAATTTTCGGTCTTTTTCCGTGTATAGCGCAGAAAATAAAAACGGCAGAGGTGATCAAATACCATCAAAATAAAGCTCTATTTGTGGGAAGAAAAGAACGCAAATTTCGTTTGGGTACAGCATTGCATGACCGCGCAATTAGCAGTTAAAGTGACGCAGTGCCAAATTGGAAAAAGTGCTCTGGTCAGGAAGGGGGTAAATCCTTCCGGGGCTGAAGTGGTTAAACAAACCCATGGCAATATCTGACAAATACAGTATAACCTAAGCACTGCTGCTGCTAGGTTACAACACGAGTGACCTTTTTTTACAGCAATGTGCACATTTTGCACCCCCTGATCATGCTCCCTGGTGTCTCAACTTACCAATAGCTGAGAAAATGTCCAACACTTTGGTTCCACCGTGACACAATGCAAATACATCTTCAGACCAACACCATATTTTATAACATTTTTTCTATTATTTTAGCTCTTTAAAAATATGATTATTAAAGAGGTTCTAAAGACAGAAGTCTTTTTTTTTACCTTAATGCATTTTCTGCATGAAATCAGTGGCTCTCGAGGCTCTCTTCCTCCTTATTGGCTCAGACATAGCAGCAGGTGCCCTGCCGTCAAACACAGCCAGTTAACAGGAAACGGGACAGAGCTGAACTGCACTGTGTGTGTCAATGGACACACAGAGCAGAGCTCAGGAGCACCATAGCAAGAGGCTTAGTGGGCACTCGGCAAGAGGTGAAGTCAGAAGCATCTGCCAGGGACCCGAGAAGAGGGGGATCAGAGTTGCTTTGTGCAAAACCTTTGTACAGAGCAGGTAAGTATAACATGTTTGTTTTTGTTTTATTTAATAAAAAAATATAGCTTTACAATCACTTTAATTTGGCAGCATTTATAGAGCTAAAAGCTTCTTTCTCAAGTATATTCAGTTCACTCTGAAAAACAAACCTATGCCACCTCACTATATACACTATATTGTCAAAAATATCGGGACACCTGCCTTTACACGCACACAAACTTTAATGGCATCCCAGTCTTAGTCTGTAGGGTTCAATATTGAGTTGGCCCACCCCTTGCAGCTATAACAGCTTCAACTCTTCTGGGAAGGCTGTCCACAAGGCTTAGGAGTGTGTCTATGGGATTGTTTGACCAGTCTTCCAAAAGCGAATTTGTGAGGTCAGGCACTGATGTTGGACGAGAAGGAATGGCAGCGAGGATGGTAAGTGTCATCATAATGGGGGATTTTAATTATCTAGACATAGACTGGGCAGAAGGAACCACGCATTCATCTAAGGCTCACTATTTCCTAAATGTCTTACAGGACAATTTCATGGATCAGATGGTAATTGCACCAACAAAGAACAATGCGTTACGAGACCTACTGATTACTAACAATGCAGACCTGATCACAGATGTGGAAATATGGGGCAATTTAGGAAACAACGACCACAGGTCAATTAGTTTCAGTATAAATCACACAAATAGGAAACATAAGGGGAATACAGAGACACTGAATTTCAAAAGAGCCAACTTCCATAAACGATGCTCCTTGCTAGAAGATATATAATGGGATAAAATCCTAGGAACATAGCACACAGAGGAAAAATGGGTGTGCTTTAAGAACGTATTAAATAAGGGTATTAGCCAGTGCATCCCAATGGGAAATAGATTTAAAAGAGATAAAAGAAATCCTGGGTGGCTTAACACCATCGTAAAAATGCATATAAAAGCAAAGGAGAAGGCCTTCAAAAAAATACAATCATTGTCAGCATTCCAACTTTACAAAGAATGCAACAAGAAATGTAAGGGTGCAAATCAGGGTGGCCAAGATAGAACACAAAAGGCACATAGTGGAGGAGAGTTAAAAAAAAAAAAAAAACAAGAAATTCTTTAGGTAAATAAATAGTAAAAGAGGGAGGTTGGATCATATTGGCCCCATAAAGAATGATGAAGGGAATCTGGTTACAAAAAACGGAGAGATGACGAAGGTATTACATTTATTCTTCTCCTCAGTCTTCACGAGGGAAACGGGGGGGATTCAGTAACCAAGACTGCAATATTTATCCTCATGACACATTACAGGAAGCACCCTCATGGCTAACAGAGGAATAGACTTGATAACCTTAACATTAATAAGTCATCAGGACCAGATGGCTTGCACCCGAGGGTCCTTAAGTCAAGTAATGGCCAGACCATTGTTCCTTATTTTTAAGAACAGTCTACTGACTGGTATGGTACCAGAAGATTGGAGAAAAGCCAATGTAGTAGCAATATTTAAAAAAGGACCAAGATATAGCCCAGGGAATTACAAGCCAGTTAGCCTAACGTCAATAGTTTGCAAGCTCTTAAAGGGGATAATAAGGGCCTATACACAAGATTTTTGTAATGAGAACGGCATGTATTTATGAAGAATCATTCTTGCCAAACCAATCTATTACCTTCTATGAGGAGGTGAGCTGCCATCTAGATAAAGGAAGGCCTGTAGATGAGGTGTTTCTGGATCTTGCAAAGGCATTTGATACAGTTCCCCATAAATGTTTACTGTACAAACTGAGGTCTGTCAGCATGGATCAAAGGGTGAGTACATGGATTGAAAACTGGCTACAGGGGCGAGTTCAGAAGGTATTGATAAATGGGGAGTGCTCGGATTGGTCCGATGTGGAAAGTGGGGTCCCCCAGGGTTCTGTCCTGGGTCCAATCCTATTTAATTTATTCATAAACGACCTGAAGGATGGGATAAACAGCTCAATCTCAGTATTTGCAGATGATACTAAGATAAGCAGAGCAGTAATTTCTCCGCAGGATGTGGAAACCTTGCAAGAAGATCTGAACAAATTAATGAAGTTGGCAACTACCTGGCAAATGGGGTTCAATGTAGAAAAATGTAAAATAATGCATATGGTTAGCAAAAACATGAATGCAATCTACTCACTAGGGGGTGAACCTCTGGGGGAATCTAGACTGGAAAAGGACCTGGGGGTCCTAGGAGATGACAGAATCAGCAATTGCATGCAATGTCAAGCTGCTGCAAGCAAGGCCAACAGAGTTTTAGCATGCATTAAAAAGGGGATTAACTCCAGAGATAAAACGATAATTCTCCCGCTCTACAAGACTCTGGTCCGGCTGTACCTGGAGTATGCCGTCCAGTTCTGGGCTCCAGTCCTCAGGAAGGACTGGAGAGAGTCCAGAGAAGGGCAACAAAGCTAATTAAGAGACTGGAGGATCTCAGCTACTTTGAAAGACTGCAAGCACTGAACTTATTGTCTCTGGAGATGAGACGCTTGAGAGGGGATATGATTTCAATGTACAAATACTGTACTGGTGACCCCAAAATAGGGATAAAACTCTTCCACGAAGGAGAATTTAAAAAGACACAAGGCCATTCACTAAAATTAGAATAGAAGTGGTTTAACCTTCAACTGCATAGAGGGTTCTTTACTGTAAGAGCGGTAAGGATGTGGAATTCTCTTCCACAGGCAGTGATTTCAGCAGGAAGCATAAATCAGTTAAAAAAAAACTATCAGATAGGCACCTGAGTGACCATTGCATACAGGGATATACAATGTAATACTGACATAAAAACACACACACAGGTTGGACTTGATGGTCTTTTTTCAACCTCACCAAATATGTAACTATGTAATAATAAAATATAAAAAAAGTCATGTGACTTCAATAGGACTTTATGGACACGACAGAAAGTCAAGCTTGGCATACAAAAATCCATATCATTACAAATAAAAATACTCCAATCATTACAACTAAACAAAGTCACATGACTCTGACTAATTTGGTGCTGTTACACAATAATATAAATATTCTCAACAAAGGAATCATGAGAACTATATCATATATTTTATTAGTATCTAGCCTATCTAACTTGAAACGTGTCAGTACAGTTTAACCAAATCACATGGTAATGGTAAGCAACAAGTCTAATGCCGTGTACACATGGCCGGACTTTTCGACCAAACTTGTCCGAGGGAACAAATCCGTTGGACAATTCGACCGTGTGTGGGCTTCATCGGACCTGCAGCGGACCTTTTCTGTTGAAAATGTAACGAACTTTAGATTTAGAACATGTTTCAAATCTTTCCGACGGACTTGAGTCTAGTCGAAAAATCTGGCTACTGGCTATTCTAGTCTGGTCGTACGTCATCGCGGTCGAATCCGTCGGACTTTGGTGTGATTGTGTGTAGATGTGTAGACAAGTCCGTTTCGATGGAAATCCGTCGAAAAGTCCGTTGAAGAGTCCGATGTGATTCAGTCCGTCGAAAGTCTGGTCATGTGTACACAGCATTACTTTAAAATGTATTTCTTTATTTGCTCCTCCCTACATCAAAACACTACACCTGCAGCCCCCCCCCCCTTTTCCCTACTCCTGCATACAGTATTATGAAATGCATTGACATTTTTAGCATTTGTGCATGGTAATTTGCCAAACTTTAATCCATAAATGACTGATCCCTATTTTACTTTTATTATACAATATCTTGGCTTTCTATTAGATTGTAAACTCTAAAATGAATACACTGCATTTATACTTTTTTTTTCACTTATGTTTGTATGGTTATATTCTCTTTTGTATTATCTTTTGTAAAGCACTTGCTATAAATAAAATAATGTAATCATTCCCACTTTTTGCATTGAGGTTCTACGTGTTTTTTTTTTTTTTTTTATTTAAAAAGCTGTCCATAATATTTTGTATATATTTGTTTTAAACTTAGTACCCGGTATAATTTTTCTTTAACAAACCTAAAAGACAACTATCAACGTGTCTTAATGAAGCAAATCACTCTGAATGCTGAAAGTCTGCTGTGGTCTGTAGACCATTGCTTTAGAGCCGTCTTACAATGATGCTTTGAGCTTAATTCTGTATGACAGTTTCACTGTAGTTATATTTATTGAAACTCAATGACTTCTGCAAGGGGCTGTTGGCTGCAACAAAAACATGTATTTCCCACAACTTGTCTTTCAGAGATCTGTTTTGTTTTTCTGACAAGGGACACACAAAAAATGTAATTTAACTGTAGATTCTCATAAATACAAGCTGGAGATTAAATCAATATTTTGAAAGCTTTTACCTTCTTTTTTCTTAAATGTGTATTTGAGAAAACTTTCTTTTCATTGTAAAACATTAAAAAAATTTTTACAAAAATACTGAGATGTAATATGATTGTTTTTGATAAATGCATATTTTGTATGTTAATGACTGAGTGGTTAGTTAATGTTACAAGTATAAGCACGTCTCTTGCAGAAATTACACTGTCTTCATCATTAAATGTAATTTATGCATTTAATTTTGTTGGTACTGGCATTATGTATCTTATCAATATAGTATTATTATGCAGTTACTATGACTTGTTTATCCTAGTGCAGATTTGCATGGGTAAAATTGCTTCTGATAAGTTTATTGCTATAAACCATTAAAAATGGATACATACTTTTTATATCACATTAATCAATCCTTTCATAAAGAAGAGGCCGCATGTGACTTTAGTGCATGCAGTTTGTACAATATAGCTGATAAACAAATTTACATTTATAGACAAAATGCAGAAAGAAGAAATTGTTTAAAGTACAGACAAGTAGCATTTAAAGAAGTAGTAATAATAAAAAAAAAAAAATGAATGTAATTTAAAAAGTTGTGTTGGTTGCAGTGTTGTATGTATTGGTGGACAAAAAGGCACCTTTCTTATCATGAGTGAAAGTGAGATTTTTCTTTGAAAAAAGGATATTGTAAGTGCCAGGAAAAGGTAAATGAAGACTAGATACATGTTTCACGCTTTCATTACAGGGTAATTATTTCACTCACAACTCACATGGCATAGAGATATGGCAGTTAGTGGACTACCCTTTACAGTTATTATGACTTCTGCTTGGACTCATAATGAATCCTGAGTACCCAAAGAGCCTGTGACTTGTCCTTTAATCTTAGGTTTAGAAAAAGAATGATCACACTTGTGGTCACCAAACATTTTTCAGTTTGTTTGAACACTCCCTGGCCAAAGTACATATATGTGCATCCTCTGGAAGTGGTGATGCTATCTGGATGATGGCTGCAGCTACAGTCATCATCCAAATACCATCCTTTAGATCCGGCAATATCTTTTCTGGTAAAAGTGATCACAAAAACTAAACAGCAGCTTGATCACTTTTACAAGCTGTGGAAGGGCCCCCCCCTTGCCATGCGCCAATGTTTTTGTGCTCCCCCATCCCACCAGGGAGCCTGGGACTGCTGCTAGTGGTCATGCCAGCTCACCATAGAGAGGAAGGAGGAAATTATGTTCCCTGACCATCTTTATGGTGTATGAAACCAGAAGAGACAAGGATCTTGTCATTTCCATTTTTTTCTTTTGTTTACTGGCCATTAAAAGCTAGTAAAGGAGCTGATCAAACAATTCTCAGTTTGATTAGCTGCTTTGGAGGACAGAGGAGAAATCTGGGGTTTATCAGACCCCAGATCTCTCTATAAAGAGGACTTTTTATGGCTCATGCTATCACAAGGGAGGTTGTTCTTCCCTTGTGTTAGAAATAAAGTTGATAAAAAAATGAATAGGACAGTGTCAAAATAAATAAATGCAATTAAAAAAAAATCTTTTTAAAGCGCCCCATTCCCCTGTGCTTATATGCAAATGCAAATGCATGCATAGGTCCCGCACACATATGTAAATGGTGATTGCGCCATACATGTGAGGTATCGCCGCAAACATGAGAAGCAATATTTCTAGCACCAGACCTCCTGTGTAACTCTAAAAATCTTTTTAAAGTGCCCCATTCCCCTGTTCTTAGATGCAAATGCAAATGCATACATAGGTCCCGCACACATATGTAAGTGGTGATTGCACCATACATATGAGGTATCGCCACAAACATGAGAAGCAATATTTCGAGCACCAGACCTCCTGTGTAACTCTAAACTGGTAACCTGTTAGGACTTTTTAAGCGTGGCCTATGGAGATTTTTAAGTACCATAATTTGTCGCCATTCCATGGGTCTGCACAATTATTTTGGTATCTATTTACTTGGAACAACATCATCTTTTTTTCTTACCAACAAATCTGTATTAAATTGTGTTTATGTGCACTGAAATTCATTAAAGTTTTTTTTGTCCTAAAAAATGTCTGTTTTAAAAATTGCAAAAAAACACCATTTTATTCTCTTGGGCCTTTACTTAAAAATGTATAATGTGTGTGGGTTCTAAGTAATTTTCTAACAAAAAAATGCTGATTTTTACATGTATTGTATGTGAGAAATGTCAGAATTGGCTTAAGCACCTTAGATGCTTTGACTATTTGTCAATTCATGTATTGAAAGAAATGCATGAATTATTCTCTAAATTAGGCAAAATTGGCAAGTATTTCAGTAAACAGTATTACCTAGTAAAATGAATCCAACAGTTACCAGTTTGTTAGAGGTCCCTGCTCAACCTCTCATATATTTTTCTCATATAGAAAACCGTTCTGTATAATACTGTATAATGATGGTATGATTTGTTCATCCTTTCTTGTGGAGCTTTCATGAAGAGAGGCATGATAAATATATAAAAAAAAATCAACAAAGGCATTGTTGAGGGCTAGGGACTCTTTCCTAGCTTAAAACAGTATGTTTGATCAGTTCTTCCATAAACTGTAGTAGAACCTCTAGAGATAGGATTATCACCTGATCCAGTCAGTTTCTGTCAAATTATGTAATAATCTTTATGCCTATTGATACAATCAGACTACTTTTGCAAGCAGTGGTTCAAAACAGCTGAAGAAATGGGTTGGATTTTTGTGTCTCTCTTTATTGTCTGTCCAGAGTGATGCTAAAATTATCTGCATACTCTTTGACCAGCATGTGGACATGAATCCTCAAGCAATATAACTATATATTACATGCACATACTGTATGACTTAAAAAATCACATCTTATGAGTTTGAATATCGCAATATGTATTGCTAACTTTGTAAGTAATGCCACTGTAAGCAAAATTTAAATTCTCGACAAAAGAAAACTCAGCATTAGTTTGTTAGAAAACCCTTCTTAATAGGGGCAGGGATATCTTCTCCACACCTGTTCATAACATTTTGGATTCACTCTTGCTTGCTCACACTGCCCAGGTCAAATATTAAGGTCTGATATCCTCAAATAGACAGCAATACAAACCTAACAGAGATTCTACCCCATTCCTATATAAAAATGATTGCTGGCATTACACTTTAAAGCAGTAATAAAAAAACCCCGCAAGGTAAAGGCATAATGTGTTTGTATGTACCGCATACTAGCACATTGATAAAAGCTTGCCTTCAAATGAAGCCTCCAGCGGCATGCTGTTCACCACTACAGAGGATACCATCTTCACCTGGTCTTCCCTCCGGAAGTGGCCTGTGGCCACTTGAATGGACGTCATCATGGCTCGGCCATTCAAATGGCCCTGCGGGAGTCACAGCCATGGCACAGAGCTCTAAAGGAATGCCACAGGTATGCTATTCCTTCAGAGTGCATGCACTGTTGAAGTCACCTGCTGCTGCTCCCTAGTAACACCCTACAGGGGAAATGGGGAAACAGGGGAAATGTTCTAACCCAAATGGCAAACCCAATTGAAGTCTATAAGAGACTAACAGGAAACATCAAAAGTGCCCATTTTTAAGGCTTATATGTAAGTAATTTGCCATAAAAGGGGTATGGGGGTCTGGGCACTGCCCTGGGGGACATGTATCAATAGAAAAAAAATGTAAAAACAATTGTTTTTGCAGGAGCAGTGCTTTTAATTATGCTTAAAGTACAAAAATAATAATAACAATTAAAAATTCCTTTACATATAGTGCCTGCGGGGGGGGGGTCCCTTAATGTGCCTGTACAGTGGTGCATCTGTAGCATGCATAAAACTTGCTGCAGCAAAAATTAAATTTCTAAAGAAAAAAAACTAATCAAATCCCATTTAAAATGACTCGCAGTTACAATTTCCGGCACCTGGCTAATGAAAAAATAAAGACAAAACCGGCGTGGGGTTCCCCAAGTCCATACCAGGCCCTCCTTAACAACCAGCATACACCGCACCCTGATTGGGCAAAGCTTTGCCTAATCAGGGCACAGAATGCACTAAGCAGAGCTCAGTGCATTGCAGGGTGTTCGTCGGGGCGGGCAAATGTTCGGTTCGAACTGATGCTCTGGCCGAACCATTCGCCCATCCTTACTCCCCAGAATATCTCCTAAATGGTGCATGCTTAGGAGATATTCATTTGACCTACAGGTAAGCTTTATTATAAGCATACAGCACCTGTAGGTTAAAATCAAAATACAGGAGGGTGTGTCCTGGCCGCTACTGAAGATGGCGACTCGGCTGTGAAGCTCCGCCGACACTCGGCTCTCCATGGCAGCTCACAGCACTACAGCCATCCGCAACTGCCCCACAAGGCAGCTCACAGTATGGGGACATGAACGGGCTATGTCCCATAAGAAAAACAAAATCCTGAGACCGCCCCGACTGATGGACTTTTACCTCATGTCAGCGGGCAGACACACAAGATGGCGCTGAGGCGAGCAGCCATTCTTCTCCCCTGCACCCCTCGTAGACAGAAGAGGCTCTGGAAAACCTCTCTGGCATGGAGGAATCCCCTCACCAGCACTCACCACTAACTCTGAGAGATCACAATATCATATATTGCTGGGGCTTTTCCATGAAGCTCCTGGTCACCTACCAAGGTCAACTAATCATCATAAACACCCCAAAAGATGAATACAAGCAGCTGCAAAATTGGGGCCTCTCCCCACCTCCTTAGGCCATCCCGCCGCGGAACAACGCAAGTCAGAAGACCTGGATATACCAACAACTCTACTGAATCTATATTGAAAGAATCCCTGGTTAACTGTTTGTCCCCTTGCTCACTAAATAGGCTGACTCATATTAATGCTGTTACACGAAAGCCCCAAGTATCGGGAACTTTGTGAGTATTCTATCTCTATTTTTTTTTAAGAAGTTCACATGGGACTTCTGGTCATGATTAACTCACGCACCCCCAGCACAAAGTGTGTTACGCACACTGCTCTGATTAAGTTTATCTGATACTGCTACTTTTAACGCAAATTGTTCTGTGTATCTCTGCCTTTTGCTATATCAGATACTATTGCTCTGTTTTTACTGTTGTACCTAACCCAAGTCCAGGTATCACCCTCCCTCCCTACCTACCCATACCAAGAAGTGCCTTAAAACTGTTAGTGATCTTTCTCTGCACCTGCGCCTCATTGCTAACATCACGCAAACATGTCATTACGTATCACTACCATAAATGAAAAAGGTCTTAATTCCCCATTTAAAAGATCCAGGCTGTGGCAAGAAGCCTTATCCCAGAGAACGGACGTATTGTGTGTACAGGAGACACACTTTCTGCAAGGTAAAGCTCCCCCATGTCTACATCGGTCATACCCTCACGTGTTCCATGCACACGCAACTAAAAAGGTGCAAGGCATAATGATCACCATTAGAAACACTATTTCCTTCCAACTTCAACATCTTGACCCATCAGCAGATACATTATTTTAGAAGTCATCTTTGACAATACACCATTGGTGATTGCCAATCTCTGCGCACCTATTACCCATCACAAGATATTCAAGATAACAAACTATGAGCAAATCGTCCCACTATCCAAGGAAACATGTAATCCTCTGAAGAGACTTTAATGATGTAGCTGACCAAACAATTGACTCCTCCGGCCACCGAGGAAATAGACCCATGGCCCTCTCTTCCTCATGCGATTGGAAGACTTATTTCACCCCTGGCGCTGTCTACATGGTGCGGAGAGGGATTACACATTTTACTCAGCAACCCAAAAATCTTACTCTAGGACTGATCTCTTCCTGACAAACAAAACCACATTGAAATCCATACCGAAAGCTGAAATAGGCCTAATCACGTGGTCTGACCACATACCATATCACCCTTGCACTTGATATAGATCGGATAAAACATACTTCCTGGTGCATGAACACATCCATTTTTTCTCAACCCAAGTATCAGGAGGAGATCAGACTGGAAATAGAAACATACTTCAATTGCAATGTTGGTTCTGTAACAAATTACTCTGGAATGCACATAAATCATATATTAGGGGAACTTTCAACAAACTTGGGGCCAGGGAGAAGCGAGCGCGAACCCAGACAGTAAACACATACATAGACCAAATTCGTAAATTGGAACAATCCAACAAATTAGCACCCAACGACGCAGACACCATCCGCCTACGTGACCTTAGGGAAAAATTACATTCTTTTCTAAAAGCTTCATTTGATCATCACATTAAATGCCTCAGAGCAGACTGGTATGGCTTTGAGAACAGACCTGGATCTCATTTGGCCAAACAAGTTAAACAAAAAGCAGCGGCAATGAAAATTCCTTTTATGCAGACTAAAGGACAAAGAGTTGATAACTCAAAGGACATAGTGAATTGCTTTAGCTGCTAGTATGCGTCTTTATACAATCTAAAAGGCTCCCCATCAGATCCTGATCCAGACCCGTGCAAATATCACAATTCCTTGATTCCCTACAATTACCCTCCCTTACCTCAGAACAGCTAAAACGGCTTAATGAGCCGTTCTCTCAAACTGAAGTTATAAAAGCAATACAATCACTACCACTTCACGAGGCTCCTGGACCAGATGGATATTGCAATGAATTTCAAAACATTTGCACACCTTCTGGCACCTCATCTAACCAACTCCTTTACCCGCATAATGCGCACTGGTGACATCCCTAAGGAATCACTTGAGGCGCTTATTGTCACAATACCAAAACCTGGTAAACCTCATGATGAACCTGCCAATTATCCCCCCATCTCCCTCCTGAACTTGGATCTTAAAATTTATACAAAAATCCTAGTCACCTGCATATCCTTGTTTATTCCTAAATTAGTACACAAAGATCAGGTAGGTTTCGTCCCACACTGGCAAGCCTCTGATGACACTAGAAGGTTCATAAATCTCATACAGTGGGCAGAACATCATAAAATCACTGGTCCTAACTTAGAGCAGTACTCCAAAAATTTGGATTCACAGGCAACGTATAGCCTGCACTACTGGCATTATACTCCCCCCCCACAGCTAAAGTCTGGACCTCAGGAATAAAATCTGACCAGTTTGAGATTACCAATGGTACCCGTCAGGGCTGCCCCCTCACCCCATTAATATTTGCCCTTATAATGGAGCCTCTTACTGACGCTATCAGAATGCACCCCAGAATGCGTTCCTCACAGCAGTCCAGTTTATACCTTGGTATATCAATATAAAGAGAACTTCATGGTGCAGTATGTATTACCTTTATTAAAAATCACAATAAAAACCCACAATGGGTACTCACAATGCCAAGGTGCTCACAGTGCGCCACTCTAAAACAGCGGTAACGATCGGGTGACGGAGGCCAGTAATGGGGTGGCGTACTAATCGTTCACAACAGATGGTGTGTGTAGCGTTCCGTCCTGGCCGCCGTCACCCAATCGTTACCGCTGTTTTAGAGTGGTGCACTGTAAGCGCCTTGACATTGTGAGTACCCATTGTGGGTTTGTATTGTAATTTTAAATAAAAGTAATACATACTGCACCATGAAGTTCTCTTTATATTGATATACCGAGGTATAAACTGGACTGCTGTGAGGAACAGAGGCACAAGTGTAACCTATCCAGGATCCAGCATACAATACCGAACCCATAGAGGTTCTAAGGCGCATTTTGACCAAGCTTAATCGCAAGGTCACACACCCTAAGGTGAGGGGCTATCACCTGGGGGGAGCACTTATATGAGCACACAGCACTTTAGTTTGTGTTCACTGAAACACATGGATAGATTTTGGAATGTTTATGGACTGTTAATTTGATCATAGCACTAAGCTACACAGAACTGAATCGCACAGATTCCACACTGAATTACATGGATGTAGCACTGAATCGCATGGAAGATATTTCTTTGGAATTTTTTATCTAATATTGTTTGAACATTGCACTGAATTACAGAGATACAGCACTGCATTGCATGGATGCAACACTGAATCACATGGATGATTTTTTTCTTGAAATATTTATTTATTATTTGTTTGAATAGTGCAGAAATATTTTGGAATATTTATATATATTTTTCACAGGCTTATTGAAGCACTCTTATTAATTCATTTATTTACTGATATTTATTGCACATTAATGTATAGTATTTTGGCCATTTTATACATGTCAGGAGAGAGCACAATACCACTTTATTAATTATATATTTATATTTATCATTTTGATAGCGCAGCGTTTTATAACTTGATTTGATTATCTTGCATGGTATATGAGACATGCGTAAAGTTAGCAGCTGATCATTTGTAAGATACACTATCTTGAAGACCTGATTTGGTCAACCACCTGGAGGCTGACAGGTCTATTAATTAGCATCTAATGTGCAATCCCTTATTGGCAAAATCACAGGAATCCATACAACGCTTACCCCCCAACAAGCTTTATTAGGACTAGACCTCGAGTCGTGGCCCCCTCCATACCGATCTATTCTTATACACATCTTCATCGCAGCGCGACTTTTGATTGTACACAACTGGAAAAGCAGCACCCTTCCCTCAAGCCAACAACTTACATAACCTAAACTACAGGAACGCTGGGGCCCCTGGACCAATTACTTCGCAAGTACTACCATCCCCTAAGAGTTTTAACTCAGACTACCTGATGTAAAACTGTTACACTATGAAAGTATATTTACTGCATTTATTTCCCTTCTACTACTGCCTGCAACTGCCTTGCTATTCTGCTAACACCCTGGGTATTTCCCTTTACCCTCCCTTTCCCCCACCCTTGTTCTAATGATACCTAGTACTTGATGCATCATTACACAGCTGTTATACATTCATAATTGTTATCTATGAGATAGGGTCACATGTTCTTAAGACCCTTTACTGTCATTCACAATGCTATATTATCTTTGTAATCTGAAATCCTTTAAATAAAAATTTGAAGTGAAAAAAAAAATCAAAATACAGACTTTACTACAACTTTAAAACTTCAAGACAGTGCCTTAGTAAAGCACTGACTAGTGACAAAAAAAAATCATGAGTGAAAGTGTCCAAATGAAAAAATCCCAGTACAGGACCCTTGGACACTTTCACTCATAAATTTTTTGTTGTCACAATCTGTGTTTTAATTTGCACATATTTTTTCTTTAACACAATAATCACATATGGACTATTTTTCACTGGATGGTTTTTTGTATTTGATCACGATAATTTTTGATATTATTTACATTATTGTAATCATACATATTACATACACTTGTAACACTGGTTTATTATCCAATGCTGCATTCTTACTTTTACCCTTCTGGCTTCTGTTGGACCTGGTCCACTGCACACGGCTAAATGACGCCTGGTTTCTATTGAACCGACCGATGCTGTCCGACATTTGTCCAATGTGTACTAGGCTTAAGCTCTGATGGAAGTAGCAAATCAGCCTTTTACAATTTCAATTTTGATGGTAATTTTGAGGTAGTAACTGAATGAATAGGATTTGTTTTATTGCAACAGAACGAATATAGTAAGCTGCATCAGAGGGCATGCCCACTTCCATATGTGCCTTGCCTTGTGAAAGTTCCTTTAACTGACTAGTAACAGATTTTAGACAACCTAATCTGCAGATTATGAAGGCCTGTTGAAAATGGTAAGGCAGATGAACAAAAAAATTGGCAAGGTTCCAAAGAGATAAAGTGGACTGGGTCACAGCTGTAGACCTTTAATGTGTCATGCAGAAATTCTGATCATCCTCTAGACTACAGCTGCAAGCTTTGCTTTTCTTTTTTTGTTCACTTTACACATACAGTATATTTCTAGCATCTTTCTAATAAATGATTAACATAAATAAATAATATACAATATAAGTGTTCTCTGTGTCTTCCAAAACAAGATATAATTGATCAGAGATTAATGATAATAAAATGAAATATCGTTACCTCAATATCTTAATCTCTTAATTGATTTTATGCAATTCATCAAGAATTACAGGACTTGCATATGCTGTTCTGCTTTTAAAAAATGGAATTTAATTTATAATTCCATTTCAGTGTACCAGAGAGCATATTTCTGCCGTAACAAACTAAGAGTAATATGATGCATTAGCATTAAATAGCTTTTATTTGTTTGCTTTCTGAAAGGTAAATTATAGTATAGCATCACTTTCTCTGCATTAAAAGGGGAACAAAGTTTTAATATACAGCAAATGGATCAATATAAACCTTTCTTTATGTTTTATTTAAACTGCTAATGGACAATATGCATGGTTTTGGTAATTTACTTACTTACAAGACTTGTTTTTGTTTCAAAATGGTGTATTATAAGTATAATAATGTACAAGTGAGTTCTTTAAAGAAAACTGTATCCTTTCTGCTCTATCTAGAAACATTTGCAAATGCCCTCCAATGGTACAGACCAATAATTCTATGAATCATTTCATATGAAAAATTAACACGACATCAAATATTTATAAATATTAATGTGTATGTTAATATAGGCAAAGCTGTAACAAACAATACTAACCTTGCCAAGTTTCTTAGGACAGGCGCTGCTGATAATGATATCCATTATTTCTCAAGGAATATGCGGTTGTAAAATGTTGATAGTTCTATGTTAGTTGATCCCTTGCCCCAGTGACCATATTTTATCTTCTGTGTGAATTTTCATCATTGAATAGATAGACAATGCGTAAAAATTATCATCCTAAATGTTATCATACTGTAAGTTGAGTAAATAAAAATATAGGAAGACGCTTGTCTTTCAGCTTTGTCAGTGTTAAAATATGAAGCATTACGTAATTAATGTAGTGGGCCAGTGATTTTTATTTAATAGTGATTATTTTTCCTATTTTCAGTGATTCCCTTTCACGTCAGCGACAGCCATTTGAAGTACACCTAAGCCCCCGACTCTTGAGAGAGGTAAGGATGAGGTTCTGGTTCAAACCTACCATGGGTTTGCAGTGCTTCCACAGAGTTTCATGAAGTTCACAATCTGTAAACTTTTTCCCCAAAATTTTGCAGGTTCACCACCAGAAGTAAGGAAATAACTATAATACAGTGCATAACCTTTTCACTGGTCAGCTGAGTCACAAGAGACAATTATTTCTATAAAAGGATGTGCTCAAAGTAGTCATATTGTCAGCATGTCTAGCAGCCTTTAGGCAAAGCTGACTATCCTGTGCAGGGTGAAAAGTGTTTTTTTATTTGTTTTAACTTTGGGATTAGTGTGTGTGTCCCATGGCAGTGCTTGAATAACAAGATTAACCTTTATTGATGTCAGTAGGATTTGCCACAAAGTTCACAATCTTTGAACAAGATTTGTGAAACTGTTTGCAAACTGATCCCAGATAGAAACACTCATCCCTAAAGAGACGCGTCTGACATAACATTACCTGTCAGGCAGTCAAGTTCCCAAGAATATGGAATAGGTGAAACTGCTAGGCATCAGGGAACTTGAAACCCAATATATCAGCTTGAAATAAATAGATTGTAGGCTGCTTAACTAGAACAAATCTGACTTCACTATCCTGTTGGAGGACCCCGTCATCAGCAGCTTCCTCAATGGGCAGTACATTAAATTGAAAGAACAAAAAATGGGGGTTAATTTATGTGTTATATCATTTCTCGATATTGGCTTTTGGTCAGTGTCCAAAGAGGGTCTTAAGGTTGTAAAACAGAGTTCCTTAATTACTTATGAACAATGTTCCACTCATGATTAAATGTATCAACTATATATACAGTTGTGGTCATAAGTTTACAAACCCTGGCAGAATTTATGATTTATTGGCTATTTTTCAGAGAATATGAATGATAACACAATAATATTTCTTTCACTCATGGTTAGTGTTTGGCTGTTTAAATCATAACGACAACAGAAATTTTGGCCCGATAACATGCACACAAGTTGACAAAAAGGGATTTGAATGGCTATTAAAAGGTAACCATCCTCACCTGTGATCTGCTTGCTTATAATTAGTGTGTGTATAAAAGGTGAATGAGTTTCTGGACTCCTGACAGACCCTTGCATCTTGCATCCACTGCTGCACTGACCTTTCTGGATTCTGAGTCATGAGGAAAGCAAAAGAATTGTCAAAGGATCTGCGGGAAAAGGTAGTTGAACTGTATAAAACAGGAAAGAGATATAAAAAGATATCCAAAGATTGAGAATGCCAATCAGCAGTGTTTCAAACTCTAATCAAGAAGTGGAAAATGAGGGGTTCTGTTGAAACAAAACTACGGTCAGGTAGACCAACTAAAATTTCAGCCACAACTGCCAGGAAAATTGTTCCTGATGCAAAGAAAAACCCACAAATAACTTCAGGTGGAATACAGGACTCTCTGAAAACATGTGGTGATGCTATTTCAAGATGCACAATAAGGAGGCACTTGAAGAAAGATAGGCTGCATGGTCGAGTCGCCAGAAGAAATCCATCACTGTGCAAATGCCACAAAGTATCCCGCTTACAATACGCCAAACAGCACAGAGACAAGCCTCAAATCTTCTAGCACAAAGTCATTTGGAGTAATGAGACCAAAACTGAGCTTTTGGCCACAATCATAAACACTACATTTGGAGAGGAGTCAACAAGGCCTATGATGAAAGGTAGACCATTCCTACTGGGAAACACGGAGGTGGATCGCTGATGTTTTGGGGATGTGTGAGCTACAAAGTCATGCAGTATGTTATCAAAAACTACTGTAGGAACATTTGTGTTCATCAGCCAGGAAGCTGCGCATGGGACGTACTTGGACATTCCAACATGACAGTGATCCAAAACACAAGGCTAAGTCGACCTGTCATTGGCTACAGCAGAATAAAGTGAAGGTTCTGGAGTGGCCAGCTCAGTCACTTGACCTCAATATCATTGAGCCACTCTGGGGAGATCTCAAACGTGCAGTTTATGCAAGACAGCCCAAGAATTTACAGGAACTGGAGGCTTTTTGCCAAGAGGAATGGGCAGCTTTACCATCTGAGAAGATAAAGAGCCTCATCCACAAATACCACAAAAGACTTCAAGCTGTCATTGATGTTAAAGGGGGCAATACACGGTAAAAGGAAATGGTGTATGTAAAATTTTGATCAGGGTCATTTCGGTAGTTCCTGTTGTCATTATGATTTAAAAAGAGTAAACACAGTTGATTGATAATAAATGGCTTCAGCCAAACACTAACCATGAGTGAAAGAAAAGTTTTTGTGTTATCATTCATATTCTCTGAAAAATGGCCAAGAAATCATAAATTCTGCCAGGGTATGTAAACTTATGAGCACAACTGTGCACAGAAAAGGTAGATGGTGTAAATTGGGCCCAATGCACAGAAAAGGTAGATGGTGTAAATAAAAAAAGAAAGAAAAAGTGGAAACTTCAAAGTTGTACATATACTAAACATAGCTGCATAGAATAAATATTATTTTCCAATTATAGTTTTTTGCTTCTTCTCTACCAAAAGCAAATTTTGAAGTATACATTTCCATTCCAAATTTTTTTTATATTCAAAACCCTGCTGCTGTATTTAGACATGTGCCATTGATTTTGTTCTGGATATAAGTTTCAGACAAAATTTTCCTTATTTAGAAACTCGAATTTCCAAATGCATCAGTAAAGAATTTCAACAAATCCAAAATAAATAATAATGAAACAACAAAATTAATTTGTTTCATTTGGATGTTTGAAGCATCCGAATGAAACAAATTATTCAAGGGGGGCAGGAGGCGGAGCCTAGCGGAGCTGACATGCATTGTTAGAGCTCCACACCGCTGAGGAGAGAAGAGAAGGACAAAGCGGAGCCTGCAGGCTCAAAAGGTATCCATTTGAACCTTTTTGCCCCAGGGAACAAACTGTGAAAGTTTGGGCAGGAAATATGGTACTGGGAGGAAACCGTGGCAGAAATAAAAATCACCTCACAAAGAGCTCACAGGCACTCACACTCACAGGCACTGAAGCAGCTCCAGTCACCTCACAAGATACAGCATCAGGGCGCTCTCACAGACAGAAAATGTCACAGCAAGACTCTCCATTTGAGTCAGATACAGAACAAATCCTCTCACAAACTTCTCCACAAGCCTCCTCAGTATCCCCAGTAATATTATTACAATTTGAAAAGATGCTTCATAAGGCTTTAAAACAAACCTCAGACCAAATAACAAAAAGCCTAACCAAAGAAATAAGAGAGCTGGGAAACCGCACCGCAGCCTTAGAAATAAAAATGGATGAAATTGAAATTACAACCCAAGAAAATATAACAGAATTGGAACAATTAAAAAAAGAGAATTTAATACTTCAAACTAAGCTCGAAGATTACGAAAATAGAGCCAGACGTTCAAACTTGCGCATAAGGGGAATACCTGAAACTGTGACAGACCTGCAATCTTCTATTACTGCTCTATTACAAGAACTAAAGCCAGATATCCCTATTGAACGTTTAGAACTGGACAGAGTACACAGAGCCCTCACAGCCAAAAAGAAAGATGGACCCCCACGTGATATAATCACAAAATTTCATTATTACAGAACGAAAGAACAAATACTAATTGCTGCAAGAGAAAAAAAGGAACTTAATTTTCAAGGACACAACTATCAAATTTTTGCTGACCTATCCCAACTTACTATTACTAAAAGACGATCCATGAAACCCCAACTAATGGAACTGCAACACCACAACATTATGTATCAATGGGGCTTCCCCTTTTCAGTCAGATTTAACTACCAAGGTACAATTTACAGAAGCAGATCAGCAGATGAACTACAACAAACCCTTTTAAAATTAAATCTGACAGAACCCACAAGCAGCAACACTCCCACACGCAGAAGAATGGCATCATCTTCACCTTCAGGCAGCACCCAGAAAATTCCAGAACAAAATGGGAATCATCATTCTCACAAAAGAGGCCGTTATGCCACATCATCCATGGACCAAGAAGATTCAATGGACTGACATCCTAATTCCTGATATCTCTTCATTTATTATACTAAGAGATGGTTCTCTATAAAAAACCTGTATTTATAACTGAATGTAACTGCATTCTGATAGTCACACACTGTGTGGGATCATGTTACATTCCAGTTATATTTCTTATTACTTCTGATTCATATAGCCTTAGAATATATAAGTGAAATAAGGAAATTCTTGTTCAGTTATATATTATCAGGTAATAACAATAGATTTATTACTTTTTAGGACAAATATGTTCAATAATCCAGAAGTAATGGAAGCTTTTTCTTTCTTTTCTTAAAACAAATATATTATTACCTAACTAGTTCCTAGAATTATGTTTTTGTTTATTCTAATCTGAAGCAATACAACCTCAATTTTATGAGTTAACATATCTAAACAGTTACATATGAATAAAATATGTAATTGTTTACTCTAAAAGGGTTAAAATCCCAAAATAATTCAAACTATCTTCATCAATACCAAAGTTATTAACAGTACCTTTCTAACTGAATTATTTAGCCTAGGGCAAGACTAACCATATACAACCAACCTGGAATAAATAATTTCAACAAAAACTATATTCTGCACTCCAATTAATGAAACATCATTTTGATGTCTTTTGACATAGCACTTCTCTCCTGTAAGCGGAAGATCTGTGTACCCCCATTAGCCCTCCTCATTTTCCCAACCATATTATGTGGGAGTGTGACGAAGGCACTTATTCCCCTGAGAGAGATATTTATTCTCTTTCACGGGTAAATTGTGATTACTTGCAAAAAATAATTTATACAATGTATCATCTAATCTCATATGTTTTTTGTTTACTCTTTACTCCAGAATTCACTGGTTTCTTTTCTATCTATTCATCTCTTCAGTCCACACAGGTTGATCTGCGCAGTCAGCTCTGCATAACAAAAAGTAAGTCAAAACTATTTGATCTATTGCCATGGCACCACTAAATATACTTTCCCTGAATGTTCAGGGAATAAATGTCCCTCAAAAAAGGACCAAAGCCTTCCGTACTTTCCACAACAAGAAGGCTCACATAGTATGCCTCCAAGAAACACACTTCACCAAAGATTCTACTCCAAAATATATTTCTCCTTTTTATCAACAAATTTACACGGCTTCTGCCTGTACCAAGCAAAGGGGAACTCTAATTGCATTTCACCGATCCACACCATTCACCTTATCATCAGAAATTAAAGACCCAGAAGGTAGATACCTGATACTCGTGGGTTATATAATGGATACAGCAATCACGGTGATTTCCTACTACGCTCCTAACAAACAACCTACACCATTCCTCTCACATATATTACAAGTGATTAATACACACAAAATAGGAAGTGATAATGTGTGGGGATTCGAACCAGGTCCTCCTCCCATTTCTAGATAAATCACCTTTTACACCATCCAAAATAACCTCTAGATTACCTTTTTCTCAACTTCTTTCCAAATACAATCTGGTAGATTCATGGAGAGAAAGTAACCCAATGAAAAAGAAATTCACTTATTTCTCGCACCCTCATCAAACCTTCACCAGAATAGATCATATTTTTCTAACAATAGGAATGATACCAGAAATTATTGCATCAGATATAATTCCGATTCCGTGGTCTGACCATAATGCAGTATACACTACTATAGCCTCAGCCATACCAAAAGCGCATGACCCAACGTGGTACTTACCAGACATAATGCTCAAACACCCACTACATCAGATGGCCATTGAACAATCTTTAAAGGAATACATATCAATTAATAATACAACAGACATCTCCCCAATAACACTGTGGGAAGATCATAAGCCTGTCTTGCGTGGTACAATACAAAGACAAATGGCACTATTTAAACGGGAACGCAAAAATCTAGCAAAAAAACTAGAACTCAATTTTAATGCAGCCTACATATCATTTCAAGATAATCCATCTCAGAGTACAAAATCTCATCTGGAAAAATCTAGACTGGAATACGATCTATTTCTCACTGAGTCAGTTGATAAATCCCTCAAACGCTCCAAACACAATTTCTACATGAATACAAACAAACCAGGTACATATTTGGCTCGGGCATTAAATTCAACTAACAAATCTTTCAAACCAATACGTTCGAAATTATCAAAAAATGTTTACACTTGTAATCCAGTTAAAATAGTCCATAAATTTCACTCACATCTCGCAACTTTATACAAGACAAACAATGAATTTAATCCTACAGAGGCTGAATCCTTCTTCTCAAAAATAACCTTACCTGAATTATCTCAGAATCAAAAAAGCAGTTTGGATGAGCCTATAACTATAGATGAAGTTGCTAACACCATAAAAGACCTAAAACTTAACAAAAGACCAGGCCCAGACGGCTACTCGGCTTTATACTATAAAACATTCTCAGAAATACTCTCTCCCATTCTCACTGAAACTTTTAACAATCTTCTAGATGGACATTCTTTTCGGCAAGAAACACTAATGGCAATTGTTTGTATGATCCCAAAACCCCTTTCTGATGATACTTCCTGTGTGAATTATCGGCCTATCTCTCTGTTAAACCTCGATATTAAATTATTAGCAAAAATAATAGCAAAACGCCTCAATAGCATTATAGGAAAATTAATACATAGAGATCAAGTAGGCTTCATGCCAAATAGACAGGCAGGCGATAATATACGCAGGGCAGTGTTATTGGCACATATTGCTAAAAAACGGAAAATCCCTTTATGTTTTCTATCTCTCGATATTAAGAGGGCATTTGACACAGTATCCTGGCAATATATGCAATATTCATTACAAAAATGGGGTTTTGGGCCCCACTTTTTAACATGGATCAAAGCATTATATAATAAACCCAAAGCCTATATAAAATATGCTGGATACAAATCTGAAGCCTTTAATATCGAAAGAGGTACCCGACAGGGTTGCCCATTATCTCCCTTATTATTTGCCCTTATACTCGAACCCATGGCCCAATACATCAGAACAAACCAAACTATAACTGGCATTGAAGTAGGAGGTATTACACACAAATTATGTATATTTGCAGACGATATATTACTTTTTCTATCATCACCACAGGTCTCTGGTCCTAACTTAATACCAGCTCTTGATGGATTTGCAGCCCTATCCGGCCTTATGATTAATCCTAAGAAATGCCTAGTGCTTAATATTTCACTCACAAACATGGAATTGATCCCGGCTAGGGCTGCACTCCCATTCACATGGGCAGAAAAATCAATCCCATATCTTGGAATTCATTTAACAGCATCTCATTCTGACTTATTCTCAACCAATTATCCTCCTGTATTAAGACAGATCACAAATCTAATAAAACAATGGTCGCAACTTCCTTTATCCTGGATAGGGAAGATTAATGCAATCAAAATGACTATTCTACCCAAATTGCTTTATCTATTCAGAGTTCTCCCTATTCCAATTCCTTCCTATTTTTTGAGAATAGTACAAAAAAGAGCAACTTCGTTTATATGGGGCTCTTCTAAACCACGTATACCTATACACACACTACATCTTCCCAAAAATAAAGGAGGCCTGGGATACCCTAATTTTACTAACTACTACAGAGCAGCACATTTGGCCAGTCTGTCCAAATACCATGCAAAACAGGAAATCCCATTATGGGTATTTATAGAGGCTTCAGAAAATGACCCTCTATTAATATCAAATTTATTATGGCTTGATCCTAAAGACCGCTTTAAAATTCATAATCCCATAACTAAACACTTCTTATCTCTCTGGGATAAACTAAAAACCAAATATCAGTTACAATCTCCACACAATCCTCTCCTTTCTTTTATCAGAAATCCGGCCTTTTACCCGGCATGGATCTACCCAAATTCTTTTAAAGCTTGGACAACATCAGGCATTCAGACACTAAATGACTTCATAGCATCTAAATCATTCCTTTCATTCCCACCGCTTAGAGAAAAATATGATCTACCAAACTCTGAGATATTTGGATACACCATTATCCCAATTATCCATTTTTGAATCAATCTGTACAAAAGATCCATTTGCTAAAGGTACAATTTCATCACTTTATAATCAATTATGTGGAGTAGCAAATCTTAATAGACCCTCTTACGTTCAGAGGTGGGAGGAGGACCTGGGACGAACTTTAGAAGACACGGACTGGTCTAACATATGGCTTACATCTAAGTCATCTTCACCCAACATCTTAGCACTGGAGACAAATTATAAAGTCCTAACTCGCTGGTACCTTGTACCCGCTAGAGTGGCAAAATATTCACCTAATACCTCAGCTCTTTGTTTTCGAGGATGCCCAGAAATAGGCACATATTTACACATATGGTGGACGTGCCCAGTAATCCAAACCTTCTGGAAGGAAGTCTTCGTGATTGCATCTAAAATATTTAAAAAAATAATACAACCAGATCCATATTTAACTTTACTTAATCTAAAACCGGAATGGTTAACACTCTCTCAATTCAAACTTATGATCCAACTAATAACGGCTGCAAAACAAACAGTGGCCAAGGCATGGAAATCTCCTACATTGGTACTAGCAGAAACAATTCACAGAATGAATAATACAATGTCCCATGCTAAGATGGTAGCCATCGATCAAAACCAAATTCCAAAATTTGAAAAACTTTGGCATCCTTGGATAAAACAACAGTTCCTGTCAAACTTCAATGACTCTGTCCTGTTGCCATGGTAACAGATTAAATGACTTACAGAGACACCCATTCTAAGGCTTCAAAGAGAACTAAAAAGAATAATAAACTGACGAGCGGGACAACCTTGTGGACCATACCTCTACCTTTCAACCCTTTTTCTTCTTTCTCTTTCCTTTTCTCCACCTTATGATTAAAGCTCATTATCAGAATTTATTTGACCTATATACACTCTACTTGTAAACAATATGTATAGTAGGTATAAATCATTTAAATACCTACAAAAGTAACTAAGGAAATGATATATATCTTTAATTTAGGTTTACGTGAACCCAATGTTTAAATATTTGAAATTTCATATTTACCTATATAAACCCTACTGTAAAACAATGAGCTTACTTTATAGATCCTTGTAAACTTACTTTATGTATCTTTATAACATTGTATACTCAATAAACTTCTTTTGACAAGGAAACAAATTATTCAAATTCATATGATAATAGCTCATAATGTTCATTTTAAGATGAATAATAAACACCACAAAGTGTCCAAATGACTGCTTCTATGGATGAGATACAAGGTGATCATGTGACAGCCTCCACCAGCGATATTCCTAGCAGCTCACCTCAATGAATGGACCCCTGAGTAAATCAGACAGGTCACACAGGCAGTTCCCTCAAAAGGGTATAAGGGCTGGATCACTGGATATGCTGAACGCTGGAGAGGAGTGTACTCTAATGATAATGAGATACCTTGTGCTCTAAAGATAAGCTCCAGTTCACTCATACATGGAATAGAAGCAGCAGAATATAGTGCTCTCCATTTGATAAATGCGTTTATTTAAAATAAAAAGTTGCACTTACAAGTATAGCACTGTTCCTCGGTGCAAGGTGACAGGGCAAATAGTAAGCTAATCCACGAGGATCAACGACAAGATGCGGGTGACATCACGCTAGTCATGTGGTTCCGTACACGTTGCGTACCAGGGGGCAGAACTTCGTGACGGAATGATGTGAGACACCCGCTTTAAATATCATAGACTGACACCTAAGGACGTTAGGGGGTTTTACACATGATTAATCTCCATGGAAACCCTGCTGGCTCCTGTAACCAGCCAGGAAGTGACCTATCACTTGAGTCAGATAAAAACAGAACATTCATAACAGGCATAACCTGTCAGGATGAAACTAGTGTACATTATCAAGTCCATCAAGATGGAAAGAATGCATATTGCACCTATCAAATGGTTATCAAAACCTAAGGAGAGGACAAATAGTGTACTATGACTCCCATCTTTAAATGGGCATAAGTGCATACAGTAATTAAATATATAAAAAATCTATCATAAAAATAATTGTGATAATAATAATATAATGATAATAGATGGTGTACAACTGACCGATTCAAGAACCTGTATAATGTGTCTGGTGTCTTTGAGAAAGGCATCTGTCTTGAGGACTAATGGCTGGAGAAAAGAGTGAATATACTGTCCTACTCTAAATGAAATGGAGTCAATATCATTTATGATAGGTCTGCCAGGTGGATTGACATTTATGGATTTTTGGTAGACAGTATATTATGGGAGTGCTACAAAACAAGGGATCGAAGTAAGCTGCCTCCTTCTTATTCAGAACACCCTTGGTCTTACCTTCCTCTACTAACACATGCAATTCATCCTTATAATCCAACATTGGATCTTTAGTTAGAATTTTGTAAGTAACATGGTCACTCAATAGCTGACTCATCTCCGCTTGGTAATAGGTTTTATCCAAAATGACCAAACCTCCTTCCTTATCGGCAGGGTGTATGATAATCTCCTTTCGTTTCTCGAGTGACTCCATACCCTTCCCGATATACTGGGGATCCACCACCTTCCTTAGCCTCATCCTATCTAGATCATTAAACACCATGTTTTTGAACACTTCCAAGTATTTGTTATCTGTGTTTAGGGGATTGAAGGTGGACTTGTTGCAAAGATTTGAATGGATACCCACATCCACTGCGGGAGTTCTGATAGGGTTAGATATAAAGTATTTTTTAATGTTAAAACTCCTAATGTATTTATGGATATTCACATAAGTCTGGAATTTATTGAGGTTCTGAGTGGGGGCAAATTTTTGTGGGGTTTGTTGAGACGAATGTCTACCATTCCCCCGGATTCGGCTAGTACAATGGGGAGCCCCTCCCTGGGCCACTCTGAGCCCTGGAAAAATCCCCCCTTTATGTGTTGCATGATTTTGTAAGAAATGGGAACTTGTCCACCCCGAGGGAGATTTACCCCTACCATAATAGTTAGTGTGGGGGTCTGGATCCTGCCAGTAATCTTCCCAATTCTGCTAAGACTCATAATTATATTGATACTGGAAATTATTTCTAAAGGAGGACTGATGTTGTCATCCTATCCTTCCCCTTCCCCTCCTGTTCCTTCCCCTCTGATTATTCCCTCTATGGACTTGATGGTTCCCCTGACGGATAAAGTCCTGTTCAGGGTAGTCATACCTGTGCATGGGATTCCTACTAGGGGTTATCAGTAATTCCCTGATTAGGTACTTTATCAGGAATTGGTTGGGTTGGAGGATTGGCAGTCTGCCATTTAAATATACAATATCTCACAAAAGAGAGTACACCCCTCACATTTTTGTAAATATTTTATTATATATTTTGTAAAATGTAAAGTAGTTAGTGTACAGCTTGTATACCAGTGTAAATTTGCTGTCCCCTCAAAATAACTCAACACGCAGCCATTATTGTCTAAACCACTGGAAACAAAAGAGAGTACACCCCCTAAGTGAAAATGTCCAAATTGGGCCCAATATTTTGTGTGGCCACCATTATTTTCCAGCACTACCTTAACCCTCTTGGGCATAGAGTTCACCAGAGCTTCACAGGTTGCCACTGGAGTCCGCTTCCACTCCTCCATGACGACATCACAGAGCTGGTGGATGATAGAGACCTTGCGCTCCTCCACCTTCCATTTGAGGATGCCCCACAGATGCTCAATAGGGTTTAGGTCTGGAGACATGCTTGGCCAGTCCATCACCTTTACCCTCAGCTTCTTTAGAAAGGCAGAAGTCATCCTAGAGGTGTGTTTGGGGTCGTTATCATGTTGGAATATTGGCCTGCAGCCCAGTTTCCGAAGGGAGGGGATCATGCTCTGCTTCAGTATGTCACAGTACATGTTGGCATTCTTGGTTCCCTCAATGAGCTGTAGCTCCCGAGTGTTGGCAGCACTCATGCAGCCCCAGACCATGACACTCCCACCACCATGCTTGACTGTAGGCAGGACACACTTGTCTTTGTACTCCTCACCTGGTCGCCGCCACACACGATTGACACCATCTGAACCAATTAAGTTTATCAGCAAATTTACACTGTTACAAAAACTGTACACTCACTACCTTAAATTGTAGCAAAGTGCCATTTCTTCAGTGTTGTCACATGAAAAGATATAATAAAATATTTACAAAAATGTGAGGGGTGTACTCACTTTTTGTGAGATACTGTATTACCATTATTGAAGTCATCAAGATCTGATATATTTCTTCTTTTTCTTATTTTGGACTTCTAAGTCCCATTTAGAAAGTTTATTTTTAAGCTCAACTGATAATCTGTGGAACTTCTCGCTGTCCTTATGCAGTTCCACGAGATTTTTAATATCTCAAATCTGTGACTCTAAAACTTTAGTTTTCCTTGGTTTAGGTAAAAGCAAAAAATCAAGCAATTCTAAACCTTTCTTTATAAAGAACTCCCCATTCCTTCATGGATTCCTCATCCCTCAGAGGTCATGGGATAAGTTTAACAGCTAAATATTGTTCAAAGGACGTGATGTCCCACCAAGTTTTAACTTTTTCTCAAAAATATGTCCCAATTTGCTAAATTGGAACATATTTGAGCTTAAAAATAAACTTTCTAAATGGGACTTAGAAGTCCAAAATAAGAAAAAGAAGAAATATATCAGGGATCTTGATGACTTCAATAATGGTAATATATTTAAATGGCAGACTGACAATCCTCCAACCGGACCCCTACTCCTTTTTTTTTTTTTTTTTTTGGCTTGGAGTTCCCCTGAAGGGCCTGGTATGGATTTCGGGGGGGGGGGGGGGGGGGAGCCCTACACCATTTAAAAAAAAAATTGTCACAGGGTTCCCCTTAATAACCATACCAGACTTGAAGGGCCTGGTATGGATTTTGGGGGAACCCCCATGACTTGAACATCGGGCTCATCCCTAGTGGCTATTTACTGTGTGGTGAGGAGGGTATAATGATAACCAGGAGTGGAAAAAACAGTCAGTATGTTAGTAAAGTGAGCTTGTGGTCAGGTCATGGACAGTTATTCAAGAATTTGCTTATTCTTAAAATAAACTATCAATAAACTAGCTTAAAACAAATAAAACAAGCTCTCACTGACCTCTGTAGCTGGAAGCACTGTTGAGCCTTTAATCCCAAATGTTCACAGCTTAAGTACTAAAGTAATTTTTTCTCAGCAGCTCAACTCACCCAGCTTTCCCCTCTCAGTAATGATATTGGTTAGGAAGCAGGGTGAGCTGAGCTGCTGAGAGAATGACTTGACTTTCATTGCTGTTGTGATGTTTGAGGATATATTATACCATGGTGTCTGCACAGTTTCCACTGGCTATCAGCACCCCCCACCAGAAGTATTTCATGAGGTCTCTTTCACATATCATTGCTTTTCATTTATTGGTGTGTTTTTTATGCTTTTTACATGTGTCTTGCATGTGCTGCCATTAATCCCTATGCTAAAAATACACTTTGGCAACTGCACCAAAAATGTATTTGTATATTTAATAGATTTGTATATTTAATAGATCAAAAGAGAGCAGATTATAGTTCATTGTTAGGGTTTACATACAGGCTGACTACGAGATCACAGGCATCTATCTGGATATCTCCATTCATGTGTTATTAAGGAGAGGTCTCCCTTATGATACAGCCCCCTTGGGCCAAAGCATAGCATAGCATAGATATGAAAAGAGCCTAACCATCAGAATGTTACATATTACCTCTGCTGGACAGAATTACAGTTCTGCTTTGGCCCAAGGGGGCTGTACCATTGCCGGAGACCTCTCCTTAATAATACATGAGTAGAGATATCCAGATAAATGCCTGTGATCTTGTAGTTAGCCTTAAGTGTATGTATACCCTAACAATGAACTATAATATGCTCCCTTTTGGTTTATTAAATATACAAATGAAAGATTTTTTATATATTTCACTATCTTTACTCTTTCTACAATGTGCTTTAAACTCTCCAAGAAAAATCAGTAATTTTCAGACTAAATTACTAGGATAAAATGCCGTTTTAAGTCTTTCTAACCTTGCACCTGATTTTAATTTTGAAAGTGTTGTTCATTAAATTTACATCTAACAGTAAGACCTTGATAGATTCCCCCACTGATAGTACTTATTTCTATACAATCTCCCAGTGCATTTCACTGGAAGGATGTTAAAGGCAACAGACAAAAAAAGGAAAGCTGATCTATTTAATAAACAGATATCATTAGGGATCCTATTTTTTGCTTACTACAAGGTAGATAATTTCTGCAATCTGCTCATTTGACTCTTATCAATACAAGTAAACATTCATTAGGTATAAACAGGAGCAGTTGGGACTTGGGTGTTTTTATAGATGTGCTAGAGCAGACTGGAACAAGTAGAGCTTTCAGCGCAAAACAATAGCATCCCACCTTTTCACTGTTATCTTCAGACAGAAATAAACACTACTCAAGAGGACACAGTACAAGGAACAGTTTACTCAAGAGGTCAGTACTGATGATGAGCATTTTTATATCCATTTTGATTTATTGCTATTCAGAACAATTGATTAGGTAAGTTAATTATTGCTTTGTAGCCGCATTTGAACTGTGATAAGCCTTATTCTCTTCCTGTGGTGTACTGCTGAAAACTTGTCAATGCTGTGTAATTTTTACATAACACAATAGGCATTGTTTCGTTTTCATATCACTGAGAAAATAATATCAACACAGTTATCAGTGATTTAGGAGAGTGGCTAATTAAAATGTGGATGAGCTGTAAAAATGCCATTGTGACATGTCAAATGTCACTTCATTTCTAATAAAAAAAAAAAATCACCCAGAGAAATGCACATTCATTTACTCAGAAACTAACATTAACACACAATGAGGCATTATACTGCTTAACCAGTTCCGGATCAGCCGCCGCAGTTTTACTGCGGCAGGTTGGTCTGGCTGCACGAAATCATGTTACTATTAGTGTGGCCGGCTGGGGGGCACAAGTGCGTGCCCCCCCCGCCGTCTGCGACAATCGGATTTGATCAGGAACTGATCAATCCCCAGGCCCAGGCCAATGAAATCTGGCCTGGACCTGATGATCGCTCCTGGAGAATGAGATCCTTCCCCTGCTGTGTAAGTGTAAACACTGACAGGGGAAGTGATGTAATCTCTCCTCATGTCGCATAGAAAAAGTGAGTTGCACAACACTACACTGACACTAGGTCACATAGGCACACAATTCACTCCCCGATCCCCCCCAGTTAACCCCTTCACCACCTGTCACTGTGTCACCCAGTACAGCAATCAGATTTTTTTTTTGATCGCTGTACTAGTGTCATTAGTGACAAAAATCAGTGTTAGGGTAATTAGTCTTAGGCCCAGATAGGTCTAGGGACCCCCCCTAACCCCCCCAATAAAGGTTTAAGCCCATGATAACCCCCTGTCACCTGTGATCACAGTATAAGTGTCACGGGTGAAGCAGTTTAGCTAGTTTATTTTTTATAGCGTCAGGGCACCCGCTGTAATTTACCCAATAAAGGTTTAGCCCCCTGATCACCAGGCGGGTGATCAGAGTTAGGTTTTAGCGTCAGATAGGGTCTGCGTCACCCCAGACAGCGTCAGATTAGTGCCAGTACTGCTAACACCCACGCACGCACCATATGCCTCCCTTAGTAGTATAGTGTCTGAACGGATTGATATCTGATCTGATCAGATCTATACTAGCGTCCCCAGAAGTTTAGGGTTCCTGAAAAATGCAGTGTTAGCAGGATCAGCCCAGATACCTGCTAGCACCTGCGTTTAGCCCCTCCGCCCAGCCCAGCCCAGCCCACCCAAGTGCGGTATAAATCGATCACTGTCACTTACAAAACACAGCAAGTGCAGCATTCGCAGAGTCAGGCCTGATCCCTGCGAACGCTAACAGTTTTTTTGGTAGCGTTTGAATCAGTCGCTAACAGTCAGGAGCTTTTTTACCTGTGAGTCTCACTACTGTACCAGTAAATTTAGAGACCAAAATGTAAAATCGAAGGTACACTAGTGAAGAGGCCTACACATTTCTGAGCATGACAGATAGTGAAGAGGAAGTCACTCATCTGTCAGATTCAGGCGCAGAATACGAACCTGTAGACGGCAGCGGCACCCTGACAAATAGCTCTGATGATGAAGTTGTGGTCCCTGCCAAGGTCAGGCATACCAGACCCCGATCTTCTTCTGCTGTCGTTGAGGTGCAAGCAGAGCCGGATTAAGAACATCATGGGCCTGGTGCTAAAGATTATGGTGGGGCTTTTTATAAAAAAAAAAAATAAAATAAAAATAATTAAAATTGAAAAATTTTTTTGTTATAACAAACTCAATTAAATAGAGAGAGGAAGGATGAGAGAGAGAGAAAGGGGATGAGAGAGGGGTGAGGGCTAAGGGAGGGAGGATGAGAGAGAGAGGGGGATGAGAGAGAGAGCGAGGATGTGAATGCGCATGCGTGGATTAGGGTGACCACATTTCCAAACTGCCATTTAGGGACACCCCCCCCTTTTCTTTAGGGACCTGTTTCATGGAACAAACTTTTGCCAATTACCAGGGGGTGGAGGCAACTGACGGATGGGTGGTGGTGTGCAAGGTGGTATATAGTCTTGGGATTTGACGTTGAATTTTGGCAGTGGGTGGTTTGTCGGGCGAATGGCTGGTGTTGGCACTTTAATTATCCTTGTTTATCAATGGATCCGCGCTTCAGGATATATTTGCAACTGCTGCCCCCCTATATAGGCAGGGGACACTGACGTGTACCCCCAAAAGGATAAATATAAAAAGTAGAGAGTGGCGCTGTGCATAAAAAAATTTTTGTTGGCATATAATAATTATAATGATAGGTGTGTCTATATGATATTCTATAGGAACGACACTAAATGATAAAACTTTGAATACAATAGTGTATATCCCACATAAAAAATTGATGAGTGCTGATGAACTTAAAAATAAAAATATTATAATTGCTGATTCAAATTAATTATTTTGTGTAACCTTAATCCCATATGTAATGATGGTCAGAATTAATAATCTCTAATAGTGAAATAAAAAAAAATAAAAATAAACTACAAATAATGAATAAAGGTGGAGAGTGTCTGTACCCTTATGTAGTGGAGTGCAGGAGATACTCAAAAATGTGTATGAGTATATATAAATAAGATATATATATATATATATATATATATATATATATATATATATATATATATGTGAGATTTAATAAATATAAAATAAATATGAGAATAAAAAATTAAAAGTTATTGTGGATTAATTAATATATATGCTTCTTATAATAAACTCTCTGTAATTTCAATTAATAACAACAATCAAAAGTCTCATGTGAAATGGCAAGTGTTCAAATGATGTCTCCCAACCAAATTCTTCCCGGTTTTAAACACAATCCCCCTGATGTGATTCCACTCACTGGAACGCTATACCCCTGCAGGGGTAAAGCGTAAGATGTTTATTTTCCAGGTGCCGATCAAATCCGGGTGCCGATCGAATCCCTTTAGTGTTGTTATCTTTTCTGATCCGGTTCCTCGATCCGGATCATCCACTCATGTAAAGGAAGGGGATGGGGGGAAGGTGATATTCCCCTGTGGCAATCCTATTCCCAAACGGACATCCGCTCCAGCGTATTATATAAAAATAAAAAAGTGATCCACATAGCGTGACTCCATATAGATAAGTTTATTTATAAATGCTCATAAAAATCCGAGGAGCTCAGCCAGTTCCAAGGAATGTAGTGTGGATTTTTAAAAAATAGAGGAGAGAGCGTACAAGCTCTCTATCTCCCCTTACTGTTCCGGGACGCTGCGCTGTTCGCAACTACCGCTTGCATTCCACCGGTCAGTAAGCAGAAACCACGATAACAGGAAGTGACGTTGTGCGTGCCAAGATAGTCCCGCCTTACGCGTTTCGTCACACGGACGTCATCGGAGCGCCTGAAGAATTTTTTTTTCAATTTTTTTATTGGATGTTTTATAGCAGTAAAAATAAATAATTTTTTTTCAAAATTGACGCTCTTTTTTGTTTATTGTGCAAAAAATGAAAACCGCAGAGGTGATCAAATACCACCAAAAGAAAGTTCTGTTTGTGGGAACAAAAAGGATATCTTTTATTTTTATTTGGTTACAGCGTTGCATGACTGCGCAATTGTCAGTTAAAATAACGCAGTGACTTTTTGCAAAAATGGCCTGGTCATTAAGGAGGGGTAAATCTTTCGGAGAGCAAGTGGATAATAAGGACCGTTTCTTTAATGGACTGTCTATAACGTGGACCTTCTCTGTACATCGGGGACTGCTTACCAAACAGGGATTAGAACTATGATAGTTACACTTGGTAGAGGGACAGAAGACAATAAAAGGACAGAGGGGTTTGTTTATAAAACGGAGACTGTGACTATTAATCAGAGATAATGCCATACACAGTAGTGGGTGAAGGAGAGGGACTGGTCTCCAGGTCGGGGCTGTCTCTCTGTGTACAGTGACATGCTGTGAGTGGGTGAGAAGTCTCTCTGCACACAGCCAGTTTTGTCTCATGTTTCAGTGTAGCACACACAGGCAGTAGACATGTACAAACACACTGACAGCTATACATTCCCCTCTCCCTCCTGAGCACTGGTTTATGGTCCTCTCACAGTGATTTATGATTCTTCTAGCATGGCCACCGCGGAGCATTTCAAGTTGGCAGGTTAGGGAGGGGGGAGGTGAAAAAATGGACTAACAAGGAGGCACAGGCTCATCCATCTAACAGACAGCTTTAAAAGAACTTCTACAACTCCCTCTGACAATCCAGTGTGTCCCCAGCGATTCTCCTTATGGTGTGGGCAGAGGCTGGTGGCTCCCCCCCCTACTAGAATAACACTCACTGTGCGATCACACGGATTGGGGAACATCCCTGGTGTCAGATGCTCTGTGCTGTGAAGGGTCAGGTGCCCAGTAGAGATCCCTGTGGAGACTGGAAGTGCGGTAGCAGAGACTCTTCTTTGGGATGCCGTGAGTGGGGCCCCCACTGACACCTGGCCCAGATGCCGTGTCACTTGCCAGAGGATAAAGGAGATGGGAGGTCATCCAGCGTGGTGGAGAGCACTAGGCGCGGAGGAGGAGGAAGTTAACTCCTCCTCCGCTTTGAGTGCTGAGCAGGGAGTCGCATCTATTATGTCACTGGTTGCTACACGCCAGGCAGCTGTAGCAACCAGTGGGCAGTAGAGTATCAGGTGGAGGCGGAGGCGGAGCGAGCACCAGTGCTACAGCAGGGTTTGCTCACTCTGTCAGTAGCATTCCGGGACACTGTATTGTCCCGGAATGAAGGTGCCTGGGACCCGGGACAGACCTGCTAATTGCGGGATTGTCCCGGGCAATCCGGGACACGTGGGCACCCTAGCGTGGATGTGACAGCAACACAGAGCGGCCATGGCAAGTGACCGAAGGCACAGAACCGGGAAGGAAAACAGGGTGAAGATGGAAAAAAAGTGTGCCCATTCTAGAGCTGGTAACATTGAGGATATTCAATATAATTTTAAAGAATTGTTTTTGTGTGTAAGAGGCATAGGGGAGGAGTATGGATCGTATAAAAGTGGGAAGTATGTGCAGGTGAGGGAGAGGAATGTGGAGGGTATAACAGTGGGCACTATGTACAGGAGAGGAGTGTGGAGGGTATGACAGTGGGCAGTATGTACAGGAGAGGAGTGTGGAGGGTATGATGGGGCAGTATGTAAAGGAGAGGAGTGTGGCGGGTATGATAGGGGCAGTATATACAGGAGAGGAGTATGGAAGGTATTATGAGGGCTTTATGCACAGGAGATGATTGTGGAAAAAAAAGATAGTTGGCATTGTGTACAGGAGTGGAGTGCGGAGGGTATGACAGTTGGCAGTATGTACAGGAGAGGAGTGTGGAGGGTATCACAGTGGGCAGTATGTACAGGAGAGGAATGTGGAGGGTATGACAGTGAGCAGTATTCACAGGAAAGGAGTGTGGAGGGTCTGACCGTGGGCAGTATGTACAGGAGAGGAGTGTGGAGGGTATGACAGTAAGCAGTAAATACAGGAGAGGAATGTGGAGGGTATGACAGTGAGCGGTATGTACAGGAGAGGAGTGTGGGGGGTTTGACAGTGGGCATTATGTATAGGAGAGAAGTGTGAAGGGTATGAGAGTGGGCACTATGTATAGGAGAGGAGTGTGAAGGGTTTGACAGTGGGCACTAAGTACAGGTGAGGAGGATGAAGGAATCTGGGAAGGAAAAATGTAAAGGTTTGTGGAAGGATGTTTAGGGACTGCGTAGTGGTTAAGTGGGCCATACATGAATTGAAATTAAGCCAATTAAGCAGAGACCAGCCACAGTCGATCTATGTATGGGCTAGCTGGCTGGACACAAGTCAATCTATTAATCGACTTGAGTACAACCAGCCTTTCAGGTTTGTCCCAAAACAATCAGTACTGCCAGCTATAGTTAGCAACACTGATCATTGTATTCTGTTGGTTAGGAAGGCTCCCCACTAGCAGAACACAATAACACTGCGGGAGTGATTCCCCCATCCACAGGTCAGCAGGTAAGAGGGTGTGTGGGGATAGGCTGGGAAGAGAGGTCTGTCAGCAGAGGGGTGTAAGGTGGTCATGGAGGGATATCAATCAGCGGGTGGGGGAAGTAACTGGAAGTGATATCTTTTGGAGTAGGGTTTGTCATCTGCAGGTTGGGAAATGGTCACCTGTGATACAAGTTGAAGAGAGGTGGCTAACATGGAAAGTGGCTGGGGAGTGACCTGGTTAGTGGTGAGTGTGAAATGGATGATGTGATTCAAGTTTCTTTCACATTTGCAGTAATGCTTACTGCCCTCTGAAAAGTGATCTGTGGTGTATTGCTTTTCAACGAGTGGTATAGCAGCAGCTGACAGGCGTTCATGAGGTGCTACTGCCACCTCCTTTTTTTTTTTGCATTGCTGAATGGCAGTTTTACATTGTTGGACTATGCTGCTACTGCGAGCGAGTTTGACAGGCGGTGCTGCCTGTCAAACTCTGCAGGCTCCAAGCTATCCATTGAGCTCAGCGCCTCTGACAAGAAGTGAGGAGAGGCACTGTTAGCTCATCCTCTCAGTCTGCTGCAAACTGAGTGTGCCAGCTTGATAGGAGCCCCAAAATTTGATCAGTAGTGGGGTAGACCTTCAGCTACATACCCCCTAAATCTGGGCTCTATGTGACCCCTGGTCCCCGAGCCATGACCCTCAAAGTCAATCTTTTTTTTTTTACCTATGTTAAGGTAAGGGGCCAGGAGCTGCAGCTCCAATAGCCCCTATGTTAATCCACCCTGGGTGCAAGAACCGCAGGTCCCTCATATGGAGCAGAGAGCTAATACTAGCGCCGCTGTTCCTTCTGGTGAACTGGCAAACACCAGCGGCCTAGTACATCCTGGTCATATATCCAGCACTGGAGTAACACTTGGTGACTTGGCAAGTCCCAGAAGTGCAGTTCAAGCTGGCAAGGTGGCAAGCACGAGCAGTGTCCCGCTGCCACCAAGAAGAAGACAAACACAGGCCCGTCGAGCCCATAGTGCCTTTCCTGCTGCATTTGCCAATACTAATTGGGAACCCCCCACTTCTGAGGCACCTGTACTTCCCCCATTCACTGGCCAACCCGAAATTCAGGTGGAAACAGTTGATTTTACGTCACTTGATTTTTATTCACTGTTTTTCACTGAAGATCTCTATAGATCTATTGTGGACCAAAGCAATTTGTATGCTGGTCAATTCATCACCGCTAATCCCCAGCTGACCCTTGCCAGAGAATGGAAACCAATTACGGTTTCTGAATTTGAGACCTTTTTGGGCCTATCCCTCCTCATGGGCATAACTAAAAAGAGTGAGTTGCAGTCATATTGGTCCACTGACCCAATTCACCATATGCCAGTGTTCTCTGCCTCCATGGGCAAGACACGATACGAGCAGATCTTGCGGTTCATGCACTTCAATGACAATGAACTCTGTCGTCCTCGGGGTGACCCTGGATTTGATTGGCTCTACAAAATTCGGCCCCTCGTAAACCACTTGAACCATTTTGCAGCCTTGTTTACTCCTGATCAAGTTGTCTGCATTGATGAGTCCCTGATTAAGTTTTCTGGCCGCTTGTCTATCAAACAGTATCTTCCCAGCAAGCGTGCCAGATACAGGGTCAAGATGTATAAGATCTGTGACAGAGGTACAGGCTATACATATAGTTTTATGGTTTACGCGGGAAGAGATAGTCACGTAAAGCAGGAGAACTGCCCAGACTACATAGGGAGTACTGGTAAGATAGTGTGGGACTTGGCGTCACCCTTATCCGGAAAGGGGTACCACTTGTACGTGGACAATTATTACACGAGCATGCCACTTTTTGGTCACCTTTTTGATTATGGAATTGGCACATGTGGCACAGTGTGATCTTATCGACGGGGCTTTCCCCAATGGCTTGTAGAATCCTGACTTAGACGGGGGAGAGAGCCTGTTTGAGGTGTAATAATTTGTTAGCAGTGACGTGGGGGGATTCTCAGAATGTTTTGGTTCTGTCCTCGCTTCATGCAGACACGGCAGTCCAAATTCCTACGATGACTGGTGTTGTGGAGAGGCTATTCAATATTCCAAAGATACAAAAACTAATGCGCAAGACCACAACCTCATATATAAAATAAATAACCTAAATAGTAAAATACGGTACCAGATAAAAAAGCTGCCAACATAAATGGGTGTACTCAACACCCTGGTGCATAAATAATAAAATAGGATAATATGTGGCACTATTCTACCCTCCTGTACCACACTGCAGAGAACAAATACACTACTAATGTACCAATCAGTATATCTATAGTTCTTCTACTACACATAACAGGCGTGTGGCAATACACCTTCCAACGAAAAAAGGTATCTGGGAAGGATTCCAGTTTCTATCTGAATGATAGTACCAAAAAACGTCCTTATTAATAAATACACCGTGTGGTAATCTTCAATATATCCAAATATAAAGCCCTACATACCAAATGTATTAATAAAGTGACTGTGTGCACAAAGTAATCCCTGATGCAATAACCAAATCAAATGAATAACATGAGTGTTAGTTAAAAATCCACTTTATTAAAGCAAACTTAGTAACTTACAGAGAAGTAAAAAACGAGCAGTAAAAACAAGGTTGTGGCTTCCGGGTTCGGCCGTCCCCGGGAAGCGTCGGCACCTGGCTCCTCCTACACTGACGCGTTGCGTCACACCACGTGACTTTCTCAAAGGGGTGAGGAGTCCGGTGCCTGCTAGCCAGTTAAAATAGACGCCGCTGTCATGGCAACGGCATACACAAACATTCAAAGCAGTTCTCCGTACATATTAAATGCGCTTGATGGAAGGTATAGGTAATTCATTGGTACAAGTTTCTTAATGCATGATCAGTAAACCTTATTTCTTCTCCATAAGCAAGATTAGACAAAAGGAACAAAATAAACAACTACGAATAAATAATCTAATATCCCATTGACATCTATGTTTCCCGCAGCTAGTATACCACCTACGCCATCTGGTGGGGACTGAAAAAACTCCCACAGCATTGTGAAATAACTAGGGAGAAAAGCTGGAAAAAAACGGAAAAAAGGAAGCAACAGGGGAAATTTATACTGGAATGACACTGGTCTACCTCACTGGACCTAGCGACGCTAATCACTAAACTCAAATGCTCAAACAGAGGCACATTAAGGGTTAGAAACCACGTTATTAAACAGGGTTTTTCAAAGACAAAAAAAAAAAAAAAACACCTTATCTAAGCTAATCAAAAATGGAAATATACTTCACATAATAAAAATTATGTATAAAATCACAGTCTTGCCTGACATAAGGCGCCATAGTGGGGGATGTACAATCAAAACAAATGGCACCATCAGCTTATTATTAACCAACAAGGGGATTACAATTTATATGGGATGAGAAGTAATAAAAATGTATATAAAAATATTTGTATAAAATTCTGTTAAAAATATTTTTAAAAGTTAGAAATAAAACAGTTCAAATCAAATTCCACATTATGTCCTGAAGGCGATAAAGTTCATAATTCGTGGATCCATCTGGACTCTGCCTGGCTAATTCTAATAATTTTGTCGGCAGAACCAAGAGGACACTGTGGATGAGACTAAAAGAGCATGTACGTAATATTAAAAAGAGCTATGATAAGCACAGTTTATCTAAACACTATACAGAGTACCATAACAGTGACCCTTCATCATTGAGAGTATGGGGAATATAAAAATACAAACCCCATTGGAGGGGCGATAACAAAATTATTAGAATTAGCCAGGCAGAGTACGATTGAGTTTGATTGTACGTCCCCCACTATGGCGCCTTATGTCAGGCAAGACTGTGATTTTATACATAATTTTTATTATGTGAAGTATATTTCCATTTTTGATTAGCTTAGATAAGGTGTTTTTTTTTGTCTTTGAAAAACCCTGTTTAATAACGTGGTTTCTAACCCTTAATGTGCCTCTGTTTGAGCATTTGAGTTTAGTGATAAGCGTCGCTAGGTCCAGTGAGGTGGACCAGTGTCATTCCAGTATAAATTTCCCCTGTTGCTTCCTTGTTTCCGTTTTTTTTCCAGCTTTTCTCCCTAGTTATTTCACAATGCTGTGGGAGTTTTTTCAGTCCTCACCAGATGGCGTAAGTGGTATACTAGCTGCAGGATAAACATAGATGTCAATGGGATATTAGATTATTTATTCGTAGTTGTTAACTTCGTTCCTTTTGTCTAATCGTTACGGAAAAGAAATAAGGTTTACTGATCATGCATTAAGCAACTTGTACCAATGAATTACCTATACCTTCCATCAAGCGCATTTAATATGCACGGAGAACTGCTTTGAATGTTTGTGTATGCCGTTGCCATGACAGCGGCGTCTATTTTAACTGGCTAGCAGGCACCGGGCTCCTCACCCCTTTGAGAAAGTCACGTGGTGTGACGCAACGCGTCAGGGTAGGAGGAGCCAGGTGCCGACGCTTCCCGGGGACGGCCGAATCCGGAAGCCACAACCTTGTTTTTACTGCTCGTTTTTTACTTCTCTGTAAGTTACTAAGTTTGCTTTAATAAAGTGGATTTTTAACTACTACACTATGGGAGTGTCAGGAGCCAGGGAGCGTCTCCGCTCGCCGGGCTCCGGTGCGCATGGGCACGGGACGGGCGCTTCACCGCACACCCGTCCGCGGCCTGATGGTGCGGCGCGCGCGGGTGCACGGCGGTCCTCGTGTGCGCGCCGTCGCCCGTGCGGGTGCCCGGTAGCGCGTCACACTGACGCGCTCGCCGGGCAGGGAGACTATATCTGACGGCTCCAGCGCCCAGTCGGGTTGCTGGTTTGTCGTCAGCTCTCCCTGTTCCTTGTGCCTGTGTTTACCCTGTGACCTGCCTGACTTGTGTACCGAACCCTCAGCCTGCCTGAAACACCACTCTTCCGGATTGCCCCTGTATCTTTCTGCCTGCTCTGTATACTGAACCCTGGACTGTTTAACTACTACTCTGCTGGACTCTCCTGTTAATAACCTGCCTGATCTGTGTACCAAACCCCTGGCCTGTTTAACCACTACTCTGCTGGACTCTCCTGTTAATAACCTGCCTGATCTGTGTACCAAACCCCTGGCCTGTTTAACCACTACTCTGCTGGACTCTCCTGTTAATAACCTGCCTGATCTGTGTACCAAACCCCTGGCCTGTTTAACCACCGCGCTGCTGGATCTTGTGATACCCTGATTATTATCTGCTTGTTCCCTAACCTCTGCTTGTGTTCTCAGCTCTGCTCCCTGCGGATCCCAGGACACCCGCTTCCAGCTTCTGAACCTACTATCCATCTGGAAGCCCGTGCCTCCGCGTGCCCTCAGCCTCCTGTACCCATTTCGGGGGTCTGGGTGCGCGTGGTCGTAAGGGCGAGCCGCTCTCGGCATCTCGGCCTCGGTGAGTATTTGTCCGTGACAGTACAAACCAGCCAGATGTCTGAGGCCGACAGAGCGCGCTCTCCTCTGGAGATCCTGTGCCAACAAGTATCTACCCTCGCGGACTCCGTACAGAAGTTACAAGAAGGTTATACACAAATTGATAACCGTCTGCAGCAGATCACCGGGTTACTACCCTCCGCAGCTGCAGCTCCTGCACCCAGCAGTGGGGGTTCCCTTCCCCAAGCTCCGGCCAACCCCACTGTGGTCATGGCTCTTCCTGAGCCCAGGGTCCCTACACCTGAACGGTTCTCGGGAGACCGCAAGAAGTTTAGGGCTTTTAAAAACGCATGTTCCCTCTACTTCGCTCTACAGCCGAGAACCTTCTCCTCAGAAATCGTCAAGGTGGGGTTTGTGATTTCCCTGCTATCCGAAGAACCCCAGGCTTGGGCCCACAGCCTGATGGAACAGAGCAGTCCTGCCCTGAACACTATCGAGGCCTTCTTTGAGAGCATGACCCAGCTCTACGATGATCCGCAACGCATGGCCACAGCCAAAGCTATCTTGCACCACTTGTCCCAAGGAAGAAGACCTATTGAGGACTATACAGTGGAATTCCGTAAGTGGGCGGCCGACACAAACTGGAATGAGCCGGCCCTACGTTATCAATACCGTCAAGGCTTGTCTGAATTACTCAAAGATGAGTTAGCTAGGATGGAGACCCCTGCTTCCCTAGAGGAACTCATTCAAGCAGCTACAAAGCTCGATCGGCGTCTTCGGGAGCGGCGTTCAGAACGGTTTCAGCTGCCTCACCCTGCCTGGGCGTCACCAAGACCTCACTCTACGGTACCCTCAACTTCATCTTCAGTTACCACTGCATCGGTCCCTGAGGTCGAACCAATGCAGCTCGGCTTGGTCCGAGGTCCGTTAACCTCCGAAGAGAAGCAGCGCAGGCGGCAGTCTAACCTTTGCCTCTATTGCGGAGGAACCGGACACTTCCTGCGCAGCTGTCCGATCAGGCCTAGTAAGTTCCCTCAGTCAAACGTATTGAACTTTCCAAACAATAACATTCCCAAGGCTTATGTAATGTTGTTTGTTTCTCTACAGCTTCTGGAAAGGGAGACTCGCCTGCAGGCCATCGTTGATTCCGGGGCCTGCAGTTGTTTCATAGATTCCACCTTGGCACACAGATTGAAGATCCCTCTACAAACCAAAGAGCAGGATCTACAAATACATTTGGCCGACGGATCCCTTCCTTGCTCTGGTCCCATCACCCAGGAGACCCAACCTATTTCAGTAGTTACTGACTCCGGCCACCGGGAGTTCTTACGGCTTGACCTAATTCGTTCACCAATCTTTCCCATCATACTGGGCCTACCATGGTTACAAGCTCATGATCCACTAATCAAATGGAGCACCAAGTCAGTATCCTTCTCTTCTCAGTATTGCTCTCAGCACTGCCTGCTCCCGGATTCCAAAGTTTGCGCCACGATGGCGGTACCACCAGGCAATCTCCAACACGTCCCCTCCGAGTACCTCGAATTTCAAGAGGTTTTCAGTAAACAAATGGCTGACCGCCTACCACCTCACAGGGCCTACGACTGTCCAATTGACCTTCTTCCTGGATCCGAGATTCCATTTGGCCGGATATTTCCCCTTTCTGAGACCGAGCTGGAGGCTCTGAAGCAGTATATAGACGAAAATCTTGAGAAAGGTTTCATCCGCCCTTCATCCTCACCCGCCGGAGCGGGTATCTTTTTCGTTGGGAAGAAAGATGGTACCCTAAGACCCTGCATAGACTATCGACAACTTAACAACATCACAATTAAGAACCGGTACCCATTGCCACTCATTCCTGAATTATTCCAGAGGTTTCGATCAGCCAAGGTGTTCTCTAAACTCGACCTCCGAGGGGCCTACAATCTCGTCAGGATCAGGGCTGGAGACGAATGGAAGACGGCCTTTAGATCCAGATTCGGTCACTTCGAGTATTTAGTGATGCCATTCGGTCTCTGCAACGCTCCAGCCACCTTCCAACATCTAGTGAATGACATATTTCGACAATATCTAGACGACTTCCTTGTGGTATATCTGGACGATATCCTTATCTTCTCCCCTACGCTAGAGATGCACAGGAGGCACGTTAAAATGGTTCTTGCTATTCTTCTACAACACAAGCTATACCTGAAAGCCGAAAAGTGTGAGTTTGAGAAATCTACCATACAATTCTTGGGATTCATACTCTCTACCAATGGGGTTGCAATGGACCCCCAGAAGATTCAGGCAATCCAGGAGTGGCCAGCTCCATCTAATAAAAAAAGGAGTACAGAGGTTTATCGGATTCGCCAATTTCTATCGGAAATTTATTGTGGGATTCTCGGCCATTGTGGCACCTATTACCCAATTAACTCGGCAGCATCATTCTTTCCAGTGGTCCGCAGCTGCTCAAGAGGCTTTCCTTAAGTTAAAAGAACTATTCAGTTCCGCTCCAATCCTTTGCCATCCTGACCCGACTCAACCCTTCGTACTGGAGGTAGACGCATCGGAAATCGCAACCGGAGCAATTCTTTCCCAGAGACAGGGACCAAAGGCCATTCTACATCCAGTAGCTTTCGCTTCTCGGAAACTCAGCCCACCGGAACTCAATTACGACGTGGGTGACAGAGAGCTGTTGGCTATAAAGTTTGCTTTGGAGGAATGGAGGTATCTGCTGGAGGGGGCAGTTCATCCGGTGATGATCTTTACGGATCACAAAAATCTCGAGTACCTCAGAACAGCAAGATGGTTAAAACCCCGCCAAGCCCGTTGGGCCCTTTTCTTCTCTCGCTTTAATTTCCATATAGCATACAGACCTGGGGCAAAGAACGGGAAGGCTGATGCTCTTTCACGGATGTTTTCCGCAGATTCCCAAATACCAACACCCAGCACGATCCTCTCTCCTCAAAATTTCCTCGGACTAACTCAAGCAGACTTAATATCCTCCATCAAATCTTCATCAGGCGCATGTACGGAACCAGCTGTGCATTCCCTGAAAAGATACGAAGATCTTTTCTGGATTAAAGGAAAAATATTTGTACCACAAGTGACTCGGCCCTTAGCCCTTCAGATGTGCCATGATCACAAGATGGCAGGACATTTCGGGAATAAGAAGACGGCTGAACTCCTTTCTCGTTCTTTTTGGTGGCCAGGATGGAGAAGGGATTGTAAGGAATATGTGGCGTCCTGTTCCCTGTGCCAGAGAAACAAGGGCCAAAGCACCAAATCCTGGGGTCTGCTCAGACCTTTGCCCGTTCCGGAACGACCATGGGCTGATGTGTCCATGGACTTCATCGTTGACCTACCCAGCTCAGAGAGCTTCTCCACCATCCTTGTTGTTGTCGACCGCCTTTCCAAAATGGCCCACTTTCTGCCCATGAGGGGTACTCCCTCTGCCGTAGACACAGCCAACATCTTTCTAAAGGAGGTTGTTAGGCTCCATGGGATACCAAGGAGCATCGTGTCAGACAGAGGCGTCCAGTTCACGTCCAAATTCTGGAGGGAACTATGCAAGGCTTTGGGTATCAACATTTGTCTTTCCTCAGCTTATCATCCCCAAAGCAATGGCCAGACGGAGAGGACCAACCAGACGCTAGAGCAATACCTCCGCTGCTTCTGTTCGGGTTCTCAGGATGATTGGGCGAGCCTCCTCTCCTACGCTGAATTTGCGTACAATAACTCTATCCATGCCTCCACCAACCAGACTCCTTTCTGGACCAATTGCGGGTTCCATCCCACATCCTTCGCTAACAACATCCCCGAAACGGCAGTTCCTGCAGTCCAGGACAGGATAATTTCGTTACAATCCAACTTTCAGAAAATTCAAGACATACTACGCAAAACCCAGGAGGACTACAAGAAACAGTACGACCGGGGCAGAAAGGCAAACCCAAAATTTGACGTAGGAGACGAGGTCTGGCTGTCCACCGTTAATCTGAGATTACCGCTGCCATCTCGAAAGCTCGGGCCTAAATTCATTGGGCCTTTCCAAGTCAGGAGGATTATCAACCCTGTGGCTGTGGAGTTGACACTTCCCAAGACATATCGGATTCACCCCGTTTTCCATGTGTCACTATTGAAGCCTGTGGTGCCCAGCCCTTTTCCGGGAAGAAGAGAACCTCCTCCTCCACCAGTCAGAATCGATGGCGAGAATGAATTCGAAGTGGAATCCATTCTAGGTTGTAGAAAGAGGGGCAGGCAGCTACAGTACCTGATTCAATGGAAGGGGTATCCACCCGAAGATAATTCTTGGGAGCCCGCCAGGAATCTGCACGCTCCACAGTTAATTCAAACGTTTCATCAAGATCATCCGGAATTGATGGCCAGCCTTGGCGTCCAGTGTCCGCCCTTAGGAGGGGGGCACTGTCAGGAGCCAGGGAGTGTCTCCGCTCGCCGGGCTCCGGTGCGCATGCGCACGGGACGGGCGCTTCGCCGCACACCCGTCCGCGGCCTGATGGTGCGGCGCGCGCGGGTGCACGGCGGTCCTCGTGTGCGCGCCATCGCCCGTGCGGGTGCCCGGTAGCGCGTCACACTGACGCGCTCGCCGGGCAGGGAGACTATATCTGACGGCTCCAGCGCCCAGTCGGGTTGCTGGTTTGTCGTCAGCTCTCCCTGTTCCTTGTGCCTGTGTTTACCCTGTGACCTGCCTGACTTGTGTACCGAACCCTCAGCCTGCCTGAAACACCACTCTTCCGGATTGCCCCTGTATCTTTCTGCCTGCTCTGTATACTGAACCCTGGACTGTTTAACTACTACTCTGCTGGACCCTCCTGTTAATAACCTGCCTGATCTGTGTACCAAACCCCTGGCCTGTTTAACTACTACTCTGCTGGACTCTCCTGTTAATAACCTGCCTGATCTGTGTACCAAATCCCTGGCCTGTTTAACCACTACTCTGCTGGACTCTCCTGTTAATAACCTGCCTGATCTGTGTACCAAATCCCTGGCCTGTTTAACAACTACTCTGCTGGACTCTCCTGTTAATAACCTGCCTGATCTGTGTACCAAACCCCTGGCCTGTTTAACCACCGCGCTGCTGGATCTTGTGATACCCTGATTATTATCTGCTTGTTCCCTAACCTCTGCTTGTGTTCTCAGCTCTGCTCCCTGCGGATCCCAGGACACCCGCTTCCAGCTTCTGAACCTACTATCCATCTGGAAGCCCGTGCCTCCGCGTGCCCTCAGCCTCCTGTACCCATTTCGGGGGTCTGGGTGCGCGTGGTCGTAAGGGCGAGCCGCTCTCGGCATCTCGGCCTCGGTGAGTATTTGTCCGTGACAGGGAGCTTTTCCTTTCTTTTGAATTACCGCTGTGGGACTGCTGTGAGAGGCGAGAGTTGAGACGGAGAACCAGGTCCACGGGCATCCCTCAGGAAAGGTGTACTACTGCAGGAAACCCCTCTACCGTAGCATTATCCATCTGCCTTACTCGGCCCATTTGGGGGCCGCTACTAGAGGTGAGAGGCTGGGGGGAACAATTGGTGTGTGCACCAGAAGGAAAATAGAAGAACAGCACAAGTCACTGCTATCTGCACTTTTTAAATAGACTTTTTGTGTGAACACCAGAAGTCACAGTTTGCTTGACAATAGCAGCGGTGTGGATTTTATTGCACTATTGTCACTTTTTTGGACTACTATAGTAACTACTACATTGTTGCACTTATGTCACTTTTTGCTTAATATTATTTATGTCTTGCTGCGGGAAGTTTTTTCCGCATCTCTATTTGCAGTTTTACTACCTATGACATTTTTTGCACATTTGTGTCATCATAATCGCTACATTGTGAGGAGTTGAATTCACTCTTTTTATGATATTAACACGGAGTATTTTAAATCTTTTGTACACTTATTTAATATTATTGCACTTTAGTAAGTGGTTTGGGCGTTATTTACAGCCACATATTGACCCTTGTTAAAAAATCAACAAGGGTCTATACATTTTTTACAATAAACGCTTTCAAGTTGGATTATACGGACCCCTCTTAGATGCCTTTTTACCCCTTGTCTCCTATCATATTGCATTGGATTTCCGTGTGTGGAGTGTGCTGCGGAGAGTCACCTGTGGGGAATCAGTGAAGTCAACCAGAGGATCTGAGCAGTGGGGACCCTGAGTGTATGGAATCTATGCCTGTAAGATTCTACTATCTGGTAAGCATATTATATGCACTTTTAGCGGAGAAGTTTTCTGTTCCATAACAAGAAGAAGTTTTACTGCAGGAAGTTTTTATTTCAGGAGGATTGTGCTTCTCGTTTATATGGACTGTCATTCCCAGTACATAACATATAGTTTTATAGCATTTGCGCTGCACTTAATTCAGTTTTTCAATATGTTTTATGGGCTTGGTGTTAACCCTTATTGTTCAGCTTGCAATTTTCTCTAAATTTTTCTTGTGTGTTTGCATTGATTGTTCCCAATTTTGGTACTAGGGATTGGTTGGAGACAATCTGTGTCACCGTTTTGATGTTAAATTTTGTCCAGGCATGGGGTTCAGGCAATTTGTAGATGTGCTCTAGGGTTGGGTTTAGCCAGAGGGGGGCATTGGGTGAAAATGCCTGTTGAGGGTATTTTCCGAGTTTGAGACCTGTCCCTCGTGCATGCAGTGTGGTGCGCATGGAGGGTGTCAGTGGATAGGGGGCCCGGGGGCCTCAAAAGAGTAAGAATTTGAGCACCTCAAGGATCCCAGCACTGCCATCTCGACCTGGGTAGCTGGATTGGAAATGTCTGGATTGAGCCACCAGGTGGCCATTACTAGCTGGGTGGCTAAATAGTACTTATATAGATCCGAACATGCCAAGCCACCCTGAGAGGTCGGGCATACCAGTGTGGTCCAGCTGTATCTGGGGGATTGGGATCCCCACAGGAAAGAGGTGAGGACGCGATGTAGACGTATGAAAAAGGATTTAGGAACCCACTGTGGAGAGTGGCAAAATAAATATGTGAATTTGGATAATATTTTCATTTTAAACAAATTTATACGTCCCATCAGTGAAAGTGGCAATGATTTCCATGCCCTCAGCCGTTGCCGTGTCTCCTGAACTACCGGGGACAGGTTTAGGACTAAGTAGTCAGAGGCCTGTCTGGAGACCACCACCCCTAGGTATTTAAAAGTTTAAACCCACTGAAGGGGAATGTCAGTAGGAGCTGTGGCATGGGCTGCAGGGTCTATGGGGAACAGGAGGGATTTTGTCCAGTTGACCGTGAGGCCCGTGACAGAAGAAAAGGAGTTGAGGATCTGTAGGGCTCCCTCAAGCGATGGACCTGCATCATTTAGGAACAGAAGGAGGTCGTCTCCGCACAGGGCGACCCTCTCCTTCAGCCAACCAACCCGCAGCCCCCTAACGTGGAGGGAGGTGCGAAGGGCTTCTGCAAGTGGCTCCATCGCAATGGCAAACAAGTCCGGAGAGAGAAGGCAGCCCTGCTGCGTATCTCTGGACAGATGGAAGGATTGCGACAGGTCCCCTCCCAGCTTAATGGCTGAAGTGGGGTCACGGTACAGGACCTTAATTCACTCAATGAAGACCAGGGGAAACCCCATCCGTCGAACAAAAGGCCACTCGACCATGTCATAGGCCTTTTCGATGTCGAGAGAGGCCACCACCCTGGATCCCTCATTAAGATGTTGCGCGTGTATGTTAGTGAACAGGCGTCTCAACTTTACATCTGTTGCTCTATTGGCCATGAAACCAGTTTGGTCAGTCTCAATGACAGAAGGCAATAGGGGCTGTAGTCTTGTGGTTGGTAATTTGGTGAGGATCTTGAAATCTGTGTTGAGTAGGGTGATTGGCCTGTAGGAGGCACAGGATGTGGGGTCTTTAGATGCTTTATGGATGAGGATGACATGGGCATGACCCATGGAAGCCAGAAGGGCACCCTCAGCCAGACAGTGGGTAAAAAGTTGATCCAACTTGGGGGCCAATAGGTCCCCATGAGTCTTGTAGAACTCAATGGGGAGTCCATCCTGGCCTGGAGACTTCCCCGCGGGGAAGGACCCAATCCCTTTCAGTACCTCCCCCGGGGTAATCGGCCTCACTAGAGATTCTCTTTCCTCATCAGACAACCAGCCAAGTGCCAAGGGGTCCAACCAGGGTGCGAGGTCCCGTGGCTGGAAATCCGAAGGTAGCACTGAGGTATAGAGGGAGTCGTAGTATTGGCAAAATGCCTCTAGTATGTCTGACAGGGAAGAGGCCAATACTCCCGAAGGGGACACCACACTAGGGATCACAGTCAAGGGTTTGTCATGTTACGGTCTCCCTGCTCCGTTGCTTGTTCCGGTAAAGGTCCAGTCTAGTGACCTCGGTGAGGTGGAGGTGTAGCTCGCGTTTTGCTGCATTGAGGGAGTCAAAATGTGTGTCAGTGGGGTCGGCAGCATAGATGTCTGATTGGGATTGCACAGAGGTTTGTAGGGCAGTCATGGCAGCAGCTTGCTCCCTCCGGATCCCAGCAATAGAAGATATGTATTGCCCTCTGGTAAAAGCCTTGAAGGCGTCTCAGGTCACTGTTGTGAACGAGGACCCCGTATTAATATCCCAAAATTCTGTCAAGCGTGGTGGAATTGTATTTGCCAGGTCCGCATGGGAGATCCAATGGGTCCCCAAGTGCCAAAGGGACGAGGAACGTGAGGACGGAGAGCGAATGCTAAGGAGTAGGGGGCAGTGATCTGAGTGTCCGCTGGGCAAGTAGGAGGCGTCCAATATATCTGTCAGCATGGACGGGTTGGCAAAGGCGAGGTCAATGCGGGAGGAGGTTTTATGTGTAGTAGAGAAACAGGAGTATGCCCTGGTCGTGGGATGCTTCCATCTCGACACCTCAGATACCCCTAGTGCCTCTGCCCATGAGAGCAAGTCAGTGGAGAATTGTTTGGGGGGGATGAGTCTACCCAGGTCTGGGGCCAGAATGGCATTGAAGTCTCCCATAAGTAATAGTTTGGCTGGGCAGTATGGAGTGATTTTCTCTAGAATGGTATATAGGGTGGAGGAGGAAAAGGGGGGGATGTAAACACCTACTACAATATATCGGATTCCCCAGACAGTGAACACTATTAGCACATATTTACCTTGGGGGGTCAGTGTGAACCTGTTCCATCACACATGGAAAAGATTTTCTTATCTGTATTGTGACCCCTCTGGCATAGGTGGAGTAAGAGGCATGGAAGGCTCCCTGGATCCATGGCTTTTTCAGTGCCATTAGTTTGCTGCCCATGAGGTGCATTTCCTGGAGAATTATCATTATGTGGGGAATGCAATTTAAGATATTTAAAGAGCACCGCTCTCTTAAACTTGGAATTAAGCCCCCGGACATTCCTGGACAATACACTAAAGGTGGGGGTGTCATGTCCTGTCATTGTGCAGAGGTTGATGGGGGGAAGAAAGGAGGAGCAAAGCAGTTGTGTGCGCACATCTCAGGAGCAGCAAAGACCCCGGGAGCCTGTGCCAGGTGTAATCATGACTAGTGGAAGACCAAGTTAACAAACAAACATAAATATATACAAAACTAATAAACAATACCTGTAATGACAACGAGGTGTCAAACCTGCCCTCATCCGATGACATCCCGAAAAACTGGGGAGTGATCAGATCGGGCCTAGACCCAAAACTTAACAAAAGTAAACCCTTTAAACTTTGGTTAGTATGGTCTCGTGTTGGACCAAGGTGGGGGGGCTGCCGTAACTAGCAGATGTCCTCGCCGGGACCTGAGTGAGGGGGGGTGTCAAGGCGGGAATTTGGGACGGATCACCTTTTAGGGGTCAAAAACAAAGTCTGTATGATAGTTGCTGGAGCTCCTCAGGCAGGAGGAGCTAGCTTTAGTTCCATCAGCAAAGGGTACAGAGTAGAATGTTAAGATGATGGTGAGGTGCAGCAGTGCAGAAAGATGCAGGAGCAGATAATGGATTGTGCTGAAAGTCAACAGGGGACAGAAAGGAGGATCATTATAGGAAGGTGAGGTACTTAGCTGGGCCCAGCAAGCTGTAAATCCATCACGGTTCCAGTTTTTGTTATGACACTAGCGTGTATCCAACCACACCGCAGTGGCCTCGGGGGTGTCAAAGAAGTAGGTGTTGTCACCATCAGTGATCCTCAGCCTGCTGGGGTATAGTAGGCCAAAACGTATTCCCTTTTTTCAGAGTCGGCGTCTGACATCTGTGAAAGACTTGCGGCGCTGCTGCACCTCTTGAGAGAAATCTGGAAAGAAAGACAGCCTGGTGTTTTCATATTTGATTTCTGGCATGGTTCGGGCCAAGGCCAAGATACGGTTGCGATCACGGTAGTTCAATAAGCATAGCAGGAAGGGACGTGGAGGGCCCCCGGGTCTTGGACGGAGTGGTGGGACCCCGTGAGCTCTTTCCACTACAAAAGTGGTTGGCATATTACCCAGATTAAAGAAGGTGGAAAATAACTGTTCAGTGAACTCAGCTGGTCTGGGGCCCTCAGCTCTCTCAGGTAAACCAAGTATGCGAATGTTGTTGCGCCTGAGGCGATTTTCAGTGTCTATGGCTCGTTCCTGGAGCGCCTTTACTTGGAGCTGCAGGGCCCTCACCTCTCTGGATCGCATCCTCCACCATGGAGACCCTGCCCTCCACCTTGGTTATACGGGATCGGAATTTATCCATGTCTTGACGGATGAGACTGACATCCACAGATAGGAAGTCTATCTTGGCAGTCAGGGTTTCTTTGCATGCCGTAATGGCCGCCAGGATCTCTGCTCCCGTGGGGGACTCCGCAGTCCCTGACTCCACAACTGTTTACGCGTTCGCCGCCATTACAGCCGCTGACTGGCGCCCGGACAAAGTGGCTACTGACAGAGTGGTGTGAGGAACCTTTTTTTTAGAATTTGAGCAACAGGTCTTGGGAGGGCCCATCCGCAGTGCGTTCTGTTCTGAAGGAGGGCTTTATTCTTGGTGAGAGACAGCAGGCAAGCACCGGAACGCAGGGAGCAGGACAGAATGTGCACTGGGTCAGGGCTTACTGCGAGACACAGCCTCTGCAGGGATGGTGACTTAGAAAAGGCAGCACAGTGTCTATGGGGCACAGTACCTGTGGGTGGAGGAAGATGGCAACAGGCCTTGGGCGCCCGGAATCAGCCCGTATGGATCCTCCCGCAGCCCCTTGGGTCCTCACACAGTCCAGCAGCCTCCCGGGGACCGCCGCTACAGATGTGGATGTATTGGCTGCTTCCCACTCCGCCGATCACGGCACTTGAGCCCGGGGATGCTGAAGGCTCCGTAGGCCTCAAGATGGTGGCGGGCCACGGCGCCCGGAGCAATGTTTTATTTTTACTATGTTTTATTGTATTTGCTTTGCAGGTATGGTAAGTCTTACTGTTATACTGTAATGTTACTTTGTTTTATTGTTAACCATCATTTTCTTAGCAGGTACACCATTCAGCTGCAACAGGGGTTTATTTATCTTGACAGCAACAGCATTTGCTCCCACGATACGTAAAGCCGTGACGCCAGTGCTGTCGGAGGTGATTTCATCACCACAGTTAAAAAAAATGGTGCATGTATGCCCATCATTAGAAGTGGGTGGATGAAGGGTGGTATTCTAATGGTGGGCATACCCACCGATCAATCTCTTTTTTTCGTTCAGCCCACAGGCTGCATGAAAAAAAGAACATTACAATGTATGCCCAACAAGGACCAGCAACGTACTGGTATGTTGCTGGACTTTGAGTGGTTATAGCAGAATGATGCCTGCAGGTTTAGGTATCATCTTGATATCATTCTTTTCAGCCAGCGATCATCTTTCATATAAAAGCAATCCTAGTGTCTAATTAGCCTCTAGACTGCTTTTATAAGCATTTGGAGGGAACGTCCCCCCCCCACCATCTTCCATGGTTTTCTCGGGCTCTCCTGTCCCAACTGTTCACGGATCCAGTCCTATTTGAGTAAACTAAGTCCGTCGATATTAAACCAGTAAAAGGCACGCTGTTAACCCATCACCTTCTGGTATTGTGAATTTCCTATAGGGGATTCCCATAAAAGCAATGTGGTGAAGGATTTATCTGGGATTTTGATCAGCAGAGAGTTGGTGTTCAACATTCTTTATAAACAGATCAGCTACCACCCCACACCCTGCTGTACACAATTAAGACACGTGGAACTTTTCATCTTTATTTGTATTTTATTTCACATATGAACTTAAGCGCTGCTGATTTTTAAAAGACTTTGGCTTTTTTAACATATTTTTTGATACAGTAATTATAGTAGTTATAATTATATGTAGATCTAAAATGGTAACCTGTAAACGCTTTTAAAGGCTTTTAAAAATGTATGTAGTTTGTCGCCGCTGCATGTTTGGGCGCAATTCTAAAGCATGTCGTGTTTGGTATCCATGTACTCAGCATGAGCTCATCTTTTTTATTTCATCAAACATTTGGGCAATATAGTGTGTTTTAGTGCATTAAAATTTTAAAAAAGTGTGATTTTCCAAAAAAATTGAGTTTGAAAAATCGATGTGTGAAAAAAAATTGCAACACCCACCTTTTTAATCTGTAGGGCCTTTACTTTAAAAAAATATATAATGTTTGGGGGTTCAAAGTCATTTTCTTGCAAAAAAAAATATTTTTTCATGTAAAATAATTGTCAGAAAGGGCTTTGTCTTCAAGTAGTTAGAAGAGTGGGTGACGTGTGACATAAGCTTCTAAATGTTGTGCATAAAATGCCAGGACAGTTTAAATCCCCCCCCAAATGACCCATTTTTGGAAAGTAGGCACCCCAAGCTATTTGCTGATAGGCGTGTTGAGTCCATGGAATATTTTATATTTTGTCACAAGTTTCAGGAAAATTACACTTTTCATTTTTTTGCACAAAGTTGTCACTAAATGATATATTGTTCAAACATGGCATGGTTATATGTGGAATTACACCCCAAAATGCATTCTGCTGCTTCTCCTGAGTATGGGGATACCTCATGTGTGAGACTTTTTGGGAGCCTAACTGCGTACAGGACCCCGAAAACAAATCACTGCCTTCAGGATTTCGAAGGGTGTAATTTTTTGATTTTACTCCTCACTACCTATCACAGTTTTGAAGGCCATAAAATGCCAATATAGCACAACCCCCCCCCCCCCCACATGACCCCATTTTGGAAAGTAGACACCCCAAGCTATTTGATGAGAGGCATGTTGAGTCCATGGAATATTTTAGAAGTTGCGGGAAAATTAATTATTTATTAAATTGTCATTTAATTGTCATTAAATGATCTATTGCTCAAACATGCCATGGGCATATGTGAAATTACACCCCAAAATACATTCTGCTGCTTCTCCTGTGTACAGGGATACCACATGTGTGAGACTTTTTTGGAGCCTAGCCACGTACAGGACCCCGAAAACCAATCACCTCCTTCAGGCTTTCTAAAGGCATAAAATTGTGATTTTACTCCTCACTAACTATCACAGTTACGGAAATGTCCAGGTAGCACAAAACCCCCCAAAATGACCCCATTTTGGAAAGTAGACACCCCAATGTATTTGCTAAGAGGCATGGTAAGTATTTTACAGATCTCATTTATTTTTTAAAATGAAGAAAGAAAAAAAAAATGTTTTTTTTCTCTTTTTTCAATTTTCAAAACTTTGGAGTTGATTTACTAAAGGGAAAAAGACTGTGCACTTTGCAAAGTGCAGTTGCCCTCTGCAAGAGCAGTTGCTCCAGAGCTTAGTAAATGAGCAGAAGCTCTGCTGACTTCCATCATCCAATCATGTGCAAGCAAAAATGCTTTTTTTTTTCATTTTCCTTGCACAGGATTGGGTACTCTTTGCAAAGTCAAGCCTTTCTATTTGCCTTTAGTAAATCAACCCCTTTGTGACAAAAAATTAGATCTGCAAAATATTCAACATGCCTCTCAGCAGATAGCTTGGGGTGTCTACTTTCCAAAATGGGGTAATTTGGGGGGGGGGGGGGGGGTTGTGCTAACTGGGCATTTCATGGCCTCCGAAACTGTGATAGGCAGTGAGGAGTGAAATAAAAAATGTACGCCCTTAGAAAGCCTGAAGGCGGTGATTGGTTTTTGGGGTCCTGTACGCGGTTAGACTGCCAAAAAGTTCCATACATGTGGTATCCCCGTATTCAGGAGGAGCAGCAGAATGTATTTTGTGGTGTAATTCCACATATAACCATGCCATGTTTGAACAATATATCATTTAGTGACAACGTTGTGTAAAAAAAAAATTAATTTTCCCGAAACTTGTGGCAAAATATAAAATATTCCATGGACTCAACATGCCTCTCAGCAAATAGCTTGAAGTGTCTTCTTTCCAAAATGGAGTCATTTGGGGGGGTTGTGCTATCTTGTCATTTCATGGCCTCCGAAACTGAGAGAGGTAGTGAGGAAGTGAAATCATCATTTTACGCCCTTAGAAAGCCTGAAGACGATGATTGGTTTTCGGGGTCCTGTACACGGCTAGGCTCCCAAAAAGTCTCACATATGTGGTATCCCCGTACTCAGGAGAAGCATCAGAATGTATTTTGGGGTGTAATATCACATATGTCCATGGCATGTTTGAGCAATAGATCATTTAGTGACAACTTTGTGCAAAAAAAATGTCATTTTCCCGCAACTTGTGCCAAAATATAAAATATTCCATGGACTCAACATGCCTCTCATCAAATACCTTGGGGTGTCTACTTTCCAAAATGGGGTCATTTGGGGGGGGGGGGGGGGTTGTGCTATCTTGGCATTTTATGGCCTTCAAAACTGTGATCGGTAGTGAGGAGTGAAATAAAAAATTTACACCCTTACAAATCCTGAAGGCAGTGATTGGTTTTCAGGGTCCTGCACACGGCTAGGCTCCCAAAAAGTGTCACACATGAGGTATCCCCATACTCAGGAGAAGCAGCAGAATGTATTTTGGGGTGTAATTCCACATATAACTATGCCATGTGTGAGCACTATATAATTTAGTGACAACTTTGTGTATTTTTTTTTAGTCATTGTTAAATCACTTGTGACAAAAAAAAATATTCAATGGGCTCAACATGCCTCTCAGCAATTTCCTTGGGGTGTCTACTTTCCAAAATGGGGTCATTTGGGTGGGGGGTTGTACTGCTCTGCCATTTTAGCACCTCAAGAATTTAGGCAGTCATTCACTAAAAGCTGCATAATTCCAGAAAATGTACCCTAGTTTGTAGACACTATAACTTTTGTGCAAACCAATAAATATACGCTTAATGACATTTTTTTTTACCAAAGACATGTGGCTGAATACATTTTGGCCTAAATGTATGACTAAAATTGAGGTTATTAAATTTTTTATAACAAAAAGTAGAAAATATCATTTTTTTTTTCAAAATGTTTGGTCTTTTTCCATTTATATCGCAAAAAATAAAAATCACAGAGGTAATCAAATACCATCAAAAGAAAGCTCTATTTGTGTAAAAAAAGGACGCAGATTTTGTTTGGGTACAATATTGCATGAGTACGCAATTACCAGTTAAAGCAGCGCAGTGCCAAATTGTAAAAAGTCCTCTGGTCATTGAGCTGCCAAATCCTCTGGGCTGAAGTGGTTAAAAGTATCAAAAAAGATCATTAAAGGAAATAAATAAAATGCGCCAACATGAGCATAATATATAAAAAAGCATTTTCAAAATTCTGGGTCTCTGTAACTTTATACAGGATTTCACCAAACTGAATTTCTTTGTAATCATAATGTACTCTCTGGCCTTTTAACTTAGGTCAGCTGGCTTTAAAGGTCCAGTAAGTGGGCTTATGAATAAGCCGCCCCCCCCACTATAAAAGGGCTAGGTCACAGCCTTTTAGAGAATTTGGCAGTACATCCAACCAGCCTCACAACCGCAGACCAAATGTAACCACACCAGCCCAGGACCTCCACATCCAGCATCTTCACTTCCAAGATCGTCTGAGACCAGCCAGATGGACAGCTGTTGCAATAATTGCTTTGCCTAACCAAAGAATTTCTGCACAAACTGCCAGAAAGCATCTCAGGGAAGCTCATCTGCATGCTTGTCATCCTCATCAGGGTCTCGACCTGACTGCAGTTCGTCATTGTAACCAACTTTAGTGGGCAAATGCTCACATTCAATGGCATCTGGCACTTTGGAGAGGTGTTCTCTTCATGGATGAATCCCGGTTTCCGTGAGGCAAATGGTGGTCACACCAGATACTGATTGGTTTTTGGACCCCCCCCAACAGTGGCGTCACTAGGGGGGCAGAGGGGGCCATGGCCCCCCCAACATTATACTGTTCCCCCCTATGTGCCCCCCCAATTAAAAAAATGGACACTGGGAATGCAGGGGACAGGTATAGACTGAGCCGCCATATTGCTGGCTCTGGCTCCTGCTCCACCTCCTGAGTCTACTCCCAGCCACTGGTTACTAGAGCCTCCTCACATCTAGCAACCAGTGACGTCAGAGCCGGCATTGACACTTCTCTCTCCCCTCCTTCCTCTCTCGCACAGAATGGTGAGAGAGGAGACACAGCTGATCTGCTCCTTCTCCCCTCTTGTGTGTGCTTAGAGGGAAGTCAAGTGTGAAGCCAATGAGCTCACACTTCCCACGGTACACACACAGGAGAGGGGAGAAGGATCAGATTGGCTGTGTCTCCTCTCTCATCATTCCATGTGAGAGAGGAAGGAGGGAAGAGAGAACTGTCAATGCCGGCTCTGGGGCTCTGAGCTGTTGGGAACACTGATACAGGGGTGGCGCCAGGTGGGTGCTTTAACTCCCCCATAATTTAACATATAGCACCACCATCAGCAGCTGCCTTGGGAAGATATTTACTGTAGCCTGGGTGTGCTGCTACCAGTGACACTCCTGCCCCTCAGCCCGGCCCTGTGTGTATGGAGATCGCAAACAGCATGTTAGTTGCAGGGCTAGAGGATCTCATTCCTGTGCATAAGGAGGGAGGGATACTTTTAAGCACCTGATCATTATTATCCAATCAGGCTGTGCCTGTGCTACAACCCCTCCCACTTCCCCTGCCACCGTGTTTTGATTTCAGGCAGCTCCAGAGGAAAAAGAAGCCAGACCCCTCAGCTCTCTCCCATGTGAGTCTCTTTTTATGTATACTTCATGGAGGGGAGAAGAAGGATGTGCAGCAGCTTGCAGAGTGATAGGTGTGAGGTTTAGTGCAGGCAGTGTTCTCCATAGGGGGACAGGACAAGGGGAAAACATACTCTTATAAATTATATATGTTGTAATTATCAGGCTGTTAGATCCTCGGCATCAGAAGACAGAACACATAGACCTCATACATTGATTTATATCAGCAAAAATCATGTTTATTACAGAGACTTCTGTGACAGGAAGAAAGGAATCCATCAAGTCTGTGTGGTCTGTCCCTTTCCTGACTCTGCTAGCTCCATCTTTAACCCTTTTGGCTCATGCACACTAGTTTTGTCCTCTGAAGAGCAATCAACATTTAGCAATCAACAAAACGCACACTTTTAGACAGGATCATTTGGTTGGTTGCAGGCTTTTCAGTAAGTTGATCTGGGAATGTCTTTGGTTTTGTTTTGCATGCGTTGCCCTTCTATGTGCTCCTTGATGCAAAGGCCAGTTATAGGTGAGGGCAGTGGCCATTTGTTTGTACTGAAATTTGAAAGTGAAATACTTGCACTTTCAAATAAATAATCTATGAAAGGGTTTATGCACTATGGTAGATTTTTTTTTTTTATGCATATATTATGACTGCAGCTATCATGTGATGATGTCAATTGGCAAGCCTTTGAAAATTGCAATGCAGGTTATTCATTTGGAGCCAGTCAGAGTGGGATTGTGCTGCCAGATTACAATTAAGTGTGTTTGGACCTATGTATTGTGTCTGCAGCCTCTGGTAGCGCCTTGTATGCTCACAGCAGTGGTGGTGGTGGTGGCGGTGCACCAAAGTGGGTGTAAAGATCGCCGTCAGGAGATCCGCTTTTGTTCGTAATGCATAAAAGAATTTAATCTGATGGCTTCAACTTTATTCACTTATTCTAGTTATGTATGTATCACTTTGTTTGCACTCAGCACTTTAATTCATTTTGCACAGCATGAAATCGGCATGAATTAGCACATCTATTTAATATTTAGGTATTTCTCCAAGTGTTTGTTTATTCACACTGCAGTGTGCTGTTTTCTCCATGTTATTATCATTTTTTTAAATATTTTATTACCACTAAGCACTTTAGTTTCTATGCACATTTATTAGATTCTATTTAACCTATTGTTTTCTCTGCATGCCCTAATGGGCACTGATAGAAGGCACTAATGGGCACTGATAGGAGGCAATAGAGGGAAACTGATAGGAGGCACTGATAGGTGGGATTGATGAGCACTGATGGGCAGCATTGATGGGCACTGATAGGCTACATTGGTGAGCACTGATAGGCGGCACTGATGAGGAGGCACTGATAGGTGGCATTGATAAGCACTGATATGCTGCACTGATGGGCACTGATAGGCTGCATTGATGAGCACTGATAGGCGGCACTGATGGGCATTGAGCACTAATAGGCAGCATCAATGGGTACTGATAAGCTGCACTGGTAGGCGGCATTGATGAGCATGTATGTTAGCCCAACATTAAAAGAACAATTACACTATTTAAATCTAAGTGGCCGCCTGCAGCTACAATCTTCGGCTAACATCTCTCTTTCTAACAAGACCTCTGGAGTGCATTCTATTCTTGGGAAAAAATGATATATATAAATGAAAGCTGGAAACGCCACTGCCCCCTGATCCCCCCAATACAGTAAAACTGCACATTTTAGAAGGGCCTTTTATTGTGGCCAGCCTAAGGCACACCTGTGCAATAATCATGCTGTCTAATCAGCATCTTGATATGCCACACCTGTGAGGTGTATGGATTATCTTGGCAAAGGAGAAGTGCTCACTAACACAGATTTAGACAGATTTGTGAACAATATTTGAGAGCAATAGGCCTTTTGTGTACATAGAAAAAGTAGTAGATCTTTGAGTTCAGCTCATGATAAATAGTGTAGATACCTAACATGTCACGTTTTAAAATTGTGGAATGGAATGGCGACAAACTATGGTACTTAAAAATCTCTATAGGCAATAGTTTAAATGCCTTTAAAGGTCACTTGTTTAGAGTTACAGAGGAGGTCTAGCACTAGAATTATTGCTCTCGCTATGACATTTGCGACAATACCTCACATGTGTTGTTCGAATATCATTTAAATATGTGTGCACAACTTTATTTTTTTATTTTTACACTGTTCCTTTATTTTTTCTTATCACTTTTATTGAAAAAGGATGACAGATCCTCTTTATGGAGAGATTTGGGGTCAAAAAGACCCCAAATCTCTTTTTTACCTTTAAAAGCAAAAGATAAAAAAAATGCTTTGATTTTTTGCTTTAAAAAAAGAAAATATATATTTTCTTACAGCCTGAAATGAAAGTGACATCATGATGTTGCTTCGTTCCTCCAAAGCCATAGAGTCGCACTCTTTGATTGCTTATGGGAGCAGCCAGCCGCACCGTCAGATCATTTCTCAGGCGAACCGGTGGAAACGGTAAGCCCGCAAAACACCCGTGAGTGGCAGAAGGGGGCGTCCCCCCCCATCTCCATGAGCCACTCAGGCTGGTTTCATGAGAAAGCTGGCCACCTACTGAAAAAAAACGTACTGGGGTTATGGCTGATATCATCCCGGTAAACCACTTGCAGACCGCAATGTATACGTATTGTGGTCGGCAAGTGGAAATAAAGTACATGTACTGTATACCTTTTATGTATATGATGCAGATATCAAAATGTTGTATATCATAGAGCATTAGGGGGTGGGGAGATGGAAAGGCTGTTACTTTGTTCTACCCTTTAGTACATCTTAATGCTATTGATGTTATGTAGTCTGTTTACAGTCTGTCCTTGTCCACATGCACTGCAGTTGTAACAGGCTGCATGTGTTTTTTCTTTTTTTTTTACAAGGCATATTTCCTAATTGTTGCTGGCTGCAATTGTTTTGTTTGTAGGTCTTTTTCAAGTATTGGCAACAGTGGAATATGCCTATATGCCTGGGCAATATGCATCAGCTTATAGTTTTCTTTGAAAATGTAACACATTCAAAGAGAGGGAATTGTAGCAGACAGGACAGCTGTTATTTTCATGAAAACTAGCAACTGAAATAAATATAGGCTTTCCAGGTGATATTACCATGTAACACTTATATAAGATTTTAGTGGTTGGGTTTGCATCTACTTTTTATTTCAATAGTTTTTATTGAATTTTTTTATATGAACAAAAGGGTACAATTAAACAGAGTATGTCATGCAGTAAAATACGGTGCTGACAATCATTTGAGTAAGGGTGGTTGACAAAGCAAATTATCAGTTATAAGGGAACAGTATAAACTACGTTGAGTAATAAAGCATAGGGTTGTGTGGTGCTGCACCCCATCTGGGAACAATCTGTGCCAAGGAGAGAAAGACAGCACAACCCAGCCTAACCCTATTAGATTTCCATTAAGTTTATAGATTATAGGAAAACTTGGATACAAACAAAACTCCGGTTGGCGATTGGATATAGAGGAGTTGCATACAAGTAGTGAGGAATGAGTTATTCTCATGTATGTTACTACTGCGAAGGCATGCAAGATTGATGTAAGCATGTGAAATTGGGTGATATCACAGTAGAGGTATCATGGAGATTATAGATGCAGATGGACTTAAAAGCAATCAATTTGTGGGGGTTGATGTTGGTCATACCAGGCATTCCATACCTCCCAGGTGGAGCTAACTATCTGATATTTGCCCACTGAGCAAATAAACCTTTGTATATGGCATGAGTATGCGTTATTTGAATTATTTCATTTATAGTTGGTGTATGGGAATTTCTCCAGTGCCTAACTAGTGCCACATGATTTGCCAGTAATATATGTATAATTGGACCTCTTAATTTATGTGGCACATTAGCTAGACCTAGGGAAAATAGGGCTATGTCAGGGGAAATGGTAAGTATAAGCCCATTTTGATTAGATGAAATACCGCTATCTATAATGCCGGTCGGAGTTTCAGCCCGCAAAAGACCGATGAGAGTTTTTCATCAGAAAATGCGACTGTGTGTATGCTCCATTGGTCTTTTGCTGGCGGAATTCCAGCCAGCAAAAGATTGAGAGCATGCTTTCAATTTTTCGGTCGGGAAAAGTTCCTATCCGAAAATGTGATCATCTGTGGAAATTCCGACGCGCAAAATCCCTACACATGCTCGGAAACAATTTGATGCATGCTTGGAAGCATTGAACCTAATTTTCTCGTCTCGTCATGTTGTTGTACGTCACCGCATTCTTGACGGTCGTAATTTCAGTGAACTTTTGCATGACCGTGTGTTTGCAAGGCCAACTTGAGCGGAATCCTGTCGGAAAAGCCGTCATATATTTTTCCGACGAGAAAACCGATCGTGTGTATGCGGCATAAGGCTGATATTTTAGGACAAGACCACAATAAGTGGTGGAGAGTTCCCACAGCTCTGCACTGTCTCCAGCATAGTGGTGATAATTCTTTGAGAATTTAGCACTGGAGAGCACTAGATTCTGCTTTCCTTCTTTTGCATATCCATCATATCTGGTGAGATGATCAGGGTTTTTATCCCATGGGAATAAGCGATTTGAAGGAGGAAAGTGATTACCAACACCACGCCAGCCTTCTATATTATCCCCAGAGGGGAACACTGCTTATTTGACTCAGATGTGAGGTGAGCAGCCTGTGAGACTGGTGGAGGAAAGCACAAGCATTTTGGATTTTTGCACCGCGGATGTATTGATTTTTTTAATTCACTTCAATCAGTCACAGATACTAAATATGAACTTACGGCAATATATGTTTATTGATTACCATTTTTAGTTACATTTTTATTGCTATTGATTTTTTTTATAGCGTAGCACCGTCTATTGATTATTTGCACCTTTTAAGTGAAGTGAGAACACTTGTTAGTGATAGCAGCTATTATTAATTATTCACAATTTGTTTACACCACTTCATTTCACGTGATTGTGCAGATTGGTATTCACGTTATAGTATATCAGAAACAACTGTGAACAAAAATTAAGCAGAGGCAGGACAGTATGTGGGATGCTCACATAGGCCATAATGTGTGAAGACAAGCAGGGTTTTTTTATGGTCAGCCTTTTTTTAAAAAGATAGACCACAGACTGAATCTTGGGGGCCATAAGTCTATAATTTCCTGTGGATTGGGAGGGTTACTCAAAGACCAAACCTGGGAGCCATTTTACACCAAGGTTCATCACTCCTTGCATGGTGGGCTGATGAATACTAAATTACTCCATAGACTTTGTGTCACAGACACACATTTCTAAGACAACCAACACATATAGACATATAGACACACAAGGCAATGAGAACGGAGACAAAAAAAGGGGGGGGGCTTTAGTGTTTTTTTAATTTCAGTGGGTCAATTGATTTTTTTCCAAAGGGAAAGAAGAAGAAGGAAAAGTTCCCAGAGGCAGAAATTTAGGCAGCATCAGTATCAACAGTGAGAATAACAGGCAAAATATTTGGTCTTTTCTTAAAGAAATTAAATGTATTTCTTAAATGAAATTAGGCTCTTTTTGGGGTCTTTCCGTGCAGCTTTTTACCATTTTTTCTGTCACTTTTTAACCGCTTGCCGACCAGCCGCCGCAGTTTACTGCGGCAAAATGGCACGGCTGGGCAAAACGATGCTATGTTACATTGCTTCGCCTTTTGGCCACTATGCATGTGCAGCATGTGCCCGACCCGATGCAAGTGCCCGGCGGGCTCCCACGATCGCTCATGACAGTGCGAGAACCGGGATCTGTGTGTGTAAACACACAGATCCCAGTTCTTTCAGGGGAGAGGAGACAGATCGTGTGTTCATATTATGTATGAACACCGATCTCTGTCTCCTCCTAGTCAGTCCCACTCCCCCCACAGTTAGAACACACACTAAGGAACACAATTAACCCCTTGATAGCCCCCTAGTGTTAACTCCTTCCCTGCCAGTGACATTTACACAGTAATCAGTGCATTTTTATAGCACCAATCGCTGTGTAATTGTCAATGGTTTCAAAATGTGTCAAAAGTGTCCGATGTGTCCACCATAATGTCACAGTTCTGATAAAAATTGCAGATCGTCGCCATTATTACTAAAAAAATATATAGTAATAAAAATGCCATAAATCTATCCCCTATTTTGTAGATGCTATAACTTTTGCGCAAACCAATCAATATACGCTTATTGTGATTTTTTTTAACCAAAAATATGTAGAAGAATACATATTGGCCTAAACTGAGGGAAAAAAATTTTTTTTTTGATACAAAATATGGGATATTTATTATAGCAAAAAGTAAAAGATATTATGTTTTTTTTCAAAAATTGTCGCTCTTCTTTTGTTTATAGCACAAAAAATAAAAACCGCAGAGGCGATCAAATACCACCAAAATAAAGCTCTATTTGTGGGAAAAAAAGATGTCAATTTTGTTTAGGTACAGCGTTGTACGACCGCGCAATCGCACGACCGCGCAATCGCACGATCGCGCAATAGTTAAAATGACGCAGTGCCGAATCACAAAAAATGGCCTGGTCATTGAGCAGCCAAATTTTCCGGGGCTGGAGCAGTTAAACAGCCTTTTTTTTTTCTTTCCTTTCTTCAGACTACTAATTAAGAGGAGTGATTAATTGGTCCTAGGTGCTTGAGGTCCAAAATAACTTTCTGTAGAGCACATCTGAATTTTCCAGATTTGCTGGTTGGAAGCTTAAGAGTGTGAACTTGAGTGGAGAGTGAAAAACAGTTTTGCTTTTGACTGCTGGTGAATGCTGTGTTTGCATATATTGGTTCATTTTGGGGTCTTTCCTTGTAGCTTTTTACCACCCTTTTCTGTCACTTTTTAAACAGCCTTTTTTTTTCTTTCCTTCCTTCAGACTAAAGCGGAGTAGTTAATTGGTCACAGGTGGTTGAGGTCCTATATAACTTTCTTTAGAACTCATTTTTGAGCCTGCTCATCCTTGAGCTTGACACCATTTTTTTGCTTGCTAGAACTCTAACCAAGTAGAACTGGTCTAAGTGGTGAGTTAAAAACCAGAGTTGAAAACAGGAATTTATAACAGGAGTCATTAAACCTGTATGTAACATTTGACATTCCCTGTTACTAACATTATTATTGTAACAAGGAAAATGGGGGTTAGCAGGATTTAAGGTTTTGTGCAGTGCATAGTGTGCCACATGTATACAATAATGGAGCAACAGCTCCAGGATGGATACTGCTGCGACAGATGTGAGCCCTTCTGGAAGCTCGCATTAGAGATCTGGAGGAGCAACTTGCAACAATGGGCAGAACTGGAAACCTAGAAAGGAGTCCTCTGCTCACTGATCAGGTGGTCAGTGGGGTTAATGGAGAGGGTGGAGGGGTAAGTCAGGATTATCAGGTATTAAGATGGGTTAATACAGTTAGAGGGAGTGGTAGGGACTCACAGAAAAGGAAGGCCAGCCCTGGGTTTGAGCACTCTAACAGATTTGCCAAGACGGGTGAAGATGTGGGCGTATCAAGCTCAGAGGTGGCAACCCGTGGTGTCATTGCTTCCCCTAACAGCCAGGAGAGCAGCCCATCTAGTAGGGGTGGTGAGGGGAGTGCAGGTAGGCCTAGACAGTTGTTGGTAATAGGGGATTCTATAATCAAAAAGACTGATAGAATAATTTGTCACCAGGATCACCTCAACCGAATGGTTTGCTGTCTCCCTGGTGCCAGGGTTCATCATGTGGTGTACCGGGTTGATAAATTACTGTGAGGGGCTGGGCATGACCCAGCTGTCTTGGCCCATGTTGGAACCAATGACAGAATATATGGAAGGTGGAGGCTCCTTAAAAAACAATTTAAAGAACTAGGCTGCAAGTTGAAGGGAAGGACATCCAAGGTGATATTCTCTGAAATATTGCCTGTGCCATGCACAACACAGGAAAGGCAGGGGGTGATTAGAGAACTGAATGCATGGCTAAAGACCTGGTGTAAGGCGGAAGAATTTGGGTTTTTAGAACACTGGGCTGACTTTTCATTGGGGTGCAACCTATATGCTAAAGATGGTTTCCACCTAAATGGAAGGGGATCTACTGTGCTGGGGGAGAGGTTTATGGGAAGGCTGGAGGAGTGTTTAAACTAGGATTGTGGGACAAGGGTGAATTAGATTATAATGGGGTAGACAGGTGAGACGGGGTCATCCCCTATTTGTGGGTGCAATGGGGAAAGATGGGGGGAGGGCTATGGCAGATGATATGAAGGTTCCTATCCTACAAACAACCATTGCAAATGGTACTATTTTTACTAAAATAAAAAATATTCAACATACGTTTGCAAAAAGTGACAATCAATTAAAGTGTTTGTTCACCAATGCCAGAAGTCTGCCAAGCAAAATAGGTGAGTGTGAAGTTCTGGTGCACGAGGAGAAATATGATCTAATTTGTATTGCTGAATCTTGGCTCCATTCTAATGACTAGGCTATTAATATCCCTGGCTATGCTCTCTTTCAGAAAGACAGGGTAAAATGGAGGGGTTGTGGTGTCTGTCTCTATATGAGAAGTGATCTCAGAGCGAGTGTGAAAGAGGACCTAGTTGATGGAGAGTGTGATGAGTCTGAAGCATTATGGGTGGAACTGTACATGGGTGTACGTACTACAGAGGTTGTCATTGGAGTTTGTTATAGACCTCCCAGTATTAGTGAGAAGGTGGAGACTTAGCTCCTTGCACAGATGGAAAGGGCTGCAAGGGCTGGGACAGTGATAATAATGGAGGATTTTAACTACCCGGAAATTGACTGGAGTAATGGCACTGCTGGGACAGTTAAAGGGCAAAAATGTATAAACCTATTACAAGACACTTTTGTGGTCTAGATTATTGAGGCCCCAAATAGGAATGACGCTTTGCTGGACCTGGTAATCTCAAACCATGCAGAGTTTATTACCAATATTCATATAAAAGAGCACCTGGGTAGCAGTGACCATAACATGATTTCATTTAATGTTAGCTGTAAGCAACAAACTCATACGGGTAAGATAAGACTTAACTTTAAGAGAGCAAATTTTCCTAAGATGAGGGCTGTTCTCCAGGACTTAGACTGGGAGGGAATATTGGCATCAATAGACGCAGAACAGAGATGGGAATTCTTCAAAAATACTGTATGTGAACTCACTGAAAAGTATATTCCCATGGGCAATAAGTTTAAAAGACTAAAAATAAAACCTATGTGGCTCACGGCCAAAGTTAAAATGGCTATAAATAATAAGAAAAGAGCTTTTAAAAAATATAAAAATGAAGGAACGATATCATTGCTTAAATGTTACAGAATATAGCAGAATATGTAAAAAGGAAATCAAAGACGCAACAATTCATAACGAACGACAAATTGCAAAAGATAGGACAAACCCCCAAAAATTCTTCAAATATATTTAAAAGGTCAGGTCTGAGCATGTTGGCCCTTTACAAAATAATCTAGAGTGGGTGACTGGGGACAAAGAGAAGACAAATTTATTAAATACTTTCTTCAGCTCTGTGTATACAAAGGAGCGTGGGGAAGCTCTTGTCCATAATGGGGATGGTAGTGACACAGCCCCAAATGATCCACATTGGCTCAAAAGTGATATGGTCCAGAAATATTTAGACAGAATAAAGGTGAATAAAGTACCTAGACCAGATGGCATCCACCCACAGATCCTAAAAGAATTGAGCTCTATCATTTTAAGGTCATTGTTTCTAATATTTAGGGACTCGTTAATGACTGGAATGGTACTAATGGATTGGCGCAGGGCCAATGTGGTGCCCATTAGGGATGAGCCGAACACCCCCCTGTTCGGTTCGCACCAGAACATGCGAACAGGAAAAAAGTTCGTTCGAACATGCGAACACCGTTAAAGTCTATGGGACACGAACATGAATAATCAAAAGTGCTAATTTTAAAGGCTTATATGCAAGTTATTGTCATAAAAAGTGTTTGGGGACCTGGGTCCTGCCCCAGGGGACATGGATCAATGCAAAAAAAAGTTTTAAAAACGGCCGTTTTTTCAGGAGCAGTGATTTTAATAATGCTTAAAGTCAAACAATAAAAGTGTAATATCCCTTTAAATTTCGTACCTGGGGGGTGTCTATAGTATGCCTGTAAAGGGGCGCATGTTTCCTGTGTTTAGAACAGTCTGACAGCAAAATGACATTTTGAAGGAAAAAACTCATTTAAAACTACCCGCGGCTATTGCATTGCCGACAATACACATAGAAGTTCATTGATAAAAACGGCATGGGAATTCCCCAAAGGGGAACCCCGAACCAAAATTAAAAAAAAAATATGACGTGGGAGTCCTCCTAAATTCCATACCAGGCCCTTCAGGTCTGGTATGGATATTAAGGGGAACCCCGGCCAAAATTAAAAAAAAAAAATGACGTGGGGTTCCCCCTAAATTCCATACCAGACCCTTCAGGTCTGGTATGGATTTTAAGGGGAACCCCGCGCCAAAAAAAAAAAAAAAAAAATGGCGTGGGGTCCCCCCAAAAATCCATACCAGACCCTTATCCGAGCACGCAACCTGGCAGGCCGCAGGAAAAGAGGGGGGGACGAGAGTGCGGCCCCCCCTCCCTCCTGAACCGTACCAGGCCACATGCCCTCAACATTGGGAGGGTGCTTTGGGGTAGCCCCCCAAAACACCTTGTCCCCATGTTGATGAGGACAAGGGCCTCATCCCCACAACCCTGGCCGGTGGTAGTGGGGGTCTGCGGGCGGGGGGCTTATCGGAATCTGGAAGCCCCCTTTAACAAGGTGACCCCCAGATCCCGGCCCCCCCCCCTGTGTGAAATGGTAAGGGAGTACATAAGTACCCCTACCATTTCACGAAAAAAGTGTCAAAAATGTTAAAAATGACAAGAGACAGTTTTTGACAATTCCTTTATTTAAATGCTTCTTCTTTCTTCTATCTTCCTTCATCTTCTGGTTCTTCTGGTTCTTCTGGCTCTTCTGGTTCTTCCTCCGGCGTTCTCGTCCAGCATCTCCTCCGCGGCGTCTTCTATCTTCTTCTCCTCGGGCCGCTCCGCACCCATGGCATAGGGGGGAGGCTCCCGCTCTTCTCTTCTTCTTTTCTTCTCTTCTGTTCTTCTTCATTTTCTTCTCCGGGCCGCTCCGCAATCCATGCTGGCATGGAGGGAGGCTCCCGCTGTGTGACGGCGCTCCTCGTCTGACAGTTCTTAAATAACCGGGTGGGCGGGGCCACCCGGTGAACCCCGCCCCCCTCTGACGCACGGTGACTTGACGGGACTTCCCTGTGACGTCACGGGGAATGCCACAGGGAAGTCCCGTCAAGTCACCGTGCGTCAGAGGGGGGCGGGGTCACCGGGTGGCCCCGCCCCCCGTTATTTAAGAACTGTCAGACGAGGAGCGCCGTCACACAGCGGGAGCCTCCCTCCATGCCAGCATGGATTGCGGAGCGGCCCGGAGAAGAAAATGAAGAAGAACAGAAGAGAAGAAAAGAAGAAGAGAAGAGCAGGAGCCTCCCCCCTATGCCATGGGTGCGGAGCGGCCCGAGGAGAAGAAGATAGAAGACGCCGCGGAGGAGATGCTGGACGAGAACGCCGGAGGAAGAACCAGAAGAGCCAGAAGAACCAGAAGAACCAGAAGATGAAGGAAGATAGAAGAAAGAAGAAGCATTTAAATAAAGGAATTGTCAAAAACTGTCTCTTGTCATTTTTAACATTTTTGACACTTTTTTCGTGAAATGGTAGGGGTACTTATGTACCCCCTTACCATTTCACACAGGTGGGGGGCCGGGATATGGGGGTCACCTTGTTAAAGGGGGCTTCCAGATTCCGATAAGCCCCCCGCCCGCAGACCCCCACAACCACCGGCCAGGGTTGTGGGGATGAGGCCCTTGTCCTCATCAACATGGGGACAAGGTGTTTTGGGGGGCTACCCCAAAGCACCCTCCCAATGTTGAGGGCATGTGGCCTGGTACGGTTCAGGAGGGAGGGGGGGCCGCACTCTCGTCCCCCCCTCTTTTCCTGCGGCCTGCCAGGTTGCGTGCTCGGATAAGGGTCTGGTATGGATTTTTGGGGGGACCCCACGCCGTTTTTTTTTTTTTTTTGGCGCGGGGTTCCCCTTAAAATCCATACCAGACCTGAAGGGTCTGGTATGGAATTTAGGGGGAACCCCACGTCATTTTTTTTTAAAATTTTGGCCGGGGTTCCCCTTAATATCCATACCAGACCTGAAGGGCCTGATATGGAATTTAGGGGGACTCCCACGTCATTTTTTTTTTTTAATTTTGGTTCGGGGTTCCCCTTTGGGGAATTCCCATGCCGTTTTTATCAATGAACTTCTATGTGTATTGTCGGCAATGCAATAGCAGCGGGTAGTTTTAAATGAGTTTTTTCCTTCAAAATGTCATTTTGCTGTCAGACTGTTCTAAACACAGGAAACATGCGCCCCTTTACAGACACACTATAGACACCCCCCAGGTACGAAATTTAAAGGGATATTACACTTTTATTGATTGACTTTAAGCATTATTAAAATCACTGCTCCTGAAAAAACGGCCATTTTTAAAACTTTTTTTTGCATTGATCCATGTCCCCTGGGGCAGGACCCAGGTCCCCAAACACTTTTTATGACAATAACTTGCATATTAGCCTTTAAAATTAGCACTTTTGATTTCTCCCATAGACTTTTAAAGGGTGTTCCGCGGCATTCGAATTTGCCGCGAACACCCCAAATTGTTCGCTGTTCGGTGAACTTGCGAACAGCCAATGTTCGAGTCGAACATGAGTTCGACTCGAACTCGAAGCTCATCCCTAGTGCCCATATTTAAAAAGGGATCAAAGTCTTTGCCAGGTAACTATAGACCTGTTAGTTTAACTTCTATAGTCGTAAGATACTGGAGAGTTTAATAAAAGACCACAAAGATGAGTTCTTGCTGGAAAAAAATATTTTAAGCAACAGACAGCATGGATTCATGAAAGACAGAAGTTGTCAAACAAACCTGATTTCTTTTTATGAGGAGGCAAGTAAAACCTTGGTCAGAGGGGTGGCTGTGGACATGGTATACTTGGATTTTGCAAAATGTTTGACACAGTTCCCCACACATGGCTCATGTGTAAGGTAAAGTCTACAGGCTTGGAAAGATTAATTTGTAAATGGATAGAAAACTGGCTAAAAGACAGGATTCAGAGAGTAGTGGTTAATGACTCTTACTCTGAATGGTCTAAGGTTATCAGTGGTGTACCCCAAGGTTCAGTATTGGGACCCTTATTTTTAATATCTTTTTTTTCTTTCTTTTTTTAATAAATCTTTTTATTCAATTTCTGAAATATATTAGTAGAATAACACGATCCCATCACATTGCATAGCAAAAAAAGAAAAAAAAAAAGAAACAAAGATTATAGTATTTATAATATTTTTTCTAGGTCATCCCATGTATCCATTCAAATGTCAAGCCTCACCCCATAGGGACAGGAGAAAGCAAACATTGGTCCCCTGTGGGCGGCACAGTGGTGTAGTGGGTAGCACTCTAGCCTAGCAGTAAAAAGGGTTGCTGGTTTGAATCCCAAACATAACACTACCTACATGCAAACCTGTTTGCATGTTCTCCCTGTGCCTGTGTGAGTTTCCTCTGGGTACTCCGGTTTCCTCCCACACTCCAAAGACATGCTGGTAGGTTAATTGGCTTCTGTCCAAAATTGGCCCTAGTAGTTGAATGTGAGTTGGGGACCTTGGATTGAGGGTAGGGACTGATGTGAGTGTGCGATGTACGTGTGGAGCGCTGTGTAAATTGATGGCACTATATGGGCACCTTAAATAAATAGGGATAATTGTAGACACGTACCCACACTCGCTCAGGTTGGACTGGTGTCTTTATTCAACCTTACTAACTATGTAACTATGTAACCAATAGCCCCAGGCATCCCCTATAGGGATCACCCATACTATGAATCAAAAGAGGATGGATCTTTTAAATGCTTGTAGATTAAAACCATATGAGCATGACTCATGACTCATTGAGTCTGGCAAGGCTCCCTCCTTCAGACAATCAGAGTAAAGAGAGGCCAGTAGAGGAGCTAAGAGCTCTCCATGAGTCCTATAAAATTCAATAGGAAGTCCATCCGATCCCAGTGACCTCCTCAATGTAAAGGAGCCAATGACAGAAAGGACTTCCTCCGATGTTATAGCTCGTACTAGCATCTCCCTCTCATTATCTGTTAACCAGGCCAGTGCGACTGAATCCAGCCACTCCGCCAACTAATTCAGCTGGAAACCAGAAGGAAACTGAGATGTATATAATGTTTTATAAAATTGCCGAAAAGTCTCCAGGCCATACCTCCAGAGGAGGTGCATATCTCCAAAATCAGAATACTAGATTGTTCATGTTTAGCCATCATGGCCAAAAAAGACTATTACGGTCTCCCTGCTCAAAACATTTCTGTTTATTTTTATATAGGTCTATTCTTGTGACTTCAGCCATATGCAAATGTAAGGCCCATTTGCTATGGAGTAAAGCATTCAAATTAAATTCTGAAGGATCCGCAGTATATTGGGCTGTTTTTTCCTCTACTATAAATTTTAAAGCATCATTCTTTACTCGTTGAGACTTATTGACCGCTTTAATAGCGGATATATATTGTCCTCTTGCATAGGCCTTAAAAGCATCCCATAGTATTGCCGAAGTGGATGACCCTGTATTAAACTCCCAATACTCTACTAGAAGGGGCGGGATTTTATTAGCTATATCTGGATGTGAAATCCAATGTGTGCCTAATCTCCATTGTGCTGCATCATGAAAGTGCAGATGAAGTGTAAGCATAAGCGGAGCATGGTCAGATAACCCACTTGGTAAATATTTAAAATCTACCATATCCGCTAGTGTCGCCTCATTAACAGGAGGTTGAAAAACACAAATATAATCTAATTAATGTATTTTTCCTTCGCCAAGCTTCTACCAAGTCTACCATCTGGACCCAATTAGAAAGCTCTACAGAGAATTTTTTAGGAGGAATTGGTCTATCCAAAACAGGATCAAGTATAGCATTAAAGTCGCCCATTATCAGTAGCTTAGCTGGACTGTACAAAGAAATTTTTTCCACAAGACTATATACGGGGGTCCCCACAAAACGAGGTGGTATATACATACTGACAATTATATATCTTTATAAATGATATAGGATCTGGGATTAAAAGTACCATTTCTGAGTCAATGGACACCTATCAGACGCCTTCTCCATATCGAATGGCACACGCCAAGGCTGCCCCTTATCCTCCCTTATCTTCGTGCTTACCCAGGAACCTCTCCTTCGCAGAATAAGAGCCAACCCGACAGCAAAGGAGTCGACATTAAAAACAGACAATACAAATTAGCGGCATACGCAGATGACATTCTGCTACTCCTTACAGACCCCATTACCATTATACCCAATTTATTAAAAGACTTCTCTCTCTTTAAAACACTCTCCAACCTCCAAATTAATTTAGCAAAATCCAGGTCTCTGAACATTTCCCTTCCCACAGCCATTGTGACACAATGCCAAACTAAATTTCCCTTTGGCTGGGAATCCCACGCTATCACTTACCTGGGTATCCAGCTCCCCACAAAATTACTCGATTTATACTCTAGAAACTTCCTCCCTATTCTTAAAGCCATCCAACATGACCTCCAAAAATGGAACACGGCCCCTTCTCTTGGTTTGAAAGAGCAGCAATTGTAAAAATGAATATCCTAACCAGAATCCTTTATCTTTTTCAGACCTTACCGATTAAAATTCTCTTAACACTCTTTAAAGCATACAAACAGATTTGCAGAAATTTCATCTGGTCCTCCAAAACCCCTAGACTGAGCTGGGACTTCCAGATGTTTACAAATACCACTGGTCATGCCACTTGACTAGAATAATCGACTGGCACGTCCACGCAAATACTAAAGACTGGATTAAAATTAAGGAATCATTTGCCCATGTACCAATCTACCACCTACCATGGATCAAACAGAACAGTATTCCTAAAGAAAGCGCCACTCACCCATTAATAGGCCCGACCCTACAAAACTTCAGGGTTGCATGCAAGAAACTTAATCTAGCCTCCTCACCTGGACCCTTAACTCCTATTGATCAGAACCCTGACTTCCCTCCTGGTCTTTCAGAGCTCAACCCGAATAACCCACACCACAAACCTTCACTTAGAGCAGGACACTTTTTTGATAAAGGCGAGCTTCTACCATATCCAGCCCTCTCCTCTCAATACCCTGATCAAACCATTCCTTTCTTCAAATACATACAACTCAAACACATCCTCAATAACTCTAAGCCTCTCTCCAATTGGCACAGGGACTCCCTTTGAAGCAATCTGCACCAGAACAGAACCCCAAAGACACTTGATCTCAGACATATATTCACTGCTGTTCACAGGCTGCAATCCCAAGGCAAATACAATTATCCAGCACTGGGAAAAAGAACTTGCATTGGATCTGCCTAAGGATGACTGGGAGTGAATCTACACATTCACAAAGGGTCCATCAGCATATCAGCACAAGAAAATGGTTTCAAAATCTACTCTAGGTGGTACAGGGACTGCCTGCTAATACAACCCTTATGGAAAGACATACATCGCCTTACCACTCAAATAACAACCTACACTCCAGACTTCACCCTGGTCCAATATCTGCTTCACCAAACATCTATACCCCAATCGGCCCACAATAAAATCTCTTGCCCTCCACCTCATCAGTGGTGCCAAACAATGCATACTTGTACATTGGAGAAATAACACCCCCCCTAATATTTCTGAGTGGCTCCAACGCATAAAGAGAATAGCTGGAGGCTCTAATTCACCAAGCAAGGGAGATCCCGACAACATTTAAAAAAACCTGGGCCTGCTGGCTACACTTTACGGAATCGGCAGATTTCCATAACCTCTTAAACAACTCATAATTGCTTGACATGGGGATACCTACAAGACATTGTATGCCAACACATAGAATACAAGTATGAGCTGACACCCCACCCTCCCTTCTTTCTACCCTCCCCTGAACAGTGATTAATGCTTCCCAGTAGAGCGTATAACTATACAAGGCATTATACATGCTGCTGCAGTTTGACATAATGTTTGGGAATCATCCCTAGATGTCCATCCCCAATGAGGAGTTGGATATAAATCAAACACAAAAGGAATACAGTGACTCAACTAATTTTCTTAGTAAACTGGTAAGATGGAAAAACAAGTGTCAGTTTTCCTAGCCCCCACGCACTCACAGTCAGTTCCCAATAGGAGTCTTTGGGTGCCAAGGTGGCATGCCTGGTTTACCTATACATTCCCTTACAGAGTCCTCCAAATGTACCACCCCAATCCTCACCAGATTAGACCTCTATGGAATTACAATTATACACTCTATGAAGACTAGTTTACTTTGCATTGCATTGTCAATATCTTGTTGTCATTCATGCTTTGTCATTTATATTGCTTGTAACCACTTGACTGTTTTTACCTGTGAATCTGAAAACATTAATGAAAACATTGAAACAAAAAAAAAGTACCTTTTCTGTCTTTGCAGATGACACTAAGCTATGCAGTGGAGTAACGTCCTTACAGGATGTCTCCAATTTACAAGCCGACCTCAATGCACTGTCTAATTGGGCAACTAAGTGGCAAATTAGGTTTAATGTTGCCAAATGTAAATTTATGCGCTTGGGGGCTAAGAATATGCATGCATCATACATACTAGGGGGAGTATAACTGGGGGGATCCGTAATGGAGAAGAATCTAGGGGTTTTAGTAGATCATAAGCTCAATAATAGCATACAACGCCAAGCTGCGGTTTCCAAAGCGAGCAAAGTCCTTTCTTGTATTAAGAGAGGTATGGACTTCAGAGAGAGAGATATAATTTTGCCCCTGTACAAATAATTAGTAAGACCTCATCTGGAACATGCAGTTCCGTTTTAGGCACCAGTTCTCAAAAAGGATATCGGGGAACTGGAGAAAAGTCCAGAGAAGGGCAACCAAACTGATAAGAGGCATGGAGGAACTCGGCTTTGAGAAAAGATTAGAATTGAGTCTATTCCCTTTTGAGAAGAGGAGATTAATGGGGGATATGACCAACATGTACAAATACATAAGTGGTCCATATAGTGAACTTGGTGTTGAGTTATTCACTTTAGGTCATCACAGAGGACAAGGGGGCACTCTTTACATCTAGAGGAAAAAAGATTTAATCTCCAAATATGGAAAGGTTTCTTCACAGTAAAAGCTGTGAAAATGTGGAATAGACTCCCTCCAGAGGTGGTTCTGGCAAGCTCAGTAGAATGCTTTAAAAAAGGGCTGGATTCTTCCTAAGTTTGCATAATATAACTGGGTACTGACATTTATAGGTAAAGTTGATCCAGGGAAAATCTGATTGCCTCTCAGGGGATCAGGAAGGAATTTTTTCCCCTGCTATAGGAAATTGGATCATGCTTTGCTGGGGTTTTTCGCCTTCCTATGGATCAACTGTGGGTATAGGATTGTGTATATGGGATTGTATTTATTTATTTTTTTTTTTTGGTTGAACAGGATGAACTTGTGTCTTTTTTCAACCTGACTAACTATGTAATTATGAAATAAGTGTATTAGTTTTGGCAGTAAAATCTGTAGTGGGTATGTGATAGTACGCTGTGATCCAAGTTTGATGCATTTTACTAAAAGTCAGCTTCTCAGTCACAAATGACCTCTGCTGTGCTGAAGGACCTCTCTGACGTGACACATGTAGCGGGGGAGGCGAGTACCTTGAGTATGTATTGGGTCACTTTTATCCAGTGGGAAATCCTTGACACCCACTAGCCAATGGTATGATCTTCTGCAGGAGTTTTAGTTACAGTCTTGCCATCCCCATCCCTATAAATAAATGATTTAATTAATGAAAAGTTTAAAAATTTTAATCTGTCAAAATTTTTTGTTGGTGATTGGGAAAATGTTAATGTGGGGCTGCCCTGGCCACGGACTAGAGAAATGGTCTGTTAAGGAAAGCAGTTAAGCACCAATCGGTTTTTTACATCATACTTTCAAAAAATGTTAAAAGTATACTGTTTTGCTAGGGGCAGAAATTTAAGATTGTTTAAGGTAAAACATTAAGAATGTCCAACTCCTTTGAAAGACATGCCTGGTAAATGTCTTAAAGCTGCCTGTGAAATGGTACACCTGTAAGACTATACAACGCACTACAGTCAGGGTCGTAAGACAGGATCCCTTGTCCTCATCCACCTATGCTTTGTCTGGGATGTCTGTGATGTGGTTTGAGGGGGGGCATGCTTTACTCCCCTTTCATGGGCAGACAGGATGCATGTTTGGATGAAGGTTTGGTAGAGATTTTGGACCCCACATATTTTTTTTTTTTGTTTTTTGTGTAAGGTACCACCTTAAAATCCAAACCAGGCGTGAAGGGTCTAGTATAAATTTTGAGTTGGGACTCTGTGGTTATTCTTTCTTTTATATGTGTCAGCCACCATCCATGCCCCTTTGTTGTCAGTCACCATCCATGCCCCTTTCTTTACATTCAGTTGTCCACATAGAACCCCTGGCTGACAGCTAAATAGCCAGGCAGGGGTACATAACTGTCTGCTAGGAACCTGGCAGCCACTGCCCCCCTAATAATCAAACTGAGTGAGAAACGGTCACATTTAGCAGCGGTAGTAATATAGCCAGAGGTTGCATTATGGAACATGCCTGAAAGTTCCTGAAAGTTTGTATTTCAGCCAAACTCTTAACATACAAAATTTGGACCAAACCTGTTACTGGAGATGGTGCGGTGGGTATTGACAAGTGCTGCATTGGGTTTCAAGGGCAGGCAGCTTATGGCTATAGGATTGTATGTTTAATTTTTGCTTCTGCCTGCCCTTTATCTCTTGTCCCAAATGAAAGACTTCAGGAAAAGGCCGGTGAGACTGAAGGAGGATTGAATTTAGACTATGAGTATCTTACAGTTGGGCTGTCCATGTCAGGAACTGGAGGGAGGGGCTGTTTTTAGCAGTTCTTAACCATGTATGATTTCGGGGCATTCTATTCATAGTCACATAGAAGGAGAAGAAGGTGGAGGCAGAAGAGGTGAAAGAGGAAGAAGAGGAAACAAAAAATGAGGAAGGGCCAGTAGGGGGAGTAATATAGACTAGGAGGTGGGGAGAGGAAGGGGAAGGAAAAGGTCGCTTTTACGTGGCTCTTCACCTGTTGCATTCATATGGCAGTACCTCTTTCTCTTCTTTTAGGGCTTGCCTGGTTTTATTTTTGTTTTTTTGGATGTTCCTGATTTGGAGAAGGATGGGCAGTCTATGGCTGTAAGACTCTACATGGCTTTGTGAAAGGGAAGACAGCCTATAGCAGCTATGATTTCTTTTCCCAGATGCAAATGAAATAAGTAAATAATACTGGCTGTTAAGTACCTGGGAGAAGAAAGCTCATGCTACCAAAGTAGAGAAACTGCCTCATCTGTGCGTGCAGACTAATAACAAAAAAAGCAAATGTATATCAGTATAAAAATTTAAAAAACAAAACCAACATGAATAAAACCAAAAAAGAAATTGTGACTGGGAATGTGCCATCTTGACACTATACAATTTCTACTAAACCTATACCTGAAGTCTATATTTCAAATATTTGGGGAACCATTCAATATACTAGGTTAGGGGGATTATGTGAATATGGGGTTGTTTTTTTCTTTTTTATCCAACAAACTTTATTCCCAGAAAAGTGAAACTTCATTCATGTAACTGTAAAGCAGTGCCATGCACAGGAACATGCAATCTTTGTTAGAGCACTGCAGTAAAATGCAGCATGTGGCATTTGATCGTAAATCGTAGCAGTGCATTCCTGGGCTGCGTTTCAGTGTGAATAGGACACAAAGAAAATGCCAGTCATTACATTTGTATTGAAAATATAATAAAGTTGGCTTGGTATGGGCCAATCTAGCTTTTTCCATGCTTAATACTATAAACAATCAGCGATTCTCACACTTTCCAACATTTCTGTTTATTAACCCTGAGCTGAGGGGAGCTGAAGGGAGCAAGATCATAATCCAAACATGTCATTTAAAGGGTTTTCCATGCTACCTTCAAAGTCACATTAAAAAAATGTATTTCAGGAAAAACTCATTATGGAAGCATTCCACTTCCACTAAACGCTTTGCCTCCTTTTTTGGGTTATTAGGTCTCTGTGTTTTCCTTTTTGCTTGTTAATTTACCCTTATAAGTATGATGATGATTACCTCTTTTTGGGTCGGTGATGACCCTTAGGGGACCCTCCATTCATATCTCCTTAGTCCTTCAAATTATCTATAGTCAGTCATTCTAATTACCACGAACAGTGAAATTTGACCAATTGAATGCCAACCTTTTCTGCTAGATCCAATTTACTTTTTTGGGGTTTGTGACCTTATCCTATAGCTGTATTGATACAATGAGGAAGATTTATTAAAACTGGTGCACACAGAATCTGGTGCAGATATGCATATTAACCAATCATCTTCTAGCTTTTATTGTGAAAGCTTGATTGAACAAGCTGAAGTTAGGAGCTTATTGGTTCCTATGCACAGCTTCACCAGAGAATGTGTGTTTTAGTTAATCTTTCCCTATGGCTTGCATGTTTTGCAAAACCCAATAAATGTATTATTGAGTGCTGTACCTCTTTACAACCACTTAAACCATATATGCAGTGTCAAGGACTTGGGCTTAATGATCGGTTCACATCTTAGCATTCTGAAGTGCAGGCAGAATCGCCGAAATTCTACCCACAATTCTAAATAGCCTCAAATCATAGTACACCCATACAATCCCCATCACTTCCAATGGCACCCTGATCGTGGCGTGTTTTTGCCATGATCCTTGTACTTCTTTTGGACAGGTGTCCCGTAATTCTGTTTGTACGATTTTATTGTGATTGTTGCCCAACGAACAGCAGCAAAATTGTGACTTTATAGGGGTTCCATGGGAAGTGATCGGTGATTGCACGGACATCCCGTGATTTGCCGCTATTTTGAATCGCAGGCAGAATCACGGCAATTCTGCCCATGATTTGGAAAGCCAAGACTGAAGGAAGCCTTAATACACCCAGTATATGTGCTCCTGTGTTTGTGCTGGAAGCGTGCTTGATCGCATGCTCCCAACACTGGGGCGGAGCTGTCAGTGGCATCTCCTGGTCTCATGCTAAAGATCAGAAGCTGGTAAAACTGGATCCTGATCATGTGATCACTGTGAAGCGAAAATCACAGTGATCACTACTGTTACTGACAGTGTCATGCACGTCTCAGTATTATACCTCCTCCCCGAAGAGGAGAAAAAACAGACTTCTAACAAGATAGAAAATATACATTGTATCTTTTCCTTCTAAAAGGAGAGGTCTGTACAAAAAAATTGTTGTTAAATGAAATAAAGATGAATTATTTCATGGCTTTTTCTAGTTAGTTTAGTAAGTGTTAGTGTAATGCCCCGTACACACGGTCGGATTTTCCAACGGAAAAAGTGCGATTGGATTGTGTTGTCGGAAATTCCGATCATGTGTGGGCTCCATCTGACTTTTTCCATCGGAAACACAAAGTGCCACGCATGCTCAGAATAAATTAAAAGACGAAAGCTATTGGCTATTACCCCGTTTATAGTCCCGACGTACCTGTTTTATGTCACCGCGTTAAGAACAAATGGATTTTCCGACAACTTTGTGCGACTGTGTATGCAAGACAAGTTTGAGCCAACATCCGTCGGAAAAAATCCATGGATTTTGTTGTCGGAATGTCCGATCAATGTCCGATCATGTATACAGGGCATAAGTGTCACTGTTATTGGCAGTTAGTGTCAATGTCAGTTAGTTCCAGTGTAAGTGCCAGGTAGTAGTAGTGCCAGTTAGTTGCAGTATCAGTTGGTGTCAGTGTGTCAGTTAATGACAGTGTTAGGCTCAGTGTGTTTTAGGAAAGGAAAAACTATATTTAGGCTGGGTTCACACTATTGCGATGTCATACATTGCATGGGATTCTCACCGCATTGCTGTGCAGATCACATGCAATGTCTGTGCGATGCGAATTCAGCCATACAGATTGTACGGCTGAATTCACATTACATTCAGACCAATATAGTGCAAGACCCTTTTATTGGTCTGCACAGGAATTGGATTGCATGGGTGTTCACACCCATGCGATCTGATTCCTGCACCATTTCACAGTTCACACTGTGACCTGCAAATCGATCTGGGTGTGCCATTAACTTTGTATTTACACCCGCAGAGGTTAACATAGGGCAGTGTGAACTGCCTGCGAGAGATATGTGATGTGGGAGCCCACACAGGAATCGCGCTGGTTCCCACATCACGTATGTGTGAACTCAGCCTAAGTTTCAAAATTGCACACTATTGTTTCTTGGCCCCACTATGGGTAAAAATGAATAAATAACGCACACATGTGTGGTATCAATGTGATTGTCAGAAGAAAGAGAATTTATTTGTGGGGATTTTTTTGATGGTGGGTCAAGGTAATGGCATAAAAATATACCGTTGCCAAATGCAAGCCCGATCTGTCCTGAATAAAAGAAGGTATATCCACCTGGATTCACTAAGTAGTTGCAATAATATGTACAATTTTACTAACACATGTTAAAGTTGCAAAATTAGGTTTGGACATTAGGATTTGTTTTTAACTTGGTCATAAAGGGGTTAAAAGCCCTCTATAGCTGTACCCAGTCCCCTACAGGGGCGGATCCAGAGTCTTGTCTAGGGAGGGGCACTGTCAGAAATACTTTTTTTGAGGGCAATTTATCGGGGAAATGGATGATGTTGGTACTTCATTCAACACACGACCATGGTTGTTATGGTGTCAGGATAATTGAAGCGCATTATTTCTATTATTACATTGTAATATAAAATGAAATGGTTCAACTCACCATAATGCAGAATCAGTGGGAGCCCCGAGGGTGTCACTTACCACCGTCGCCTGCCACACGTTGCGAATTGTCACTTGCCTGCCACCAGATGCAGATTGTCACTTGCCACGTTACCTGCTATATGTTGCGAATTGTCACTTGCCACGTCACCTGTGGTCTAGGCCTTGCGAATTATCAACTCGCCATGTCACCTGCCACACATTGCGAATTGTCACTTGCCACATCACCTGCCACACATTGGGAATTGTCACTTGCCACGTCACCTGCCATAATTGCGAATTGTCACTTTCCATGCCACCTGCGGTCTAGGCCTTGCGAATTGTCACTTGCCATGTCACCTACCACACATTGCGAATTGTCACTTGCCACGTCACCTGCCATAATTGCGAATTGTCACTTGCCACGTCACCTGCGGTCTAGGCCTTGCGAATTGTCCCTTGCCACCTCACCTGCCACACATTGCGGATTGTCACTTGCAACGTCACTTGCCACGTCACCTGCCACACATTGTGGATTGTCACTTGCCACATTACCTGCCACCCATTGCGAATTGTCGCTTGCCACATCACCTGCCACACCTTGCGGATTGTCACTTGCCACGTCACCTGCCACACATTGCAGATTGTCACTTGCCACGTCACCTGCCACACATTGTGAATTGTCACTTGCCACGTCACCTGCCACACATTGTGGATAGTCACCTGCCTGCTACTCCCAGAGTCAGGCAGCAGAGAGATAATGTAATCTCTCTGCTACCCACACTGCCTGCACAGTGAGGGTGGAAGTTACTGCAGGGATGCAGGGTGGTAAGAGATGATCTCATCTGTCTGCTCCCCCCACCCCCGGCTAGCTGATTGGCCAGCTGTGCGCTCACGCTGAGCTGCCCACACACTGACGCGGCAGCCCGGCCCGCACGCCCACAAACCGCGCCGACCGCCCGCAAACCACGCCGCCCGGTTCACCCTCACTGAGCCACCCGCTATCTCATCTGCCAGGCCCGCAACAAATTTCTCGGGGGTGGTAATTGCTCCGTTGCCCCCCTTGGATCCACCCCTGGTCCCCTATGCCTTTTAGCCTTGAAAATTGTCAGAATTTAGTATCAAGACCAATGCTTCTAAGCTACTTTCTCTTGTAAGCCACAGCTCAAGTGTATCTATAGGCAAAACCTTTTTTTATAGCATGGGGAAGAATTAGACCCTCTGTAATGTTTTTATTGCTGTCTGTATACCCACGGGGGAGGGAGTTACCACTCATTTGTTCTGGTTACCATTGTTGCAGAAAAGGAAAGTGAGAAAAAAAGGCAAAGTTTTTCAGAGGAAAGGGTGGGAATACCTTTTCTGGGATAAACTGTCTAAGAGGGAAATTCACCTCATGTTTCCTCCATCTTTCTGTTGCTTCCTCTGTGGCAGTAAGTGAAGTGAAGGGACATTTCCCAGTGATACAGCAAAAATTACACTGACAAGGGTTTTAACCCTTTCCTACTCTAAAATTTGTTTTGGGTTTACATACAGTTAAGTTTGGGTTCTGTGTGAGACAGATGCACTAAAATCCAGTTGTTATAAGCTGCAGGTTAAGGATAGTTTGGGTAAAAATAAAACGTCTCAAAGACATAATGGCTATACTTTGCGACCAAAGATAAATCATAGACTAAAGTCATGTACTGTACAAAAATTTAGGAAATGTATATGTATGAATGCGTACGTGTGTATTTTGCAGAGGCATGCTTTTCTGAACTCTTACCACTTCACTATCCTATAGTTCATTAAAGAAAGACAATGAACCTTATGAACCTTATATAGACATATTGTTCTCATTACTGCTAGAATCAAATTCAAGACTGGCCAATTTAAGGTAACTTACTCAACATGATGTAAGTGTAACAACCCACAGTAATAACGACCGCCTGCAGAGACAAGACAGGTGGCACAAAAGCGATTAGTACTTTGCTCAACTACATCACTACACAAACCACATTACAGGTTTCAATTTGTTCCACACTTGTTAAAGGTTGACCCGAGTCTGTAAATGGCTGAATTTTTCTACATCATGTAATAAATGGTGATGAATATCTCTGGTTCACTAATCTTATAAATGAGTATCCCGTGCATGAAAGCACATGCTTTTTATGACATCCAGCTGATTGTAAGAAAAAAAAAACAGTTGAAAGAGAAATGGTAAAATTATGACGATTATGATTAGAAAAAACACAGCAACATTGTAGATAACTAACGAATGCCATACATAAAGTTGCACTTCACAAGGCTTCCCACTACATGGTGGAGTTGATTTACTAAGACTGGATAGTAAAAAATTCAGTACAGTTCTGCATAGAAACCAATCAGCTTCCAGGTTTTTATTGTCAAAGCTTGATTGAACAAGCTGAAGTAAGAAGCTGATTGGCTACCATGCACAGCTGCATCAGATTCCTAGTGCTCCAGTTTTAGCAAATCTCCCCCAGTGTGTCTAGAAAAAGCATTGTTCTAAGTGATTAGGTTGGTCATGCACAGAGTGATAGTCAGCTAACTTGCATTTCCAGGAAAAATAGATAATTATTAGCAGACCCTTTGTTTATCTCATGATAAGTTACATTACTGAAAGAAATATGGGGGTTGCTTTGGACGACCTCCATCTGAAAATGCTGACTACCTCGATGTTGTGCTGATCTATTGTTTTTTCTGAGTCGCTGGCCTGGGACAAGTAAGAATATTAGGAAAGTTAAGAGATCAGAAGAAAAGTCAGAAGACTTTATCTAGATGCTTGTTCTGGGTCAGTAACACAGATTATTGAAAAAATAAACATGCAAAACAAGCATTTTCAAGGAGAGGTCAGCCATTGCAGTCTTCATATTTGTCTCATGACAGGTTTCACATTAGGAGAGTTTTCAACACTTAGAATAAGTATGTACAGTACATCCAATAAATAATATATACCGAGCAAGCTCTCCATGTAGGAGTATTAATGGGAGCCTCTTATCTCATAGGAGATCAAAGCATCAACCAATGATTTTTTCAGCATGTCCAGCTGACATTCCAGTGGATGGAATTCTTCTGATTTAATTGTTCTCTGATCATAGATTTTCATTGACACAAGCAAAATGGTGTCTGGGTTTCTGCCATATTACATTTGATGAGAGAATGTCATACCAATTTACCTCATAGCTTGAAAGATAAGAGTGCCCTCTTAGGGATTAAATCCTTTATTGTTGAGGGAAAAAGTCCAATTATATGCATTGAAAGTCTTGCATTGAAAGTCTTTTTGAAAACTTCATTCAACTTCATGCAGATTCTAAATCGCTTCCATTGCTTGCTTGCTTGCTGTGGATAGGGGAACAGGCCATTGCTATAACTTCCTTAAATCAGCTGATAAGTGGGAATACATGCTTGCTATTACCACCAGCTGTTGTACTGCATAAACTACAAACCCACAGGCCAATGTATACTTTACAGGCACCAAACTCCTACCTGATCACCCCAAAGGAATCAGGGGAGTCCCACAAAGATATAAGGCTATTTTATTATATATTATTAGGTTAGAAAGTTTGGATATTGATACAAAGTTGTATAAAAACAATGATTATCTTATTCAGTAAAAGTCAATTAATAAAAAGTAATCTTAAAGAAAAAACTTCCCCCTCTGGGTGATCTATGTACATTGCAAGGATTTTAACAAACTTTGTTGCAGATTCCTACCTTTTGTTATTCTGAAGAAATCCCTGTTAGTTTCTCTGTGTCTATGTGTAGAGTGAGTCAAATGGGAGTGTTTTTATAATTATCAACCAGCTGCTACACCTGCAGCGCTCTGAGGAAAATTGAAGGGTCTGCATCCTGTTAGACATGATTTCCTATTTGGAATATCTAACCAAAAATGACATTTACAGGGGATGCCTGAAATCTGACTTGTATCTTAGTGCAGCCTTCTGGGAAAATCAGTGAGCCAATCATACAAGCAGGAAATTATGTTTCTGCAGGGCGTTCTGTACACACTCTTTGTACCAAACACCTCCATGTAACCATATTGCATAGAAAATTACAGAGCTGTAGATTGAATTTTTAATAACATTCAATTACAATATAACTTGTGTCGCAATTGTATATGCTGATAATTTCCAGTCTGAGTGCTGACACTGTGGAGAGCTGACCTCTGTTACAGCGGCTTTGCGAAGCAGCTTCGGCCACCGGCCACCCATCCCTGGGATCCCGACTCATCCCTGACTCCCCTCGCAGTAGCACACCAGCCCCCCTCCTCCCTATCTGCTCCCCGACTCATATCACCGACCCACATCCGCACGCCGTAGCCAGCAGGCTGGCCGCTCAGGACACTCAGCGGCTCCGGCCAGCCCCCCTGCAGCAGTACCAGGACCCCCCCTCCTTGTCCGTACCAACCACTGTCCTCCACCCAGACCCACTCTCTGCTAGCCGGCCGGCCGCACAGGCCACCCCGCGGTCCGGCCCAGCCCCCCCGCATCATACACCGGGACCCCCTCCCCTCCTATCCGCACTCACCTACTCCGGACGCCGCCTTCAGCCAGCCGGCCGGCCGCTCAGGAAATTCCGCGGCTCCGGCCTAGCTTCGGCTGCTAGCCGGCAGCACTTCATCACTTCCTCCTACTACCGTCCGTTCGCCCGATCGGCGGGCCGCCCCCCCTCTTCCCTGTTCGATCATCCTCACCGGATCCACCCGCCCACCTTCTGTGGACGGTCCGGGCAACACCGCAGGACAGCGCGTGGCTTGGGCCTAGCCGGCGGCCATCTTGGTACCCCCATCGCCGTCCAGCCGCGGCTCGGGCCTAGCCGGCGGCCATATTGGCACACCCAGGCCGACGGTGCAGCAACTGAAGGACCCCGGTGCAGCATCCCAGGACCCCCCCACTCCTGTGGCCACTAGCCTCCAGCCGCATCACCCCCAAGTGACCCGCAATCCTAAGGTCCTCCTTCCAGTTACCCGACCCGCCCCCCCGGGACACCACCGCAGCCGCGGTCTAACCACCTCATTCTAGCCGCTAGATTCGGTGGGACAGACCACGGCTGCGACCTAGTTCCAGCAGCCAGCTACCCACACCCCTTCCCATTATTGTCCTACAGAGCCCGGGCCCCTCCACACCTGAAATCACCCATCCCGCGACTACTGGACCTCACCGCAGGGGCTCTGGTTATTCACCGGAGGCTACTCAACTTTAATCATCGTAGACGCAGCCACCGCACCACCTACCTGTAAGTAGCATCAGATCCCCCTCCCTTCGTCTGTTGGACCATCCATTCAGGTAAGCACAGAGGTACTGTAGCAGTTGATCCAGGGATCCCCGATCGCCCCTCGGGGGGGTCAGGAAGGAATTTTTTTCCTCTGCTGCACCATTGGCACTCGCAGCTAGGGGTTTTTCGCCTTCCTTGGATCAACGACAAGGGGGTAGGTAGCCGCACCTCCTCAAGTACCTCCGCACCAACTCCAGCCCGTCACCACACCACTCCAGTAGCAGTGGGTAGCCATCAGACCCCTCCATCCACCTGCAAGTGCATCACCACCACATCAGTACCACCATCAGAACACCCTTCCTACAAGCAACGCCGTCTTCCTCATCATGTGCAACTTCAAATACACAGCAGACACCCTCCACAGGCTAAGAAACACTGCCGTAACTTTACCGACTCAATTTTAGTAAATTTTACCACTCAAAAAAGACTAAAAAAAGAACATTTACTAAGGACCAACCCTCAATCAACCAGGAAATGCAGGGAGACACCGATCCAACCGCAACAACTAGCATGCGCCCTGATCAACACCAGATCTGCAGTCAAGCACAGGCTGGAAATCCACGACTTTGTCATCGAAAATAACATTGATTGCCTCTTCATTACAGAAAGCTGGCTAACACCTGACTGCAACACCATCCTAACTGAACTGGTGCCCGAGAACTACAGTATCCTAACCGAGCACAGAATCGGAAAAAAAGGAGGAGGCCTAGCAGTGATTTTCAAATCACATCTTGGGTTCACCAAACCAAACTTACAGAACTCAGTGCCTTTCATGGAAACACTCTCACTGCATCTTCAAACAACACCTCAAGACACCGTTCACATACTACTATGCTACAGATCACCAGGACCCAAGACCAATCTCCTTACGCCGCTCACTGAATTCTTCTCAATACACAACTTGAAAACCAAAAACCTTCTGGTACTTGGGGATTTTATATAAAAACCCAAACTAGAGTCAAAGCTGCGCTCAGATCTAAAGAAACAAACAACAAATGTAGGAGAAAAAAGCTGCCAGCACCTAAAAAAGTCCAGTATCTGACTCCTAAAGTATGGTAAATAGCAAAGTGCAGCGCTATAAGTATATATGTGACATAAAAAGAAATAAGGTCCCACCAAGTGACATAACATCAATCAGTAGATTTAAATTAACAATATCATTCAAAAATAAACAAAGAACTGTGATCACAAATGCGTGTGAAAAAGTATATGAAAAAGAGTCCAAAAAAAATTAAAATTATATTGAATCCACAAAAAAAATAAATAAAAAACAAATAAAAAACACCCATCCAGGAAAAAAAAAAAAAAAAAGTGTCAGTAGATAATCCACCAAGGAGTGTATGAGTAGAGTCTGCTTACCGGACGGCTATGACTGCTATTACGGCAGTCTCGCCCAGCATAGGGATTATGGTCTCCCAAAACCAAAGGTACAGAGCGGGACCAGTAGCTTTAGCAATCCATCATAACCGGAAATAGAAAACAAAACACATCCATAGCGCAATAACGTATGATAAAAGGTTTTAATAGAATAAAGGAATTGCACTTACAATTTGGCAGAAAATATGTAGCATGAGAGGTATTAGACACAGCGGCGGTGTCTCTGTGTACCGCGATTCACTTCCTGTACTGCAAAGCCCTTCCGAGAACGTGATGACGTCACCGTCGTAGGCTCCTTCCTACGCGTTTCGTCACGATAGGACGTCGTCTGGGGATTGGCCGGGTGACAGGTCATCACGCTTGGGCATATAAATACATAGAAGGCGCCATTTTGACTACTGGCAAATGTGATATGTATAATGGAGATGAATCCAGAGGGGCCATATTAGCTTCTGGCCGTTAATAATAAACCTATGTATAATCAGGAAGTGGCAGGAGGCAAGATCGCCATCTTGTGGAAATAGAAGAGGCTTGCGGGTAGGGCTCTGCATAGGAAGAAATAGGGGCACAACAGATACACTTGCCATAAATAAATGGACACAGATAAGCCTGATCCCCATAATCCCCCATAATACAACATAGAGTCCTTTATAACATGCTCTACTCAGTATGTTGTTTACCTAATCCAATGTCCTTGCTCAAAGCAGTATATTGGACGCACTAAACGCAAATTACACGTGCGTCTTTCAGAACACGTTGCTAATATTAAGCGAGGATTCACAAAACATAACCTCTCTAGGCACTATGCCAAATACCACAACAAAAAATTAAAACGTACCCTGTTTTTAGCTATTGACAGAATACGTCCCCACTGGAGAGGAACTAACATGGTCAGATCCATCTCCAGACTTGAAACCAGATGGATCTTCGACATGTTATCCTCCAGACCACAAGGGTTAAACGTGGAGTGGGACATAAACTGCTTTATTAACAATGCATAAAGCGGTTTATTACCTTCTGCGCTTATCCCATTGTATTTTATTTTATGTTATAAGTTTTTATTCATTATTAAGATCACGTTATCAATACATGTTTTAATTTTCCTTATTTCCCCATTTGATTTGCTTGACCCATGTTGGGTCTTTTATGGGGATCAGACATGAGCTTATCTGTGTCCATTTATTTATGGCAAGTGTATCTGTTGTGCCCCTATTTCTTCCTATGCAGAGCCCTACCCGCAAGCCTCTTCTATTTCCACAAGATGGCGATCTTGCCTCCTGCCACTTCCTGATTATACATAGGTTTATTATTAACGGCCAGAAGCTAATATGGCCCCTCTGGATTCATCTCCATTATACATATCACATTTGCCAGTAGTCAAAATGGCGCCTTCTATGTATTTATATGCCCAAGCGTGATGACCTGTCACCCGGCCAATCCCCAGACGACGTCCTATCGTGACGAAATGCGTAGGGAGGAGCCTACGACGGTGACGTCATCATGTTCTCGGAAGGGCTTTGCAGTACAGGAAGTGAATCGCGGTACACGGAGACACCGCCGCTGTGTCTAATACCTCTCATGCTACATTTTTTCTGCCAAATTGTAAGTGCAATTCCTTTATTCTATTAAAACCTTTTATCATACGTTATTGCGCTATGGATGTGTTTTGTTTTCTATTTCCGGTTATGATGGATTGCTAAAGCTACTGGTCCCGCTCTGTACCTTTGGTTTTGGGAGACCATAATCCCTATGCTGGGCGAGACTGCCGTAATAGCAGTCATCGCCGTCCGGTAAGCAGACTCTACTCATACACTCCTTGGTGGATTATCTACTGACACTCTTTTTTTTTTTTTCCTGGATGGGTGTTTTTTATTTGTTTTTTATTTATTTTTTTTGTGGATTCAATATAATTTTAATTTTTTTTGGACTCTTTTTCATATACTTTTTCACACGCATTTGTGATCACAGTTCTTTGTTTATTTTTGAATGATATTGTTAATTTAAATCTACTGATTGATGTTATGTCACTTGGTGGGACTTGGGGATTTTAACCTGTGGGCAAATTCTGCCCAAGACTCCATCGCAACCGCCTGCGTCAACCAAATGGAAGAACTTGGCCTTCAACAACTGATAAATTCTCCCACCCATGGGTCAGGACACACTTTAGATCTCATCTTCAAACAGAATATGGACATCAAAGTACTTGACAACACTCCACTACCATGGACGGACCACCATGCTATTAAATTTATAATCACCACTAACGGCATCCTCCAAAAACAGAAACACGCAACAGCAACACACTGGAATAGATCTCAGAAGAAACTTCACTCTGATCTCTTCAAAACTACATTATCAAGCAAAATTCTTTTGCTAAACTCAAATCTCTCAACCGAACAAACACTCAACTTCCTAAACAATGTATTACTACAAACAGCAGACTCCGTGGTGCCAAAACGCAGAACACTCATCCGTAAAAAAACTCCAGTTGGTTTAATGGTACTCTCACCCTACTCAAGCAAGAACGTAGAAGAGCTGAGAGAGCATGGAGAAGAAATCCCACCAAGGAAAACCATGCTAACTACAAAGCACGCACTGTGAAATACCACAAGGCAATCTTCAAAGCCAAAAAAGAACATTTCTCAGACACCATCTCATCCGCCTTAAACCGCCCGTGTGAACTCTTCAAAATAGTTGCTCAGTCAATGAACCCGACCTGCTTAGAGCCCCCATCAAACGATACTCAAGAATTCTGCAATGAGCTATCAGACTTCTTCATCGACAAAATCGACTTCATTCGGAAATCAATCCATCAAAAAATAACAACCAACCTCACTCAACCAAAGCAAAAAGAGGATAGCGACACGAACATCACTCAACCGCCGAATTTCTTTTTGTCCCCAATCACCACGGACATGACTAAAAACATCATCAGAAGCCTTCGAGACAGCACATCACCTAACGACATCATCCCCACTAAACTGTTCAAAGAATGTGCAGATATCTTGGCCCCTACCCTAACACATCTCATAAATCAATCATTCAAAGAAGGGACTGTGCCAACCTCCCTCAAGCAAGGCATCATCAAACCCCTGCTAAAGAAACCCAATCTCGACCCCAAGGACCCTAACTGCCGCAGACCAATAACCAGCCTCAACACCATCTCCAAGATTATAGAGAAAGCAGTAGTACAGCAGCTACAACACCACCTGGACTCACACCAACTCCTGGACCCTCTGCAATCAGGCTTTTGCCCAGGCCATGGCACAGAAACAGCACTTCTGAAGATATGGGACGACGCCCTTGAAGCAGCAGACGATGGAGAACCGAGTCTCCTGGTACTGTTAGACCTCAGCGCAGCATTCGATACAGTGGACCACAATACTTTACTTGTCCGCCTCGCTGAAGTTGCAGGAGCTACAGATTCTGCTCTAAAATGGTTTACATCCTTCTTAGAGAATCGCTCCCAGACAGTGAAACTAGGAACATTCACCTCGGAAACCCGGGCAGTCTCCTGTGGAGTCCCTCAAGGCTCACCCTTGTCACCAATACTATTCAACATCTACATCCGCCCACTTCTCAATATCATCAGGAAAACCGATCTCTGCTTCCACTCATACGCTGACGACACCCAACTCTACCTTCGCATCAACGGACAGAAAGACCTTCATCAGCAATTACAGAAATGCCTCACTTTAATAGATGACTGGATGACCACTAGCTCCCTCAAACTCAACGGTTGAAAAACAGAACTTCTTCTCCTGCAAGCTAACAAAAATTCCACAATAAAGACTCCTCCCACCATCCTCGGACAGACCATCTCTCCAAGCACCAAAGCCAAGAGCCTCGAAATCACTTTTGACTCAGGAATGACAATGGATGCACAAATAGGATCAGTGGTGAGCGGATCCCACCATCTCCTCCGCCAGCTACGCAGACTAATCCCCTTCATCCCAGAAGAGGACAAAGCGGCAGTTATGGGAACAATCATCAATTCCCGACTCGACTACGCAAATTCGCTCTACGTAGGACTACCCCAATATCAGCTTGCGCGCTTGCAACTCATACAAAACACGGCGGCAAGACTGTTAACAGGAAAAAAACCCTGGGAATCCATCTCCCCAGCCCTAAAGAGCCTACACTGGCTAACCGTGAAGAATCGGATCACATTCAAGACCCTCTGCCTCATCCACAAATGTATACAAGGAAATGCTCCGCTATATCTCCGGGAGAGAATAAAACACTACACACCGAATCGCAGTCTTCGATCAGCCAACCAAAACCTCCTTATCATTCCCAAATACCGCTACAAAGCAAAGGGAGAACGAAGATTCGCAGTCCAAGGACCCTGACTATGGAATGCTCTTCCAACCAATATCCGCATGGAAGAAAACCACCAGGCCTTCAGAAAAAAACTAAAGACCTTCCTCTTCTAACAAGCTGACAACAGAGAATGTATCTCAGCGCCTTGAGGCGATTCAGTTCGCATTTGCCGCGCTTTACAAATCATTCATTCATTCATTCATGCTATATTATTTATTTTTTTTATTTAGCTTTTTTTTTTTTTGCTCGTTCCCCCCGCCCCTTCTCACCTGCCAGGCTATATGCTAAGATTAGGGTCTGCTATAGATTTTTAATTTTGGCATGGGTCTATATGGACTGGGGGGGAGGGTGAACCCAGCACCATTTTTTTCTTATTTTTTTTTTCAATAGCCGGGTGTCGGCAATTGCAACGGCAAGTCAATTTAAATGTGATTTGACTCGTTTTTACTTTTTTAGAAATGCCATTTTTGCTGCAGCATGTTCTATATAAGCTACAGATGTGCCACTTTACAAGCAGACTAGGGGGACCCGCCAGGCACTATATTTAAATGTTTTTTTTTATTTTTATTGTTGCACTTTAAGCATCATTAAAATCACTGTTCCTTTAAAAAATGATAATTAAAAAAAAAAAAAAAAAATTGCATTGATACATGTCCTCCAGGGCAGTATCCAGACACCCATGCCCCTTTTATGGCCAATTACTTGCATATAAGCCTTCAAAAGGGGCACTTTTGGTTTTCGTGTTCAGCTTCCAAAGACTTTAATGGGGTTTGACGTTTGGGTCAGAACTTTTCCCCTGTTCGGACATCCGTGCTGGAAACTGAACAGGGGGGGAGACCATCTCTACACTTTAATTTTTAAGATGAATCTTAGACCTAATCTCTGAATCCTAACTTTAATTCTGACCCTAACCCAACCTCTTACCCTACCATTATCCTGGCTCTCAGCAATACATTAACACCAATAGTTTCCTACTTACCTTTTTTTTTTACCAAACGAATTGAATCATCTAGCTAGCTGTTAGGTAATTTGGACAGGGTAAAATCCCCAAATCCTCACTATATTTAATAGGTACGATGCCCGGCGGGTGTGGAGAGGCGACTCTTTGTACATCTTGCCGCATGTATGCGTTCCTTGATCATCCGATTGAGGGCGAATACTGCTGTGCAAAATGTAAGCACATTGTTTCCCTGGAAGCCCAGGTTCTGAATCTGGGGAAGCAACTGTCAGCACTGAGAAGTCCCTCCATACTAAAGGTGAGCCAGGAACGTACACGGCAGGTGCCGGCAGGGGTCAGCACAGAGGCGGGTGGAGACAAAGAGGTGCAGGCACTAGCAAAGAGTAGATGGGTGACAGTCAGGAGGGGTAGAGGGGGAAGTGCCAGAGAGGCCGATCCAGGACTGGAGCATCCCAATAAGTATGCTCCATTGAGTGACATTGGTGAAACCAGTCAGGGACCAGCACTGCTGGAGATGAGGGACTCTCCTAGCTGCCAGGGGAAGAACTCCTCCAGTGAGAGTGGGGGGGCAGCAAAGGGAAAGGAAAGACAGATTCTGGTGGTAGGGGACTCAATTCTTAGAAGGACAGAGAGGGCAATCTGTAACCAAGACCTGAAGCGCCGAACAGTATGTTGTCTACCGGGCGCTCAGGTTCGGCACATCACGGATCTTGTGGACAGATTACTGGGAGGGGCTGGGGAAGACCCGGCTGTCATGGTGCACATTGGCACCAATGACAAAGTCAGAGGCAGATGGAGTGTCCTAAAGAACGATTTTAGGGACTTAGGTGCTAAATTGAGGAAAAGGACCTCCAAGGTAGTGTTCTCAGGAATACTACCGGTACATCGAGCCACACCAGAAAGGCAGAGGGAGATTAGGGAAGTAAACAAGTGGCTGAAGAGCTGGTGTAGTAAGGAGGGGTTTGGGTTCCTGGAGGACTGGGCCGACTTCTCAGTCGGTAACCGGTTCTATAGAAGGGACGGACTGCACCTAAATGAGGAGGGTGCAGATCTGCTGGGAATGAAGATGGCCAAAAAGTTAGAGGGGTTTTTAAACTAGGCGATGGGGGGGAGGGTCCAGAGACAGTGATAGCCAGCGCGGAAGATATTCCAGAGGGTAGTATTGGGGGCATTAGTGATAGGTTAACCAAAGCACAAAAACACAAGGTGAGTATAGTAGCAAGTCCTAGTTGCAATCTTGAAACACCCAATACGAGGACAATATGCGACCGGTCTAAACTATGTGGCATGTTCACCAATGCCAGGAGCATGGCGGACAAGATGGGTGAACTAGAGATACTGTTGTACAAGGAGGATTTGGATTTTGTGGGAATTTCAGAGACCTGGTTCAACAGCTCTCATGATTGGCTGGCAAACATTCAAGGGCATACCCTATACCGCAAGGATAGAGAGGGTAAAAAAGGGGGAGGGGTATGCCTATATATCAAGAATAATGTACAAGTGAATGTGAGAGATTACATCACTGAGGGAGCTAGTAAGGAGGTGGAATCCTTATGGGTAGGGCTCCAAAGGGATGAAGCTAAGGGGAAAATAATACTGGGAGTATGCTATAGGCCCCCTAACCTGAGGGAGGAAGTGGAGACGGATCTCCTATCACAAATTGGATTAGCAGCAAGGATGGGAAGTGTTATCATAATGGGGGATTTTAATTATCCAGACATAGACTGGGCGGAGGGAACCGCGCATTCATTTAAGGCTCGCCAGTTCCTTAATGTCTTGCAGGACAATTTTATGGGTCAGATGGTAGACGCACCAACTAGAAATAAAACATTACTGGATCTACTGATTACCAACAATACAGACCTGATCACAGATGTGGAAATACGGGGCAATTTAGGTAACAGCGATCACAGGTCAATTAGTTTCAGTATAAATCACACAAATAGGAAACATGAAGGGAACACAAAGACACTGAATTTCAAAAGAGCCAACTTCCCTAAACTACAAACCTTGCTAAAAGGCATACATTGGGATAAAATATTAGGAACAAAGAATACGGAGGAGAGATGGGTTTGCTTTAAGAGCATATTAAATAAGGGCATTAGCCAATGTATCCCATTGGGTAATAAATTTAAAAGAGCGAACAAAAATCCTGGATGGCTTAACTCCAATGTAAAAATGCATATAAAAGCAAAGGAGAAGGCCTTCAAAAAATACAAGGTTGAGGGATCATCCTCAGCATTCAGACTTTATAAAGAATGCAATAAGAAATGTAAGGGTGCAATTAGGACGGCTAAGATAGAACATGAAAGACACATAGCGGAGGAGAGCAAAAAAAATCCCAAGAAATTTTTTAAGTATGTAAACAGTAAAAAAGGGAGGACAGACCATATTGGCCCCATAAAGAATGAGGAAGGACATCTGGTTACAAAGGATGGGGAGATGGCAAAGGTATTGAATTTATTCTTCTCCTCAGTATTCCCGAGTGAATCGGGGGGCTTCAGAAACCAAAACTGCAGTGTTTATCCTCATGACACAACACAGGAAGCACCTACATGGTTAACAGAGGACGGAATTAAAATTAGACTTGAGAAACTTAACATTAATAAATCACCGGGACCAGATGGCTTGCATCCGAGGGTACTTAGGGAACTCAGTCAGGTGATTGCCAGACCGTTGTTCCTAATTTTTACAGACAGTCTATTGACTGGAATGGTACCAGCTGATTGGAGAAAAGCCAATGTAGCACCAATATTTAAAAAGGGCCCAAAAAACATCCCTGGGAATTACAGACCAGTTAGCCTAACATCAATAGTATGTAAACTCTTGGAGGGGATGATAAGGGACTCTATACAAGATTTTAGTAATAAGAATGATATCATTAGCAGTAATCAGCATGGATTCATGAAGAATCGTGCTTGCAAAAGCAATCTATTAACCTTCTATGAGGAGGCGAGTTGCCATCTAGATAAAGGAAGGCCCGTAGACGTGGTGTATCTGGATTTTGCAAAAGCATTTGACACAGTTCCCCATAAACGTTTACTGTACAAAATAAGGTCCGTTGGCATGGACCATAGGGTGAGTACATGGATTGAAAACTGGCTACAAGGGCGTGTTCAGAGGGTGGTGATAAATGGGGAGTACTCAGAATGGTCAGGGGTGGGTAGTGGGGTTCCCCAGGGTTCTGTGCTGGGACCAATCCTATTTAATTTGTTCATAAACGACCTGGAGGATGGGATAAACAGTTCAATCTCTGTATTTGCAGACGATACTAAGCTAAGCAGGGCAATAACTTCTCCGCAGGATGTGGAAATCTTGCAAAAAGACCTGAATAAATTAATGGGGTGGGCGACTACATGGCAAATGAGGTTCAATGTAGAAAAATGTAAAATAATGCATTTGGGTGGCAAAAATATGAATGCAATCTATACACTGGGGGGAGAACCTCTGTGGGAATCTAGGATGGAAAAGGACCTGGGGGTCCTAGTAGATGATAGGCTCAGCAATGGCATGCAATGCCAAGCTGCTGCTAATAAAGCAAACAGAATATTGGCATGCATTAAAAGGGGATCAACTCCAGAGATAAAACCATAATTCTCCCGCTCTACAAGACTCTGGTCCGGCCGCACCTGGAGTATGCTGTCCAGTTCTGGGCACCAGTCCTCAGGAGGGATGTACTGGAAATGGAGCGAGTACAAAGAAGGGCAACAAAGCTAATAAAGGGTCTGGAGGATCTTAGTTATGAGGAAAGGTTGGGAGCACTGAACTTATTCTCTCTGGAGAAGAGACGCTTGAGAGGGGATATGATTTCAATTTACAAATACTGTACTGGTGACCCCACAATAGGGATAAAACTTTTTCGCAGAAGAGAGTTTAATAAGACTCGTGGCCACTCATTACAATTAGAAGAAAGGAGGTTTAACCTTAAACTACGTAGAGGGTTCTTTACTGTAAGAGCGGCAAGGATGTGGAATTCCCTTCCACAGGCGGTGGTCTCAGCGGGGAGCATTGATAGCTTCAAGAAACTATTAGATAATCACCTGAATGACCGCAACATACAGGGATATGTAATGAAATACTGACACATAATCACACATAGGTTGGACTTGATGTGTCTTTTTTCCTTGTCAAAAGAAGTTTATTGAGTATACAATGTTATAAAGATACATAAAGTAAGTTTACAAGGATCTATAAAGTAAGCTCAATGTTTTACAGTAGGGTTTATATAGGTAAATATCATGAAATTTCAAATATTAAACATTGGGTTCACGTAAACTTAAATTAAAGATATATATCATTTCCTTAGTTACTTTTGTAGGTATTTAAATGATTTATACCTACTATACATATTGTTTACAAGTAGAGTGTATATAGGTCAAATAAATTCTGATAATGAGCTTTAATCGTAAGGTGGAGAAAAGGAAAGAGAAAGAAGAAAAAGGGTTGAAAGGTAGAGGTATGGTCCACAAGGTTGTCCCGCTCGTCAGTTTATTATTCTTTTTAGTTCTCTTTGAAGCCTTAGAATGGGTGTCTCTGTAAGTCATTTAATCTGTTACCATGGCAACAGGACAGAGTCATTGAAGTTTGACAGGAACTGTTGTTTTATCCAAGGATGCCAAAGTTTTTCAAATTTTGGAATTTGATTTTGATCGATGGCTACCATCTTAGCATGGGACATTGTATTATTCATTCTGTGAATTGTTTCTGCTAATACCAATGTAGGAGATTTCCATGCCTTGGCCACTGTTTGTTTTGCAGCCGTTATTAGTTGGATTATAAGTTTGAATTGAGAGAGTGTTAACCATTCCGGTTTTAGATTAAGTAAAGTTAAATATGGATCTGGTTGTATTATTTTTTTAAATATTTTAGATGCAATCACGAAGACTTCCTTCCAGAAGGTTTGGATTACTGGGCACGTCCACCATATGTGTAAATATGTGCCTATTTCTGGGCATCCTCGAAAACAAAGAGCTGAGGTATTAGGTGAATATTTTGCCACTCCAGCGGGTACAAGGTACCAGCGAGTTAGGACTTTATAATTTGTCTCCAGTGCTAAGATGTTGGGTGAAGATGACTTAGATGTGAGCCATATGTTAGACCAGTCCGTGTCTTCTAAAGTTCGTCCCAGGTCCTCCTCCCACCTCTGAACGTAAGAGGGTCTATTAAGATTTGCTACTCCATATAATTGATTATAAAGTGATGAAATTGTACCTTTAGCAAATGGATCTTTTGTACAGATTGATTCAAAAATGGATAATTGGGATAATGGTGTATCCCCCTTTAGGAATGGTGTATAGAAATTTTTGATTTGGAGATATCTAAATATCTCAGAGTTTGGTAGATCATATTTTTCTCTAAGCGATGGGAATGAAAGGAATGATTTAGATGCTATGAAGTCATTTAGTGTCTGAATGCCTGATGTTGTCCAAGCTTTAAAAGAATTTGGGTAGATCCATGCCGGATAAAAGGCCGGATTTCTGATAAAAGAAAGGAGAGGATTGTGTGGAGATTGTAACTGATATTTGGTTTTTAGTTTATCCCAGAGAGATAAGAAGTGTTTAGTTATGGGATTATGAATTTTAAAGCGGTCTTTAGGATCAAGCCATAATAAATTTGATATTAATAGAGGGTCATTTTCTGAAGCCTCTATAAATACCCATAATGGGATTTCCTGTTTTGCATGGTATTTGGACAGACTGGCCAAATGTGCTGCTCTGTAGTAGTTAGTAAAATTAGGGTATCCCAGGCCTCCTTTATTTTTGGGAAGATGTAGTGTGTGTATAGGTATACGTGGTTTAGAAGAGCCCCATATAATTGAAGTTGCTCTTTTTTGTACTATTCTCAAAAAATAGGAAGGAATTGGAATAGGGAGGACTCTGAATAGATAAAGCAATTTGGGTAGAATAGTCATTTTGATTGCATTAATCTTCCCTATCCAGGATAAAGGAAGTTGCGACCATTGTTTTATTAGATTTGTGATCTGTCTTAATACAGGAGGATAATTGGTTGAGAATAAGTCAGAATGAGATGCTGTTAAATGAATTCCAAGATATGGGATTGATTTTTCTGCCCATGTGAATGGGAGTCCAGCCCTAGCTGGGATCAATTCCATGTTTGTGAGTGAAATATTAAGCACTAGGCATTTCTTAGGATTAATCATAAGGCCGGATAGGGCTGCAAATCCATCAAGAGCTGGTATTAAGTTAGGACCAGAGACCTGTGGTGATGATAGAAAAAGTAATATATCGTCTGCAAATATACATAATTTGTGTGTAATACCTCCTACTTCAATGCCAGTTATAGTTTGGTTTGTTCTGATGTATTGGGCCATGGGTTCGAGTATAAGGGCAAATAATAAGGGAGATAATGGGCAACCCTGTCGGGTACCTCTTTCGATATTAAAGGCTTCAGATTTGTATCCAGCATATTTTATATAGGCTTTGGGTTTATTATATAATGCTTTGATCCATGTTAAAAAGTGGGGTCCAAAACCCCATTTTTGTAATGAATATTGCATATATTGCCAGGATACTGTGTCAAATGCCCTCTTAATATCGAGAGATAGAAAACATAAAGGGATTTTCCGTTTTTTAGCAATATGTGCCAATAACACTGCCCTGCGTATATTATCGCCTGCCTGTCTATTTGGCATGAAGCCTACTTGATCTCTATGTATTAATTTTCCTATAATGCTATTGAGGCGTTTTGCTATTATTTTTGCTAATAATTTAATATCGAGGTTTAACAGAGAGATAGGCCGATAATTCACACAGGAAGTATCATCAGAAAGGGGTTTTGGGATCATACAAACAATTGCCATTAGTGTTTCTTGCCGAAAAGAATGTCCATCTAGAAGTTTGTTAAAAGTTTCAGTGAGAATGGGAGAGAGTATTTCTGAGAATGTTTTATAGTATAAAGCCGAGTAGCCTTCTGGGCCTGGTCTTTTGTTAAGTTTTAGGTCTTTTATGGCGTTAGCAACTTCATCTATAGTTATAGGCTCATCCAAACTGCTTTTTTGATTCTGAGATAACTCAGGTAAGGTTATTTTTGAGAAGAAGGATTCAGCCTCTGTAGGATTAAATTCATTGTTTGTCTTGTATAAAGTTGCGAGATGTGAGTGAAATTTATGGACTATTTTAACTGGATTACAAGTGTAAACATTTTTTGATAATTTCAAACGTATTGGTTTGAAAGATTTGTTAGTTGAATTTAATGCCCGAGCCAAATATGTACCTAGTTTGTTTGTATTCATGTAGAAATTGTGTTTGGAGCGTTTGAGGAATTTATCAACTGACTCAGTGAGAAATAGATCGTATTCCAATCTAGATTTTTCCAGATGAGATTTTGTACTCTGAGATGGATTATCTTGAAATGATATGTAGGCTGCATTAAAATTGAGTTCTAGTTTTTTTGCTAGATTTTTGCGTTCCCGTTTAAATAGTGCCATTTGTCTTTGTATTGTACCACGCAAGACAGGCTTATGAGCTTCCCACAGTGTTATTGGGGAGATGTCTGTTGTATTATTAATTGATATGTATTCCTTTAAAGCTTGTTCAATGGCCATCTGATGTAGTGGGTGTTTGAGCATTATGTCCGGTAAGTACCACGTTGGGTCATGCGCTTTTGGTATGGCTGAGGCTATAGTAGTGTATACTGCATTATGGTCAGACCACGGAATCGGAATTATATCTGATGCAATAATTTCTGGTATCATTCCTATTGTTAGAAAAATATGATCTATTCTGGTGAAGGTTTGATGAGGGTGCGAGAAATAAGTGAATTTCTTTTTCATTGGGTTACTTTCTCTCCATGAATTTACCAGATTGTATTTGGAAAGAAGTTGAGAAAAAGGTAATCTAGAGGTTATTTTGGATGGTGTAAAAGGTGATTTATCTAGAAATGGGAGGAGGACCTGGTTCGAATCCCCACACATTATCACTGTTCCTATTTTGTGTGTATTAATCACTTGTAATATATGTGAGAGGAATGGTGTAGGTTGTTTGTTAGGAGCGTAGTAGGAAATCACCGTGATTGCTGTATCCATTATATAACCCATGAGTATCAGGTATCTACCTTCTGGGTCTTTAATTTCTGATGATAAGGTGAATGGTGTGGATCGGTGAAATGCAATTAGAGTACCCCTTTGTTTGGTACAGGCAGAAGCCGTGTAAATTTGTTGATAAAAAGGAGAAATATATTTTGGAGTAGAATCTTTGGTGAAGTGTGTTTCTTGGAGGCATACTATGTGAGCCTTCTTGTTATGGAAAGTACGGAAGGCTTTGGTCCTTTTTTGAGGGACATTTATTCCCTGAACATTCAGGGAAAATATATTCAGTGGTGCCATGGCAATAGATCAAATAGTTTTGACTTACTTTTTGTTATGCAGAGCTGACTGCGCAGATCAACCTGTGTGGACTGAAGAGATGAATAGATAGAAAAGAAACCAGTGAATTCTGGAGTAAAGAGTAAACAAAAAACATATGAGATTAGATGATACATTGTATAAATTATTTTTTGCAAGTAATCACAATTTACCCGTGAAAGAGAATAAATATCTCTCTCAGGGGAATAAGTGCCTTCGTCACACTCCCACATAATATGGTTGGGAGAATGAGGAGGGCTAATGGGGGTACACGGATCTTCCGCTTACAGGAGAGAAGTGCTATGTCAAAAGACATCAAAATGATGTTTCATTAATTGGAGTGCAGAATATAGTTTTTGTTGAAATTATTTATTCCAGGGTGGTTGTATATGGTTAGTCTTGCCCTAGGCTAAATAATTCAGTTAGAAAGGTACTGTTAATAACTTTGGTATTGATGAAGATAGTTTGAATTATTTTGGGATTTTAACCCTTTTAGAGTAAACAATTACATATTTTATTCATATGTAACTGTTTAGATATGTTAACTCATAAAATTGAGGTTGTATTGCTTCAGATTAGAATAAACAAAAACATAATTCTAGGAATTAGTTAGGTAATAATATATTTGTTTTAAGAAAAGAAAGAAAAAGCTTCCATTACTTCTGGATTATTGAACATATTTGTCCTAAAAAGTAATAAATCTATTGTTATTACCTGATAATATATAACTGAACAAGAATTTCCTTATTTCACTTATATATTCTAAGGCTATATGAATCAGAAGTAATAAGAAATATAACTGGAATGTAACATGATCCCACACAGTGTGTGACTATCAGAATGCAGTTACATTCAGTTATAAATATAGGTTTTTTATAGAGAACCATCTCTTAGTATAATAAATGAAGAGATATCAGGAATTAGGATGTCAGTCCATTGAATCTTCTTGGTCCATGGATGATGTGGCATAACGGCCTCTTTTGTGAGAATGATGATTCCCATTTTGTTCTGAAATTTTCTGGGTGCTGCCTGAAGGTGAAGATGATGCCATTCTTCTGCGTGTGGGAGTGTTGCTGCTTGTGGGTTCTGTCAGATTTAATTTTAAAAGGGTTTGTTGTAGTTCATCTGCTGATCTGCTTCTGTAAATTGTACCTTGGTAGTTAAATCTGACTGAAAAGGGGAAGCCCCATTGATACATAATGTTGTGGCGTTGCAGTTCCATTAGTTGGGGTTTCATGGATCGTCTTTTAGTAATAGTAAGTTGGGATAGGTCAGCAAAAATTTAATAATTGTGTCCTTGAAAATTAAGTTCCTTTTTTTCTCTTGCAGCAATTAGTATTTGTTCTTTTGTTCTGTAATAATGAAATTTTGTGATTATATCACGTGGGGGTCCATCTTTCTTTTTGGCTGTGAGGGCTCTGTGTACTCTGTCCAGTTCTAAACGTTCAATAGGGATATCTGGCTTTAGTTCTTGTAATAGAGCAGTAATAGTAGATTGCAGGTCTGTCACAGTTTCAGGTATTCCCCTTATGCGCAAGTTTGAACGTCTGGCTCTATTTTCGTAATCTTCGAGCTTAGTTTGAAGTATTAAATTCTCCTTTTTTAATTGTTCCAATTCTGTTATATTTTCTTGGGTTGTAATTTCAATTTCATCCATTTTTATTTCTAAGGCTGCGGTGCGGTTTCCCAGCTCTCTTATTTCTTTGGTTAGGCTTTTTGTTATTTGGTCTGAGGTTTGTTTTAAAGCCTTATGAAGCATCTTTTCAAATTGTAATAATATTACTGGGGATACTGAGGAGGCTTGTGGAGAAGTTTGTGAGAGGATTTGTTCTGTATCTGACTCAAATGGAGAGTCTTGCTGTGACATTTTCTGTCTGTGAGAGCGCCCTGATGCTGTATCTTGTGAGGTGACTGGAGCTGCTTTAGTTGCAGTGAGTGCCTGTGAGCTCTTTGTGAGGTGATTTTTATTTCTGCCACGGTTTCCTCCCATATTTCCTGCCCAAACTTTCACAGTTTGTTCCCTGGGGCAAAAAGGTTCAAATGGATACCTTTTGAGCCTGCAGGCTCCGCTTTGTCCTTCTCTTCTCTCCTCAGCGGTGTGGAGCTCTAACAATGCATGTCTGCTCCACTAGGCTCCGCCTCCTGCCCCCGATGTGTCTTTTTTCAACCTCACCTACTATGTAACTATGTAACTATCCTTTGTCAAGTTTGGAATTAGTTCCAAATACTACTCACTTTATCACTCCAATTGATTTTGATAAGGTATGGAGGCTTCATATTTTTTGATGCAAAGCCTAATATGCTATCTTTTTCACTTTACTGACTTATAGTATTATGTATGCTTGTGCAATGCTTGCAGGTGTCTAGTTTTCTAAATAATCTGAACAATATAGAAATTAAAAGTGGATTAAGAAGTTAAAGCTGAAGCTAAACAAATATTGTTTCACTACAAGAGTCCTGTGCATTCTTACTTGAATTTTGGGGGTTGGTTTACTAAAGGCCAATAGACTGTGCACTTGGCAAAGCACTCTGCAGGTGCAGTTGCTCCAGCGCTTAGTAAATGAGGGGAGGCTTTGCTGACTTACATCATCCAATCATGTGCAAGCAAAAATGCTGTTTTTTTAATTTTCCTGCCATGTGATTGGGTATTCTTTGCAAAGTGAAGCTTTACCTCATTTACTAAGCTCTGGAGCCAATGCACTTGCCGTGTGCAACTGCACTTTTCAAAGTGCACAGTCTATTTGCCTTTAGTAAATCAACCCCTATGTGTCCTATAAACTGCTTCCATGCAGGAACTTCCTGTAATATAGACCAGTCACTGTGGCTCTCTCTTTGTGTGGTGATGTGTTTTGCAGGCAGTGTGTGGACCCATGGGATCCCTCCTACAGCTCTGCTGTCTGACAGGCTATTTACAGTGCAGTGATAATGTCAATGCTATTTTTACAAAGTAATAACAGGATTTGAAAAGACATGCAGTGCACACAAAATGATCGACTGTATTGCCTTTTTCTGGCATCTAAGGAGTATGTTTAAATTAAATATGTTATGCTGAAATGTAACTTTAATGTACAATATTTTCAATATTTTTTTTTTGGGATGTACGTAAAAAACAAATCAGCTTGATGAAAATATCAAAGTGTATTGATGGAATACAGACAGCAAAAAATAAATCAATATACCCCACTCCCATACATGTCATGACATACAGGAACGCGCATTCATGCATTCCTGTGCATTATGATATGCACTGATATGCTATGTAAAGTGCATTGCAACTTATATTAAAATACATGGTGGTTGATTTACTGAAAACTCTCTTGCATCAACTACATAGAAACCAATCAGCTTCCAGTTTTTTTTCTGTCAAAGCTTAAATGAACAACCTGAGTTAGATTCTGATTGGCTACCATGCACAACTGCACCAGATTTTGTACTCTCCAGTTTCATTAAATCAACCCCATGGTGTCCATTCATATAGTTTCATAGGTTCATAGTAGGTAAGGTTGAATAAAGACAATAGTCCATCCAATTCAACCTGTGTAGGTGTATGTGTGTCAGTGTAGATAATCATTTCCATTATCCCTGTATGTTGTTTTCACTAAGATGCACATCCAAGAGTCTTTTAAATATATCAATACTCCTTACTGACACCACTAATTGGGGAAGAGAGTTCCACATTCTTATCACCCTGATAGTGGAAATCCCTCTATACAGCTTAAGGTTAAATTGCTTCTCCTCCAATCTCATTGTGTGGCCCCGTGTCCTCTTACACTCCCTGAGATTGAAAAGTTTTCTTCCTACGCTGGGATCACCATTGAGGTATTTGTATATTGCTATCATATCTCCTCTCAAGCATCTCTTCTCCATACATTTAGTGCTTGTAGTTGTAATTGAAGTCCTCTAGTCCCCTTATTCATTTTGTTGCCCTTCTCTGGACTCTCTCCAGTTCCAGCACACCTTCCTGAGGACTGGTGACCAGAACTGGACAGAAATGCTCCAAATGTGGCCAAACTTGAGTTTTATGAAGTGGCAGGATTTTAGTTTTATCTCTGGAGTAAATCCCCCTTTTTATGACAAACAGTATCTCACAAAAGTGAGTACACACCTCACATTTTTCAAAATATTTTATTATATCTGAAAAAATTATACTTTGCTACAATGTAAAGTACTGAGTGTACAGCTTGTATAACAGTGTAAATTTGCTGTCCTCTCAAAATAACTCTACAGTCAAGCATGGTGGTGGGAGTGTCATGGTCTGGGGCTGCATAAGTGCTGCTGGCACTGGGGAGCTACAGTTCATTGGGGGAACCATGAATGCCAACATGTACTGTTACATACTGAATCAGAGCATGATCCCCTCCCTTTCGGAGACTGGGCCACAGGGCAGTATTCCAACATGATAACGACCCCAAACACACCTGCAAGACAACCACTGCCTTGCTAAAGAAGCTGAGGGTAAAGGTGATGGACTGGCCAAGCATGTCTCCAGACCTAAATCCTATTGAGCATCCATGGGGCATCCTCAAATGGAAGGTGGAGGAGCGCAAGGTCTCTAACATCCACCAGATCCATGATGTCGTGATGCAGGAGTGGAAGAGGACTCCAGTGGCAACCTGTGAAGCTATGGTTAAGGCGGTGCTGGAAAATAATGGTGGCCAAAAAAAATATTGACACCTTGGGCCCAATTTGGATATTTTCACTTAGGGGTGTACTCACTTTTGTTGCCAGCGGTTTAGACATTAATGGCTGTGTGTTGAATTATTTTGAGGGGACAGCAAATTTACACTGTTATACAAGCTGTACATTTCTTCAGTGTTGTTACATGAAAAGATATAACAAAATATTTACAAAAATGTGAGTAGTATACTCACTTTTGTGAGATACTGTATGTGTCAGTTAATTTCAATAGAAAACACATCAGGCATTAGACACACCAAAACGAAAGGATATAAATGAGCCCCTGGTGGGCATCTTAAAATGTGCCTGAATTCACCCACTTTGTTAAATAGGCACTATAAAATTGAATTGATTCAAAGATTTATCTGAATGCCATTTTGGGTCATGAAGGACATTTTCTATTCTAATAGGCCAAACAACAACAAACTTCAAATGATTTTCTTTTATGCATGGGGGATTTTAGGATCATTTATTTTATACAAGTTGAACATAATGCACACCGGTTTGTTCCAAACAATAATTTAGCTATGCACAATGTGAAAAACATTTATTACAATAACTTGAATGCATCTCCTCTCAAAAGAATATACTGAGCTGTAGCTCTCGAAAGGTAAACATTAAAGCCTTTATTTGTTCTGTTTTGAAAAAACATTGCACAGAAGTTAGCTTTGCATTTCTGGAAATCTACATAGTCTTCCCTGTTTTATCCACTTGAAGTCATTGACTGATGAAATTGATTGACAGCAATGGTATAGCAATAAACGCCATTAGAATTGCAGAGATGGCGATGAGATTGCTGAATGTCTGTGAAGACTGACATCTCATGCAAGGCAATTGATTTTGAGCCTAAGTTGGTGTCAAGGAGTGACTGATTACATAGCGCTATATGGCATAGCATGGAGAGCATGCATTGACATCCTTTTATGACCATCTTTGTCACTGCATGCTTTTGGGTGGCTTCATATCTACAAATGTAAAATGTCTTCTTCACACTTTGTGATGATGTGCCATATTCATTATTCATTTGCTGGAGTTTTTTGGTTTCATACCTATCAGCCCTGATATATGCCATCTACCTACATTTCATTTTAACATACACAATAGGTGGCCATACAATTAACAGACAGAGTAGGCGTAATACTAAACCCAGGATATCTGCTAAGAAAATAGAATACGCTATGGCAGGTGCCATCAATGTACTACGAGGTGGTTCGTGACAAGTGTTTTGGAATTCACAAATGATTTGTCCAGAGTTGTCCACTTCATCTTTTTATTGCCTACCTGATAATTATAACTCTGAACACCTGCCAGAATTACTTAATTTATTAAAATGTTAAACATTAATATCAGGGAAATGTCTGACTGTTATATTTCTCTATTGTGGCTTGATCTCACATGCTATTTTTGGAGAGATCTCAAGTTGGCAAAGTTGGAAGGGCCTGATGAGAGCTTATGTTGTCCCTTTATGCATGTTTGCACTAATTTGCTATGGGTGCCAAATGTCTTAGTCAAAATTCCTTATAGACATTTCTAAAATGATATCTAGACCCTGTAACTAGCTTCAGGGGTTTATGATACCCATCACACTCACTAATCACCCTCCTTTTGAGTTTTGGAATAGTGTAGTAGTGGAACTGATGCATATATTACTGATGAACTATTCATACACTTACATTAAATAAATACTTGTAATTACTGATGTGACTATAGAGCATTTCTTTTTTGTTTCATACATTTTTATTGAAGTTTAACAAGCATACAAATAACATATCAAACTTTTTGACATTAATATGACCTGAAATAACAAATTGGATAGTATGAAGAAGGAATAAGAAAACACGTATACAGAAGAGCATTATTATTTGTGTCAGAACATATCTATTGGTTGATCCATATTACAAGGTTACCATAGAAAATAATTGATATATTGATGTCTGTAAAGAGTCTTTGCTTGAGTCAATTATAGGAAGATAATCATAGTTATAGAAGTGTCTTAGCTCAATTATGTTTTATGAAGAATAGCACGAGATGTAACGGAATAATAGGAATGGTCATAATTGACAGGAGAAGGAGGAGGAAGAAAAGGGAGGAGTAAGGCAGGGGATACAGGGAATTTCTATCTCTCCACGCAAGTCATATTAGGCAAAAATAGTGGTTTATTCGATAAAACGTTTGTTTTGAGGTGAAATGGATGGTCCCTGTATACATTGATATCACACTAGGGACCATAAAGATGGTAATTGGGCTGAGAGTTAGTTGGTTTCTATTTTCTATCAAATGTTAATGCTATGAAGAGGTCAACAGTCATTCTCTGAATATGCAGGTGTTGTCTTAAAGTGTTGCCAACAGTACCATGTTGATGTAAATTTGGATAACATTTCTTGTGAGATACTGATGAGTTCTTCAATTTTTTCTATGTTGTTGAGTCTGCAGTACCATTCCCTTTTTCGTTGGGATGGTAGAAGAACGCCAATGGCAAGGTATGCAGTCTCTGGCCACGTTCATCATAAACATTGTTAGTGATTTGAGATAACGCTTTTTTGGAATATTAGTATGATGAAGCAGGTATTGTGCAATTCTCTTTGTAGTCACTGAAAGAATAGTGTTGTGTACCAATTTCCAAAAGAGTTGGATCTTGGGACGCGACCACCAGATATGTATCATTGATCCACCCTCAGCTTCACATTGCCACAATCTATTGGGGGTCCTGTTAGAGAATTTGTTAAGTAGAGCATTTCATGCTGCTGAAGGAAGAGGTAAGATAAGGCAGGATGGCACAGTGGACCCAGGATCAGATGTAAGGCAACAATATCAGTTGGTTCCTGGTATATAATTAATTTCAGTTATTAACATATTGTAAATATGACATTGTACAACTTAGTATTTGTGCATGTTACTAATGTTTGAAAACTTAATAGTATGACCAAGGATATACATTTAAAAGCATACTTAAAGACACATTTGCCTACAAGCCTGACAATTTGTTTTAAATGTGTTGACTAAACAAATAACTTATTTTGATGTGAAAAACCATCCTATGTCTCATGCTATATGAATATTGACAAGCAAAATTGTCAAATGTTAGTCAGGCCTAATGTATATATACTCATTCAGTCACAAGTTGACTGCTTTAGCATGCACATCCCTTTAATCATTTAGAATTTCAGCATATCCTTGACATCTGAAATATTTTATGCTCAGAATGTCTCTAAATTTCACACTTTAGAAGCTAATATAATATGACAATACAGGAGTGCGGAGAGAGTTGTCACCCCATAACTGAACGTACCTGGACAATTACTGTATTTATGGTGGGATCATCAGGTACTGTTTTTTTATAAAAGTTAAAAAAGATTGAAAGCAACATTTGGGGTAATATTTCAATTTTAAAGCATATAAGAGATTTTAGTAATTGAGTTTAGATCTAGTTTAACCGCTTCCAGACCGCCCCACGTACATTTACTGCGGCAGGGTCGCCCGGCTGCGCAAAATCACGTACCTGTATGGATTGGACTTAGCAGTAACCAATCCGCGATGCATGCCATCCTGCCGATCGTTCACAGGAGAGATGGATCAGCCATCTGCCTGTGTAAACTCTTTTAAAACTCACAAATGACCTACTAACTGCAAAAACCAACGGACACTATTCTGTACTCCTACTTCTGGATCTTTCAGCTGCCTTTGACACGGTTGACCACCCCCTCCTCCTCAAAAAACTTCACTCCATCGGTCTCCGTGACTGTGCTCTTCAGTGGCTCTCATCCTACCTATCCCAACGCACCTTCAGTGTCACTTACAATTCTACTTCCTCCACTCCTCTTCCCTTCTCTGTCGGGGTCCCCCAAGGTTCTGTTCTTGGACCTCTTTTATTTTCAATCTACACCTCTTCCCTGGGTCAGCTGATAGCCTCTCATGGCTTTCAATATCATTTCTATGCTGATGACACACAAATCTATCTCTCCACCCCTCAACTCACTCCATCAGTCTCCTCACGCATCACTAACTTACTAACCGACATATCTGTATGGATGTCACACCACTTCCTCAAACTCAACTTGTCCAAAACCGGGCTTATAATATTTCCTCCCCCACGTGCCTCTTCCCCTGACTTCTCTGTGAAGAGCAATGGCAAAACCATCCACCCGTCCCCACATGTCAGGGTGCTAGGTGTTATCCTAGATTCTGAACTCTCCTTTCAGCCCCACATCCAATCACTTTCCAAAGCTTGCCGCCTCAACCTCCGCAACATCTCTAAACTACGTCCCTTTCTAACCAGTGAAACTACAAAGCTCCTGATTCACTCCCTGGTTATCTCTCGCCTCGACTACTGCAACTCCCTCCTCATTGGCTTACCTTTAAATAGACTATCCCCCCTTCAGTCCATCATGAATGCTGCTGCCAGACTCATCCACCTTACAAACCGATCAGTGTCTGCTACCCCTCTCTGCCAATCCCTCCATTGGCTGCCACTCGCCCAACGAATTAAATTCAAAATACTAACAATAAGTTACAAAGCCATCCACAACTGTGCCCCCAGCTACATCACTAACCTAGTCTCAAAATACCAACCTAAACGCCATCTCCGTTCCTCCCAAGATCTCCTGCTCTCTAGCTCCCTCATCACCTCCTCCCATATCCGCCTCCAGGACTTCTCCCGAGCCTCGCCCATCCTCTGGAATTCCCTACCCCAATCTGTCAGACTGTCTCCAAATTTATCCACTTTTAGGCGATCCCTGAAGACTTTCCCCTTCAGAGAAGCCTATCCTGCCTCCATCTAACAACTGCATTATTTTCTCCATTAGTTCATCCCCCACAGCTATTACCCTTTTGTATAACTTGACCCTCCCTCCTAGATTGTAAGCTCTAACGAGCAGGGCCCTCTGATTCCTCCTGTATTGAATTGTATTGTACTTGTACTGTCTGCCCTAATGTTGTTGTAAAGCGCTGCGTAAACTGTCGGCGCTATATAAATCCTGTATAATAATAATAATAATAATAATAATAAACAAGGCAAACGGTAGATCTGTCAAGAAGAGAAAGAGAGATCTTGTGATTCAGCTAAGCTTTTCCTCCTTTTCCTTTAGTGTGACACTGCCCCACACAGTTAGTAAGCACCTGCTTAGGGAACATTTAACCCTTTGATCGCCCCTGTTGTTAACCCCTTCCCTGCCAGTGCCATTTATACAGTAATCAGTGCATTTTTATAGCACTGATCACTGTATTGGGTGTAACTGGTTCCCAAAAAGTGTCACTCAGTGTCAGATTTGTCCAACATAATGTCGCAATCCAGCTAAAAATCACAGATCGCCGCCAGTACCATTAAAAAATATTTTTTACCAAAAATATGTAGAAGAATACATATTGGCCGAAATTGATAAAGAAATTTGTTTTTTTTTACTTTTTTTTTTTGGATGTGTATTATAGCAGAAAATAAAAAATATTATTTTTAAAAAAAAATTGTCTGTCTTTTTTTGTTTATATCGCAAAAACTAAAAGCGCAGAGGCGATCAAATACCACCAAAAGAAAGCTCTATTTGTGAGAAAAGACAGCGCAATTGTCAGTTAAAGTGACATAATGCCGTATCAGAAAAAAGGGCCTGGTCAGGAAGTAGGCAAACCTTCCAGAGCTGAAGTGGTTAAAGCAATAGGACAATATAATGTTAAGTGTCAGAAATGCTCTAAATTATATATTACAATCCTAATGAAATATGCATCATACGAACAAGCTCCTCCTATATCCTGCTACATACTACCAACATCAATAAAAATAAAAGATTGTCTAGAAGAATTTCTGCAAATATTAGGGATAATAAATCTGCCAAGGTTTGGTTTAAATCAGTTTAGTTGAATCATGCTTAAAGCCTGCCAACCTCAAACTTAACATTGAACCCCACTGAAGTGTATGGAAGGCAAATCTTGTTAGTTTGTTCAGGTCATTTTCAAAGCTAAAAGGAAAGCTTTTGTCAAAAATTGGAGACATAAAGCAATGCAAAAGAAATTTTTAAAAAAATGCTGTACAGTGGAGAGGGGATATTCACATGCAGCTCAAAGGGCAGCATTGAAAATGCTAAATGTTTCAAATAACATGCTTGGAGATGCTGTAAAGCTGTATGTAGTGTTTTACAATTTTTACAGTTAGCTGGAGTTCTTTCTAAAATTCCAGACAGACACTTAACCAGACATTTAGCCTGGGTGGCCAGGAAATGGAGGGCAGTAAGCTTGCTGTTCCTCTTTTCTGTAACAGACTAGGACACATTTGAAACTGGAAGGGTACCTTGAAAGGGGGTGGGGGCAACAAAGCTTCCCCCCTTGCAAACAACCCTTTCCCAGTACTGAATAACAAGGGCCTCCTCCCCACCTTAAATGCTACAAGAAGGTGGGATGATATTGGGGGACGTACAGTGGAATATGGAAGCTCCATTTTTGTGAAGAAGTGGCCAAATATCCACCCCTCCCAGAAGAATAAGCACAGGGGAAAATTAGTACCCCTTACCCATTTCCACAAATGGTTAAAGCGGGGTTCCACCCAAATTTTGAACAATATCTGTATGTATTCTCTTCCTTGCCTAGATGCTGATTTAAACATTTAAATCGCCGTAATTACCTTTTATTTTTCTTTTGTTCTTTGCACTTCCTGGTTCTCCTCCCGTGGGAGTAGGCATGTTTCTAGCCTCTCCCAGACTCCGCACAGAATCCTGGGAGCTAGTCTCAGGCTTCCCAGGATGCCACTGAGCATGTGCAGGAACGAGCGGTGAATGCTGGGAGCACAGCATTCACCGCATCCAGGAAATAAATGCTTGTGGGCTTCAAATGCCCACAATGAAGATGGAAACCGCCTGCAGTGAATAATATAAGTTATTCTTTCCGACTAAATCTGACACAGGCGGACATATTACACACAATATGTGAGTATGTAATGCTGAGAAGAAAAGTTTGTGAATGAACTCAAAAAAAAAAAAAAAACGATAGATAGGTGGACCCCCGCTTTAAGCATAAATAAACACAGAAAAAGTCCTTTAGTTAAAAGAAAACACAAACTAAATAAAACTAAATTTTATTAATGCTCTGTCAATAAAAATCCAGCAATGTAATACTTGTCAATCTTGATGATCCATCACTCGCAGGTGTGTACACATCACACTTCCACCACTAAATGACAGATTCCCTGGTTGCTGTAATATAAATATATAGCTGAGAATCCTGGCTGATGTCATTAACCAAATGTGGTCACAAACCAAATTTGACCAATGACATCTCTGGGATTCCCAGCTATTAATTTACTTTAGCGCAACTGGGGAATCTGTCATTTAGTGGTGACAGATAATACCACATTGTAAAATTGACCAACAGCAGGACATTTTCATGAGTGAGAATTGGACAAAATGTACTGTTGACAAAAGAACACAGGCAGATGTTTTATTTGAAGAATTTAGAGACTGCATACAACACAACAGTGTAAAATTGGCCAACAGCAGGACAATTTAAAATAGGCTTAAATTTGTTAGAGACAAAGAGAACAGATAGGAGTTTTACTACAAGAATTAAGATGCTGCAGAGTAAAAAAATGCTGCAGAGATACTGCAGTGTAAAAGTTCCCAACAGCAGGATTGTTTTAATCAGAGATAATAGGCCTAATTAGTTTATGCCTAATTTTATTTTATCTCCAGGGATAGAGGAGCATTTAGCTTTCAAACAATGCAACTGCATGCTGCAAACAAAAGGCAGCTCCAAAAACAGATGGTCAGGAACTAGTGAATGCTGTGTTTTGAGCACCTCAAATTAAATAAAAAGATCTATCAACATGAGAATAAAAATTAAGAAACACACAAAGGAGAAGAAACACCAAAAAACCCTGAAATGAAAGCCCTATTTTTTAAAAGAAGCCTTGTACCCGAAAAAGGATTAGCCCATGAAAAGATCCTATCAACACACAATAAAAACCAACATGTCCCTCCCCAAAATAAGTGAAAACACCAAAATAATTACCTCTTAAACAAAAGCACACTTTTTGGGAAAATAAATATATTAAATAATAAATAAACAGAAAAAATAGAAAAAACCCAAAAATACTGCCCCTGAAACACAAGTCCGTATTTTTAAAAGAGAAGTTCAGAAAGAAAAAGAAAAAAACGCAATGGACAGGGCAAAAACTAAAAGTGACAGCTGACCTTAAATCAACCACAGAATAAAATGAAAGACACATAAGCCCACAACTATAAGAAAAAGGGTTGGTTCTGCTCATCAGCTTTTTCAGTTTCCTAACATCCTAATCTGTTCCAATGCAGCTTGTCAGCCTTCCTTTTCCTTTTCCTACAGCAACTCTCAAAACTCAACGCTATGGACTCTTTGACCCCCATTTTTAAAGTGAGGGAGCTGGATCATAACAAGCCCCCTATTACTTGCCTATTAACCACCCTTTTAAGCCAGATGAGGCTCTGAAGATGCAATTCCATCAGTTACCACATATATACACTGGGGTGGCAAATAACAAACAGACTGGATTCGCCTTGTACTCATGGTAGACCCAAACCACATTGCTAGTGGCAATGTCTTTCCCAGTTGTTATTTTTTTTATTGATATATGTCCAAAATTATAAGGTTTAAGGATTGTAAGGTTTAATGGCACACACTTTTCATAATGCAACAAGAGGGAAAAAACTACTTCACAGTCAGACATTTTCACTCCCACAATAAAAATTGAATTTTTTAATTTTCAAATTACAAGGTAGACTAAAATATGATAAGCCTACATTTTACAGCAGCTTTCATGGAGCTGACAACCACAGCTCTGACAACAAAGCCATTCTTCACACCCTATATGCAAAATGGTCAAAACGACAGTTAGAGAGAAACTGATCAGATACGTAGTATCAAAGGTGCTCAGTAACAACCTTGTGGGATGCTAGAAAGTGATCTAAGCTGGCCGAATTTGACATTCAGGGGCTTACTTAGTTGAATTCAGCTGTCCTGTCTGAACACTACCAAATCCATAAAACTGTTGCAAATGTGAAGATAAAAATGCACCTTTTCACCCAGCTCTCAATTTGCGTTGGCTAAATTATAGTATTTACTGCAGAAGCTTTTTCACAAACTCTTGCCTTTTTCATGGAGTACTGTGGCATTTGTTAATTGGTGTTGTTTTCTATAGGCAACTGCATATCTTGTCAGTGTTATACAGGGTTGGTGCCATGGCCACTGTCTCACACACATTCTACCAGGCTGTAAGTAGGGTCAGTTTTAAGGTCTGTCAGTGAATGAGTAAAATATCATGGAGAAAGTACATTTTTTTATTAATGCCATATCTACTTGACTATGACATTCTAAAGCAGAGCAGAGGATGTGTTTTTTTTCAGAAGGAGACTGATGGTTTTCTAAAATTATCTTGGTTTAATGTTATGTGCCCATTTTAAATACAAATGGGGTTTAATTAAATACTGCTAAGGAAGTATCTAAGGAAAGGTAAACTTTTCACTTGGACATCTTTCTGGAGAGCTGTAGCAATTATGGTAAGAGACTAGCAAATGCATGCTAATGTTTCTTTTGATGATGTTTGTAAATTGAAATATTATTTAATTTTACATTAAAGTGGATGTAAACCCACTCTCATCCTTTCCAAACTACTGCCATAGTGGTTATCTATAAGGATATACATGCCTCCTGCATGTATCCTTACCTGTAAAATGTCTCCCCTCTGTCTGTTATGAGACCCCAAAAACTGCAGATTCTGTGGGTGGGTCTGTTGTCCAGAGCTCGGTGGGTGGAGTAATGATGTCAGTAGACTCCCCGTCCACCTCTACACTCCCCTTGTCAATATGTATTTTCTCCTGTGTATTTCTTACACTGAACTCCTGCTATGACCACTAACATTCAGTCAAAACCCAGAAAAGTCACAACATGACTTCAGCATGCCCAATCATGCTGAGGTGTGGAGCAGTCAAGCCTGGGAGAGCTGGAGAAGAAAGGAGGAGGGTATCTGAAGTATACAGAATGTCTCTCTCAGGCTCGTGCATGTGATTTGTAAATCACCTGTCACTCACAGCAAGAGGGAGAAACAGACTCCTATTTCTCTGTCTGGCCGGTTTTATCTCATTGAAAAAAGATAAGAGGACTGCTCAGAGCTGAATTAACTCTTTGTGGCAAGACTGGGCACAGATGGCATGAAATCCTATACCCTACAAGGCGCAAGCCTTAATTTAAAAGAAAAATGTTGGGTTTAAATCAACTTTAAACAGCAATTTCAGGCAAAAAGTAAATACAAGAATGATACTGCTAATTCAGTCTGAAAGGTCTTGCAGCTATGTGATACATGAAAAGAATGAGTGCAAACCTCAGCAACTTTTCTCTGGTTTACCTTTGGTGCAGAATGGGTGGGTGTGATTTTGCCATCTATATTATAACAGGGGAGACAAGACAGCAAATATAGACCAGATGTGTGGTTATAAGATGACCTTGGGCCCAGAATAGGTGCTGAGGGGACACTAGCAATCAAGAGCAAAGTTAAGGGAGGGAATCTGCCAGAAAAAAAGGGCCAAAAACAAGCCATGATAGGATATTCTCTTATTTAGCCTAGAGTTGTAGCAGGGTGCCCATTTACTCATCATGCTCAGATGCAGATGTAGACCCCCACAAACGCAATATCCCATAATTTCCTGAGTTCCTGGACACACCTAGGGAGTACAAATTTCTCAGCTTTCTTTCCTCAGTATCAGGCCTCAGGAGAGGCCACCCAATGAAGCAGATGTCGCTGGGCAAGTGGTCTGCAACCAGCCGCCCTCCACTGTCAGAACTTGTGTATAGGTAGCTGTGCCAGAGCAAGCAGCTTCTCTAAAAAAACATTTACTGTACAGAGCTCCTTCCCATTTGCTAGCAAATTAAACCCAGGTCTACTAGGACGGCACCCACTCCCAGGGCCTTGGATCCCTCTAGCCTTTCTCCTTTCTTACCAGATCTATGTTTGAGTTCATTATGATGGTGGATCCTGACTGTTGCAGAGAGCAACACCACTAAAGAACCTGGTGCCACTCACTACAGGACTCTCTTGTGATTCCTGAGCCTTGGCAAAGTCAATAATGAATAGAGCAGGTTTCCAACAGATTCAATCCATTGTCACTCCCAAGAAAAGTCATCAAGTGTCTGCCTATCTCAGATTCATTACTTCAGTTTTTCTTTTTTTGTAGCTGTCCATAGTTGATATAATATTATAACATTATCTTCAGAGGGTAGTTGGCCGCGTAGGCACAGTATAACCATCAAAGCACTTGGCCAGCTATCTCAGAATCACAAACACCTTGTCTGAGCATTTGCACTAATGGTCAAAGCTATGAGGGAGAGAACATCTGCAAACACCTGAAGTAGTGCAGCTTATCAGATAGAAACTGCTAATTGGTTAATGTTTTTAAATCTGTCTGCCCTCATTTCTACTAAAAGTGTCACTAGTTGTTTTCTCTGTGAACACTGACAAGCTCTAGATTGGCACAAAATCTGGCAGAAAACATCTGGATCAGCAACTCCTTTATCTAATAGACCATATTACATAGAGGTAGCCATAGACATAAGATATCAATTGGATCCCTACAGATGTTGGAGATTCAACAGAGAAATAATCTTATGTTCATTGCCACCTTACAGATAATCTCTAAACATGACTAAAGTGGCTGTCACATGCCTTTAATTTACAACACATACAAATAAATGATTCATTGTGGTTAGATTTTTTTTTTTTATGAAAAATATTTTTACTAAATCGTGTAGGTTAAGAAAAAGAAAATGTATCTTTAAGTTTAAACTTCTAGTGCAGGAAGAATTTGAAAACATCAGAACTGCTTCTACACTTTACTGGAGGTTCCATGCAAATACCAAGTTACTAAGCTAAGTTAAAAAATTGTTTTGTGGGCCAAGAGATAAAGATACTCTTCTATTAAATCATTCTCTTAATGTTAAAGTGTCAATTTGAGTCTATGTTCGTTATTTCCAAAGGCTGACTAACACTAAGACAGCTAAACTAGGGGGGGGGGGGGGGGTGTTTACAACTTTACCACCAGACCAGCAGGCAGACGCAGTGTAAAATCATAGGAGAGAGCAGCATCAGAAGGAAGGTCAGATTCTTGAATCCAGGTCTCAGTAATTGCAAGTAGGTTTAGGGAGTTTGTGATAAATAGGTCATGAACAGTGGTGAGTTTGTTACAAACAGAGCGGGCATTCCAAAGGGCACAGGATAAAGGGAGGCTGGTTCTAGGCTGAAGAGGAATAGAAAAGAGATTGTGTGGATTGCGGCTGCTATCAGAGGATGGGGGGTACTGGGTATGTTGGCCGAAGGTAAATGATGGTGGTCCAGGATTTGGAGAAATATCTCTAGAAGTTAGAAGAAGCAGAAGGGTGAGAGAGGTGATATGGGAGTGTGACTTATGTGGGGTACATGTCCCAGTATCCTGCAGGTTTTATTGATATATGGGTTCAGAATTAGCAGGAGCTGATACGTGCAGTAATAAGGTGAAGACAGAAGTGAGGGTGACATATATAAGCTGTGGGGTGGAGAAGATGGGTGAAGGAGAGAGAATTTAAGGAGAGAGGATGCAACTGTGAAAAGGAAAAGTAGGGCAGGCATGATACAGATACAGAGTGGTGAGAAGAAGCCTGAATGGGAGATGAAAAAGTTTGATGGAGATTTAGGTCACTTGTAGTCTGTTTAGTGTTCTGCAGAAGTCTGTTGTGGATTATTGCTATGTGCATTCGCTGAAGCGCTGAGCCGAAGTGTAATACTTAATCCAATATGAATACTTTATCCAAGATAATAGTTGCCAATGGAATCCCTGCCTGTGCATCCCCTAGAGAAGGCTTACATTTATACTTAGTTTGGGTGGGAGTATTGTCAATTAATTAGTCAGGATTGCATAGGAGGAACACATGGCTAACAGCTCATAATTTAGGTATAGACAATAAGAAAGCAAAATAAACATCACAGTGATATGGACAGAGGTAAAGAATTGAAAGCAGCCTAGATCACCAAAAGCACATACACAGAATTAGCAAGCAGATCCCAGTTTCAATTAAAGGTGGAATATGTGGTTGAGCTGATACAGAAGAGAAGTATAGAAGAGTTGTGTTAGAGCTGAGCCAAAGTGTAAAGTGCTGAGCCAAAGTGTAATACTTAATCCAATATAATCCAGAAGAAGACAAAAAAAAAACTACAAAGCATGGTCCAATTTACTAGGGGGGGGGGGGGATACCTTCCTGATCCCCCAGGAGGCAATTGTATATTACCTGGATTAACTCCCTGATGTTAATACCCATTAATGTTAAAGTGATTCTAAAGGCAGAAGGTTTTTTTACTAATTACTAAAATTCATACATATGCTTCACAAAATGCAATCTAAAAAAGATTTTCCAAAATCAGGGAGATCAGTCCATTCGTCAACACTGAAGATTAAGAAGCATGAACGGAGAATGAATAGGGAAAAGTCCTTAGCTGTGATCACTGTGCTTGGAAAGGCATTCTTAGCTGTGTATATCCATGATCAGACCTCCACCACAAACAATATAAGCCGCTCACCTCACTATATGGACCTTCTGAACCAACAGACAGGTCAAACAAGCCTTCCCCCAAAAGGGTTAAGAGATGATTGGTGCCTCTGTAGGGATTCCACAGCTACAGGACTACACTGCTCCACATCGCCAACCCGAACTCACAGTCAATGGTAGATAAACTTGTTGCATCATGTAAAATCAATGAGACATGGATAGTGCTCTCTGTATGGTTTACTGCATTATAATGCTTTTATTGTATAAAACAATTACTCACAAGTAAAGCACTTTTAACCTAGTGCAAGGTATAGATGCATTTCACTTACACGTCTCAGCGAGACAATGAATGGAAGGTGGTTGTGGCTAACGTGATCGGGTCCTCCTGCACGCGTATCGATCCAGTGGGCAGGGCTTCATCAGCGTTATGTTGAGGCTCGCACATCAACCCTTTTTTATTAAGCACCACCTCATATATATAAATGGCAAATGGGCGCCGTTGATCCAGCTGGGCTCCCTAATCAGTCAGTCCCCTCTAACTCAGGGTGTGTGAACACACCATTACCCACACCCAGAGAAAATACTGTGTACACATATGATTGTTCTGGATATGATGAAGTTGGTACCCTACCAGGAAATAGACATTATCAAGTCTTCCATAACAAAAGAGGAAAGAACAGGAGGGGGAGAGGTAGAAGGGGTGGTTCTTATCAGTCCCCCTATAGACAATACACGTATAATACACTGTCTAGGGATTACCATGAACCCAGGGAGGGTTCTTCTTTTTTTCAGAATAATTATCAGCAGGCACTGGAGCATCAGGGAACTTATCCCAATCTAGGGAAGTACCCTCAACAATATGAAAATCAAATCTCTTCCCTTTAGAGGTGGATTTAAATTAAACCTATAATTTGCGTTTTACTTTGCCTTTTTTTTTTTTTTTTTTTTTTTTTTGAGTTTTAAAGATATTTCTTTCATCGACATTTCCATAATCAATGCTTGCTGAAGTGAGATATTGACAGTTATGCTTCAAGAACTGCACAAATCCATTAGTATCAACTATTCTGATTTGTTTTCCTTACAACCGTATTTTATCTATAGAATTGGCCTAAGCCATCATGGGGGGTAAAAGCAACAGTCCCCATAAACATAAATTCCAACTAAAACTGCTGAGCTATAAGAACTGGTACTTAGTGTGTTGTTGATTCTTGATGTGAAGTTCCATTCTACCAGATAAAACGAAACCAGCCGAAGTGACTCGGAATGTTGATGCCAGCAAGTATTAACTTTGGGGTCAGCATTCAAAGTGTTATTTCAGGAAAGATGCTCGTCCTCTTCCATGTGTAGTGTGGTTTTCTATGGACATTTTCAGGCTTCTTCAGAGCCCCTGGGAGTGTGAGGTCTGTTATTTGGAGTCCCCGCCTGTGAACCTCCAGGGCGTGCTGATTTCATCTTCTTGGAGATGCGTTTATCGGGCGATGAGAAGGGGGAACTTTCCAGTGGAGGTAGCATGAATTCCTGATACCACTCTGGCAGTTCTACCTGTTCCAGATGTAACGCTTGGCAAAAATCTGGGAGATCTTCTGGTGATCGCAAGATATGCTGTCTTCCATTTTGGTTCACTAGGAGTGCGAATGGGAATCGCCATGAGTAGCGGAGATCCTTTTCTCTCAGCTTGTCTAGTAATGGTCTAAGAGCTCTGTGGTTCTTTAGGGTGATCTGAGACAGATCATGAAATAGCATAATGGTTTCTCCATTAAAGACTATCTGATCATTCCTGCGTGCTTTCCTCATGATGTCTTCTTTTAAAGCAAAGCTCTGTAAACAGCATATGATGTCACGTGGTGGCATGTTGTCAGGGCCTCTTGCTCTGAGTGCTCTGTGAGCTCTTACAAATTCAATGTCTGTCTCCTCTGGTCTTTCTAGCAGGCTGTTAAAAACCCTCTGTAAAGCTGGGGTTATTTGATCAGCCTCCACAGTCTCTGGGATCCCCCGCACCCTAATATTGTTCCTTCTGCCTCTGTTATCTAAATCTTCGAGATGTTTGTTGATCTCTATAAGTTGTTGGGACTGTGTCTGTGTAACTCTGTCCAGGCGATGAAGAGCCTTATCCCTGCATTTGCCTGCATGTTCTGCCGTGGCCATCTTGTCTGTGAGGATCAGCATGCTAGATTTTAGATCCGCTATCGCCGCCGAAAAGGTGGCTTTTATGTCAGCTGCAAAGCCTGACATGCCGGCATATGTCAGGGGGAGGTCGGAATGAGGGGTAATCCTACCGTTCTCCTCAGCTGCTGATTGAGAGTCCTCACTGATGTCGTCCTCCATTACATGCGGCGGCACCATCTTGGCTCCTAACAGGCCTTCTCGTGCAGGCGGGGGATTCCGGAACAAATCTTCAATGTTCCTTCCCTGATAAGCTGCCGATGCGCGGCGTGATCTCGTGCGGGGTGTCCCTGTGTTCCTCTTGCTCATTATCGAGTGCTTTGGGTGCAAGGTGACGGGTTAGGGCTGCCTGGATGCCGGAGCTCTTGTTTCAAGCGTCCATCGCTGTTGCGCGCCAAGCCACGCCCCCCGAAAATCAAATCTCTACCCATAACCAGTTTTCCCCATTGCAACATCAGGGTCCCCAGAGGTGAGGGGATTTTCATGGAGCCCCGAGAGGATTTGGGAGGGGAGCACCATCAATGCCTCCCCTCCACAACAAGTTGCCAAAGACAATGGCCAATTACGAAAAAAAAAAAAAAAAAAAAACTCAGAGAAAAAGGAGAGGGGGCAGGAGAGTTCAAAAGAACAAAACCCCAATAGGAGCTGGGATTTATAATCTTAGTGGGACTCCCTTAACTGATGCAGAAATTCGGGTGTTGGGTGGAGGACTTAAATATGCTCCCACACAAAATCTGAATAAATTCCAAACATATATCAGTGTGCAGAAGTACATTAGGGGTCTTAATATTAAGAAATATTTTTTTTTCAATCCAATTACCAGGAAGGTTCATGTGTCCAAAGGAGTTTACTCTCAACCCTTCATAATAAATCTGTTTTTAATCCCCCTAACCCAGGAGTTTATATATTGATCTTGAGTGTTACAGCTACTACATATTTAGGGATTTTTTTGTGCTGATTGAACCTCTTTTTTTAGTATTTGATCACCACTTGTTTTTTTATTTTTTTGCGATATAAAAGAAAAAAGACTGAAAATTGATGATATCGTTCTACTTTTTGTTATAAAATATATCCAATAACCTCAAATTTGGTCATAAATTTAGGCCAAAATGTATTCTGGTACATGTCTTTGGTAAAAAATTCCAATAACTGTATGTTAATTGGTTTTGTGAAAGTTATAGCGTCTGCAAACGATGGTATGTATACTGAAATTTATGCAGCTTTCACTTTCTGACTAAGCATGCTCTGGGGAAGTACAGTTCAATTATAAATAGATAAAATACATAAGTCAGCAGCTTGAAATACCTCCAGTGCTCTGTGCTGTCCTTTGGATGAGAAAGGAGGTGTGGCTTGCCTCTGAAACATGTCCCTATTAGCTGTTCCCATCCGAGGTTGACAGTCCGTGTTTCTGGCTTCTTAAAGTGCTAAAATGACTGGGCAGTACCAGTACAAAAAACACCCAAACTAACACTTTTTGGAAAGTATACACCCCAAGCAATTTGCTGAGAGGCATGTTGAGCCCATGGAAGAATTTATTTTTTGTCACAAGTTTTTTAAAAATGACAAAAAAACCTTTTTCTTTTTTTGTTTACACAAAGTTGTCACTTTGATGAGATATTTCTTGCACATGCCAAGGGTATATGTGGAATGACATCCCAAAACATATTCTGCTACTTCTCCTGAGTATGGGAATAGCCCATGTGTGAGACTTTTTAGGAGCCTAGCTGCATACAAGAGCCTGAAACTCAATGACCCCCTTGAAAGCCTGAAAATGTGTAATTTCCTTATTTCACTTCTTCACTACCTATCGCAGTTTTAAAGGCCCTGAAATACCAAGATGACCCTTTTTTGGAAAGTACATACCCCAAGCTAGTTGCTGAGAGGCATGTTGAGTCCATGGAAGATTTTATTTTTTGCCACAAGTTTTTGGAAAATTACAAAAAGTTGTCACTTAACCTCCCTAGCTCTGAGTTCATTTTCATTACCATTAGCGGTAACCCCGAGCCACACTCAGGATTGCATTGCAGAATCCTGATACAGGTAACTTACTTTGTCCCCAGGATCCTGCGATGTCCCCCCCACTGTGTCCTCAACCGGATCCTCTGCCCGATGCTCTGTGTTCCGTGCTCCGTTCCCTTCGAGCGTTGCGACGCATGGGGGGTGGAGCCCATGGTAAAATCAAAAAGTACAAAAGACATAACACATACAGTACACTGTAATCTGTAAGATTACATTACTGTATCAAATCATTTCACCTCCCTTTTGTCCCTAGTGCTTTGTCCAGTGCCCTGCATGCACTTTTATATTATATATACTGTTCTTTCTGCCTGGAAACTTGAGAATGTCCATGGCATCCAAAAAGTGTCCCTTTACAGCAAAAGTGGTTTTAAACCAGCTAGAAAAAAGCAATAGTAAATTAGAACACTTGCAGAATTGATCAATAGTGATTTGTGGAGAAATTAATTTTATTATTATTATATTATTATTTTTTATAATTATTTATACTTAGTTATTATATTATAATTTATGATTTCGTGTTTCATACGTTATCATACTGGGATGTCTACTAGACTCTTGTTTGGACAGATTTCATCACTTGGAGCCCACCATATAGCAAAATGACGTCGGCAAATGGTTGCGATATCCTGACTGGATGTCATATGACGTTGTCAGGATATTAAGTCCCAGGGGCACACATCTCATCGATCGTTGTTATGGCGTGTCAGTCTGACACACCGCAACTCCGATCTAGGTTTTTCAAAATTTTTGGTCTTTTTTTATTAGTTTAGCAAAAAATAAAAACCGCAGAGGTGATCAAATATCACCAAAATGATAAAAATTTAGTTTGGGTACAGTGTAGCATGGCTGCGCAATTGTCATTTAAACAGTGACAGTGCTGAAAGCTGAAAATTGGCCTGGGCAGAAAGGTGCAAAATTGCCCTGTATTGAAGAGGTTAAGTGAGTTATTCCTAAGAATTACAGGCCTACAATATAAAACACCAAATTTCTATGCAAAACAATGCATCGCTTTGAGATTCAAAAATCTGACATAATCATACCGCCAGGGAGGCTACATGATATATTGCTCACACATGCCATGGGTATGTGTGGAATTACACCGCAAAATACATTCTGCTGCTTCTTTTGAGTATAGGGATACCACATGCATGAGAGTATTTGGAAGCCTAGTCACGTACAGGCCCCCAAAAGGGATGTCTCCCCCCGCTGCTTCTAAAAGTAACCAGTGGCTAATTAGCCACTAGGATTGCTTTTACATGAAAGCTGACTGCCAGCTGAAAAAACGATACTGGGATGATGCCTGCATCCTGGTATAACCACTCAAATTCACTGGTTCTTGTTGGGGATAAAGTATTTGTAATGTTCTTTTATTTCATGCAACCCATGGGCTGAAATAAAAAAGAGAACCTAACAGATTCCTCCATTCACATCGATCAATGTGGATGAAGAAATCTCTTCCAGAAAAAGTGTATGGAATGCCCACCATTAGAATATACCGCCCTGCATCCACCCACTTCTAATGATGGGCATACATGTAATGTTCTTTTTTTTCATCCAGAATTCTCCATTCACATTGATCAATGTATATGAAGGTGTTTTACAGTGTATGTGTGCCGCTTTGACTCACTGTGACTGATCTCTTCTTTCTCTGAAACCTAAAAGGGCTCCATAAGAGAAGATCTTGTCACTTCCTGTGGCTGTGTTTTGTAAACAGAGGCACATGCTGTCCTGTGATTTGCCAGAACCGTTCAGCAGGTCCAAGCCAAAAATCATTGGCTTGGATCTAAAGAATGATCGGTGCTGTGTCAAATCACAGCACCACCAGGCCGGCGGGTGCACACATGCTACCTGCCCATGAGCACGGATCACGTACTTAGTGTGGATTACGTACGTGATCCAGCACAGAAGAGCCGCTCCGCCACTGTATAAATAAGTTATGCAGACGGCAAACGGTTAAAAAAGAGGAGGTGAAGGAGGTGAAGAAAATTGGGAGTACTGATGACATCAGAGAAAGGCTTGTATCTTAAACACAGCTTAAAAGTTCATGGAGGAAAATACTAGAAACAAGGTGTGTGCAGTTTAAAAACATTTTACTCAGAAGATGCATATTTTGCACAAGAAACAGCCAAGGCATTTTGGAGATTAAAATATTCACCTTCACTTTAGTAGGTAATGTAATAGTAATACTGAGCACCCCAAAAGGCTATGTGAAAGGGCCAAGGAAGCCATGTTGTGTAGAATTGGAAGCCATGACATTTTTAAAATGAGAGACCCCTCCTTTTCATAATTTAGCTATAATCTCAAATGTGCAGCTTCATAGTCATGTAACTTGAGTAAACCATTTTCTAAGGATCTGGACACTTCAAAAGAACTTCAGAATAGCATCAATTGTTCTGCTGACCAATACTTAACAGATAACTAATAAACAGGGATTTGTCAGAGCTGTAAATATCTAATTGAGGCCTTTACAGGAGATCTGGCATGGAACACTGCACTCTGTCAGGGTTTGCTTATCATCTCCAATTCTCCATGTCTGTTAACAATACACAATACACAGTTGATCAGTATTTCCCACTAAGTGAATTAGTATTAGCCATCACAAACCCCCTTAACAGAGATTAACCACTTGCCGACCGCCGCACGAACATTTACATCGGCAGAATGGCACAGACAGGCAAATGGGCGTACAGTTATGTCCCTTTAAATTTGCCGCCGTGTATCCGCGGGGATACCGGTGATCATCTCATGGAGAGGAAGAACAGGAAAATGCTGATGTGAACAAGCATTTCCCCATTCTTCCTAGTGACAGGACATTGATCACAGCTCCCTGTGATCGGGATCAGTGATCAGTGTCGTGACACACGTAGCCCATCCCCCCTACAGTTAGAACACATCCCTAGGACACACTTAACCCCTGCAGCGCCCCCTCCTGGTTAACCCCTTCACTGGCTGTCATATTTACACAGTAATTAATACATTTTTAATCGCACTGATTGCTGTATAAATGTGAATGGCCCCAAAATAGCACCAAAAGTTTCCGATCTTTCTGCCATAATGTTGCAGTCATGATAAAAATCGCTGATTGCTGCCATTACTATAAAAAAAAATATTATATATAGTAGTATAGTATATATATATATATATATATATATATATACTATATTATATATAGTTAATAAAAATGCCATAAAACTATCCCCTATTTTGTAGACACTATAACTTTTGCGCAAAGCAATTAATAAACGCTTATTGCGATTTTTTTTTACCAAAAATATGTAGAAGAATACGTATCGGCCTGAGGAAAAAAAATGTTTTTTTTATATATTTTTTGGGGATATTTATTATAGCAAAAAGTAAAAAATAATGTGTTTTTTTTCAAAATTGTCGCTCTTTTTTTTTTTTTGTTTAAAAATAAAAACCACAGAGGTGATCAAATATCACCAAAAGAAAGCTCTACTTGTAGGGAAAATTTTGTTTGGGAGCCACGACCGCGCAATTGTCAGTTAAAGCGACGCAGTGCCGAATCGCAAAAAGTGCTCTGGTCTTTGGCCAGCCAAATGGTCCGGGGCTTAAGTGGTTAACACAATATACAACCCTGTCTCACTCTAATAGCCCTCATAAACCTTCTATCTAAGTTTAAGTAATTAAGAAGGAAAGCAGATTTCCTCCTAAACAACAAGAACAAGCTAACCACCATCAGCCATCAAAAATAGTTTAGCTGGAGTAATTAGCAAATACACATTGCTGTCTATTTTTTCCTGTAGAGTCAAAACTCTGGTGAAGTTTATAACTTCTGAGATAATACCAGTGCAGCCAGAATAATGGACATATTTAACTGTATCAGTTAATTAGCAGCAGACACCACTATCCTAAGAGGTATTATAGGCAGATTAGGCTTATCACCTCTCCTGGGTGAAATAGCCAATAGCCAACTGATACTTATCATATTTGTATTCATTCAAAAGGTCATTTCAAGTTGGCCAATAATATACAAGTTACTAGACAGTAACCTGTAGGTAGTTCATGAAATGAATACCTATAGAAAACTGTATCTGTGGGAGGGCAGCTGCATGGTCAAAAACCTGTGACATCTCATCGGCCACCCCTCAGACCTCTTGATTGGTCAAATAATTTCTGTCAACACCCTCCCCATGGACCAGAAAAGAGGGGCTTCATCAACAGTTGAGAGCTCTCTGTCTGCCATCAAAACAAGGAACATCAGGCAAGATCTGTGAGAGCCACTGACCCATCTTATGCTCACTGATTTGACTCTACTAAATGCACAGAACCAGTCCGTTGTTAATAGAGTTGGGCCGAACACCTCCCCGGTTTGCACCAGAACTCCCAAACATGTAAAAAGTTCAGACCCGAATCGTGAACCCTATTAAAGTCTATGGGTCCTGAACTTGAAAAACTAAAAGTCCCCATTTTGAAGGCTTATATGCAAGTTATTGGCCAACATGTATCAATGCAAATTTTTTTTTTTTTTTTAAATCACTTTTACAGGAGCAGTGATTTTAATTATGCTTAAAGTTAAACAATAAAAATGAAAAATTCTAAATATGGTGCCTGGGGGTCTCCTTACTCTGTCTGTAAAGTTGCGCATCTGTACCATGTATAGAACTTGCTGCAGCAAAAATGAAATTTCTAAAAGAGAAAAAAACAGAATGGGGTCCCCCCATCCAAACCAGGCCCATTGGGTCTGGTATGGATTTTAAGGTGAGACCCATGCCAAAATTTAAAAAAAATGTTGAGCGCCCCCCCTCTCCTGAACCATACCAGGCCACATGCCCTCAACATCGGGGGTGCTTTGGGGTGCCAAGTTGATGGGGACAAAGACTGCTTCCTGACAACTTTGAGCTGTGGTTCTGGGGGTCTGCGGGCAGGGTACTTATCAGAATCTGGAAGCCCATTTAACAAGGGGGCCCCCAGATCCTGCCCTCCATGTGAATGAGCATAGGGTACATAGTACCCCTACCCATTCACCAAAAAAAGTGTCAAAAAGAAATAAAAACATATACACAGTTTTTGACAAATCCTTTCTTAAAAATAAAAAAAATCAATGTCCCCCCGATGTAGCCACATCATCAATTACGACACCCACCACTACCGCCGGACCTGAAAAAGAAACAAAGCACCCCCCATGTTGAGGGCATGTGGCCTGGTATGGTTCAGGAGGGGGGTGGGGCGCTCGCTTTTCCCCAGCCCTTTCCTGGCCTGCCAGGCTGCGTGCTCGGATAGGGGTCTGAAATGGATTTTGGGGAGGACCCCACACTGTATTTTTTGAAATTTTTCTATTGCCGACATTCATTTGTCAGCGAGAATGCCCATTGACAGCTGATGAACTCATCCATTGTTAAGGCTTCCTGGCCCGCTCCTTAATTCACTGTGCCCTGAATGGGCAAAGCTTTGCCCAATCAGGGCTTAAAATACACTGTGCAGCGCATAGTGAATTGTGGGGCGCTCAGCTGGTGAACATCCCACCGAGTGCCCCGCTAATTCAGGTGTTCGCTGAATGGGCGAACAGGAAATGTTCGGGCTGAACTTTTTTTCGGCTCGAACTTTTGACCCAACTCTAGTTGTTAAGTATATACACCTTTAATTCCTTTTTATTTCTCTTTGTTAATTTGTAATATCTTTTGTATGAAAATATTTGTTTGCACCATTTTACATTTGCTATTATTAAACAATATTTTGAAAGTGTTAATATTGTCTCTAATGCACTGAGCTTAAGAAAACGCTATCTCTTTAAAAAAGCGCTACTATATGGCAAACCTCTGGGTATACCTCTCTGTGATGACATTGTGTATTACAGCTGGTTAGCCCAAGTCATAATGTTTATTTCTGATATTGTAAACATTTGATATTTTACAATAAAAATATCTGGTGGCAGAGTATAAAGTTAACTGTGTAGGTAATGAAACCTAATGATGTTTGCTCTCAGTTGACTTGCACTTAGGTTGTGGTCTTGCAAGCTGAAAAATCATTGTGCAGGGTGAGGCTGAGAGTGGCATCATTGCATATCAGTGACAGTGCAGTGTCAGTTTGACCAGCCATTTGTCACAAGTTGGTGAAGGTGACCAGGGTCTGATGCCCTACAGGTACTGCAAGAAGGAAACAAAAAAACTGCAGAACAAGCTACTGGAACAAGTTTGTTTTATGCTATTGAAATTCATGTGAACATCTCCCTTAACGATTATTTTAACTCTATTGTCTAAAAGACATTGCATTAACTACTAACCTGTAATGAAGGGTACCCTTTAGAAACCCTGAACACATTGAATGTTTCACTGTGTGCATCTTCTGAATACAATTTATTCTACACGTTGCACATTTTATGTTTTGCACTTTTAAGCTGTGTTTGAGATACAAGCTTCCTAATAGGACTTGTCTCCTGGAGAGTTGCCTAAAGGGAATTTTCCTATACCAGATGAATCATTAAAACACCTATCAGCATTCATACAAAGTATTCCAGCACCCCACACTTCTATTAACTTATTTCATCAGCAAGAAGAAGCATGGAGGTGAAAGACAAGAAGAACATGGAAGCAAAGACCAGAGTAAGTGCAGAGGAGGGACTTACTTATAATGATGGTGAGACAGAACAGAAAGGGTTCCCAAGAGAGCATCTGGGATAACCAGCAAAAGAAAAGCAGGGGAAAAGATGACACAGCTGATGGGCATGCCATGCTGATGAGTGGACTGCAGGTAGAGGAGGTTGTATCATTTAAGCCCATGCAGCAATATGCACATGATTTGGATAAATGTGATTCTAAAAATGTTTTACTATCTTCATCCTATGTACATATAAAAAACATGCAGTTTTCTGATTCACTTACTCTTCTTGCCTCTTCACCTGCTTCTTGTCATCACTAGCTTTAAAGTGGAACTAAAGTTAAAGGGGTTGTAAAGTCAGAAGGTTTTTTATCTTAATGCATTCTATAAAAAAAGGCTTCTGTCTGCATCAGCCACCCCAGCACCCCCTAATACTTACCTGAGCCCTATTTCTCTCAGGCGATGTCTATGAGTGCCTCAGCCATCCGGGAGTCTCCTTCTGATTTGCTGAGACACAGCAGCCATGCCATTGGCTCCTGCTGCTGTCAATCAAAGTCAGTTAGCCAATCAGGAGAGAGAAGGGGTGGGGCCAAACAGGGGCTCTTTGTCTGAATGGACACAGGGAGCTGATAGCAAGCTGCTTTCTGTGTGGGCACTCGACAGGGGGGAGGGGACAGGAGAGCCAAAAAGTGACTCAAGAAGAGGAGGATCCAGGGTGCCCTGTGCAAATAAACTGCACAGAGCAGGTAAGTATAATATGTTTCTTATTTTTAAAGAAAAAAAATCGATACTTTCCAATCACTTTAAAGTATAAAAAATTGCTATCATGCGGAGTTTAATGGCAGAACAAACATCTTTGTCTTTTCCTACTACAAAACCTATTTCCCTCTCTGCTAACATTTTTTTTTTGCACCCTGACTGCCACATTTGCACAGAATGGTGGAAGAGCAATGCAACTCTTGTGCACATGTGTGGATGTTACATAATCTGTGGTCGACCAATGGCAGAACAAAGAAGAAGCTGGTCATTGATGGACAAGGGGGGAGAACTGATTACATATTGCAGGGGGGTAGGTCTGCCATAATGTACAAGTATGCTATTTATACTTGCACATTATGAGAAGCGTTCTGGGGACGTATATTTAGATCCAGTTTAATATTTTAAAGAGACCACATAAGCAAAGTTACAGAGTCTCCTTAAATACATTTTTATCATTTTTCTTCTCTTCTCTTCTCTATGTCTGCAAAAGTCTATGGGTAGTTATATCAGTTCAACTTTATCAAAGTTGTGTTTCCCAACAAAAAAATTTCAGCTCAGATTTTAAATCCATACAAGTAGATTGTCATGTAATTATTTTCATACACCTGTTATTAGGCATGAATGCTTATTGCACACAAAGGCATATAGGTAGCCGTTGAGGAAATAGAGGGAATACCATCACTATCTGAAATAATTACAAATTATATATACTGTAAATGATGATAAAGCAAAATAATGTGTGAGGAACTGCAAATAAAAGTGCTGTTCCTGTAAAAAAAAATTGCTGAAAGCAAAACTGGCATGCATTATGCACAGGACATCTGAGTTAACACGTTATAATGTTATATTTCTGGCCCTTAGTGTGTGTATGGTATTGGGATCTTCTCTGTCCAACATTTAACTCTGCTCTGCATTTTCTATTACTTTTAGTGTGTATATGGAAATGGGAGGTCCACTGGTACTTTCTCTACATGGATTAATTTGTCCTAGAGTAGAAACGTTCAATCTGCCCCTGCATGCATATTTTCTGCAGTGCTGGCTTCATTGCATGCTTATTTCTGTGTTCTAGAAATGAATGATATTTTAAGTTCACAGAAGCATAACTAACAGTATTTACCATCCTGTCCCAGAAAGCACCGAGAATAGTTTCAATCACGCCTGCCTAAAAGCTCTCCGTTTTACCGTCCAACGTCAACAAGCTTATGCAATGGATGGAAAACATCAAAACCAACTATTTTTAGGGAGATCCAAAATGTAAAAAAAAAGTTCCCATGAGTAAATTTGGAGTTAGCTGTTACAGGCAAAAATAGAATGAATTACATATCTTTTCTTGTCCTTTAAATGAATAGCATAGTTTGGGTAAAATTATCGGGCAATTGCATGCCTTTTATGCAGATAATGCTGTTTGATGAAAGCGGTGTTTTGATCTGCTAAGGATAATACAGATCCAGGGTTGGATTCATTGGTGAGAGTAAAGCTGTCTTCTGTGATAACTTCATCTCAGCATGAGGTCAGACGGGGAAAACTGAGATGGGGGATTAAAAAAATGACACAGTCTGAGCAGTATTCAGTTCCCTGCTGTGCTCCTGGCTGCATACTATAGCTTATGTTTCTGATCTGTTATGGTATTGTCTGCTTTTTCTCTCCCAGAGCAGAAAGAGATTGCTTGAAACTTTTCTTTTTTTCAGCTAGAGGGATTAGTTCAGTGCAGTTTTTTTAATTAAAGGATTCTTCTTTTTTTTTTAGAGGCAATTTAGGGCTGAATTATGGGGCCAATGGTATCTGTAACATGTTATTAACTACTACACACTTTGACCTTTAGTTCAGAACTACAAAATAGAAAAAAAAATAGAGGAAAACAGAAAACTATTTTTGTTTTCTTTGCTGTTGCATTTGTGCTAAAGGTTGTTAGAACCAATTGATTGTTTATTATGTTTGTCTTACAGTTTTTTACAACATTCACAGTACAAATCAGATATTATTGTAGCTCTGAAAGCAACTTGTTTATGTTGGATGTCAAAGAGTAATACCGGTTTGTTTTAAAACATGTTTTCCTTCAGTGATACATTAATTGCTTGCTTATAAATGAATTTAAATTTAGAATATTGACTTTTGACAATATTGCTAGTATAATGAACATGTTTGCCTCTAGTGAAGGGATAAATAACAATCAATATAAAAATATATATACATATATATATATATATATATATATATATATATATATATATATATATATATATATATATATATATATATTTAACCAGTAGGGAGAAAGTGTGTCATTTTTTTTAATCTTCAAATGTCCGATCAGCGTAAAAATTTTTAAATTTCTGTTAGCATCCTAAAAAGACTTCGTCATGACTACAAATGAGCAAATCAAAAGAAATCAATGCTTTCCCTTTTCACACTACTTGACTCTTTCAATCTGTTGGTGGTGAATCTACAGCTGCCTCCACACCATACAATCTCCCTGGAGGGCCACCTCCACCTGGCTGAGAGGAGGCTAATTTCCCTAACAGGAATTTGTTGTCATGCAACCATTTTATTTCTACAGCAAGTATAAAGGCAGAGTAGTTAGAAATCTTGTAGCACTGATGCCCTGTATTAATTTCCTTTCAAGAACACAATTTGTACTCAGTTTGTTCAATTGCCCTTCCCTTACATGTTGGGGACTTGAAGGTGGACTTTGTAACAACACAGAAAATATACACATCTAATTGGTTTCTAGCTTGTGTGTAGGTGTATGACTAGAGTTGATTATTCTAAGACCTCTCCCAAAGCAGGAACTAATGGGACTGCTTTCTGAAGTATTTTTGTATCACTACACTAAACGGTATACCCTAAAACCACAAAGATTGATTTTTTTCTTATATAAATATAATACAAAATTAGAAACACATAACTGTAAAAGAAAGTAAAAGGACTGTTCATGTAACCTCAAGACACAATATAAAAAAATAATAACCCAGGCAACTTAAATAAATTGTCCTTTTCCTCTTAAGTGTCATTTCCAACATTTTGCTTGTTTGAGATTTATATACTTTAAGCTCAATGGCTCTGTCAAGCTTATCTCAAAAGTACTATACATGTGAAATATTTCTACCCTTGCTAAGGAGTTTATCACTACTCTTTAAAATATAGAAGAAAAATTGGATAGTTTACTAAGAGCGAACATTTTACATCACTGTTTGAAGGCTTTTTTACAGGGGTTGTGTTGTCATGCAGTTTGCTACATTTGCCAGTGCTAGCAAAATTAATGGGCAAGGGAAAAGTTTTTAACAGGGCCTGTTTGTACCAATACATTGCACTGCAGTGCAAAAAAGCCCTGAATAGTGAATTCTCATGTTAGCTGCATGATGCCAGTCACATCTATACAAAAAATGCAACACATCTAAAATATATATCAGGGCACGACAACACAATTTACTTTAGCCAACTCATTTTTGTAAGAACCGGTCCTGAGGTTTGCACTGGTTTCCAAGGCTCTGATGTCCTAACTACATGCAGGTTTATGTGTGTTTCCTCCCGCAGACAACAACATGCTTAACGGATTACAGCCCACTGTCTGAATTGGACCAATTACTCTGTCAAGCTAAATTCCAAAAAGACCACACAAATGCATTTTTCCCCCTTACCAGAAGGAATTCAACTTTTGAATTATGGAAGCATGTAAAAGTTACCTCTGTATTTGAGGTTTTGAAGCTTGTTCTGAAGTTCTTCGAATGCTCAGTGATTTATAGTTTATTTATATCTATGCATTGTGGCAACATGAAATTGTGCAACACGTGATAACACACATGACATGCATTGAGGCATTGCAGTGCTATTCATTTCTAATAAAACCCCAAACCAACTAAAGCAAAACACATGTGTTGCAACACCCAGTAACACATTACAATTAAGGATGATCTCAGGTGTGTTTGCAAGCCGCACGTGCCGAGCCCGCCAGGAAGCCAGCACTGCACATCGCTAATCACAGGCAGTGAGACATTTCTCGATCTCTGCAGCTGCACATCAGGACAATGTCTCACTGCCTGTGATTAGCGCTGTGCAGTGCCGACTTCCTGGTGGGCTCGGCACGTGCAGCTTGCGAACGTGTCGGAGCTCATCCTTAATTGCAATGCACCATATTGCATTTCTGAAAACAATTGTGACATGTCCAGTAATTGGGAGATAATGCTCATAATGCTAAAAAATCAGCAAGAAGACATTTTCACTGTAGCACTACCATTCAGTTAGGGCTCTTTCAGACAGGCATTCCTTCAGCCCGGAAGGATTTGCCCCCTTCCTAACCAAGCCATTTTTTGCAATTCGGCACTGCATCGCTTTAGCTGACAATTGCAAAAAAAGAGCAACAATTTTGAAAAAGACAGTATTTTGTAGTTTTTGCTATAACAAGTATCCCAGATAAAAAAAAAAAAGAATTTCCTCAGTTTAGGCTGATATGTATTCTTCTACATATTTTTGGTAAAAAATTGATCGGTTTGCACAACAATTATAGTGTCTACAAAATAGGGGATAGATTTATGTCATTTTTATTATTATTATTTTTCTTACTAGTAATGATGGCAATCTGCGATTTTTCTTGGGACTGTGATATTGCGGCAGTCAGATCAGACACTTTTGACACTATTTTGGGACCATTGACATTTATACAGCAATCAGAACTAAAAATAGCCATTCATTACTGTATAAATGACATTGGCAGGGAAGGGGTTAACACTAGGGGTGATCAAGGAGTTAACTGCATTCCCTGGGTGTGTTCTAACTGTAGGGAGGATGGGGCTGACTAGGGGAGGAGAGAGATCGGTGTTCATACTTAATATGAACACACAATCTCTCTCCTCTCCCCTGAGAGACCAGGGATTTGTGTGTTTACACACACAGATCCCGGTTCTCGCTCTGTCACAAGCGATTGCAGTTGCCCGATGGTCATCGCGACCTCCGGGAATGCGCATAGGCTCGGAGGACACGTGTTGGGCGCGTGCGCACGCCCGCTGTCACGTCTTAAAGGAGCAACGTACAGCTATGGCAATTTGCCCAGCCGAGCAAACCTGCCGCAGTATAACTGCGGCGGCTGGTCGACTAGTGGTTAAAAAACACTTACCGATCGCCTAACTGTAAATGTACGTAATTACTTTACAGTTAAATACTGGGGTTATGGCCGCAGCTAGTATCGGCTTTCTGATAAATGAGATCCGTCGGTAAGCCCAGAACCGATCTGGTGCAGCCGATGGCTAGGCAGGAAGCCGAGTGAGGGCAAGATAGGCCCCACTCGGCTCTGTGCCCTTGGATGACCGGAGTGACGTCTGACATCACTTCCTGTTCTTGGGCAGAAAGAAAGGATTGAATACTTGCTGCATTATTTATGTATTTTTTGCTATTGCTATAGTGTTAAATTAATGATTGAATACTTGTGGCATTGATAGGCATCCAGGAAGCATTAAAAACACAATGCAACTGCCTATTTTCAATGCCTGTGCGAAAGAGCCCTTAGTGAGTTAATTGCTTGCTCTTTTTCCCTTGCATACAACAAAGCAAAGGAAATGCTATATAACACCAAGTTATGTCCAGTCTTTGATTTGAGGGTTTATTTATTTATGTATTTTTTTGCTGTTGCTATAGTGTTAATTAATTAATGATTAAATACTTGCTGCATAACCTTAATGGGTTATGATGGGGGTATGGGACTGGATATTTGAATAATAAAAAATAAAAAAAAGATGAAAGATTTTCTGCATTGTCAAATCTGAAATCAAAGTGGAAAAATCGGCTTGATGTGTAAGATGACATCTGAGTGCTAGTAACTGTACTGCTATTCCATCTTTTGATTGCACAAAACAACAAAAATCTCACTAGCTGTAGCTGGCATATGTATTTGTGATTTGCTGCTTTACATACAAAAATATGAGATTCTTATAATTTAGTTTCAGCTGTTTTGTTCCGAGTTATTTCTATGTAGAGTAACACCAAATTATTGACAGCTTTTGAAGTTATACTGGTACCTAAGAGAACTAGCAATGACTATGATGATTTTGACAGTCTGGTAAAGAGAGTATGATAGCATATATTAGTAGGAGCATATTGAACATTCCAAAGGGTGCCGGTAATCATAAAATTAAGGTTAAGAACTTCCAGTCTACAGAGTAATAATACTAATCATATCAACAACAATAATGCTGAAATTCTCATTTTGATTTTCACATAATCTGACTGGACATTGCATACATACCCCTGCTACCTGAAAACAAATATATTCAAAAAATGAATTAAAAAGTCAGAGAATTTGGAATAAAGTTCACTGTTGTATATTCTTGGACTGTCTGGATTTTTTAACACATTTTTTGGAAGGAAGTGACTATCATAGCTCAAACCAATCATGTTTACATGTGTGACATAGTAGTGGTTTATTATATCAGAATGTAGGAAGTATATCTGGGAAATGTGTGTTTTGAAGTAATCCTGGTCAGTGGATGGAACTTTCCTCTTTTCTAATTTTGTTCTGTGTAAGGTTGCAAAACACAAAAATCACCAGCATGGTTCTATGTCAGATCAATTAGAAACACTTCCCCTGAACAGACGGTTACACATATTTTTTTCATCTTCTTGAATTTTTTTTTCTGTGACCCGGTTTTAAAGAGATCAGCAATGCAGAAAATCTAGACTATTCCTATCTCTGCTGGAGTGCAAATCAAAGCTAGTCCATCATGTGTCAACGTTCAGCAGGACTTACCTGCTTCATTATATTTCTTTTTTTATCTGTAATGCTATTTCTTCAACATTCCCACTGGTCTTGTAAAGATGAATATGTGTAAAGTCAACACAAAACTTGTTTCACCTCCAAATACTGCAGTTAAAGGGTCAGACCACTCAAAACTAATGCTTGAGTTTTTACTAATATTGGAGATGCAACCAATCTAATGCCTTGTTATATTCCTCAACAACTTTGTTAGAAGGATCTTTGAGTTTGCCTGCACAATTGCCACAGCCAGTGTGTGTGAGACTCAGTCTAAATGCTGGATTTTGAAACTCCAGGCAAATAAAATATTATCCCTTGCAGTGGAAATGTGTCCACACTGCAAGAGTCAATTGCTTGTTTATGTCTAGGGGAACAATAATAGGAGATATACTTACCCAATCCCCCACTCCTCTCAACAGTTAGACCAGTCCCTGCAGGTTTTGCACACGCACACTCTGTCAGTCTAGAGTTCTAATGTCATCAAGACCAGAGCAGGGACCATAGCCCTAGTCTGGACGTTAAGTTGCCGAGAGAAAGTTGACCGCCAGCTTGTGAAGGAGCTCCATCTTCCAAGGAAGTAGAGGGCAAGGTAAGTAAAATTGTATCTACTCTACCCTAGACAAAATGAGCTATTAACCCTTGCAGTGTGGACATAGCACCGCTGCAAGGGATCATTTTAATCTGCCTGGAGTTGGATTTTAAATACAGACTTTAGGCAAACATCTAAATTTCGTAGATGAATCGCATAGATAAAAGTTGTTTTGCATGCCAAAAGGATGCACATCATTTCTATCCATCTAGACCTAAGGGTTAGACAGCTCTGCCCCACAACATAATCTTGCTGGGTAGGAGAGAGAACCTGATGTTTCTCTGCTGCAGCCACACCCACCCTTTGACTGAACACTGAAATGAGAAGCAACACACTGAGGAGTCCATCTCTCCCACTATGCTCTCTCATCCTATTAGCATATTCCTTGCATTGCACCACACCCGACTGGCTTCTTATGCTGCTTCTCCCTCCCCTTTTCCGAGCTCTACTGTAAAGGGTATTGTAGGATGAAATTTTGGGTACTTACACTGCTGCACTCATTTTCACTCCTTATATCTGCCTGGAGTTCAGATTTAACTTATTTTATATTTGTGGAAAATAAGAGATTTGGGATGTTCATGTTAGGAAGCAACAGAGCCAAGAACTATGGAAGGGAGAGCTCACAAAGTTACCAGGCATATAGGAAACCAGATCAATGAGCCCATCTGTTTCTACTTTTAACCAAGAAAAAAACTTTCCAGAGCACTGATGTTTTAGACTTTCCTACTAATTGCATTGCTGTTTGCACACTTCATATTTGATGAATTATTTTATAATTGATGATTTTTTTTTTACTTTTTGAAAGACACACCTAGGTCTGTTTTTCTATGAATAATGTTGATCAGAGGTCAGTCAAAGAACAAATTAAACTATTACCATAGTGAAAATGACAACAATATTTTTTATAATTTCTAGCTTAGTAATAACTAGAGCTGCAAGAACCTTCAAAGATCAGTCTTTATTTAGTAATCTGAGGCTCATGAAAACTTTGTAAATATGTATTTAATTGCGTCTCTACAAACTGAAAGACATGGCTAGGGGTGAGTAAAATTTCTAAGAAAAAAGTCTCTTAGAAGAATGGCCAGTAGAACAGGGATGAATTTTGACTCCAGCAGATTGATGTGCTTATCTTTGCATAAATATATGCAAATATATTGAACACATATAAAAAGGTATATTTAAAAAGAAAAAAAAACTCAACTCTAGATATGAATGTGAAATCGGAAATATGATGACCTCTGTCTTACAGCACCACTCTCTATTATTGAATGTCTTTCACCCCTGTTTTAAAATGTCATAAACCTAGAATTTTTCATTATTATGTGTTTATAATGCCACTAGGAGTGTCATTAGGTCAGTTTTGGTCTGTGTTTAATGCTTGAAGAATAAGGAGTAAGCTCTGTCAGGAAATGTGCTGATGTTCTAGTGATTATTACATATCTTTTACATAAAATTATGTATTTGTGTTTGTCTGCTTGTTTTCATCCAGTTATTTCATTAAGCTTGTTCAAGAGCTTAAAAGGCTTCATAATCTTAGACCTTTCCTACAAAGCTTCAACTTTTTAGTTTGTGATTGGCTGGGCCAAAAAACATTTCTTGCTCTGATTCTAACTTGATTCAAAGTTCTGGGATTTAACCTTCAAAGGAAATGCTGGCAAATAAAAAAAATACCTCTTGATCCTGTTGTGTATGGGAGATTTTATATCTCAATAATTTAAATTCATAAAGATATTTTAATGTGTGAGGCATTTACCAATACCTGAAACACAATCTCTCAGCTAATTTACTAAAGCAGGCTTTGTTAAAGTGAATGTTTACTGAGCTTGTTAAAAAGAGTAAATTGTGTACACTTTGCGTAACCAAAAATGTGTGGCAGATATTTAGAAATATGGATTTTTTTTTCACTTGGTTGGAGAATTGAAATCAATACAGCTTCACTTTACTTGCTATAAGCTCAATGAATGCTCAATTTGCTAAGTGAAGAGTTTCTTCTCATTTAGTAAATCAACCCCACTATCTGCTTTAAAACTGAACTCCTGCTTTATCTTCAGCCTTGCACAGGTGTACAAGTTCTTCTTTTGTAATGAAAATGCTGATGTCACTGCACAGTGTGAGCTTCTCACAGGGTGCATTAGAAGATGATGCAATTCAGACAAAGCCCACCTCATTTCCTGAATAGGGACATTCAGCATCAATTTCCTTTCATTGGATTTCGGTTATTTCAATCATGGAGGTTCAGCATTACCTAGGGTTGACTGTATTCAAATGCATCCTGCCTTGGAATGCCCAGTTCTCCTGACTTACATCCACCCATCAAGGCATTCCATATTTGTATAACTCCTCGCAAGAGCCAGTCCACTGCTTACACGAGTGGCTGAAAGTTCTTGAGAGGCAGGGTTCTGAGATGTTCACAGGACCCTATGCATACCTGCTTCCTTGCCCCACTAATAGCCATTATCTACCTGCATTGCACATAGAAATACAAAGACATAGACATAGGGGGTTATTTACTAAAGGCAAATCCACTTTGCACTGCAAATGCACTTGAAAGTGCACTGAAAATGCACTTGGAAGTGCAGTCGCTGTAGAGCCGAGGGGTACATGCAAGGAAAATAAAAAACAGCATTTTAGCTTGCACATGATTGGATGATAAAATCAGCAGAGCTTCCACTTATTTCAGATCTACCCCTTAGATTTAGAGTGACTGCACTTCCAAGTGCACTTTCAGTGCAAAGTGGATTTGCCTTTCGTAAATAACCCCCATAGTGATGATGTGGCTGGGTCTATAATAATAAGAAAGAAAGGTTTTATTGTGGTTTACCCAATGATTTCATAATTTACATATGTTGCCTGCATATGTTTATTTGAATATTCTGTGTATATTTCTTGACTTGTGAAAATTGATCAAGACCATATTTTGGTTAGATGAAAAATAAATTAATTAATATAATCCCTGGCAAGTTGCATAAAAGTGCATTTATAGTGCCCTACAATCTGAACCAAGCATCTCTATCTTTGTTGGTGCTATTATATGAATGTCTTTCAATAGAGAAATCTTCACAAACACACACGATGATACAAAAAGAAAATACAAGCCAATTAAAGCACCCATTGGAAGATACTAAACTATTAAAAGTGTACTTAATACTAAAGAAAGAGATCAAACAAGATCAGAAAAAGATCAAAATGTATCAAAGTGTAATGATATCTATACTGCAGCAAATGTGAAATTATCCAAGCTAGATTTAACTCAAGTAGGATGTATCATCCAATAGTCAATAAAACACATGTTTTGTACTTTTGATCTACTTATAATTTTCTTTTATGATATCCAAAAAAAGGAGAGAAATCATTTTAATTACCTAGAGATCATGTGTAACTCCACCTGCCTCCATTCTTTTTCATGTGCACAGCTGCAGTCTTCTGATATTTAACAGCAGAATTAGGAGGGCAGCTATTCTGCTTGACCTCAATTGAGGTAGCTTGTGACTTGTGAATTGTTTAATTGGAAGGAATCATAGCTGTCTCTTTGTAATTCCCAGGACAGTGAATTGACTGGATTCATTATTGGCCAGTTTCTTGAATTACAGTCATACTAGTAAGTGAACTGGTAAATATCTGAAGCACTGGAACTGTTTGGAAACTTAGCAAGCTGTGCAAATTGTCAAATTTGTTTAACTTAACTGCACTGTGATCATTGTTGGTTTCTTTCGGTTTTTTTTTTGTACTAGTTATAAAAACTTTTTTTTACTATGTAGATTACTGTCAGGTGTAAGTCTTACATTCATTCACTGAATCTTTGGTAAACCACTTCACCAGTTGGTGTAATAATTTTTTTCTTCTTCAACCCCACCAAAAGTTTTAATAACGCATATGTTTAGGTAGCAGGTGCATACACTTTACAGTTTAGGGCATCATCTTTATGTTTGGGCAATGTAGAGCTTTATAGTGAGGATATGGGGTTGTCCATTTTCATTGTATAGCATGAATGTTGAGAAAATCCACCTGATGAGGCTGGTTTACAAAAGAAGTTCAGAGTATTTACGCAATTCATTCATCGTAGTTATCAAATCACGTTAAAAGCAAGTCCCTGTTTATTTATTTAAACTGGATATATAAAGTGACTCTTCATTCAGTTTGATTAATAATTCTCATGACCTTTGGTAACTAAGCCTTTATGACGATAAAATGGAAAATAGCATTATGAGTTTACATACTATACTATACTAGCATACTAACTTAAGTTCTATCTTCCACCAAAAGTCTTCTCCAAAGTAAATGAATGAAAGAAAAACAATCAAACACATTTAAAATGGTGTCTCAAGACATATTATTTGCAACGTGTGACTCTATTTCAAATTCAGTCTGTACAAAAGACTCTTGATATTGAAGGAAATCTATATCTTAGCTATTTTTACATAGAAAAATGGTTTATTTAGTGCTTAATGTAGATGTTATTGTACAGTGGATATGGTTTCCAAATAGGGATTTATTGATTTGTCATTATAGTAATTTAATGACCGGTGTTCTTTTGCATGCAACAGCATAAAAACTATCATGGTGTTTTTTCTCATGGTTTTTTTGTTTTGTTTTTTTGTTTTGTTTTTGCTGTTTGAGCTGCCATTCTAAAGAGCTATGTGCTAATATGATTTTTATTTTACATCTTTTAACACTAGAAAGATAACAAATATTTATTTATGCTGGCCGTTCTTGTAATATTGCTCACCTCTGTTTGACTTTTTTCATTGTAAAATCTCACACTTATGCAGTGCACCTTCTTTAGTTAGAAACAGCACAATAGTATGCTGCAGCTCATTATCATTGACAAGAAGTAGGAAATATTTTTTAAAGTTATGTCTTCTGACTTGCTTCATCTTCTATTAAGCAATTGACAAAGTGATTTTAGTGGATCGTTTCAGACTTTGCTTTTAAAGTTCAATAACTTTTTTTATGGTATGATTAAGCCAACAATTGAATCTCACTTAATTTCATACAGAAGAAAATACAATTATATATCATAATAGCTGTAAACTCCTATCTTGAAGACCCAAAGTGCAAAAGTAGTTTGAAGGCATGCAACATGTATATTACCAATACATTATAATTGTGTTATAATTTGGACACTATGTTTTATAAATCGTTATGTGTGTGTGTGTTTGTGTGATGGGGTGAGGTGGGAGACGCACCAAAAATCTGGGTATATCTTGATAATTATAAAGCGAGTCACATACTTTTTTTTTTTTGCATGTGCTGTTCTATATCACAGCTTAATCAACATAGTTTTATTAAAATATTATCCATAATGGAATTGTTATTATTATTTATCATTATTATTATTTTTACTATTGTTATTAATATTATTATTACTATTGCACAAACAACACTTTTTATTAACTAACATATAAACTTAGACAGTTGGAAGAACAATATGTTAATTTAAAAATCAAATACATCCCTAAATTGGTTCTATTGATTAAAAAAAAGGGTACATTTGACGAAGCATGGTAAATTTTCTGTTTTTAACTAGTATAGTTTAATGTACTATATCATCTATTAGATTGTAGATTTTAGCATATGGACAGGGATTTTTCTCCTATTGTATCCTTTTATGGTATTCCTTGTTGCATATGTTGTAGATATATCTGCTGCATAGGAAGGTGGAGATGGCGGTATATAAACCATGAATATTATTAAAAATTACTATTTGCCATCATAATAGTTGAGAAATTACTTACTAAAGTGCCTAAGCTCCAGATTAGCACTACAAACTTGTGCTTACAACACCCAACATAGGCACTCATTAAGTGAAGCACGCACTTTGGCCAATCCGATGTGCATACAAAAACGTATCTTTCAACTTTAAGCTTTAGAGGCCCCTTTCTATTATAAATTTGCAATTTACAATTTTTAAAAGCTTTTGAAGCCATAGCTATTTGTGCCTTCTAACTTCCATCAATACTAGGAAGTAGATTTGCACAAAACTAGGAAGCCAGGTATTCTATATTCACACAGGTAAATACAGTCAGTTCTTATGTGGTTAAATCACATGGGCATTTATCCTTTTGAAAAGAGCAAGCGTGTCAGACATTTGAAAGCTAGTTGAACAAGATATGTGTTCAATTCACTGACCCTTAAACCAGGCATTTCTTCAGCCAATTAAGACTGCCCTGCTCTTCAAGCTAGCTTGTGCTCCTATCTGTATTACTTTAATAATATGATTTTTATAGTTAGGTATTCAGAATGCACACACCTGTGTGAATATTTTACGCATTTAGCCAATGTTTTATGTGTCTGTATAGTTTGGCAGTTTTCACTAGAAGTTTATAGAAATATTGGGAAGGGTTGATTACCATCATTAAATATTCTGTTTGATCATTCTTATTTTTTCACTTCACAGTGATAGGATGGCTTCATTTTGATCCCTGATGAATTTTCAACTTCCTGTGGTACTCTGCAAACTCTTTAAAGAAATACAAACTGGTAAGTTTTTCTAAGCTTTAATTTTAAAATGACTTCATTTACAGACGTATTGTGATGATATTATTTACAACGACAGTAAGCTCTGCTCAATCTCACTTACATCATATGCTCCATGTGACATGTCTATTCTGAATTACATCAACCTATTACAGAGATATAGTAATAGTTGCTTTCTATTCTACTAATTAAATTTGCAGCTCAATTTGGAAAAATTAATAGGTGTTGATTTAGGGAAAATAGGGCAGCATTATATTCACTTTAATTACCCAATCATGTGTTAGGGAAAATTAAAAATGGAAGTTTGCACATTATTGGATGGTTTACCGTAAGTTAACTTAGATGATTTTATTTTCTAAGCTAAATAAGCATTAATTTTGCAAAATGAAAGTTCTCTACTCCTTTAGGAAATCATTGCTCTAGTTCAATAGTTAATGAGACTGAAAAAGACTAATAAATTAAACGTCTTACAACTTTAGCAGTGTTGGGCCAAAGGAAGGCAAAACAGATCTACCTGCAATTAATTGATCAAATGTTGCAAAGGAATTAATAATAGAATTCTACTTCAAATTGTTCTACAAGAATTAAGAGTGATTTGCTGAGGAGATGCGATTATCGCTAATGTGAAGTGAACCGCTCCTTGTGAAATGCTGGAAAAGTATATATGCTAGTGTTCACTTCAAATTACCCTGCCTGCCACTTCATAGCGGGTACCAATAATGCATCTTCTCTTACCTCTCCTTCACTCCCTCCCCCTTGTCAGGATCCAGTTCTAGAACCCCAAAATTGTCTATGGAAATTTCAACCTGCTCGGAAAGTTGAAACTTGTATAAGATTGAGCAAGCACCCCAGAAACACATCTTACAGCAAATAGTTTTTTTTTGTTCCCATTGTATTAAACCGATCCTTTAATGTTGATCAAGAATACAAACCACATCTTTTAAAAGCCATTCATATATTAGAAAATAATCTGAATGGCAACAGATTGCAGATTTATGCACAGCCATGCAGACCCATAACCTATGAAAATGCATTATATATATATATATATATATATATATATATATATATATATATATCAATTAGACATCCCCAGTACCACTATCCAATCTCAGACATGAACAATGAAGTAACCAGTTTTCTAATACCATAGGTAAAAAAGGTCTATGTGCTATTAGGAATTATAAGCGAAGATGACTAAATAACCGCAATGACTTTAGACCTGAACTTTCCATAATAATAAAATAATAAAAGCAACAGAAATTACTTTTTTTTTTAATATTGCATTACTTTAGTTTATGTCTGGAGTCAGTGAACTCATACATTTTTTTGTTAATGCGTAAAAAAAAACTTCAGCACCTTGACAGTCAACTTGACCATTCTGACAAAATGTAGACTAAGACTGGTTATGTTTTGTACATTTTGAGCCAAATTACAAAAAAATACATAAAAACTGCAGTTGTTAGAAGGCAATCAAGCCATTGAAAGAATGTTACCTCATTTGTCACACAAATAAACAAAAATAGTTTGTGGCTTTTCTCCAAGCCTTCCAGTTTCTTGTGCAATGCACCATCAGATAGTGTCTGAATCTGTATATTTTAAGTTGTATCTCAGACTTTGTATGCATTCAGCTACCAACATGAAATAAGGCTGTATTGTATAAAGTATACTTCTCACTTCTAGAGAACAGTCTAGAGAACCTGTGTTATCTTTGATGGCCTAGTCATGTGCATATGAATTTAAAAAAAAATAAGAATTTCTCATGCACATTAATAAATGGAGTGAATACAGTTTCACTGCACTAAGTGAAAAGAGCATCAGCTCTAAATAAATAAACTCAGACATTAAACAGCTGTAAAAAATTGGACTGTAAAGTTAGATAATTTGGCACAAGTTTAATAATGTTAGTAAACTTTCCCAGGTACTGTATATCCTTACAAAAAATAGGACGGTATAATATACAACAATACATTAGTATTATTGTTATTATTTTTTGTTGTTAAAAAAAGAATAGCAGCATGTTCTCCCTATGCAAAAATGCATGGCAAACAGAGGGCGCTATTAATAATTTACAGTCAGTGAGAATAACGTTCAGTATCTTTTCATGCAGTGACCAGATTTTTGACAGCTCTCAGCACACTCTAAATTGTGTTATCCAACAGCTACTAATTTATACTGTGGCTTTGGTGCATCACATTCCTTTACAAGGTGTACTATGTATTAACTTATGCATCGACTGACAGGAGCTTAGTAGAAGGGGTAAAAGTTCAAGCATAGTAGCTTGTTAGATAAAGCCCATGGTTATTCAAACATATGAATGTACAGTAGTCACTTAGCCATGCCATTTGCTTCCATAAATTTTAAGTACAGTCAAAAAAATCTAACTGTAATACATAATATAAGTAACTTTAAATAATATCCATACTGTTGCCTGAAAAAGGTATTATAACAAGGTGCTAGGGGTTTGAATAATAATTCTGTGCTCTGTTGATACAGTTGTATCTTATCTTTGTATATGTATATGGTTATATTTAATAAATTTTTTATGAAATATCCAAGGACTTAGATGCAGTACAGCCCTCTCTTAGCTGTATCTAGTGATATGTGTTGGCTTGTTTGCAGAAGAAATGTTTTATTTCTATAAGCTGTGTAGCATTTAAGCTATAGTAAACTATATTGGGTGTGATAAGGTTTTGCATTGTGGCTGTAATCCATCACTAGATAACATGCCTTAACATCTCTGCTTGAGAAGTAATGTCCCACTCCCCAGCTGTGATACCTTAAGAGTTTTTTTTTTTTTTTTTAAACTTCATTGATCTTGTCTTTTTTAGGATTCTGCTTAGAATAATATAAATGGCTATATGTATATTCTATAGATAACATGAGTTAATTACAAATGATGCTTGACAGGGCTTAAGATAAGGTTCGCCAGACGGAAAAGTGAGTTTTGTCTTGCATCACCCCTGCTTATGAATATACTATGAATATTTACGTTCACAGCACAACACAAGCTAATACAATCATGTGAGCCAACCACAGGAAATGCATTTTCAGCAGGGAGCTCCCAGTACATTTATTGCTTTTGTCTGTCATGCAAAAATCTGTGTTCATTTGTAAATCTAAAACCTGGTTCTTCAAATAAATCATTGCAGTTTGCGATAACACCCTGTGAATTCTCAAATTAGATCACTACAGGGTTATGTATCGCAGCAGAAGTCGAGCAGTTCTACTATTTATTGAAGAAACACACCCTTGGATTTCAGTGAATCTTGGGACTTTAATAGACCTTTTTTCTTTCATGCATAGCCAACTCAGTACTGCAATATTTCTCTGCAAAATGATGCTAACGCCACATAGAAAGATGCTTGTACATTAGCCTGTGCTTTTAGTTATTGCTATTATTAATTCAAGTATAGTAACCGTGCAATTAGCTGTTCTTCAAAACATGTTTGTAGCATTAGGAAAAAAAAGTAGTACAATGTGCCACTTTGTATTTGTATACCCAAAATGTTTGTATTACATAAAAAGCCCATTTTCATAAATGGTTAGGCTTACCTTTCTGTAATGACTTGCTGTATTCTGTTGACTTTCTTTCTTGGAAGTGATCTACAGATATATCATCTTTATCATCTTGTCAAGTACATAGGTGATATAAAGAGGGTTCCTAGGTCACTTTATGTGTTCTTGGAATGAGACCGTGGAATTGTATAAAGTTTGCTGCAACTTTTTACAGATACTAAACCCTGCTGACAATGGGGCAGGCATCATTGGACATCATTATAACTCCTTGGCTGCCAAGTTGCATTTAATGCTTTTGTAAGAAATGAGTTCCTTTGTTGTATGTGGTCAATGGCAGCTGTAAGTCTTTGTAAAATGGACAGCTAAATAAAAGAGTGGGATATATAGAGAGTCATACTTTACATGTCCATGCAGTTGCTTTATGTCTGTTTTAATAAAAAATTGTTTTTGCTTGTTATTTATTCAGTAGATTTCAAGTCTGAATAGTGGCTATAGATGCTTGGGTTTTCAAGCATATTTTACATTTTTCCCTTTCTGAGCACAGTTCAAGGCAACTGCAAACTAGATAAATTTGACTGGCTTTCTGTCTCATTACTTACACTAGTTTAGAGAAAAGACAATGTAACAGTTAATAATAATGAAGTAAGAGCAATACAATTTATGAAGACTATTTTCAGTACTTGACTGAAGTGGAACCTTTTCTTCTTCTGGTTATACCAGTACATAGGAAAACTGCTGCTAGGTATAGGGGCAGTTGAAAATACAATGCCATCAATGTGGCATCATACATATGAAGAACATTCCCCAACACCTGATATAAGTTAACACAATTATACAATTATACAATATAAAAACTCAGGCCTATGCGAAGGATTGGGGAGCCATTTTTTAAAGCAATTTTCATCCATTTTTTTTTTTTATCAAGTTGGGAAATGTTACACTTTCTACCAGGTTTTTATTTCTGTCTGTAGCTCCATTGTGAAGATATTCCCTAAATATTCCCTAACATTTCCCTCCCTCCTTTTCTTATGATACCTGTATGAGAAATTACATAAATACATAGTAAAGATAAAAAAGACATACACCCATCCAATTCAATCAACAGGAAAAAAAATCTATATAAACAATACTTTACCCGGTTTATCCAGAAGAAGGCAAAAAGCCCCAATAAAGCATGATTGAATTAGCTCCAGCGAGTGAAAGAAAAAATCCTTCCTGATCCCCCAGGAGGCAATAGGATATTCTGTGGATCAATTACCCTGTTGAATTCGCCTATACATGTTAGAATATAGTTATATTTTGTGCATTTATGCATCTAGCTCTTTTTTTTTAAAGCGTTTGTTACCCTAAAAAAAAAAAAAAAAAACAGATCCTGTTCCCTTAAAGCATGAATAACATCACAGTGCCTGTGCTGCATACTTTGGCCCCTTCTATAACCTAAAATACCTGGCTGATCCTGCCTGGTCCTACCCTCCCCCCTATGAAGTGAACATGGTTTATCATGGCTGCTGAGCCCCGACGCTGTGGTCAGTTTACGTGCCTCATCATTTGCAGCTCTCCTCTGTGCTCTCCCCTCCCTGCCTGTCATCTCCGTCCATTCCCCAACCCTCCCCTCCTGCTGCTATCATAACTACACTATGAACATACAATCCCCTCTGTAAAAAAACATTATGTACACCAGTGTCTGTGTTATATAAAAAAAGGTGCCGATCTGTACCTTATATTAGAGCATCTCCCAGCGCTCACATGAGAGCCAAGGAGTCACATGAGCATTGGGAGACACTCTGATATAAGTTACAGACTGTCATATTTTTTATATAACACAGACACTGGGGCACATAATGTTATTTTACAGAGGGGATTGTATGTTTATAGTGTAGTGGCTTAACAACCACTTTAAATCTACTGAGCTGTAGAGCCTCACCAGTACAGGAAAGCACAACCATCAATATTAACACTGTTAGTAATTTTGCCTGTCAAAGGCCCTAACCCTTTAAGACTCTACACAAAATAAAATCTTTTAGAGGGAGTTGTGTTTTAAGAAAAAAACAAAACAAAACATGGACGATCAGAAAGTTAAAAGATAGTACAAGAATATACAATTAAGAGTTCAGAGAAGTAGAAAATATTTATTGCCAGATCCCCCCACCCCTATCTTTTCCAAACATTATTGGGAGGTGGTATGTAATCCACAGGGATAGCTGAGAACAATGCAACTGATAAGAGCACAGCACAGGTAGCAAGTAAAGAAGTAAGACTAGATTTATGTCAGGATTACCAGGTATTTGTTCCACTTATTGATCTTAGGGAGAAAGTTTATTGTAAGAGTCTACATACCCTTTAAAGGCTTGTTAAACTTGTTTTTAATATTTGAACACAGTGCAGCTTAAATGCATTCCAATGTAAAAGGCTGTGTTTAATCTTTTTTGCCAGCAGTGCAAATGCATCACCAGTAGTAGAAGGGACTATCAGAGTAATGCAACACAAAGCACGGTAGGTTAAAAACAATCTCAGGACTTTCATCCACACTGTACCTTTCATGGAAATCTACAGTAGTGACCTGTGTTTAAAGTGGTTGTAAAGGCAGAAGGTTTTTTATCTTAATGCATGCTATGCATTAAGATAAAAAGCCTTCTGTGTGCAGCAGCCCATCTCAGTCTCCATAATACTTACCTGAGCCCCATCTCTATCCAGCAATGTCCACAAGTGCCTCGGCTGTCCAGGACTCTACCTCCTGATTGGCTAAGACACAGCAGCAGCTCCATTGGCTCCTGTTGCTGTCAATCAAACCTGGTTAGCCAGTGAGGAGAGAGGGGGGCCGGGCCAAACCATGACTCCATTTCTGATTAGATACACGGAGCCGTGGCTCGGGTGCTCCCATAGCAAGCTTCTTGCTGTGACGGCACTCGACAGGAGGGAGAGGCCATGGGCTGAGGCCAGGGACCCAAGAAGAGGAAGATCTGGGCTGCTCTGTGCAAAACCACTACACAGAGCAGGTAAGTATAACATAGTTACATAGTTAGTTACATAATTAGTCAGATTGAAAAAAGACACAAGTCCATCTAGTTCAGCCAAAAAAAATAAAACAAATACAATCCCATATAGACAATCCTATATCCACAGTTGATCCAGATGAAGGTGAAAAACCCCAGCAAAGCATGCTCCAATTTGCTACAGCAGAGGGGGAAAATTCCTTCCTGATCCCCGAGAGGCAATCAGATTTTCCCTGGATCAAGTTTACCTATAAATGTTAGTATCCAGTTATATTGTGCACATTTAGGAAAGAGTCCAGGCCTTAAAAATGGGTTTGTTATTTTAATAGAAAAAAAAAAAAACGAGACTTTAGTATCACTTTAAAGCATGATTTAAAGCACATGAAGCAATAGTAAACAAAATCTCCTATTGATCTGGTAATTTATATTAATGAAGAACTTGCCAACACCATTTGAATGAGGGCTAGCCTGAGCCATTAAACTCACATTGTATTTTTGGCTTAAAAGTTATTTCAAGGGTAAGGTGATTATATCCCCTCCAGGGTCTTGAAGACAATAGGTAATGGGTCTAGCTCCAGCCAGCTAAACCCATTTTCAGTAATATTCTGCTTAAATATTCCTAATGATGTGTTTATCTTATCCTAGAATGTGTGGCAGTTATTATGTTCTCTTCTGATAAGGCTATTGCCTGTGAGTGTGTGTGCTTTCCATTTTCCCTTTTCTTCCACTCTCTTAACTTCTACAGATAGCTTCTGAGTTGTATGAATGGAAAATGACATGAAATGGACCATTATAGGTTTGAATCACCGCAAGGGAATACCTGGTTTACATTGTATTGGAATCCATTCAGAATCAAAACCTTCAGTTACTGCACTATAGCACTCATTTCTGTGCTATGGTAATGCTTTATTTCAATTTTGGATAAGCATTATATTCTTAGATGTGTAATTTGTATTTTCAGTTAAAATGTAGGTGATTTATTTAACCACTTAAGGACCGGACCATTATGCTGCTTAAGGACCAGAGGACTTTTTCCAATTTGGCACTGCGTCGCTTTAACTGCTAATTGCGCGGTCATGCTGTACCCAAAATAAATTTGTGTCCTTTTCTTCCCACAAATAGAGCTTTCTTTTGATGGTATTTGATCACCTCTGTCGTTTTTATTTTTTGCGCTATAAATGGAAAAAGACCGAAAATTTTGAAAAAAAATGATATTTTCTACTGTTTGTTATAAAAAAAATCCAATAAACTCAATTTTAGTCATACATTTAGGCCAAAATGTATTCGGCCACATGTCTTTGGTAAAAAAAATGTCAATAAGCGTATATTTATTGGTTTGCGCAAAAGTTATAGCGTCTACAAACTAGGGTACATTTTCTGGAATTTACACAGCTTTTAGTTTATGACTGCCTATGTCATTTCTTGAGGTGCTAAAATGGCAGGGCAGTACAAACCCCCCCAAATGACCCCATTTTGGAAAGTAGACACCCCAAGGAAATTAGGGCCCCGAAAACCAATCACCGCCTTCAGGATTTCTAAGGGCGTAAATTTTTGATTTCACTCCTCACTACCTATCACAGTTTTGAAGGCCATAAAATGACCAGAAGGCACAAAAGCCCCCCAAATGACCTCATTTTGGAAAGTAGACACCCCAAGGAAATTGCTGAGAGGCATGTTGAACCCATTGAATATTTATTTTTTTTGTCCAAAGTGATTGAATAATGACAAAAAAATATTTACAAAAAGTTGTCACTAAATGATATATTGCTCACACAGGCCATGGGCCTATGTGGAATTGCACCCCAAAATACATTCAGCTGCTTCTCCTGAGTACAGGGATACCACATGTGTGGGACTTTTTGGGAGCCTAGCCGCGTACGGGGCCCCGAAAACCAATCACCGCCTTCAGGATTTCTAAGGGCGTAAATTTTTGATTTCACTCCTCACTACCTATCACAGTTTTGAAGGCCATAAAATGACCAGATGGCACAAAACCCCCCCAAATGACCTCATTTTGGAAAGTAGACACCCCAAGCTATTTGTTGAGAGGCATGGTGAGTATTTTGCAGCTCTCATTTGTTTTTGAAAATGAAGAAAGACAAGAAAAAACATTTTTTTTCTTTTTTCAATTTTCAAAACTTTGTGACAAAAAGTGAGGTCTGCAAAATACTCACTATACCTCTCAGCAAATAGCTTGGGGTGTCTACTTTCCAAAATGGTGTCATTTGGGGGGGTTTTGTGCCACCTGGGCATTCCATGGCCTCCGAAACTGTGAAAGGCAGTGAAGAGTGAAATAAAAAATTTACACCCTCAGAAAGCCTGAAGGCGGTGCTTGGTTTTCGGGGTCCCGTACGCGGCTAGGCTCCCAAAAAGTCTCACACATGTGGTATCCCTGTACTCAGGAGAAGCAACAGAATGTATTTTGGGGTGTATTTCACATATTCTCATGGCATGTTTGAGCAATATATCATTTAGTGACAACTTTGTGCAAAAAAAAAAAAAAAATTGTCTCTTTCCCGCAACTTGTGTCACAATATAAAATATTCCATGGACTCGACATGACTCTCAGCAAATAGCTTGGGGTGTCTACTTTGCAAAATGGGGTCATTTGGGCAGGTTTTGAACTGTCCTGGCATTTTATGCACAACATTTAGAAGCTTATGTCACACATCACCCACTCTTCTAACCACTTGAAGACAAAGCCCTTTCTGACACTTTTTGTTTACATGAAAAAATTATTTTTTTTTGCAAGAAAATTACTTTGAACCCCCAAACATTATATATTTTTTTAAAGCAAATGCCCTACAGATTAAAATGGTGGGTGTTTCTTTTTTTTTCACACAGTATTTGCGCAGCGATTTTTCAAACGCATTTTTTGGGGAAAAAACACACTTTTTTAAATTTTAATGCACTAAAACACACTATATTGCCCAAATGTTTGATGAAATAAAAAAGATGATCTTAGGCCGAGTACATGGATACCAAACATGACATGCTTTAAAATTGCGCACAAACGTGCAGTGGCGACAAACTAAATACATTTTTAAAAGCCTTTAAAATCCTTTACAGGTTACCACTTTAGATTTACAGAGGAGGTCTACTGCTAAAATTACTGCCCTTGATCTGACGTTCGCGGTGACACCTCACATGCATGGTGCAATTGCTGTTTACATTTGACGCCAGACCAACGCTTGCGTTCGCCTTTGTGCGAGAGCAGGGGGGACAGGGGTGCTTTTTTTTTTTTTTTCCCTTTATTATTTTTTTGCTTTTTTATCTTATTTTTAAACTGTTCCTTTCATTTGTTTTTTTTTTTAATAATTTTTATTGTTATCTCAGGGAATGTAAATATTCCCTATGATAGCAATAGGTAGTGACAGGTATTTTACTCTTTTTTGAAAAAATTGGGGCCTATTAGACCCTAGATCTCTCCTCTGTCCTCAAAGCATCTGACCACACCAAGATCGGTGTGATAAAATGCTTTCCCAATTTGCCAATGGCGCTGTTTACATCCGGCGAAATCTAAGTCATGAAATGCACATAGCTTCCGGTTTCTTAGGCCATAGAGATGTTTGGAGCCACTCTGGTCTCTGATCAGCTCTATGGTCAGCTGGCTGAATACCGGCTGCATTCTCAGGTTCCCTGTTGAGACAGGAGAGCCAGAGAAAAACACGGAAGACGGTGGGGGGGATAATTAGCCGCTAGGATTGCTTTTACATGAAAGCCGACCGCTGGCTGAAAAGAATGATACCAAGATGATACCTAAACCTGCAGGCATCATTATGGTATAACCACTCAAAGTCGTGAATGGCGTACCTGAAGACAAAAAAATAGTTAACAATAAAACACAGTAAACGGTAAAGTATAAAAAATTGCATACCTGAAAGGCAAACATGATAAAACATAATAACAATAAAACATTGCAGAATAGAATACAGTAAAAAAAAGCAGAACAATAGAGAGAGAATAGAGAGGGAACAATAAAACGACAACTATTTTTTTTTATTTTATATATATATATTTTTTTTTACACTTTTTTTTGTAACTAACTTTTATAACTGTAACCGGTTCCAGGTTCGGGTCTCTCAAAATGCGATGGCATCTTGGGAGACCCTGTGAAAGTGTGCCTAGTCTGTGCAATGCTGTACCCTATGCTAATACTCAACTAGTGAATGGTAGCATTCAAAACATTCACCAATGCAAAGACCAGGATTGTCAGGACAGGAGGGACAATAATAGTGGGTGTCACGCCTATATCCGCGCTTGCTGCAGACACAACATCTTTTTTGGGGGGGGTTCGCTGGGTAGGTGTACTTGGGAGGACTTAAAGAAAATGCCTCTCATGCAGCCGACTGCATTTGGTTGGGGATGTGAATGGGGGAGGTACGGGCGCTGCAGAAGTGGTGGGTTCCCAATTAGGATTGGCGAATGCAGCAGGAAGGGCACTATGGGCACGACAGGCCTGTGTTTTGTCTTCTTCTTGGTGGCAGTGGGACACTACTTGTGCTTGCCACCTCACCAGCTTGAACTGCACTTGTGGGACTCGCCACGTCACCAAGTGTTACTGCAGTGCTGGTTTGACTACGACCGGGGTGCACTAGGCCGCTGGTGCTTGCCAGTTCACTAAAACGCTACCAAAAAAACTGTTAGCGATCGCAGGGATCAGGCCTGACTCTGTGAACGCTGCAGTTATGCGTTTAGTATTTTGTAAGTGACAGTGATCGATCGATACTGCACTTGGGTGGGCTGGGCTGGGCCGGGCGGAGGGGCAAAACGCAGGTGCTAGCAGGTATCTGGGCTGATCCCTCTAACACTGCGTGTTTGGGAACCCTAAACTGCTGGGGACGCTAGTATGGATCTGATCGGATCAGATATTGATCCGTTCAGATACTATACCACTAAGGGAGGTGTACGCTGCGTGCATGGGTGTTAGCGGTACTGGCGCTAACCTGACGCTGCTTGGGGCTGGTGCTTACCAGTTCACCAAAATGCTACCAAAAAAACTGTTAGCGATTGCAGGGATCAGGCCTGACTCTGCAAACGCTGCAGTTATGCGTTTAGTGTTTTGTAAGTGACAGTGATCGATCGATACTGCACTTGGGTGGGCTGGGCTGAGCTGGGCCGGGCGGAGGGGCAAAATGCAGGTGCTAGAAGGTATCTGGGCTGATCCCGCTAACACTGCGTTTTTGGGAACCCTAAACTGCTGGGGACGCTAGTATAGATCTGATCGGATCAGATATTGATCCGTTCAGATACTATACCACTAAGGGAGATGTACGGTGCATGTGTGGGTGTTAGCGGTACTGGGGCTAACCTGACGCTGCCTGGGGCTGGTGCTTACCAGTTCACCAAAATGCTACCAAAAAAACTGTTAGCGATCGCAGGGATCAGGCCTGACTCTGCGAACGCTGCAGTTATGCGTTTAGTGTTTTGTAAGTGACAGTGATCGATCGATACTGCACTTGAGTGGGCTGGGCTGGGCTGGGCGGAGGGGGCAAAACGCAGGTGCTAGCAGGTATCTGGGCTGATCCCTCTAACACTGCGTTTTTGGGAACCCTAAACTGCTGGGGACGCTAGTATAGATCTGATCGGATCAGATATTGATGCATTCAGATACTATACCACTAAGGGAGGCATATGCTGCGTGCGTGGGTGTTAGCGCTACTGGCGCTAATCTGACGCTGCCTGAGGCGACGCATATCACCACCGGGCGATCAGGGGGCTAAACCTTTATTCGGTAATAAACGGCGGGTGCCCTGACACTATAAGAAAATAAACGAACTAACCAGCGTCACCCGTAAGAGTTATACGGTGATCAGTGGTGAAAGGGTTAACTAGGGGGCAATCAAGGGGTTAAAACATTTATAAGATAGTATATGGGGGTCCTTGTCGCTATAAAACGCTGACGGCGAACCTAAATATTTACGTCCCTAACTAGTGTCACCAGTGACACTAATACAGCGATCAGAAAAATGATGGTGTCAGTGTGACGGGGGGGTGATTAGGGGGTGATCGGGGGGATCGGGGGGTAAATGGGGGTGTTATGTGTGCCTGGCATGTTCTACTGTGATGTGTGTGTGTTGTGCACTCACATTTCAGTCTTCTCTCCTCGGCGCCGGAACGGAAACTGCTGAGCCGAGGAGAGATGACATCACATCCTCTGCCTCTGTGTACTACACAGAGGCAGGGGAAGCATCTCATTGGCTGGGAGCGATCGCGAGGGGGGGCCACGATCGAATGGCCTCCCCCTCATCTCTGATCACTGCCAAACCAAAGGCGACCACCTCAGGCACCGGGGGGGGTCCGATCGGACCCCCCGCCCGCGGGAAGGCAATCACGTACCAGGTACGTGATTTTGCCTGCCCGTGCCATTCTGCTGACATATATCAGCGTGAGGCGGTCGTCAAGTGGTTAAGGAAAAAAAAAACATAACATTTGGCAAATCAAAGCTTTTGGAAGAATTGTTTGCTTAAATGAAGAGATTCTTCCTTGTTCATTGATTAATACATCCCATTTTCAAGGCATTAGTTGTATGCCCTATGGAAACGTAAAGGGTTAGTCCCAAAGGTGCTATGTAATCTATAGGATGATACTGATAAGCTGATTTACCAGCTATCAAGCTTGCTTAGTGAAGCAAAGAGCAAGGTGCAGAGTACAGCCACCCAATAAGGATTAAAGTGCATCTCTAACCAGATCCACAATTTTTGTCTTTTAATAAAGTGTGGAAGGTATAGAACCTTTGTAATCATTTTCTTGCTGTCTGTGTCTACACTGGGTAGATTTGCTCTTTATATTTTTCCTTGTGACTATTGTCACTGGGGCTGAAAGAGACAGGAAAAGAAAAATGTTACAGTTGTCAATGAAACAAGAAGTCTTACAATGGGGGCAACGGTTCCAGTGACAACTATCTAAGACAGAATTTCACCTTATAATTGAGAGATTTCCTCCCACTACCCATTGGGGTTGATTTACTAAATTTGGAAAGTACAAAATCTGGTGCAACCTTGCATAGAAACCAATTACATCACAGTTTTTTTTTTTTTTGTCAAAGCTTAATTGAACAAGCTGAGGTTAGAGGCTGATTGGCTACCATGCACATCTGCACCCAATTTTGCACTCTACAGTTTTAGTAAATTGACCCCATAGTGTCTATGAGGCAGGTAGTGAAGTGTATTCTTCCCCTTGGGACATAGACAGCAACATAAACCTGACAGCAGTTCTAACCATTTCCTACTCTATCCAAAACTAAAACTAAATGTTTTAAATAAAGATAAACATTAGTCTTTCACTGAGTTGACTAAGACTGCTTTCTGATTGCTTGCTTTTGATTATTAGGTTTTCAATAAGGATGGGGTCGGGCGTGTTTGCACAGCCCACGTGCATAGCCCGCCAGGAAGTCGGCACGGCGCTGCACTAATCACAGGCAGTGAGACATTGTCCCGATGTGCGGCTGCAGAGATCCAGAAATGTCTCACTGCCTGTGATTAGCGCAGTGCCGTGCCAACTTCCTGGCAGGCTCTACACGTGGGCTGTGCGAACACGCCCGAGCCCATCCTTAGTTGTCAACACTGCTTCACTTAACAATCGTTGGTATCTCTCATGAACCCACTCCTTTAATAAGAGTTTCTAGCTACACTGCCCACCAAAAAGGAGTCTGCTGTAGAAAGAACGGCATTGCTTCAGTTACCCAAAACTAAAATTCATGTTTGTGCCATCCACAAATTTTGCCTGTTATAGCTGAGAATAATTGATAAAGGAATAACAGATTTACGCTCCTATAGCAAGTTCATAGGTTTCTTAAAGATTTCTCCTCATATGACTGGTTCAACAACTATTTCTCTTATCACAATGCTGGAGAGTGATGATCCTCTCTATTGGCATTCAAGATGTAGGAGGTGGGGACACGAGGACAATCTGCATGTGAGTACCAATGCACATGGCAGCAAGTAAGACTTTGCAATGAACTGAGGGATCAGTGGGTAGAGCAAGCATACCTCTTTTGATGCAGCCTGCAGACATCACCGAGGAAGTTTCCTTTCTTCTCCTGTGGCCTGACAATGCTGATTGGTGCTGTGGTGGTAACTTGTGTTAAATAAGTATATGTGTTGTACATTAAAGGAGCATGCTACCCTTGTGTTTGTATATTAAACTAACAGCCACCTATATGAGCTGTTGCCTAACACAAGCTTTGAGCTGCCTCACAAGCCTCCGGAATGTGGTGTATTGTGGGCCAGCTAGCAGAGAAAAGGAATCCACCATCAATCATCTATGGTGAATCTGCACCACATGATTGTCTGTGTCAATTGTGTGGTGGTTTCATCAGAGATTATGGATGGAGTGCTGGGCATTTAAGCAGCCACTCATCAAGCACTAGTGATGTCATGCGGGAGGAAAGGGAGGAAATCCCATGCTCTTCATACCCTGAAGTACAAGGTTTTCTTTTCCCTTCTGGTGGCCAAATAGAAAAGCAGGGAGTGAAGGGAAATTAAGTAAAAGCCAGAACAAAATGAACTTATTCTTTTGTTCTGCTTAAAAAAGCATAAATTCACTTTAAGAACATTTTAAATTGCTATATACATAAAAACCAGCAAAACACTACCTCAATTTTCATATGTATAATACCATTCAAAACTGGTATTTACTGTAGGTGCAAAGCCAGTCACAGATGGATTTTCCACGTTTATAATTGGTCATTAATGAGGCTCGCTTAGTAAATGATGCCTTTTTCCTAACAAAATTGTGGACTATCTGACTGATTTTTTTAATCTTGGTTTTTAATTCTTTTTATGAAATATAGTTATCTGCTTTTGAAATCTTTATATTAAGTAAATTAAAATTACATTTTTAATAGAGATAAACATGCACAGATTAGCTTGAAAAAAAGACACAATAATGGCTGTGCATGGTAAATTACACATAGCCGACAGGTTAATGTGATAATCACTTGTGCTTGGAACGAAATCTACCAAGGTCCTAGTTTTACTCATCTCTGAGGAAGCACGACATATGTATGCTAATATACATAAAAATGTGCATCTTCACATAATTGCAAATTTAGTCAATTATTTTTGTTTTATTTTCACTTAAAAGCATTGTTCTTCTTTCATAATTACATCTCACATTTTTAAAATAGAAATAAATGATAAAAGTATAACATACTGTATATATATGGAGTGAAAAGTTATGTGCTAGGAACAGTTATTATATCAGTCATATTTATAGTAAGGACTTTGATTCAGTCAGTAAGACAGTTCAAAGGTCCTGTATTCAGCAATTTTTTGGGAAAAAAAACACACAAAAGCCCAGAATAGTCCCAGGTGAATGTAATTTGTAACATACACTAAACTCAGTGACCTAGTCCTCTGATATTAACTATCCTAGCTATCAAAGATGTGGTCACATTGAACCTCCAGCTGCTGTTTTCTTATGCTAGGCTGTATGTTCTCAATTGTGCCGGTTCACAGTCTGTGCTGGTGTACACTGAAAAAAAATGAGGCAAGCAGCATTTTAACACACTGTAGTACACTGCAATGCACTGCAGTGCATGCTGTAAAAAATATGTATTTCTTAAAAAAAAATAGCAAACGCACCACAACGAGCATTGAAATGCAATGTACATTGCAAGCACATGCCTATGGACATGACGCGGGTGTTATGATGTGAACCTATCCTTAGAGGTCTATTTTTAAAATGTTTTTGAATATTTTTGATTGTGACACTGATTCAAGCCACATGAATTGTCCCTGTATTTTTTCTAATACTACAACCTTCCTATGAGCATCAGCTCCATTTAGTGGCCAAAATGCAGTATATTTTCTCCTTGAGGTATTTTAGAAAAGTATACCACATTTTGTCCACTATATAGGACTGTCAATCATAAGACATCATAGTATTAGAGAACATACAGGGCAAATTTGTTCAGCCTGCACAAATGTATGACATTTATCCAATTCATGTTTTGCACATAGACCCCTTAGTTAGGGATGAGTTTAGAGTTTTTAAGTTAGTGTTATGGTAAGAGATTAGGGGGGTTAATTCAGCTGTTAGGGATAAATGTAGAGTTGTGTTTAAAGGGGATATACTCAGTGGCATACCAAGAGGGGAGGTGGGGGGCGGTTTGCCCCAGGTGCCGCACATTAGGGGGGGTGTCAGTCCGGAGGTGTGCATTGTGATCCGGAGAGGAGATTGCAGCAGGGCCATCATAATGAGCGGGTGCCCCTGCACTTTCCCCACTTTGTAAGCATCAGAAGTTCATCAGGTCGGCAAGGGGCCCAGCGGTGCGGGGGAGGACGTCTGCCTGTCTCCCCAGTCATCCAATCAGGCAGGCTGTCCCTCGACGATCTTCAATGTCTTCCAAGTCCCGAGGCAGCTGGAGTTGGTGGGCAAAGCCAGGGGTGTGGCTGCATCCTCCACACCTCCCAAAGACTCGTTCACTGGCTGATCCTGCGGCTGAAGAAGGAGAAAGAGGAGAGCACACAGGAGCCATGAGTATCTGCATCTGCAGCTATGCTGTAAGTGAGCACATTGTCACTGTATATAGCCCTAACCTGCCCCTATAATACCCAATACAGCCATAACCTGCCCTTATAATACCCTATACAGCCCTAACCTGCCACCATAATACCCTATATTGCCCAGACCTGCCACTATAATACCCTATACTACCCTTATCTGCCACCATAATACCCTATACAGCCCTAGCCTGCCACTATAATACCCTATACTGCCCTAACCTGCCACCATAATACCCTATACTGCCCTAACCTTCCACCATAATACCCTATACAGCCCTAACTTGCCACCATAATACCTTATACAGCCCTAGCCTTCCACCATAATACCCTATACTGCCCTAACCTCCCACTATACTACTCTTACCTTCTTAAATTAGAAGTCGCGGCAAATCACAACACGTGACACTGTCGCTCAAAAGAAGCTCCTGCTCCTTTTTAAGCGACAAGCTTCATGCACTGCGATTTTGTCGGGGGGGTGCCAGAAATAGGATTCGGCCCAGGTGTCAAATGCCCTAGGTACGCCCCTGGTAATACTTTAGATTTTATTGAATATCCAGGCAAACTGTGAAAATGCACTGGAATACACTGAAATATATACATATTCATTTTTTTTTGTTATTGTGTATATATATATGTGTTCATTTGTTATTCTCCACAGCTAATTGTGAGGTTTATATGCACTTTTTTCACAGCATAGCCAGATAGGTAAACCATGTTAAACCAGTAATATTTTGGGTTCACCTATGTCTGCCTCACTAAACAGTGAATCGGCATCATCAGCATTGCCTAACAAGGAAGCTGTAATGTTAAAACTGTTAGGTTCAACTTTTAAATAAGTTGCTTATAGTTTATATTGCTTTGTCTAATTATTGCTTCATATAGGAATTAAGACACAGAGTCAGGTATGTCTGTATCAAAGTTCTGAGCATCCCCAAAAGGACTGCTCCCTTTACTTCTTTTATAGGCAGTTCCAAAAGCAGTAATCTTATCGGCATTACCAAATGAGGTTAAGGTACAAAGAGTTTCTCATCAGCGAACATGTAATGATTATTCAGCAGTTCCAAATTCCATCTAGATACAGATTGATAGAACAATTGATACGTACACAGGTAAGAAAGGAGCACAAACAATTTAAATAGAACAATTGATACGTACACAGGTAAGAAAGGAGCACAAACAATTTAAATAGAACAATTGATACGTACACAGGTAAGAAAGGAGCACAAACAATTTAAATAGAACAATTGATACGTACACAGTTAAGAAAAAACAGAAACAATTAAAGTGGAACTCTAAGTCATTATTTCAACCCTATCAATTTCCCCCTTTGACATCATCCTCTCCTTCCCCCTGGGTCCTCATGAATAAGTTCTAGTCAGTTTTTCCCCAGAGTCCTTTCCCTGACCGCGAGTTGTCAGAGGGGTAGAACCCATCCCCCTAGGTATTACCAACATCTTAAAATTCAAGAAGAGGAGTTTTATAGGAGTAGGGTGATGTCAATACACACTTATCAGTATACCCTGTCTATTCTCCTAATTTTCCTATTTATTTTCCTGTATACACATATATTTGTGATTGTAAGTGATATTAATATTAGAATAATAATTACCATTGGACTTAACAACCAGTGAAAGGTATTGGTTGCTGTAGAAGACATTCCACTAAATATATCCCACCAATGTGGTGCAGTATCCTGTTGTATCTGTGAGGAAAGATGTACTAGTCTACCTTTGTCAATAATCATTTGCTACTTTAGGATCATCTATAGCCCATTCGAAAGTTGTTGTTTCCTCTACTTCAAGTACATTAATACCAGGAGTCCATGCATATATTTGTAAAACAACAATCTTCAACAAAAAATCTGTAAGTAGATATTTCATCATGTTGTTTTCTCGGGTTGTTTCTTGCAATGTGATGCGTGTATCCAGGTAGGTTTTCCTTCCAGCTTTACTGAGGTGGCTGTGGTCAAGAGTACTTGGTAAGGACCTTCAAACCTGGGTTCCAATGTCTTTCTGGTGTGTTTCTTCACATATACATAATCCCCTGGTAGCAGAGTATGTGTACCTGTTATTGAATTAGGGTCTGGAAGAGAAGAATACACACTTTTGTGGATCTTAGTTAGACGTTGTTGTAATTGTATCACATATGCAGTCAAACTATCACATTGCAATTGCATACTCTGTGGAAAGTATAAACCCAATCTAGGTGCATTCCCAAAAAGTATCTCATATGGGGATAATCCTGTCTTTCCTGTTGGAGTGTACCTTATAGAGAACAAAGCCAAAGGCAGGCATTCTGGCCAAGGCTTGTTTAACTCTTGCATGGCTTTTTGTATTTTTAACTTTATTGTCCCATTTACTCTCTCCACTGATCCTGAACTCTGTGGGTGGTAAGGGGTGTGAAAACTTTGTTGAACCCCTAACATGGTCATCACATTCTGCATGATTTCTCCTGTAAAGTGTGTCCCCCTATCTGATTCTATGGTTTCAGGAAGACCAAACCTAGGTATTAACTCAGTGATCAGTTTCTTAGCTGTGGCTTTAGCTGTAGCCGATTTTACTGGATAACTTTCGGGCCAACCTGAGAATAAATCGATACACACGAGGACAAATTCAAAAGGGCCGCTCTTAGGCATTTGTATGTAATCAATTTGCAGTCTCTGGAAGGGGTATTGGGCCCGGACCTGGTGTTTTCGTGGGGTTTTTACTCTCTGTCCTGGGTTATTCAGGAGACAGATTTGGCAGGCTGCACAGTAGTTTCTTGCAGTGCTACTGAATCCAGGGGCGAGCCATCCTTGGTTCACAATCCTATACATGGAATTGGAACTGACGTGTGTGGGTAGGTGAACTGCCGCTGCCATTGCTGGGTACAGAGAGGCAGGCAGGCATATTTTGCCTCCTTCCCTCCATACATTGTCAAGGTCTGGTGCTGCTCCCATCCTGACCCACTTATCTTTCTCGCTCTCCCCTGCTTGCTCCTGTAATTTACTCAGCTGCTGCCATGTTGGTTCTGGGATACTCACCTCTACCGCTGCTAAGGTCTCAGGGCTTCCTTCCCCTAGAGCTGCCTGTTTTGCAGTCAAATCTGCAAATGCATTTCCTTTTGCCTCAATTGTTTTTGCGCTCGTGTGTGCCGCTATCTTCATGATGGCCACTCGTTTAACCTTTTGAAGATTGTTCAGGACTCTCTTAATCCCTTCTCCATGTTTTACAGGTGTACCTGCTGCTGTCAGATAACCTCTAGCCCTCCATATGTGGCCATAATCGTGCGCTACACCATAAGCGTAGGCAGAGTCAGTGTAAATATTCCCTTCTCATTCTTTTAAGTATTCTAGGGCTTGTTCTAAAGCTTTTAATTCTGCTTCCTGTGCTGACATGTGGGCTGGTAAGGCCTGTGCTTCAATTACCTGCATATCAGTCACTACAGCATACCCTGTGTGATATTTACCCTTGTCATCAGCAAACCTACTACCATCTATATACAAGGTGTGCTCAGCATTTAAAATCGGTGTATCTGTAACATGTGGGAATCCCATTGTCTCCTGTTCCATGAGCTGAAAACAATCGTGCTGATCTACTTCTTTAAACAAAAGAGTGTCAGTGTCCTCATTTCTTTTCTCACTAGTACTATTAGTACTATCATTCCCCCTTGCCAAATCTGGTGACTGAAGAGGCAAAAAGGTGGCCAAATTTAAGGTTGTACAGCGCTGAAAAGTAACATTTGGAGGTAAGAGTAAAGTACACTGTAATCTTAATTGCCTAGCCATTGAAATGTGTTTGGGCTGTACCTGAGACAAGATTGCATGTATGTCATGTGTGGTATGCACTACGACTGGATTGTCTAGAACAATCTCTGATGACTTATCTATGATAATTGACACTGCAGCTACCGCCCGTACACAAGACGGTGAACCTCTAGATACTGGATCTAATGCTGCTGAAAAGTAAGCGACTGGTCTTTGTTTTACATGTGCCTGTGTCAGAACACCTGTGGCGTGTCCAGTGATCTCAGCAATGTACAGATTAAATATCTTGGTGTAATCTGGTATACCAATAGCCGGGGCAGAAATCAACAACTTTTTCAAAGTGATAAACGACTCATAAGCTATTTCTGTAAGCATATACGGTACAATTTTCAAACAATCGTATAATGGCTGCATCAAAGCGCTAGCATGTGGTATCCACTGTCTACAATATGACACGATACCTAAAAACATACGCAATTGTTTGAAATTCCGTGGGGGTAACATTCCCTTTATCACTTGAACCCTTTCCTCAGTGAGATGTCTCGTACCCTGTGATATACAATGTCCCAAAAAGATAACTTTTTCCTGACACACTTGTAACTTTTTCTTATTAACCTTGCAACCTTTTTCTGCCAAAAATCGCAACAAATTAAGGGTGGTGGCCAAACAAGTTTCTTTGTCAGGGCAGCATAACAATAAATCATCCACATATTGTAACAATACACAGGAATCTGGTGGTACCCATTCTCCCAACACCGTTTGCAATGCTTGCGAATACAAGGTAGGTGAATGCGCCATACCCTGAGGTAGGCGTGTCCAGGTTAGTTGCCGATTTTTTATTGAAAATGCGAACCAAAGTTGGCATTCTTCAGCAAGCGGGACGGAAAAGAAAGCATTCGCTAAATCTATAACCGTAAAGTACATACTGGTTGATGGTATTTGTGACAGTAATGTATGTGGATTGGGTACTAAAGGTGTCATCGGGGCTAGTATTTTGTTGACCGCTCTAAGGTCTTGGACCATTCTATACTTAACCGGACTACCGGCTACTGATTTCTTTTTAACCGGGTACAAGGGAGTGTTTGCCGGTGATTTTACCTCTTTTAGAACTCCACTTTTTAAGAAGGATTGGACCTGCATTTCTATGGCCGTCTCTTGGGGTGCACTAAGTGGATACTGCTTTTGTTGGGGAAGCACTGCTCCTGGAATCAGCTGTAGGGTAACCGGAGGTATGGGCAAAAGTCCAACATCAGCTGGATGTTTTTCCCATAGTTCTCCTGGAAGGGACGACAAAATCTGATCTAAGTCTGAAGGAGGTGCGCCGGACAATTCCGATTCCTCCTCTAGGTATTGTATCAGGTTACACATCTCCATGTGTTCTTGATTATCCCCTATAGCTAAGGTGACAGTGCCATCTGGGTGATAGGTAATGTTAGCTCCTATTTTCTGCAAAATGTCAGCTCCTAACAAATTAGTGGGGGCTCCTCTGGATACCAGAAAGCGTGAAAGGAACATGTGGTTTCCTACTTTAACTTTCAGAGGTTTTGTAAGCGGGGCGTCGGCTAAAATGCCATCATATCCAGTTATTAGTAAAGTGTCAGGTGATTTTTGGCCAGGGGGTAGTTCAGAGTCAGAAAGTAACGAGCGTGAAGCTCCTGTATCGACTAAACAAGAGATTTTCTTATTACCAACCGTTATATTTGTCTTAAGCATTGTTGTTTTGGATTTTTCTAAAACCGGGGTGAGTCATGCTCGTGGACCATCTCCCTGCTGCCTGATATGACTATTTTTGTTGTCCCTGGGCTGGTTCCTTCTCTGATTAACTGGAGAATCAACACCTTCCTCTCCTTCATCCCTTATTCTTTTCTTACAGTTGCGTCTGATGTGACCAATCTTGTTACAGTAGTGACAGGTAAGGGGTTTGCGAAAGGAACCTCTACCTTGCTCTTGGGGACCCCCGAGTGCGTTGATAGCATGAGATTTCCTCCCTTTGGTTTCTGCTAAGTCCGCCTCTATGCCTTGCGCTTTTTGTAACAACGTCCCTCTATCTCTAGTTGCCCTCCACTCTGGTGTGCAGGCTTTCAGTCTCTCACTTATCTGTGGAATTAATCCCTCCATAAATTGTCTATTGAAGGCTCGGATTGTGAATGGCAGGGCCAAGTCCAATCCCTCATCTGCCATCATACTTTCCATAGATAAGTAAAATTCCGATACAGTCTGTCCTGGCATTTGCTTCATGGGTGATATGGACCCCCTCTCCTGTTGTTTTGCCTGACAAAAAGCTTCTAATCTAGCAATAAAAGGGGCCCTTGAGTCTATATGTCTGACATGTCCTGTCTCTAAATTGCCATCCCCATCAACTTGTCCTGCAGGTCTGTGTGGACCTATTTCTGTCATAAACTGGTTAAACAGGGTCAGAGTCATTTTGTGTCTGCATAGATCCTCCCCATCCTGCCAGGTCGCTTCATGTGTATTCATTAACTGTGTCACAAATCTACAAAAAACAACTGGCTTTACTATAATGCATGTATCAGTGCGTACAGGGGCTACAGTTTCTGAATGAAATTCTTATACTCCACAAACCTGACAAACCCATCCTCTCCCCTCAAGTACCGGATATATCTTGTGTGGTTTGCGTTCTACGTCAGTGTATGGGGGTGGGATGGCTGAGCTGGGAGCCTCGACATTTTTTGTTCTTCTATCTTTCATATCCCAACCATCACAATCTGGATTATACTTCCACCCCTCTTCTTTCGCTCTATTTGAGACCTTAATTAAGCATTGAACCTGACGCATCCATTGCTTCTCTAACACCTCTCCTTGTCTGTCCCTTTTTATTTCACTCCATACATCCGGGTCTAAGCCCGCTGCTCCTTTCACCTTAAATTTACGAAGGACATCCTTTAAGTCCTGTGCTTCGGTTTCCCATAAATGTTCTTAATTATCTGTGGCACCGTATAGTGCGCCACAATTCCCTGACGGGGTTTTGTGTTCCTCTGGCCCATTCTAACAGTCCTGCCTAGGTAGCGTGTGGGACACTTAGTGTACAATATAATGCGGCTACAACATATACAAGAATGAATAATTACTTTATATGCTAGCCCAATAGCAAACCAGCTAAGTTACACTAGTTCCTCGTTGCCTTCCTCCTAGGGTGCTAGAATACTAGAAACCTCTTCCGGAATGAGATTTCTGAAACCAAATTACTTTATATGCTAGCCCAAAAATAAATAATTACTTTATATGCTAGCCCAATAACAAACCAGAATGCGGCTACAACATATACAAAAATGCGGCTACAACATATACAAGCATTCCTTTAAGTGGCCAGGTATCCGACTAGATCTCGGGACTTTGTTGAGACCTTATTCCCTCCCCGTATCTGGGAATCCCTCTCATACACTCTTATCCCTGCTTTATGGAGCAGACAGGGCTTATACTCTCAACCCGTCTATGGTTTATGAGTTAGATGTGAGGTTAAGCATAAGCGTCAGACCCCCAAGCTCACAAGCCCTCAGGTTCCCAATCGTGTGAGGTAAGGCGCATTCCGTTGCTTAGTTCGGCAATCCCCTTCTAACTCATACCATCCTTGACAAGGCTCATTCACTTTCTCAACAAGACAGACAAGACAGACAAGACAGACAAAACAAACAAATAATTCCAGCAATATAAACTAAAATATCCAGTAATTCTAGACTCACCACTACAGAGGCTGGTGTTTTAAAACCAGGAGAACCGTAACTGACAGAACGGATAGGCACAAATCAGGGGAGCACAGAATATAAGAAAAATAAAGCTTTTTCTTACCTGCGCAGGTTTTTTGATCTGTGATTCCCGGAATGCCTATTCCTTTTTGTTCCGTCAGCCGCGTTCGTCCACCTCTTGTAGTATCATCGGTGAGTCCCTGTTCGGGCGCCAAAATGTTAGGTTCAACTTTTAAATAAGTTGCTTATAGTTTATATTGCTTTGTCTAATTATTGCTTCATATAGGAATTAAGACACAGAGTCAGGTATGTCTGTATCAAAGTTCTGAGCATCCCCAAAAGGACTGCTCCCTTTACTTCTTTTATAGGCAGTTCCAAAAGCAGTAATCTTATCGGCATTACCAAATGAGGTTAAGGTACAAAGAGTTTCTCATCAGCGAACATGTAATGATTATTCAGCAGTTCCAAATTCCATCTAGATACAGATTGATAGAACAATTGATACGTACACAGGTAAGAAAGGAGCACAAACAATTTAAATAGAACAATTGATACGTACACAGGTAAGAAAGGAGCACAAACAATTTAAATAGAACAATTGATACGTACACAGGTAAGAAAGGAGCACAAACAATTTAAATAGGACAATTGATACGTACACAGGTAAGAAAAAACAGAAACAATTAAAGTGGAACTCTAAGTCATTATTTCAACCCTATCAAAACAGAAAGTAATAGATTGATACCGCTAACTAGAAAGTGTATCAAATGATGACTGGACAATGTGTATTTTATATTTGGATGTTTGACTAGAGTTCCCCTTTACTAGTATGAGAGGAATGTATTATATTAAGTGGTTAATTTATGTGTCAGGCTTATAGTTATGCCCCGTACACACGGTCGGATTGTCCGACGGAAAATGTGTGATAGGACCTTGTTGTCGGAAATTTCCACCGTGTGTGGGCTCCATCACACATTTTCCATTGGATTTTCCGGCACACAAAGTTTGAGAGCAGGCTATAAAATTTTCCGACAACAAAATCCGTTGTCGGAATTTCCGATCGTGTGTACACAAATCCGACGCACAAAGTGCCACGCATGCTCAGAATAAATAAAGAGATGAAAGCTATTGGCTACTGCCCCGTTTATAGTCCCGATGTACTATTTTACATCACCGCATTCAGAATGATCGGATTTTCCGACAACTTTGTATGACCGTGTGTATGCAAGACAAGTTTGAGCCAACATCCGTCGGAAAAAATCCTAGGATTTTGTTGTCGGAATGTCCGATCAATGTCCGACCGTGTGTACGGGGCATAAGAATTAAAGGTAAAAGACAGGTTTGATATTAAAGTATATGTAAATTCAATCTCTAAAATCCTATATGATCTTTTTATGTGATAATTAGATTTTCATCACTGAAACCTGTAGGCACACAAGTTTTGGAGCCCTAATTAGAACGAGCGGCGCTTTAGCACTTTCAGTGTGAAAGTAACCTTATAAAGTGACAACGTTCTCTCTCTGTCTCCCAGTTATGTCTCTGCTATTTTAACACACATAATGCAAGCATGGTCCAATGTTGTCACTATCAGGAAACCCACCGTGAAAAATGTTATGCCAATCACATGGAAGAATGAAGAGTGAGTCACACGCTCCCCATAACAGGAAGTACTTAGTTTTTCCTCTTTCCTCCCTAGCCACTTAAGGACCGCCTAACGCCGATTTACGTCGGCAAGGCGGCACGGGCAGGCAAAATCACGTACATGTACGTGATTTGCCTCTCGCGGGTGGGGGGTCCGATCGGACCCCCCCCCGGTGCCCGAAGCGGTCCCGTTCTGTTCCCCGGCGATCCGAGATGAGGGGGAGGCCATCCGTTCGTGGCCCCCCCCTCGCGATCGCCGCCGGCCAATGGGAACACTCCTTTGCTGCTGTATGCTAAACAGCAGCAAAGGAAATGATGTCATCTCCCCTCGGCTCGGTATTTTCCGTTCCAGCGCCGAGGGGAGAAGACATCAATGTGAGTGCACAACACACTACACACACAGTAGAACATGCCAGGCATACAAAACACCCCGATCCCCCCCCCGATCGCCCCCCGATCCCCCCCCAATCACCCCCCCCCCCTGTCACAAACTGACACCAGCAGGTTTTTTTTTTTTTTTTTTTTTTTTTTTTCTGATTACTGCATAGTGTCAGTTTGTGACAGTTACAGTGTTAGGGCAGTGAATATTACCCCCCTTTAGGTCTAGGGTACCCCCCTAACCCCCCCTAATAAAGTTTTAACCCCTTGATCACCCCCTGTCACCAGTGTTGCTAAGCGATCATTTTTCTGATCGCTGTATTAGTGTCACTGGTGACGCTAGTTAGTGAGGTAAATATTTAGGTTCGCCGTCAGCGTTTTATAGTGACAGGGACCCCCATATACTTCCTAATAAATGTTTTAACCCCTTGATTGCCCCCTAGTTAACCCTTTCACCACTGATCACCGTATAACCGTTACGGGTGACGCAGGTTAGTTCGTTTATTTTTTATAGTGTCAGGGCACCCGCCGTTTATTACCTAATAAAGGTTTAGCCCCCTGATCGCCCGGCGGTGATATGCGTCGCCCCAGGCAGCGTCAGATTAGCGCCAGTACCGCTAACACCCACGCACGCAGCATGCGCCTCCCTTAGTGGTATAGTATCTGAACGGATCAATATCTGATCCGATCAGATCTATACTAGCGTCCCCAGCAGTTTAGGGTTCCCAAAAACACAGTGTTAGCGGGATCAGCCCAGATACCCGCTAGCACCTGCGTTTTGCCCCTCCGCCCAGCCCACCCAAGTGCAGTATCGATCGATCACTGTCACTTACAAAACACTAAACGCATAACTGCAGCGTTCGCAGAGTCAGGCCTGATCCCTGCGATCGCTAACAGTTTTTTTGGTAGCATTTTGGTGAACTGGCAAGCAAGCACCAGGCAGCGTCAGGTTAGCGCCAGTACCGCTAACACCCACGCACGCACCGTACACCTCCCTTAGTGGTATAGTATCTGATCGGATCAATATCTGATCCGATCAGATCTATACTAGCGTCCCCAGCAGTTTAGGGTTCCCAAAAACGCAGTGTTAGCGGGATCAGCCCAGATACCTGCTAGCACCTGCGTTGTGCCCCTCCGCCCGGCCCAGCCCAGCCCACCCAAGTGCAGTATCGATCGATCACTGACACTTACAAGGCACTAAACGCATAACTGCAGCGTTCGCAGAGTCAGGCCTGATCCCTGCGATCGCTAACAGTTTTTTTGGTAGCATTTTGGTGAATCAGCAAGCACCGGCCCCAGGCAGCGTCAGGTTAGCGCCAGTACCGCTAACACCCACGCACGCAGCATACGCCTCCTTTAGTGGTATAGTATCTGAACGGATCAATATCTGATCCGATCAGATTAGATCTATACTAGCGTCCCCAGCAGTTTAGGGTTCCCAAAAACGCAGTGTTAGCGGGATCAACCCAGATACCTGCTAGCACCTGCGTTTTGCCCCTCCGCCCGGCCCAGTCCAGCCCACCCAAGTGCAGTATCGATCGATCACTGTCACTTACAAAACACTAAACGCATAACTGCAGCGTTCGCAGAGTCAGGCCTGATCCCTGCGATCGCTAACAGTTTTTTTGGAAGCTTTTTATTGAACTGGCAAGCACCAGCGGCCTAGTACACCCCGGTCGTAGTCAAACCAGCACTGCAGTAACACTTGGTGACGTGGCGAGTCCCATAAGTGCAGTTCAAGCTGGTGAGGTGACAAGCACAAGTAGTGTCCCGCTGCCACCAAAAAGACAAACACAGGCCCGTCGTGCCCATAGTGCCCTTCCTGCTGCATTCGCCAATCCTAATTGGGAACCCACCACTTCTGCAGCGCCCGTACTTCCCCCATTCACATCCCCCAACGAAATGCAGTCGGCTGCATGAGAGGCATTTTTATGTGCTCCCGAGTACCCCTACCCAACGAACCCCCCCCAAAAAGATGTTGTGTCTGCAGCAAACGCGGATATAGGCGTGACACCCGCTATTATTGTCCCTTCTGTCCTGACAATCCTGGTCTTTGCATTGGTGAATGTTTTGAACGCTACCATACACTAGTTGAGTATTAGCGTAGGGTACAGCATTGCACAGACTAGGCACACTTTCACAGGGTCTCCCAAGATGCCATTGCATTTTGAGAGACCCGAACCTGGAACCGGTTACAGTTATAAAAGTTAGTTACAAAAAAAGTGTAAAAAAAAAAAATATATATATAAAATAAAAAAAAATAGTTGTCGTTTTATTGTTCTCTCTCTCTATTCTCTCTCTCTATTGTTCTGCTCTTTTTTTACTGTATTCTATTCTGCAGTGTTTTATTGTTATTGTTATTGTTATTGTTATTATGTTTTATCATGTTTGTTTTTCAGGTATGTAATTATTTATACTTTATTGTTTACTGTGCTTTATTGTTAACCATTTTTTTGTCTTCAGGTACGCCATTCACAACTTTGAGTGGTTATACCAGAATGATGCCTGCAGGTTTAGGTATCATCTTGGTATCATTCTTTTCAGCCAGCGGTCGGCTTTCATGTAAAAGCAATCCTAGCGGCTAATTAGCCTCTAGACTGCCTTTACAAGCCGTGGGAGGGAATGCCCCCCCCCCCCACCGTCTTCCGTGTTTTTCTCTGGCTCTCCTGTCTCAACAGGGAACCTGAGAATGCAGCCGGTGATTCAGCCAGCTGACCATAGAGCTGATCAGAGACAAGAGTGGCTCCAAACATCTCTATGGCCTAAGAAACCGGAAGCTACGAGCATTTTATGACTTAGATTTCGCCGGATGTAAATAGCGCCATTGGGAAATTGGGGAAGCATTTTATCACACCGATCTTGGTGTGGTCAGATGCTTTGAGGGCAGAGGAGAGATCTAGGGTCTAATAGACCCCAATTTTTTCAAAAAAGAGTACCTGTCACTACCTATTGCTATCATAGGGGATATTTACATTCCCCGAGATAACAATAAAAATGATTTAAAAAAAAAAAAAAATGAAAGGAACAGTTTAAAAATAAGATAAAAAAGCAAAAAAATAATAAAGAAAAAAAAAAAAAAAAAAAAAAAGCACCCCTGTCGCCCCCTGCTCTTGCGCTAAGGCGAACGCAAGCGGCGGTCTGTCGTCAAACGTAAACAGCAATTGCACCATGCATGTGAGGTATCGCCGCGAAGGTCAGATCGAGGGCAGTAATTTTTGCAGTAGACCTCCTCTGTAGATCTAAAGTGGTAACCTGTAAAGGCTTTTAAAGGCTTTTAAAAATGTATTTATTTTGTTGCCACTGCACGTTTGTGCGCAATTGTAAAGCATGTCATGTTTGGTATCCATGTACTCGGTCTAAGATCATCTTTTTTATTTCATCAAACATTTGGGCAATATAGTGTGTTTTAGTGCATTAAAATTTAAAAAAGTGTGTTTTTTCCCCAAAAAATGCGTTTGAAAAATCGCTGCGCAAATACTGTGTGAAAAAAAAAAATGAAACACCCACCATTTTAATCTGTAGGGCATTTGCTTTAAAAAAATATATAATGTTTGGGGGTTCAAAGTAATTTTCTTGCAAAAAAAAAAAAACTTTTTCATGTAAAAAATAAGTGTCAGAAAGGGCTTTGTCTTCAAGTGGTTAGAAGAGTGGGTGATGTGTGACATAAGCTTCTAAATGTTGTGCATAAAATGCCAGGACAGTTCAAAACCCCCCCAAATGACCCCATTTTGGAAAGTAGACACCCCAAGCTATTTGCTGAGAGGCATGTCGAGTCCATGGAATATTTTATATTGCGACACAAGTTGCGGGAAAGAGACAAATTTTTTTTTTTTTTTTTTTTTTTTTGCACAAAGTTGTCACTAAATGATATATTGCTCAAACATGCCATGGGAATATGTGAAATTACACCCCAAAATACATTCTGCTGCTTCTCCTGAGTACGGGGATACCACATGTGTGAGACTTTTTGGGAGCCTAGCCGTGTACGGGACCCCGAAAACCAATCACCGCCTTCAGGCTTTCTAAGGGGCGTGAATTTTTGATTTCACTCTTCACTGCCTATCACAGTTTCGGAGGCCATGGAATGCCCAGGTGGCACAAAACCCCCCCAAATGACCCCATTTTGGAAAGTAGACACCCCAAGCTATTTGCTGAGAGGTATAGTGAGTATTTTGCAGACCTCACTTTTTGTCACAAAGTTTTGAAATTTGAAAAAAGAAAAAAAAAAAAAGTTTTTTCTTGTCTTTCTTCATTTTCAAAAACAAATGAGAGCTGCAAAATACTCACCATGCCTCTCAGCAAATAGCTTGGGGTGTCTACTTTCCAAAATGGGGTCATTTGGGGGGGGTTTGTGCCACCTGGGCATTCCATGGCCTCCGAAACGGTGTTAGGCAGTGAAGAGTAAAATCAAAAATTCACGCCCTTAAAAACGCTGAAGGCGGTGATTGGTTTTCGGGGCCCCGTACGCGGCTAGGCTCCCAAAAAGTCCCACACATGTGGTATCCCCATACTCAGGAGAAGCAGCTAAATGTATTTTGGGGTGCAATTCCACATAGGCCCATGGCCTGTGTGAGCAATATATCATTTAGTGACAACTTTGTGCAAAAAAAAAAAAAAAAAAAAAAAAAAAGTGTCACTTTCCCGCAACTTGTGTCAAAATATAAAATATTCCATGGACTCAATATGCCTCTCAGCAAATAGCTTGGGGTGTCTACTTTCCAAAATGGGGTCATTTGGGGGGGGGTTGTGCCACCTGGGCATTCCATGGCCTCCGAAACTGTGATAGGCAGTGAAGAGTGAAATCAACAAGTTACACCCTTAGAAATCCTGAAGGCGGTGATTGGTTTTCGGGGTCCCATACGCGGCTAGGCTCCCAAAAAGTCCCACACATGTGGTATCCCCGTACTCAGGAGAAGTAGCTGAATATATTTTGGGGTGCAATTCCACATAGGCCCATGGCCTGTGTGAGCAATATATCATTTAGTGACAACTTTTTGTAAATATTTTTTTTTTTTTTTTTTTTTGTCATTATTCAATCACTTGGGACAAAAAAAATAAATATTCAATGGGTTCAACATGCCTATCAACAATTTCCTTGGGGTGTCTACTTTCCAAAATGGGGTCATTTGGGGGGGTTTTGTACTGCCCTGCCATTTTAGCACCTCAAGAAATGACATAGGCAGTCATAAACTAAAAGCTGTGTAAATTCCAGAAAATGTACCCTAGTTTGTAGACGCTATAACTTTTGCGCAAACCAATAAATATACGCTTATTGACATTTTTTTTACCAAAGACATGTGGCCGAATACATTTTGGCCTAAATGTATGACTAAAATTGAGTTTATTGGATTTTTTTTATAACAAAAAGTAGAAAATATCATTTTTTTTCAAAATTTTCGGTCTTTTTCCGTTTATAGCGCAAAAAATAAAAACTGCAGAAGTGATCAAATACCATCAAAAGAAAGCTCTATTTGTGGGAAGAAAAGGACGCAAATTTCGTTTGGGTACAGCATTGCATAACCGCGCAATTAGCAGTTAAAGCGACGCAGTGCCAAATTGGAAAAAGACCTCTGGTCCTTAGGCAGCATAATGGTCCGGGGCTCAAGTGGCTAGGGTTGAATGGAGTGGTGGGGAGTAAAGGGAAAGTGAGTAAAATGAGATGCAGTACCAACATTAAAGTTAAAATGTAGGGATTTAGTGCCAGTGACAGGTGAAACCACTTGTATTAAGCCTCAGAGCTGCAAAAGTATCCAGGAGGAGGGGTAGAGGATGAGAGATTTCAAGGAACAGAGCAGCTATAGTACATGGGGCACTTGTCATTCAAGTACCGTCCCTGGCGCTGATTAAAAAAAAAAAAAATCACTAAACTTCAACTTTAAAGTTATTTGTGAACACTGCCAAGAATGTCAAAGGCACCCGGATTTATATGGCTGCATCATCTCTGAGCCAGCATCTTAATGCAGGAAATAGATACTGACCTTGGAGGGTGCCTGAACAGAGATAATGTTGTCATTTATTGTATAATATTATACATTTAATATGCAACATCAAAACAGGCTACACATTTCGGGGAGTTCATCCACTTCATCAGTACTATGATTCCATTTTGGAGTACACTGCTTTACCAAATGGTCACAAAACAGTAGTTTCAAGATAGATGTGATACAGCATATCCAAAGAAAGATCTAAAGAAAAAGCATAAATGTGTTAAATAATCTCTAATTATTGTCCATATATATATATATATATATATACATATACACAGTATACATACAGTATATATATATATATATATATATATATATATATATATATATATATATATATACTCAACGGCCACTTTATTAGGTACACTTGGTAGCACAAACTGCTAATCGTCCAATCACATGGCAGCAACTCAATGCATTTTTGGTACAAGATGGGCTGGTCTGAGTATTTCAAAAACTGCTGATCTACTGGGATTTTCATGCACAACCATCTCTAGGAATTACAGAGAATGGTCCAAAAAAAAGAAAATATCCAGTGTGCTGCCGTTGTGTGGGCGAAAATGCCTTGTTGATATCAGAGGTCAGAGTAAAATGGGCAGACTGGTTTGAGATGATAGAAAGGCAACAGTAACTCAAATAAGCAATTGTTACAACCAAGATATGCAGAATACCATCTCTGATTGCACAACACATTAAACCTTGAAGAAGATGGGCTACAGCAGCAGAAGAACACACCAGGTGCCACTCCTGTCAGCCAAGAACAGGAAACCGAGACTACAATTCACACAGACTCCCCAAAATTGGACAATAGAAGACTGAAAAAACCTTGCCTGGTCTGATGAGTGTTGATTTCAGCTGTGACATTCAGATGGTGGGGTCAGAACTTGGCATCAACAACTTGAAAGCATAGATCCATTCTTTTGGCCCCTCACTACCAATTCAGCATTGTTTAAACACCACAGCCTACCTGAGTATTATTGCTGACCATGTCCATCCCTTTATGACTACATTGTACACATCTTCTGATGGCTCCTTCCAGCAGGGTAATGCTTCATGTCACAAAGCTCAAATCATCTCAAACTGGTTTCTTGAACATGACAATGAGTTCACTGTACTCCAATGGCCTCCACAGTCACCAGATCCCAATCCAATAGCGCACCTTTGGGATGTGGTAGAACAGGAGATTCAGATTATGGATGTGCAGCCGACAAATCTGCACAACTGTGTTATGCTATCATGTCAATATAGACCAAAATCTCTGAGAGATGTTTCCAACACCTTGTTGAATTAATGCCACAAACAATTAAGGCAGTTCTGCAGGTAACTGCCTTAACCCTTTGCAGCTATAACAGCTTTAATTCTTCTGGAAAGGCTGTCCACAAGGTTTAGGAGTGTGTCTATGGGAATGTTTGACCATTCTTCCAGAAGTGCATTTGTGAGGTCAGGCACTGATGTGTACGAGAAGGCCTGGTTTGCAGCTTATGCTCTAATTCATCTCAAAGGTGTTCTGTTGGGTTGAGGTCAGGACTCTGTACAGGCCAGTCAAGTTCCTCCACCCCAAACTCGCTCATCCATGTCTTTATGGACCTTTATAAACCTTGTGAACAGCCTTCCCAAAAGAGTTGAAGCTGTTATAGCTGCAAAGGGTGGGCCAAAACTCTGGTACCTTTCAAAAGATAGGACACCACATAAAGAGGTAATGCATTAGTCCCCGAAACAGAAGATGGCAATCAGGCGACATCTTAATTCTCTGTAGAAGGGATTGAACAGAAAGCAGGGAGGAGCATCAGTATACCAACAACATTCCCCCCCAAAAAAGAGTCAAACAAACCATCAGCCAGCAGTTAAACGATAGCATGGGGAAAACCAGTAGGGGTATGTATTTGTTACATGGCATCACCTGCAATATATTCCTGCTCACTAATAGGATATAGTCATTGTTCGGCCAATAATTTCCACCCGGCTCAATGGACAGGGCCTCCCACAGCCTACATTTTAGCCAATTCATCAGGAATTAGCTCAAAATAAAGCCTGCCATGGCCAGCTAAAGTGTTGGTCTTACAGTGATGCATGGCTTCTAACAGGAAACAACATGGCACTTTCATTTTGTTCTATTAGTTTAACATTTTTATGAAAGTGTTTTTAATGTAATTTTATCATTTTGACTCTTTGGAACTTTTTGTTCCATGTTTGATTATTGTATTTTATATACGGATTTGTAAACACTACCTCATCAGTATATCAAGGGATACGATAAACAACCTGCTTAACTACTTAAAGACCTTGGGTGTGCACAGTTTGCCAAAAAAGTAATCTAAATACATTGGGTGCACTTTGTTAGCCCAGCACTTCCTGCCCTGAAGCTAAAAGCTGTACTCAGAAAAATTGCTGAGACTGGCTGTAAGTTTAGCAGCTGGAAAGCTGCTCCTGTATAAATGTGTCTGCAGATTCTATTCATATACTTTATACTGTACATTAAAATAACATTATTGTTACAATGGTGCTGAATTACTTTAAGAAATATGCATACAACAGGGCATTATGCTTGAAAACCAGATTGTATACATAAGGTATTTACTAGGAACTATGGTGTATATACAATTAATTTACTGTGCAGTGAACTCTTCTGAATCAACGTCGGATGACCCGAGGTATGCCTAATATGAAAATGTGATTTTCTCAATTTTTTTTATATTTATATACATCAATACCTTTTAGGAATAAATCTGTGTGCTCTATTACTGGAAAAAAGAGAAACAAAACTCTGGAATCTGTGCCCAAAAAAGGGCAGGCAGAGGGCAACGTACTAGCAATTAGTATTTTCTGTGGTCTCCCTGCAGATGATCTTTTCCTGTTACTGACCTATTATGCCTTGTTATGTGTTGTGCCTGCATGGTCATCGTCATAGAGTCACAGGGCTTTCTCAATCTAAATCCACCAAGAATAGCTTTCAGAGACAGTAGTGGCCTAGATCTCACACTGCAGAGATGCAAATATGAGGCTGTAGGAGTGCCTAGGCACCCTAATGCCGTGTACACACGGGCTGACTTTTCGACTGGACTGGTCCGACAAACCGAATGCGGCGGACAATCCGACCGTGTTTGGGCTCCATCGGACCTGCAGCGGATTTTTTCGTCAAAAATCTGACGGATTTTAGATTTGAAACATGGTTCAAATCTTTCCGACGGACTGGAGTCCGGTCGAAAAATCCACTCGTCTGTATGCTAGTCCAACGGACGAAAACCTATGCTAGGGCAGCTATTGGCTACCGGCTATCAACTTCCTTATTTTAGTCCGGTCGTAGGTCATCATGTATGAATCCGTCGGACTTTGGTGTGATCGTGTGTAGGCAAGTCCATTAGTTCAAAGGTCCGTCGGAAGTCCGTCAAGAGTCCGTCAAAAGTCCGTCGGAAAGTCCGTCGGACGAAGTCCGCCCATGTGTACGCGAACACCAGACATTAGACACCAGGAAGTACATTGCTGTTTTTAGAAGGAATTCTAGACAAAACGTAAATAAACTTTACTGAACTATATATGGGCGGGGTTAGCTGAAGTGAAGGGGTAATTGTATGGCACATGCATGAACAGTATATCTGCGTGCATGTGTAGAAGTTCACACACCAAGGTTCCATACGATGGTGCTTAAAATGGAGATTCCAATATGCATAGCTCCCAACTGTCCCTGATTTCGAGGGTCTGTCCCTGATTTGTAGCAATGCTCCTCTGTCCCTCGTTCCTTCTCATTTGTCCCTTATTTTGGTCTGATCTATATAGATGTTTATAAAATGCACGTTTTATATATCAAAAAGTGTTTTCCAGTGCTAAACCTTTCATCTGATTTCTAAATTGCTACATTTGTAATTTCCAAAAGCCAATATAAAGGAATAGTAGTGGTAAAAAAAAGCATTTGTGGGTTTAACCAATCTTGTTTTTTTTTGTACAATTCTCCTTTAAGGGGGCATGACAATGGGCGTGCCCTATGCCTGCATACTTTTGCTGATAGGTGTCCCTCACTCCCATCTCAAAAAGTTGGGAGGTATGCAATATGCATATATATATATATATATATATATATATATATATATTATTATTATTAACAGGATTTATATAGCGCCGACAGTTTACGCAGCGCTTTACAACATTAGGGCAGACAGTACAAGTACAATACAATTCAATACAGGAGGAATCAGAGGGCCCTGCTCGTTAGAGCTTACAATGTAGGAGGGAGGGTCAAGTGATACAAAAGGGTAATAGCTGTGGGGGATGAGCTAATGGAGAAAATAGTGCAGTTGTTAGATGGAGGCAGGATAGGCTTCTCTGAAGAGGAAAGTTTTCAGGGATCGCCTAAAAGTGGATAAAGTTGGAGACAGTCTGACAGATTGGGGTAGGGAATTCCAGAGGATGGGCGAGGCTCGGGAGAAGTCCTGGAGGCGGATATGGGAGGAGGTGATGAGGGAGCTAGAGAGCAGGAGGTCTTGGGAGGAACGGAGATGGCGATTAGGTTGGTATTTTGAGACTAGGTTAGTGATGTAGCTGGGGGCAGAGTTGTGGATGGCTTTGTAACTTATTGTTAGTATTTTGAATTTAATTCGTTGGGCGAGTGGTAGCCAATGGAGGGATTGGCAGAGAGGGGTAGCAGACACTGAGCGGTTTGTAAGGTGGATGAGTCTGGCAGCAGCATTCATGATGGACTGAAGGGGGGGATAGTCTGTTTAAAGGTAAGCCAATGAGGAGTGAGTTGCAGTAGTCAAGGCGAGAGATAACCAGGGAGTGAATCAGGAGCTTAGTGGTTTCATTGGTTAGAAAGGGACATAGTTTAGAGATGTTGCGGAGGTTGAGGCGGCAAGCTTTGGAAAGTGATTGGATGTGGGGCTGAAAGGAGAGTTCAGAATCCAGGATAACACCTAGTACCCTGACATGTGGGGACGGGTGGATGGTTTTGCCATTGCTCTTGACAGAGAAGTCGGGGGAAGAGGAACGTGGGGGAGGAAATATTATAAGCTCGGTTTTGGACAAGTTGAGTTTGAGGAAGTGGTGTGACATCCATACAGATATGTCGGTTAGTAAGTTAGTGATGCGTGAGGAGACTGATGGAGTGAGTTGAGGGGTGGAGAGATAGATTTGTGTGTCATCAGCATAGAAATGATATTGAAAGCCGTGAGAGGCTATCAGCTGACCCAGGGAAGAGGTGTAGATTGAAAATAAAAGAGGTCCAAGAACAGAACCTTGGGGGACCCTGACAGAGAAGGGTAGAGGAGTGGAGGAAGTAGAATTGTAAGTGACACTGAAGGTGCGTTGGAATAGGTAGGATGAGAGCCACTGAAGAGCACAGTCACGGAGACCGAGGGAGTAAAGTTTTTTGAGGAGGAGGGGGTGGTCAACCGTGTCAAAGGCAGCTGAAAGATCCAGAAGTAGGAGTACAGAATAGTGTCCATTGGTTTTTGCAGTTAGTAGGTCATTTGTGAGTTTTAAAAGAGCAGTTTCTGTGGAGTGTAGAGGGCGAAATCCAGATTGAAGGGGATCAAGAAGATTGTTTTTAATGAGGTGGTCACTCAGTTGGTTGTAAACCAGGCGTTCAAGGAGTTTAGAGGAAAAGGGGAGCAAGGAGATTGGGCGTAGGTTGTTAAGATTGGTAGGGTCCAAGGACGGCTTTTTGAGTATGGGGGTGACCAGTGCATGTTTTAGAGCATCGGGGAAGATGCCAGAGGTGAGGGAGAAATTGAAGATGTGGGTTAGAGAGTGTAGGATGGGGTCAGAGGGTGACCGTAGCATTTGAGAGGGAATAGGGTCCAGGGGACAGGTGGTTAGGTGGGCGATAGAAAGGAGTTTAGCAACTTCATCTGTAGTAGTAGATTTGAATAGGGGGAGTGTCAGTTGTATCTGTTGACATGGGGTCTTAGCTGGGGGAGATACCTGTAGAATAGAGATTTCATCACGGATTGTATCAATATATAATGTATATATATATACATTAATATAAATGTATTGTGTATATATACATATTGCATACCTCCCAACTTTATATATATATATATATATATATATATATATATATATATATATATATATATATATATATATATATAAATATATATATAATGTTGTACAGTACCGGGCACACAGACAACTTATTTATACATCTGGGTTTATAGGCTTGTACCTTTGGGTGATTGGACACTGGCAAGCTTTTAACCACTTCAGCCCGGAAAGGTTTTACCCCCTTAATGACCAGAGCAATTTTTGCGTTACGGCACTGCGGCAATTTAACTGACAATTGAGTGGTCGTGCGATGCTGTACCCACACAAAATTTACCTCCTTTTTTTTACCATAAATAGAGCTTTCTTTTGGTGGTATTTGATCACCTCTGCGGTTTTTATTTTTTGCGCTATTAAAAAAAGACCGACAATTTTGAAAAAAAAAGTTATTTTTTTTACTTTCTGCTATAATACATATCCACAAAAAAATATATATATATAAAAAAACTATTCATCAGTTTAGGCCGATATATATTCTTCTACATATTTCTGGTAAAAAAAATCGCAATAGGCTTATATTGATTGGTTTGCGCAAAAGTCATCACGTCTGCAAACTGAGATAGATTTAGGGACTTTTATTTTTTTTAATTATTTTTACTGGTAATGGTGGCGATTTGTGATTTTTAGCGGGACTGTGACATTGCGGCAGACAAATCTGACCACAAATTACACTCTTTGCGGTTTAGTGCCGTTATTACATTGATCAGTGCTAAAAAAATGCACTGATCAATGTAAAAATTACACTGGCAGGGAAGGGGTTAACACTACGGGCAATCAAGGGGTTAAGTGTGTTCCCTCAGTGTGTTCTAACTGTAGGGGGGATGGGCTTATTGAAACATGACAGAGATCACTATTCCCGATCACCGGGAACAGAAGATCTCTGTCATGTCACTAGGCAGAACAGGAAAATGCCTTGTTTACATAGGCAGTTCTCTGTTCTGCCTCTCCTCGACGCAATCGTGGGCCGCCAGTGGACATCAAGCCTGCGGAACCCGCGGGCACGCGCGCCCTCTATTCTACGGATTGACGTACAGATACGTCAGTTTGCGCAGGAGAGCCGACCTTCCGCGGTATATCTGTGTGAGTAGTTCGGCAAATGAGTAAGAACATGGGGCGCTTTCCCTAATAACCCTTACCCCACTCAAGTCCTCACTTTTAGCTAGTGCCTGAAAGTGATGGACCCCTTTTCTCAGAGAAACCAGCTTCACTCCTTTATTATTTTTTTTAATTATTTTTCTTTATTATTTTTAATAATAAATAATAATTTTTTAATTATTTTCTTTATTTTATCTTCAGATTGTTCAATCAGTCATAACTGTCTTCTACTATCCACACAGAAACCTTGGGTGCCCTACACGACAGTGTTGGCAGCCCCCAAAGTGAAATTTACTTTTAGGACATCAAAATTTACAAACAACACCATTTTTTTACTGGAAAAAATCATGACATTTACTGACAGAGCAACATTTTTTACTGATACTGCAAAAAAGTACCCAAAATGACTGTTGTCAATGCTAAACAGTGCAAATATCAATATTTAAACTATAAACACATCACTAGTACTATTAGCAATGTGTTAAAGTTAAACAAAAGTCAAAAACCTTATTTCTCCATTGACATGAAGGTCAGGTTACTATAGCCCAGCCAGCACAGAGTTCTTCCTTACATAAGAGTCTACAAGATTCACCTGTATAGTAAAAGGGAACTCTTATGTAAAGGGGAATGCTTCAGATCATCATCTAAGGGGGAACTCTGATATAATGGGGGCTCTGATGACTAGAGACCACTTTCCGCAGAGTGAATACACTAAGGTAAGGGGGGTTACTAATACAGGGGGAACCTCTATATCAGTGTCACCTTACATTATTGTATTCACCCCGCCTTACATCAGCAACCCCCCCTCAGACTGGCCTGGCGGCGCTGTCACTGACCTCCTCTCAGGTGCACCGTGCAGGGCTCAGTCAGATGGCTCCAGCTTTGAGGCTCTGGCTTTATTCTATAGTTTTCTCTCCACAGTTCACACACGTCTGACTCCTCCTATGATCCCCATCCCAGTGGCGCTCCCACTCTTGATTCCTCTGTAGACTCTCCCTCAGAGACTGCAGACATGATAAAAAACAAGAGATGGTCAGAGGCTGCAGACATGATACAGGAGGTGGAAAGAAGCTGCAAACATGATACAGGAGGTGGTCAGAGACAGCGTACATGATGCAGGAGGTGTTAAGAAGCTGCAAACATGATACACGAGATGGACAGAGGCTGCAGACATGATGCAGGAGGTGGACAGAGCCCGCAAACATGGTTGTGTCCTCCTCACCCCCTCACAGTAGCTTCCTCCTCTGTCCACCTTCATATTACCTCTCCACATTAGTGTGTCCTCCTCCTGTGCCCCTTTCACCTCTCCACAGAGCAGCACATCAGAGTCCTTCTCTGTCCCCTGCATGACTTCACCCTCCCCAATGTCCTCCTCTGCCCCCTTTTTGCTATCCCCCTCACACAGTGTCACTCTCCTCACCTCCTCCTCGGCTCCTCCTCTGTTCCTCCACTGCTGTGGCAAGAGCACGAGGTGCCACCATGGCACCGCCAAGAACGAGCGGACTGGCATCAGTTCAAAAATGGCGCCAGACAACGCCATTACGTTCTTAAGCATGCGCCGCCCGGCTGAGTGTGTACAAGCTTTCCCAAACTAGACTGGCTTTGGAACGGCGCATGCACAGTTGCATGGTCGGCTTCTGTCCATCTTTTTTAACGGACATTTACGGGCTGCCCAAAAATGCGCTTAAATTTATGGGCTGCCCATAAATTAACGGGCGGTTGGCAACACCGATATCCGATCCCCTTGCTATGTACATTTCATTGTTTAGCTAGCTTGTTACATTTTCTTTTCTTTGGTTCAGGTAAAATGCTGTCACACATATGTGAATTTTAGCAGAACAGAAGGCACAAAAGCAGAATTATTGGAATGTTTGATGCACACGTCAAACAAGGACAACACCATTTGTATTGAACACCAGTGTACGATCAAGTTCAGGGATCGTGAATGCTTTGTACATGTAGACCTATAATACAAGCATACTTTAGCAATTTATCCCTGCTCATGCTCATTTGCTTTAGTAAATCAGCCCCAATGTGTTTTGAATATTGCTTTTATGTGCAGATCAAAGGAATGTACTTTGATCTTCACAAATTGTCAGTTCCAGCAAGCTAGAAAGTAAAAAAAAAAAAAAGAAAAGTTATATATTTTTATTTCTAATACTATTGGGAATTATACCAAAAAGCCTTCTCTCTTCAGGTCTATTGTTTCCCACCAATAGGGATGATTAGTTGTGACCTTGGTTTCCTGATGGGATTTGAAGATTTGCAGTCCTGGTGATCTTTTAACAGAATTTGCTCAGGTGACCTTTTTTTAATCCCATAATAAAAAATGAATGCCTTTTAAAGCTTGTGCAGAAACATAGTCCACAAGCATGATAGAGCAACATAAGACTGTAAGGCACAAGGTTTACATATATGGCCTGTGAACCATCTCCAATAGGCATAGATTGGCCATTAAGGAGCCATTTGGCTATGCCAATCCCCTCACTATAAAATGGTAGTTTAAAGCAGCTATATTGTAAATGTTATAAATTATGCTGCGCTACCTCAAACTGTGTATCTAATATAAATCTATGCAAAAAAAGTGAATGGGCAAAAGTTGGGACGCTGCTTCTATTTCCGTTGTGCAATCACAACCTACTTATGAAATCACTAATAAAGATAGCTGCGCTACCCTCTATACTCTAAACTCTATACAATATAGTGCCACAATTCAGAAAGTGCAACATTAAAGTGCTGACAATCCATAAAAATGCAAAGTGCTTCTAAGAAAGTGCTCCAATTATTTGACATAAAGTGACTGTTTTAAAAAGGAGCACTCTGTAGTTGATCTTGGCAGCATGATGGGAAGTTGAGCGCAGTATTGCGGGGCTGTGGGTGGTGACTTACCTCAAGAGGCTGACCAAAGACATTAAAGTGTTACTAAACCCACAACAGTAAAATGAGTCTGTATATGCAGTAAAACATGCTTGTTATACTCACAGTGGAACCTAAGGGGTTAATCCTCTGCTTTGTGTAAAAAGGCTGTTTGATCCTGTATGCACAGATCCTCATCTTCTTCCACTGACTCCAAAACATGTCCAGATAAGACAGAGTTAGTGGAGTCAGGCTGCACATGCTCAGTTTGGTGTGTATATTGCTACATAGGTGTTTTTTTTTTCTTGGGAGAGTGCATGTGATCAGCACAGGGCCAATAAGCACTGTCCAGACAGAGTGTCAGGGGTCCTGCATCCTGATAGGACAGCCAGTGCATTATGAAAACCCCTCCTACAAGCTTTAACCAGGGAATGATAGAAGTCACAAGACTGCTATATACTACTGATGAGAAAAGGTATTTAGCAGTTTATATTTACTAAAATGATTGCATTTCCATGTTCTATTTACTGTGAAAGATCAGATAAAGTAAAAGCAGGGTCCTGGGTTTAGTAACACTTTAAGCGCAGTTTGACCTACCACAGTTTATGCTTAAGAGGTAAACAACTTGAGTTTGCTTCTAGAAGAGCACGAGCGTAGTGACAGGAACTGGCAATTTTCCTTTTCAGCACAGAGTATAGAGTGTAGGGGGCAGAGCAGCTATCTTTGTTGGTGATTTTATCTTGTAAATGTGTTGAGGCTATTATAGGGAATGATTATGTAGATATCAAACTGCATAGGAAAAAAATGTTGGTTGTAAAGTTGGTTAGCAAACTGTACTTTTGAAGTATATTTATTTTAGGGAATATTGTTTTTTATTTTATGTTAATGCATGCTTAAATTGCAGCGTTCAATTGTTGATGACCTTTAGTTATTTGAGTTGCCTTTTGTCCATAATATGGTGATGTATCAAAACAATGTGCACCTAAACCAGCTTACATTATATAACTCACTTTCACCACACCAACCTATCTCCAAAGTAAAAAAAAAGTTAGGCATACACCAGTTAGGCCCTGATTACAATTTCCCTGATGCTGGCCAAATTGCCCAAATTGCCGTGCCTTATGTCTCTACAGTTCAGCTGAGTTTTGCTCAATAAAACTATTCTATCACTGGAAAATGTTGTGCCGCTGTATCATGTGGGATTTCAAAAATCTTAATGAGACTTTGCTAAAATTTGACTTGTGGCAGAAAACTTTGCATCTACAAAAACAAGGACAGCCTCAGCAAACTGCTGGCCAGTTTCTATCCCCTGTCAAAGTAGGCTTATTACTGCTTGATGAAAAATCATGTGTCCAGAGGCGAACTGACCATGCGGGCATGCGGACGCTGACCGAGGGCCCGCGGCCAGTAGGGGGCCCGTGAGAAGCTCCTGAGAGATGCTCGTCAGATCTAGGGGTATGCTGCTGGCAGTGCTGCGGTGGAGCCGTTCTGACGCTGTGGGGGGGCCCAAGACACAGCATCTCCCCCCTGCACCCCTGGATTTCAGTTTGAATGCAGTGGGGGGAGTGGGAGACGGCGATCGTATTTGTATTGTATTTCTCCTCCAGAGTGTATACAGTGGAGAGGTGAGGGGCCTCTGACCCGGGCAGCTACAAGTTTCACTCTTCAGTGTACAAGTGAGTTGCTCTGCTTGTACACTGTTGCTGACTGCTGCCCAGGTCAGAGGCCCCTCCCCTCTCCACTGTACAGAATCAGGAGGAGAACTACAAGCCCCAGTGAGATCCACAGGCACCATAGACCTGCCGATTGCCACCTCCCACCTCCCCCTGTGCTGGGGGTTGGAGGTGCACAGCCAGGTACAGGGGAACCTCTGGGGGGGAGGGGTTAAGTCTGGGAACCCTGATGTAAGGGGGAGGCTCTCTGGGGACCCTGATGTATGGGGGGGCTCTCTGGGAACCCTGATGTATGGGGGGCTCTCTAGGGACCCTGATGTATGGGGTGCTCTCTGGGGAAATGGATGTATGGGGGGAGGCTCTCTGGGGACCCTGATGTATGGGGGGGCTCTCTGGGAACCCTGATGTATGGGTGGGCTCTCTGGGAACCCTGATGTATGGGGGGCTCTCTGGGGGCCCTGATGTATGGGGGGAGGCTCTCTGGGGACCCTGATGTATGAGGGGGAGGCTCTCTGGGGACCCTGATGTATGGGGGGCACTCTGGGGACCCTGATGTATGGGGGGCAGGCTCTCTGGGGACCCTGATGTAAGGGGGGAGGTTCTCTGGGGACCCTGATGTATGAGGGGCTCTCTGGGAACCCTGATGTATGGGGGAGGCTTTCTGGGGACCCTGATGTATGGGGGGCTCTCTGGGGACCCTGATGTATGGGGAAGGCTCTCTTGGGACCCTGATGTATGAGGAGGAGGCTCTCTGGGGACCCTGATGTATGGGTGGGCTCTCTGGGAACCCTGATGTATGGGGGGCTCTCTGGGGGCCCTGATGTATGGGGGGAGGCTCTCTGGGGACCCTGATGTATGAGGGGGAGGCTCTCTGGGGACCCTGATGTATGGGGGGCTCTCTGGGGACCCTGATGTATGGGGGGCAGGCTCTCTGGGGACCCTGATGTATGAAGGGAGGTTCTCTGGGGACCCTGATGTATGAGGGGCTCTCTGGGAACCCTGATGTATGGGGGAGGCTTTCTGGGGACCCTGATGTATGGGGGGCTCTCTGGGGACCCTGATGTATGGGGGAGGCTCTCTGGGAACCCTGATGTATGAGGGGGAGGCTCTCTGGGGACCCTGATGTATGGGTTGCTCTCTGGGGACCCTGATGTATGGGGGAGGCTCTCTGGGGACCCTGATGTATGGGGGGGCTCTCTGGGGACCCTGATGTAGGGGGGGCTCTATGGGAACCCTGATGTATGGGAGGCTCTCTGGGGACCCTGATGTATGGGGGGAGGCTCTCTGGGACCCTGATGTATGAGGGGGAGGCTCTCTGGGGACCCTGATGTATGCGGGGTTCTCTGGGGACCCTGATGTATGGGGGGAGGCTCTCTGGGGACCCTGATGTATGGGGGGAGGCTCTCTGGGGACCCTGATGTATGAGGGGATCTCTTGGAACCATGATGTATGGGGGGAGGCTCTCTGGGGACCTTGATGCATGGGGGGCTCTCTGGGGACCCTGATGTAGGAGGGAGGCTCTCTGGGGACCCTGAAGTATGAGGGGGCTCTCTGGGGACCCTGATGTATGGGGGGAGGCTCTCTGGGGACCCTAATGTATGGGGGCTCTCTGGGGACCCTGATGTAAGGGGGGGCTCTCTGGGACCCTGATTTATGGGGTGCTCTCTGGGGACCCTGATGTATGGGGGGAGGCTCTCTAGGGACCCTGATGTATGGGGGGCTCTCTTGGGACCCTGATGTATGGGGGGCTCTCTGGGAACCCTGATGTATGGGGGGCTCTCTGGGAACCCAGATCTATGGTGAGGCTCTCTGGGACCCTGATGTATGGGGGCTCTCTGGGGACCCTGATGTATGGGGGGTTTCTGGGACCCTGATGTATGGGGGGCTCTCTGGGAACCCAGATCTATGGTGGGGCTCTCTGAGACCCTGATGTATGGGGGGCTCTCTGGGGACCCTGATGTATGGGGGGGCTCTCTGCGGACCCTGATGTATGGGAGGAGGCTCTCAAGGGACCCTGATGTATGGGGGTGCTCTCTGGGACCCAGATGTATGGGGGGAGGCTCTCTGGGGACCCTGATGTATGAGGGGGAGGCTCTCTGGGGACCCTGATGTATGGGGGGCACTCTGGGGACCCTGATGTATGGGGGGCAGGCTCTCTGGGGACCCTGATGTAAGGGGGGAGGTTCTCTGGGGACCCTGATGTATGAGGGGCTCTCTGGGAACCCTGATGTATGGGGGAGGCTTTCTGGGGACCCTGATGTATGGGGGGCTCTCTGGGGACCCTGATGTATGGGGAAGGCTCTCTTGGGACCCTGATGTATGAGGAGGAGGCTCTCTGGGGACCCTGATGTATGGGTGGGCTCTCTGGGAACCCTGATGTATGGGGGGCTCTCTGGGGGCCCTGATGTATGGGGGGAGGCTCTCTGGGGACCCTGATGTATGAGGGGGAGGCTCTCTGGGGACCCTGATGTATGGGGGGCTCTCTGGGGACCCTGATGTATGGGGGGCAGGCTCTCTGGGGACCCTGATGTATGAAGGGAGGTTCTCTGGGGACCCTGATGTATGAGGGGCTCTCTGGGAACCCTGATGTATGGGGGAGGCTTTCTGGGGACCCTGATGTATGGGGGGCTCTCTGGGGACCCTGATGTATGGGGGAGGCTCTCTGGGAACCCTGATGTATGAGGGGGAGGCTCTCTGGGGACCCTGATGTATGGGTTGCTCTCTGGGGACCCTGATGTATGGGGGAGGCTCTCTGGGGACCCTGATGTATGGGGGGGCTCTCTGGGGACCCTGATGTAGGGGGGGCTCTATGGGAACCCTGATGTATGGGAGGCTCTCTGGGGACCCTGATGTATGGGGGGAGGCTCTCTGGGACCCTGATGTATGAGGGGGAGGCTCTCTGGGGACCCTGATGTATGCGGGGTTCTCTGGGGACCCTGATGTATGGGGGGAGGCTCTCTGGGGACCCTGATGTATGGGGGGAGGCTCTCTGGGGACCCTGATGTATGAGGGGATCTCTTGGAACCATGATGTATGGGGGGAGGCTCTCTGGGGACCCTGATGTAGGGGGGAGGCTCTCTGGGGACCCTGAAGTATGAGGGGGGCTCTCTGGGGACCCTAATGTATGGGGGCTCTCTGGGGACCCTGATGTAAGGGGGGGCTCTCTGGGACCCTGATTTATGGGGTGCTCTCTGGGGACCCTGATGTATGGGGGGAGGCTCTCTAGGGACCCTGATGTATGGGGGGCTCTCTTGGGACCCTGATGTATGGGGGGCTCTCTGGGAACCCTGATGTATGGGGGGCTCTCTGGGAACCCAGATCTATGGTGAGGCTCTCTGGGACCCTGATGTATGGGGGCTCTCTGGGGACCCTGATGTATGGGGGGTTTCTGGGACCCTGATGTATGGGGGGCTCTCTGGGAACCCAGATCTATGGTGGGGCTCTCTGAGACCCTGATGTATGGGGGGCTCTCTGGGGACCCTGATGTATGGGGGGGCTCTCTGCGGACCCTGATGTATGGGAGGAGGCTCTCAAGGGACCCTGATGTATGGGGGTGCTCTCTGGGACCCAGATGTATGGGGGGAGGCTTTCTGGGGACCCTGATGTATGGGGGGCTCTCTGGGGACCCTGATGTATGGGGGTCTCTCTGGGACCCTGATGTATGGGGGGCTCTCTGGGACCCTGATGTATGGAGGGCTCTCTGGGGACCCTGATGTATGGGGGGACTCTCTGGGGACCCTGATGTATGGGGGGCTCTCTGGGAACCCAGATCTATGGTGGGGCTCTCTGGGACCCTGATGTATGGGGGACTATCTGGGGACCCTGAGGTATGGGGGACTCTCTGGGGACCCTGATGTATGGGGGGGCTCTCTGGGGACACTGATGTATGGGGGGGCTCTCTGGGGACCCAGATCGATGGGGGGCTCTCTGGGGACCCTGATGTATGGGGGGCTCTCTGGGAACCCAGATTTATGGGGGCTCTCTGGGACCCTGATGTTTGGGGGCTCTGGGGACCCTGTTGTATGGGGGCTCTCTGGGGACCCTGATGTATGGGGGGCTCTCTGGGGACCCTGATGTATGGGGAGGCTCTCTGCAGAACTTGATGTATGGGGGCTCTCTGGGGAGTGGACCCTGATGTATGGGGGGCTCTCTGGAGACATTGATGTAAGGCCGGGCTCTCTGGGGACCCTGATGTATGGGGGCTCTCTGGGGACCCTGAGTTATGGGGGCTCTCTGGAGACCTTGATGTAAGGGGGGCTCTCTGGGGACCCTGATGTAAGGGGGGGCTCTCTGGGGACCCTGATGTAAGGGGGTTGGGGGCTCTCTGGGGACCCTGATGTAAGGGGGCTCTCTGGGGACCCTGATGTAAGGGGGGCTCTCTGGAGACCCTGATGTAAGGGGGGTTGGGGCTCTCTGGGGACCCCGATGTAAGGATGGGGCTCTCTGGGGACCCTGATGTAAGGGTAGGCTCTCTGGGGACCCTGATGTATGGGGGGAGGCTCTCTAGGGACCCTGATTTATGGGGGGGGGCTCTCTGGGGACCCTGATGTATGGGGGGGCTCTCTGGGAACCCTGATGTATGGGGGGCTCTCTGGGAACCCAGATCTATGGTGGGGCTCTCTGGGACGCTGATGTATGGTGGGCTCTCTGGGAACCCTGATGTATGGGGGGGCTCTCTGGGACCCTGATGTACGGGGGACTTTCTGGGGACCCTGATTTATGGGGGACTCTCTGGGGACCCTGATGTATGGGGGGGCTCTCTGGGGACCCTGATGTACGCGGGGCTCTCTGGGGACCCTAATGTGTGGGGGGAGGCTCTCTGGGGACCCTGATGTATGGGGGGAGGCTCTCTGGGGACCCTGATGTATGAGGGGATCTCTTGGAACCATGATGTATGGGGGGAGGCTCTCTGGGGACCTTGATGTATGGGGGGAGGCTCTCTGAGGACCCTGATGTATGGGGGGAGGCTCTCTGGGGACCCTGATGTATGAGGGGGGCTCTCTTGGGACCCTGATGTATGGGGGGAGGCTCTCTGGGGACCCTGATGTATGGGGGCTCTCTGGGTCACCCAGATGTATGGGGGGCTCTCTGGGACCCTGATGTATGGGGGGCTTTCTGTGACCCTGATGTATGGGGGGCTCTCTAGGGACCCTGATGTATGGGGGGGCTCTCTGGGAACCCTGATGTATGGGTGGCTCTCTGGGAACCCAGATCTATGGTGAGGCTCTCTGAGACTCTGATGTATAGGGGCTCTCTGGGGACCCTGATGTATGGGGGGGTTCTGGGACCCTGATGTATGGGGGGGCTCTCTGGGAACCCAGATCTAAGGTGGGGCTCTCTGAGACCCTGATGTATGGGGGTGCTCTCTGGGACCCTGATGTATGGGGGGGCTCTCTGGGGACCCTGATGTATGGGGGGGCTCTCTGGGAACCCTGATGTATGGGGGGAGGCTTTCTGGGGACCCTGATGTATGGGGGGCTCTCTGGGGACCCTGATGTATGGGGGGCTCTCTGGGACCCTGATGTATGGGGGGCTCTCTTGGACCCTGATGTATGGAGGGCTCTCTGGGGACCCTGATGTATGGGGGGACTCTCTGGGGACCCTGATGTATGGGAGGCTCTCTGGGAACCCAGATCTATGGTGGGGCTCTCTGGGACCCTGATGTATTGGGGACTCTCTGGGGACCCTGATGTATGGGGGACTCTCTGGGGACCCTGATGTATGGGGGGGCTCTCTGGGGACCCTGATGTATGGGGGGCTCTCTGGGGACCCAGATCGATGGGGGGCTCTCTGGGGACCCTAAAGTATGGGGGGCTCTCTGGGAACCCAGATTTATGGGGGCTCTCTGGGACCCTGGTGTTTGGGGGCTCTGGTGACCCTGTTGTATGGGGGGCTCTCTGGGGACCCTGATGTATGGGGGCTCTCTGGGAACCCTGATGTATGGGGGGGCTCTCTGCGGAACCTGATGTATGGGGGCTCTCTGGGGAGTGGACCCTGATGTATGGGGGGCTCTCTGGAGACATTGATGTAAGGCAGGGCTCTCTGGGGACCCTGATGTATGGGGGGCTCTCTGGGGACCCTGATGTATGGGGGGCTCTCTGGAGACCTTGATGTAAGGGGGGCTCTCTGGGGACCCTGATGTAAGGGGGGCTCTCTGGGGACCCTGATGTAAGGGGGTTGGGGGCTCTCTGGGGACCCTGATGTAAGGGGGGCTCTCTGGGGACCCTGATGTAAGGGGGGCTCTCTGGGGACCCTGATGTAAGGGGGTTGGGGGCTCTCTGGGGACCCTGATGTAAGGGGGGCTCTCTGGGAACCCTGATGTAAGGATGGGGCTCTCTGGGGTCCCTGATGTAAGGGGAGGCTCTCTGGGGACCCTGATGTATGGGGGGAGGCTCTCTAGGGACCCTGATTTATGGGGGGGCTCGCTGGGGACCCTGCTGTATGGGGGGCTCTCTGGGAACCCTAATGTATGGGGGGCTCTCTGGGAACCCAGATCTATGGTGGGGCATTCTGGGACGCTGATGTATGGTGGGCTCTCTGGGAACCCTGATGTATGGGGGGGCTCTCTGGGACCCTGATGTATGGGGGACTCTCTGGGGACCCTGATTTATGGGGGACTCTCTGGAGACCCTGATGTATGGGGGGGCTCTCTGGGGACCCTGATGTATGGGGGGCTCTCTGGGAACCCTGATGTATGGGGGGCTCTCTGGGGACCCTGATGTATGGGGGGCTCTCTGGGGACCCTGATGTATGGGGGCTCTCTGGGGACCCTGCTGTATGGGGGCTTTCTGGGGACCCAGATCGATGGGGGGCTCTCTGGGGACCCTGATGTATGGGGGGCTCTCTGGGAACCCAGATTTATGGGGGGCTCTCTGGGACCCTGTTGTATGGGGGGCTCTCTGGGGACCCTGATGTATGGGGGCTCTCTGGGGACCCTGATGTATGGGGGGGCTCTCTGCGGAACCTGATGTATGGGGGCTCTCTGGGGAGTGGACCCTGATGTATGGGGGCTCTCTGGAGACCTTGATGTAAGGGGGGCTCTCTGGGGACCCTGATGTAAGGGGGGCTCTCTGGGGACCCTGATGTAAGGGGGGCTCTCTGGGGACCCTGATGTAAGGGGTTTGGGGGCTCTCTGGGGACCCTGATGTAAGGGGGGGCTCTCTGGGGACCCTGATGTAAGGGGGGTTGGGGCTCTCTGGGGACCCTGATGTAAGGATGGGGCTCTCTGGGGACCCTGATGTAAGGGGAGGCTCTCTGGGGACCCTGATGTATGGGGGGAGGCTCTCTAGGGACCCTGATTTATGAGGGGCTCTCTGGGGACCCTGATGTATGGTGGGGCTCTCTGGGAACCCTGATGTATGGGGGGGCTCTCTGGGAACCCATATCTATGGTGGAGCTCTCTGGGACCCTGATTTATGGGGGGCTCTCTGGGGACCCTGATGTATGGGGGGCTCTCTGGGAACCCAGATCTATGGTGGGGCTCTCTGGGACGCTGATGTATGGTGGGCTCTCTGGGGACCCTGATGTATGGGGGGGCTCTCTGGGGACCCTGATGTATGGGGGGCTCTCTGGGAACCCAGATCTATGGTGGGGCTCTCTGGGACGCTGATGTATGGTGGGCTCTCTGGGGACCCTGATGTATGGGGGGCTCTCTGGGGACCCTGATGTATGGGGGGCTCTCTGTGGACCCAGATCGATGGGGGGGCTCTCTGGGGACCCTGATGTACGGGGGGCTCTCTGGGAACCCATATCTATGGTGGGGCTCTCTGGGACCCTGATTTATGGGGGCTCTCTGGGGACCCTGATGTATGGGGGGCTCTCTGGGAACCCTGATGTATGGGGGGCTCTCTGGGAACCCAGATCTATGGTGGGGCTCTCTGGGACGCTGATGTATGGTGGGCTCTCTGGGGACCCTGATGTATGGGGGGGCTCTCTGGGGACCCTGATGTATGGGGCGCTCTCTGGGAACCCAGATCTATGGTGGGGCTCTCTGGGACGCTGATGTATGGTGGGCTCTCTGGGGACCCTGATGTATGGGGGGCTCTCTGGGGACCCTGATGTATGGAGGGCTCTCTGGGGACCCTGATGTATGGGGGGCTCTCTGGGGACCTTGATGTAAGGGGGGCTCTCTGGGGACCCTGATGTAAGGGGGGGCTCTCTGGGGACCCTGATGTAAGGGGAGGCTCTCTGGGGACCCTAATGTAAGGGGGGCTCTCTGGAGACCCTGATGTAAGGGGGTTGGGGGCTCTCTGGGGACCCTGATGTAAGGGGGGCTCTCTGGGGACCCTTATATAAGGGGGCGTTGGGGCTCTCTGGGGACCCTGATGTAAGGATGGGGCTCTCTGGGGACCCTGATGTAAGGGGAGGCTCTCTGGGGACCCTGATGTATGGGGGGAGGCTCTCTAGGGACCCTGATTTATGGGGGCTCTCTGGGGACTCTGATGTATGGGGGGGCTCTCTGGGAACCCTGATATATGGGGGGCTCTCTGGGAACCCAGATCTATGGTGGGGCTCTCTGGGACGTTGATGTATGGTGGGCTCTCTGGGGACCCTGATGTATGGGGGGGCTCTCTGGGACCCTCATGTATGGGGGACTCTCTGGGGACCCTGATGTATGGGGGACTCCCTGGGGACACTGATGTATGGGGGGGCTCTCTGGGATCCTGATGTATGGGGGGGCTTTCTGGGAACTCAGATCTATGGTGGGGCTCTCTGGGACCCTGATGCATGGGGGACTCTCTGGGGACCCTGATGTATGGGGGACTCTCTGGGGACCCTGATGTATGGGGGGCTCTCTGGGACCCTCATATATGGGGGACTCTCTGGGGACCCTGATGTATGGGGGACTCCCTGGGGACCCTGATGTATGGGGGGGCTCTCTGGGATCCTGATGTATGGGGGGCTTTCTGGGAACTCAGATCTATGGTGGGGCTCTCTGGGACCCTGATGCATGGGGGACTCTCTGGGGACCCTGATGTATGGGGGACTCTCTGGGGACCCTGATGTATGGGGGGCTCTCTGGGACCCTCATATATGGGGGACTCTCTGGGGACCCTGATGTATGGGGGACTCCCTGGGGACCCTGATGTATGGGGGGGCTCTCTGGGATCCTGATGTATGGGGGGCTTTCTGGGAACTCAGATCTATGGTGGGGCTCTCTGGGGACCCTAATGTATGGGGGACTCTCTGGGGACCCTGATGTATGGGGGGCTCTCTGGGGACCCTGATGTATGGGGGGCTCTCTGGGACCCTGATGTATAGGGGGAGGCTTTCTAGGGACCCTGATTTATGGGGGGGCTCTCTGGGGACCCTGATGTATGGGGGGGCTCTCTGGGAACCCTGATGTATGGGGGGCTCTCTGGGAACCCAGATCTATGGTGGGGCTCTCTGGGATGTTGGTGTATGGTGGGCTCTCTGGGGACCCTGATGTATGGGGGGCTCTCTGGGACCCTGATGTATGGGGGACTCTCTGGGGACCCTGATTTATGATGGACTCTCTGGGGACCCTGATGTATGGGGGGGCTCTCTGGGGACCCTGATGTATGGGGGGCTCTCTGGGGACCCTGATGTATGGGGGGCTCTCTGGGGACCCAGATCGATGGGGGGGGCTCTCTGGGGACCCTGATGTATGGGGGGCTCTCTGGGAATGCTGATTTATGGGGGGCTCTCTGGGACCCTGATGTTTGGGGGCTCTGGGGACCCTGTTGTATGGGGGGCTCTCTGGGGACTCTGATGTATGGGGGGCTCTCTGGGGACCCTGATGTATGGGGGGGCTCTCTGCAGAACCTGATGTATGGGGGCTCTCTGGGGAGTGGACCCTGATGTATGGGGGGCTCTCTGAAAACATTGATGTAAGGCAGGGCTCTCTGGGGACCCTGATGTATGGGGGGCTCTCTGGGGAACCTGATGTATGGGGGGCTCTCTGGGGAACCTGATGTATGGGGGGATCTCTAGGGACCTTGATGTAAGGGGGGCCTCTGGGGACCCTGATGTAAGGGGGGGCTCTCTGGGGACCCTGATGTAAGGGGAGGCTCTCTGGAGACCCTAATGTAAGGGGGGCTCTCTGGGGACCCTGATGTAGGGGGCTGGGGGCTCTCTGGGGACCCTGATGTAAGGGGGGGTTGGGGCTCTCTGGGGACCCTGATGTAAGGAATGGGGCTCTCTGGGGACCCTGATGTAAGGGGAGGCTCTCTGGGGACCCTGATGTATGGGGGGAGGCTCTGTAGGGACCCTGATTTATGGGGGGCTCTCTGGGGACCCTGATGTATGGGGGGGCTCTCTGGAACCCTGATGTATGGGGGGCTCTCTGGGAACCCAGATCTATGGTGGGGCTCTCTGGGACGCTGATGTATGGTGGGCTCTCTGGGGACCCTGATGTATGGGGGGGCTCTCTGGGACCCTGATGTATGGGGGACTCCCTGGGGACCCTGATGTATGGGGGGCTCTCTGGGATCCTGATGTATGGGGGGGCTTTCTGGGAACTCAGATCTATGGTGGGGCTCTCTGGGACCCTGATGCATGGGGGACTCTCTGGGGACCCTGATGTATGGGGGACTCTCTGGGGACCCTGATGTATGGGGGGCTGTCTGGGACCCTGATGTATGGGGGGGCTTTCTGGGGACCCTGATGTATGGGGGGACTCTCTGGGAACCCTGATGTATGGGGGGAGGCTCTCTGGGGACCCTGATGTATGGGGGGCTCTCTGGGGACCCTGATGTATGGGGGGGCTCTCTGGGACCCTGATGTATGGGGGGCTCTCTGGGACCCTGATGTATGGGGGGCTCTCTGGGGACCCTGATGTATGCGGGGGCTCTCTGGGACCCTAATGTATGGATGGCTCTCTGGGGACCCTGATGTATGGATGGCTCTCTGGGGACCCTGATGTATGGGGGGACTCTCTGGGGACCCTGATGTATGGGGGCTTTCTGGGAACCCAGATCTATGGTGGGGCTCTCTGGGACCCTGATGTATGGAGGGCTCTCTGGGGACACTGATGTATGGGGTGACTCTCTGGGGACCCTGATGTATGGGGGCTCTCTGGGAACCCAGATCTATGGTGAGGCTCTCTGAGACCCTGATGTATAGGGGCTCTCTGGGGACCCTGATGTATGGGGGGGTTCTGGGACCCTGATGTATGGGGGGGCTCTCTGGAACCCAGATCTAAGGTGGGGCTCTCTGAGACCCTGATGTATGGGGGTGCTCTCTGGGACCCTGGTGTATGGGGGGGCTCTCTGGGGACCCTGATGTATGGGGGGGCTCTCTGGGAACCCTGATGTATGGGGGGAGGCTTTCTGGGGACCCTGATGTATGGGGGGCTCTCTGGGGACCCTGATGTATGGGGGGCTCTCTGGGGACCCTGATGTATGGGGGGCTCTCTGGGGACCCTGATGTATGGGGGGGCTCTCTGCAGAACCTGATGTATGGGGGCTCTCTGGGGAGTGGACCCTGATGTATGGGGGGCTCTCTGGAGACATTGATGTAAGGCAGGGCTCTCTGGGGACCCTGATGTATGGGGGGCTCTCTGGGGAACCTGATGTATGGGGGGCTCTCTGGGGAACCTGATGTATGGGGGGATCTCTAGGGACCTTGATGTAAGGGGGGCCTCTGGGGACCCTGATGTAAGGGGGGGCTCTCTGGGGACCCTGATGTAAGGGGAGGCTCTCTGGAGACCCTAATGTAAGGGGGGCTCTCTGGGGACCCTGATGTAGGGGGCTGGGGGCTCTCTGGGGACCCTGATGTAAGGGGGGGTTGGGGCTCTCTGGGGACCCTGATGTAAGGAATGGGGCTCTCTGGGGACCCTGATGTAAGGGGAGGCTCTCTGGGGACCCTGATGTATGGGGGGAGGCTCTGTAGGGACCCTGATTTATGGGGGCTCTCTGGAGACCCTGATGTATGGGGGGGCTCTCTGGGAACCCTGATGTATGGGGCGCTCTCTGGGAACCCAGATCTATGGTGAGGCTCTCTGGGACGCTGATGTATGGTGGGCTCTCTTGGGACCCTGATGTATGGGGGGGCTCTCTGGGACCCTCATGTATGGGGGACTCTCTGGGGACCCTGATGTATGGGGGACTCCCTGGGGACCCTGATGTATGGGGGGCTCTCTGGGATCCTGATGTATGGGGGGGCTTTCTGGGAACTCAGATCTATGGTGGGGCTCTCTGGGACCCTGATGCATGGGGGACTCTCTGGGGACCCTGATGTATGGGGGACTCTCTGGGGACCCTGATGTATGGGGGGCTGTCTGGGACCCTGATGTATGGGGGGGCTTTCTGGGGACCCTGATGTGTGGGGGGACTCTCTGGGAACCCTGATGTATGGGGGAGGCTCTCTGGGGACCCTGATGTATGGGGGGCTCTCTGGGGACCCTGATGTATGGGGGGGCTCTCTGGGACCCTGATGTATGGGGGGCTCTCTGGGACCCTGATGTATGGGGGGCTCTCTGGGGACCCTGATGTATGCGGGGGCTCTCTGGGACCCTAATGTATGGATGGCTCTCTGGGGACCCTGATGTATGGATGGCTCTCTGGGGACCCTGATGTATGGGGGGACTCTCTGGGGACCCTGATGTATGGGGGCTCTCTGGGAACCCAGATCTATGGTGGGGCTCTCTGGGACCCTGATGTATGGAGGGCTCTCTGGGGACACTGATGTATGGGGTGACTCTCTGGGGACCCTGATGTATGGGGGCTCTCTGGGAACCCAGATCTATGGAGGGGCTCTCTGGGAACCCAGATCTATGGTGGGGCTCTCTGGGACCCTAATGTATGGTGGGCTCTCTGGGACCCTGATGTATGGGGGGGCTCTATAGGAACCCAGATCTATGGTGGGGCTCTCTGGGAACCCAAAACTATGGTGGGGCTCTCTGGGGACCCTGATGTATGGGGGCTCTCTGGAGACCCAGATCTATGGGGGTGCTCTCTGGGGACCCTGATGTATGGGGGGCTCTCTGGGACCCTGATGTATGGGTGCTCTATGGGAACCCAGACCTATGGTGGGGCTCTCTGGGACCCTGATGTATGGGGGGCTCTCTGGGGACCCTGATGTATGGGGGGGCTCTCTGGGGACCCTGATGTATGGGGGAGGCTCTTTAGGGACCCTGATGTATGGAGGGTCTCTCTGGGACCCTGATGTATGGGGGGCTCTCTGGGGACCCTGATTTATGAGGGGGCTCTCTGGGAACCCTGATGTATGGGGGAGGCTCTCTGGGGACCCTGATGTATGGGGGGCTCTCTAGGGACCCTGATGTATGGGGGCTCTCTGGGACCCTGATGTATGGGGGGCTCTCTGGGACCCTGATGTATGGGTGGGTCTCTGGGGACCCTGATGTATGGGGGGCTCTCTGGGACCCTGACGTATGGAGGCCTCTCTGGGGACCCTGATGTATGGGGGACTCTCTGGGGACCCTGATGCATGGGGGGCTCTCTGGGAACCCAGATCTATGGTGGGGCTCTCTGGGACCCTTATGTATGGGGGGGCTCTCTGGGACCCTGATGTATGGGGGGGCTCTCTGGGACCCTGATGTATGGGGGGCTCTCTGGGAACCCAGATCTATATTGGGGCTCTCTGGGACCCTGATGTATGGGGGGTCTCTGGGGACCCTGATGTATGGGGGGCTCTCTGGGGACCCAGATCTATGGGGGGGCTCTTTGGGGACAATGATGTATGGGGGGCTCTCTGGGGACCCAGATCTATGGGGGCTCTCTGGGACCCTGATGTTTGGGGGCTCTCTGGGGACCCTGATGTAAGGGGGGGCTCTCTTGGGACTCTGATGTAAGGGGGTTGGGGGCTCTCTGGGGACCCTGATGTATGGGGGGCTCTCTGGGGACCCTGATGTATGGGGGGGGCTCTCTGGGGAACCTGATGCATGGGGGCTCTCTGGGGAGAGGACCCTGATGTATGGGGGGCTTTCTGAAGACATTGATGTAAGGCGGGGCTCTCTGGTCTACCCTGATGTATGGGGGGGCTCTCTGGGGACCCTGATGTATGGGGGGCTCTCTGGAGACCTTGATGTAAGGGGGGCTCTCTGGGGACCCTGATGTAAGGGGGGGCTCTCTTGGGACTCTGATGTAAGGGGGGTTGGGGGCTCTCTGGGGACCCTGATGTAAGGGGGACTCTCTGGGGAGCCTGATGTAAGGGGGGGCTCTCTGGGGCCCTGATGTAAGGGAAGGCTCTCTGGGGACTCTGATGTAAGTGGGGAAGGCTCTCTGGGGACTTTTTTACATCGGCAGACCACCGTTCTGCCTCTGTTGGAAACGATCGTCAGGGCCCGACGGACATCGGGTCCGCCGGACCCGCTGATTAGCTCTTGGTGTGTCCAATCACAGTGGCAGTGGGTCAAACAGCACACATACCGCAAGTGCAGAATCAAGTACCTGTACGTGATTCTGCTCACAGGAGATGTACAGTAAATGTACGTGGTTAATGCAAGTCTATTTTTCTTTACTTTCTTAACGCTTTAAGTATTTATTTTGAACATACAGTAGAGAAATTGTATTCTGTGACCAATGCATGTAATGTAGCAGTGCAATATATACGTGGGGCTTTGTGAGGGTGAGGCTTGTGTGTGGGTGGGAGGGGACAAAGGGGACCCCTTGATCCCCTATTGCCTGGGGGCCCCATGAGTTGTCAGTCCGTCCCTGCATGTGTCACTGCTAAAACTACCTAAAATAAGCCCTTTAAAAACTGAAATGAATTAAACTGGGGCACCAGTGCTGTATGTAACGTGACATAATTGTAAGCAGAAAAAAATCTATTCCATGATTAAATTTGCGCTGCCACTGTACACTGTCTCTGTGTTTGCCAATTGAAAATCGCATTGTTCTGTAATACTACACAGGTTTATGGCATCCTCAAATCTATAGTTAGAAGGAATTGTGTTTCCAAGCAGCATGAAAAGGATCCTGCTATATGTACCTTATATACTGTATATATTTTTTGGCATTTAGACATATTGAAACAACATATTAGGGTTGATTTACTAAAGGCAAAAAGACTGTGCACTTTGGAAAGTGCAGTTGCACACTGCAAGAGCAGTTGCTCCAGAGCTTAGTAAATGAGCAGAAGCTCTGCTGACTTTCATCAACCAATCATGTGCAAGCAAAATTGCTGTTTTTTTATTTTCCTTACATGTGATTGGGTATTCTTTGCAAAGTAAAGCTTTACCTCATTTACTAAGCTCTGGAGCAGCTGCACTTTCAGAGTGCAATTGCACTTTTCAAGGTGCACAGTCTATTGGCCTTTAGTAAATCAACCCCATTATGTCTCTGCGCTTAGTTTAAACCCCAAATTTAAACTATATAACTGTCTGAATAGATAGCAGCAGCCATTAATACCTGTAAACAGATTTTAAATAATAATAAATACCAATATGTGTTGTGCTATCCCTTTAAAAACAATAAAGTTCAGAGATTCATATCACGTGTGCATAGTAGCATAAACCATATAATAAAAAAATGCTCTTAAATAGTAAAGTATATGTGCAAAACAGTTCAAAACTATATAATCAAAAATCTTTTTTAACAGAATAGACTCCAATAAATCACACAAAAAATAATATATTGCAACTTATAAATATGTAATCTCATGCCATAATGTGCTCAGTGCATATGTATATTAGGTATAAATAAAAAAAAAAATATTTGTATTTATTTGTTCATTTTCATTTTGGCAGTGCCCAGCTTCTGAGAAATGGAAAAAGTTTGGGACTTTAAATGAGACACATATGTATATGCGCCTCCATTCCTAATAATGTAAAAAGGAAAGGGTTTGGGACTTTGAATGAGGCATATTATCAGGACTAATGATCAATGGTATTTCTCCCATAGATATTCAAATGTTTAACAGTAAATACATACATAGAATAACAGACATGAAAAATAACATGCTGCAAAACATCGTCGTGGCATAAGTAACATGACACATAATATAACATGGTGGGGAAGTGCCCAGCTTCTGTAACCTTTTTTCTTATTTTTTTTACAATAGCTTGCCCTAAAAATGGCCACAATTGACAAATAAAATACAGTATGTCCTACTACCCCATAGACTTTAATGGGATTCATTGATATTTTTAAATTTTAAAACATTCAAAGTTTATTGAAGTTCAACAAGTAATATAGAGTGTGTACATTCATGTATAGAGATCATGTAAAAGAGTAAAAAGGCATAACAACTAGATATTGTGTTTGGTGGTAATAGTATTGCATATAGTTATCTCTGGTGAGAAAGTGAGATCATATCACAGCAACTGTAAGATAGTGGAATGTATTCTCATATAACACCTGTTATCTGGGTGCGCTGTAATCTATACAGTTTATCCGTTTGCAGAATTATTCTTTTCGTTACTCTTAAAATGTTCTATACAAAAAGCTAAAAAGAAAAGATTAATCAGGTGTGAGGGAATATAGAGATGAAAGGTTAGACTGGTGAGAGGGGGGGTTTGGATTGGTCTCAAAAGGCGGCTATGGGTTTAAGCATACGTGAGTTTCCGCATTTTCCCACCTGGTGTTGCTTGGTACCCTTGCCATGTTAGCGGAGGGTCCTAAGGTTGGCTGGGGTGTGGTTAGGAATACTCTAGCTTATCTGCTCACCAGCTGTGAGATTTTTAGTATAAGTTACCTGCCTGCTTTCAGTTCTTTGTAACCATCAGAGTAGCGGAATTCAAATCATGGGGACCAAGTTTTGTGGAATCTGTCCACCCTGTCGATGGCTTGTACTAGCGTCTCTTCCATTTCACATATCTCAGCTATCCGAGCCAGCCACTCTGACACAGAAGGCACTCGTGTAGTTCTACAGAGGGCTGGTATCAATGCCTTAGCTGCATTCAAGAGGTGTTTGGTCAAATAATTTTTGTAGCGTTTGAGTGGGAAGTTTAAGATGTGTAGAAGGCAACAGGCAGCATTGAGCACCAACTTGGTCTCTGTTATGTGTTTGATCTGTTCTCTGACCTGACGCCAAAAATAAGCCAGGGGAGGGCAGTGCCACCAAATGTGTACAAGGGTGCCTGTGTTGTTCCCACATCTCCTGCATGTGCTTGGAGTCTGAGCATTCCATACGTGGAGTTTTGCTGGGGTGGCATACCAGTCAGTCAGTAATTTGTATGACGTTTCCTGTGTCTTAGTGCTAATTAAGCACTTATGTGTGAGTATGCAAGCCTTTTTCCATTGATTGTCCATTATGTTCATCCTAAGTGCATTAGACCAGTGATTTCTGAATCTGTCCTCAGCGTTAAGGTTTGTGTATTGTAGCCATGTGTATGCCATGGAAGTCACCCTCCTTACATGTCACTGTCCCATTTCAGTGTCACATAATCCTTGAATTTTTCATTGTGGAAACACTCACATTGTGTAGTAACATTGTGTAGTAAGCAGTTCTTGATCCCAGGGGGAAGTCTGGGTTGTCATATATCGATGTTAGGAGGCTAAGTGAGGTGGTTACCTTGGGATGTTTTTCAGCTTCTCTGTAAGCAGTCAGTGTGGCCCTCCTCAGCGGGTGTAGTTGCAATAGCTGTTTGTGTCTGAGTCTTGGGTTCCATGGTGAAAAAAAAGTAGTGGGAAGGGGTTCAGAGCAGTCTCTAAGGGCACCCAGTCTTTAGTGTCCCTGTGGCAGTGCCAGTCCACTATTCTTGTTAGGTGTGAGGCTAGGAAATACTCCTTAAAGTCTGGGAATCCCATCCCCCCTGTTCTTTAGGTCTGCTCAGGCAAACTTGATCCTGGGCCTTTTGTGTGACCACAGTAATTGCAGGAGGATTAAGTGTAGTTTTTTAAGAACCATTGGGGAATCTTAACCGGTAGTGTGCGTAGCAGGTATAACAGCCTGGGTAGAAAGACCATTTTGAGGATGGCAGCTCTCCTGAACCAGGAAAAATAACCAGCGTTCCAGTTTTAAGTCTTTTTCTATCGTCTGGGGTAGTGGCAGGAAATTTGAGTCATAGATCAGTGACAGCTTAGGGGTCAGCCATACTCCTAGATATTTAAGTGCTGTTCCCTCCCATTTGAAGGGGAAGTTTTCTCATGTCCTTGCAAAGTTTGCTGCAGATAAATTGACGTTCATAGCCTTGGACTTAGATAGATTTATTTTGAGATTGGAGACAAATCCATAATAGGCAAAAGCTTTCATGAGATTGGGTAGTGTGGTGTGCAGTTTTGGCACAAAGAATAGAAGGTCGTCTACATGAGCTGTGGTCTTGTACATCCTATTGAGGAGGGAGATGCCATTCACCGAACTGTCTCTGTTAACTGTTCTAATGAAGGGTTCCAATGAAAGAATGAAAAGCAATGGAGACAGTGGGCAGCCCTGTCTCATGCCGTTCAAAATATCTGTCTGTCAAGGTACCGTTAATCTTTATTCTGGCTGAGGGTTTTTGATAGAGTGCACTGATCCATGCCATCATTTGGGAGTTTATCCCTATGTGGTTACAAGTTGTGAACATGAAGGCCCAAGAAACTCTATCAAAAGGCTTCTCCATGTCCGTGGATAGGAGAAGACCTTTGATGCTCTGAGATTGGGAGGCATGTGTTAAGAGAAGTGCTTTTATGACATTGTCTTTTGCTTCTCGACCAGGCATGAAGCAGACTTGTTCTGGGCCTATGATACTGTCTAGGACTCGGAGTGGTCGCAGCCTGTTTGCTAGAATTTTAGCTAGCAGCTTCAGGTCTATGTTCAATAATGAAATAGGTCTGTAGCTGGAGAAGTCTGTGTTGTCCTTATTGGGCTTTGGTAAAACTGTGATATGTGCGGCGAGGAAGTCCGGCGGTACTGTGCAGGGTCTGGCCATTGAGTTAAAGGCATTCCTTAGTGGTTCATAAAGTATGTTCATAAAGGTTTTATAATAGATGAATATATGACAGTCCGGGCCTATGCTGTGGTGGTAGGTTATACAGTTTGGAGTAATAGGTATGAAAATGAGCTGCGATGGCCTCTGTCTTTATGTCAAGAGTTCCATCTGGTGTGTTCCTGTCCGCTGCCCAGCCTGGTGTGTTCCTGTCCACTGCCCAGCCTGGTGTGTTCCTGTCCACTGCCCAGCCTGATGTGTTTCCTGCCCGCTACCCAGCCTGATGTGCCACTGCTTGTTGCCCAGCTTGAGGTGCCTGCTGCCCGGCTGGACACCATGGACTTTCCCCAGCAATGGCTTGTTGGAGCGTCCGGAGGTCGCTCCTTTGAGGGGAGGTACTGTCAGGAAAGGTCTCCTCCGCTGGTAATATTGATCATTTGGCATGCAGTACTGTGGTCCACCAGCAGGTGTCTCCTGGCAGTTTGGAGCTGTCAGAAGAGCTTTTTCCTGCTGATATTCTGTCACCTTTGGGCTGTAGTACTGGTGTCCACCAGCGGAGGAATCCTGGCAGTGTGGAGCAGGTATTCCTCTCTGCAGACAGGTGTCACCTGACCTTAAAGCGGGGGTCCACCTATCTATCGTTTTTTTTTTTTTTAGTTCATTCACAAACTTTTCTTCTCAGCATTACATACTCACATATTGTGTGTAATATGTCCGCCTGTGTCAGATTTCGTTGGAAATAATAACTTATATTATTCACTGCAGGCGGTTTCCATCTTCATTGTGGGCATTTGAAGCCCACAAGCATTTATTTCCTGGATGTGGTGAATGCTGTGCTCCCAGCATTCACCGCTCGTTCCCGCACATGCTCAGTGGCATCCTGGGAAGCCTGAGACTAGCTCCCAGGAGTCTGGGAGAGGTTAGAAACACGCCTACTCCCACGGGAGGAGAACCAGGAAGTGCAAAGAAGAATAGAAAAATAAAAGGTAATTACGGCGATTTAATTTTTTTTAAACGGCATGTCAGCATCTAGGCAAGGAAGAGAATACATACAGATATTGTTCAAAATTTGGGTGGAACCCCACTTTAATTAGCAGCTGCAGTATAAATACCCGGCAAGTGCACACTTATGTTGCCCTGGTATTGTCCTTGAGCCCTAACCTGCAGCCTGCATCCTGTTACCCTGATCCTGATCCTGAAACTTGATTCCTGAAGCTGAAGCCTGATTCCTGGAACCTGTTGATCCTGTTACCTGAACCCTGGACTCTGAGCCTTGTACCTGACCCATCCCTCCTGTGATCCATCCATTATCTCTTGTCCTGTTTGTTTCCCTTTCCACCTACTGATCTCCTGTTTATGACCCTGGCCTGGCTTGACTATGATTCTGGTACTCCCTTTTGCTACATATGCTGGTTGTGTATTATCACTGTTTGGTTTGTTCACTCTATATTGGTGGTGTGTTCACATGTATATGCATTTACCTTAATAAACTTACTTTCACCTATTTCTGTCTGGTTCACTCTGTTGCAGTCCACACAGTTCTAGTCTTATCTGGTATATGACAGTAGCCGTGTTGCATCTGGAGCAGGTCTGCGGGGTCTGGTCATTCTGCCAATTTCCAGATTGATATGTGCCGGGTGTCAGGCTGCAGGCCGGGTTTCTTCACGGGAGCTCTGCTAGTGAGCGTCCATCTCCGTTGCACGCTAGGATGTTGGCTGAATATAGTACTTTTGGCTCCTCTGTAATCATTGGAGCAGTTGTTGATTTCTTTTGGCTCTTCAGGATTTCACAGGCTGCAGGTTTGATTGAGCGCCCCTGCCTTCTAGAAAGTTCTGGGACATAGGAGTAAAGCAAGGCAATTGGGCAGCATGAATATATTTATGGTGCTGCAGCCAATCCCTGGGGAGGGGTGCCCAGAAGGTTGAGAAGGAGCTTAGGAGCACATAAATAGTCTGAACTGTAGAACAGCCAGGTCTTCCTGTTGAAAGGCTTCCAACTGTTCAGGTGGGGAGTGGCTACCTCCTGCGTCGAGCCATTCTGCTGTTTTAACTTGCTGTTCATTGAGGTCCCAGCTGGACAGAATCAGTGGGCCAACATCTGAAAGTGTATCAGACACCCTGAGACTTCACCTAAAGGATCCAGCCCACATTCTCTCAATAGTAGGCATCTGGAAGAAGCTGAATGGGCTTAGCTGCTCCTCTGCCTAATTAGTACTGCTTTACTGAAAGATCCTGGTGACTGTGAGCTATTGGGATTGCTGGGCCATGTAGTTTTTCTCCTGAAAGGTACATACTAACCAGTCCCCATTAGTTTTGTGGAAAGACTTTTCACTAGGAGTGGGCTAACTAGTTCCTCTCGTGAGAGGTTCATACAGTAGTCATCTCTAGTTTTCCACGTGAGGACCATCCTCTGAACCTGGGTCAAGTAGTTCCCCTCCTGAGGAGTACATACTTCTGATCTCTACTAGTCTCTCATGGGAAGATTGTTCTCTGAGCTGAGCACAAAAACTGTTCCTAAAGTCAGCAACATACAGACAATTGTCCTCTACATTCTGTTAGTGGTCCTTGAGATTCCCATACTACCCTACACCCCATCCAATGTATTTACCAAGTGTAACCAGGTTCTCTGTTACTGTTGCTTTGCAGGACATTCATTGATGTAATGTAAAGTATCAAGCTAAGCGGTTCCTTTATTCAGCCACATGATGGGGGCAATGAGTATGATAATCCCCTGGACTACTATAAAGTAACAGTAATGCTGGAAGCATAGTTACTGGGCTGCATCCATGATGCTGTATTGGCTGAGGTTTGAACAACAAGCCCCATACAGGCAGAGAACAGGTGGGGAAATAAAAACAAAAATCTGGTAAATAGCAGGAGTTTTAGGCACCAGACACAGCCACCTGTTTTGGTACCCTGGTCTGCAGTGGAGGGAGAGAGAGAGAGAGAGAGAGAGAGAGAAACAGCCACCTTCCCCACTGCCGCTAAACTCCAGTGCCATCCACAGCTGCACAGTGACTGCCATATGGGGTACTGGCTCCACACACAGTACTTCTGCCAGTTCCGCTGCACAGTGACCGCCATGGGAGATCCAGGGTGGCTTGCACCATTCCCAGCCTGATCCACTGCCCACCTTGTGTTCCTCAATACACTGCACCAAACTGCATTGCCATCTATCAAGCTGTCACCAGTGATCCAACATTCTGCAAACACTGCACCAACCTGTATTACCTTCTTCCAAGTTGTCACCAGTGATCCAAAGCACCGCAGACATCGCAACAGCCTGTTCTGCCATTCATTAAGCTCCTACAGTGAGATCAGCACATCCCAATCATTAGAAGGCCTCTTTCACCACCACAGGCTATCAACATGATCCAAGGAGCTGGTGAACAGGTCATTGACCCACTTTAGTGTTATTTCTCTACACAAGATGCACTTTGAACAAAGTTAAGTTACACTCACATCCCCTTCAGCCAGTTAAGCCACTATCCTTGAGCTATGCCTGGTTAGCCTGTAGTCTCCCCTCCTGACTTTATGTCTGCCTTAACCCTACAGTGGATATCTGACTACCACTACATTGTGTGCAGAATGGCCAACTTTCATCAAGTGCACCAATAGCACAAGGGCCCCACTGTTGCCGGCAGATGATCAATGCTGAGAACTGTATTTAGTTCATTATCGAGTTTAGCTGTTTGCATACTGTTCCACTGGCAAGAGAAAGCCTAGGCTTAGCCCACCCACCATAGGTACACTCAGGCAAGTATATAGGAAGGACGTGACTACAAAGAGGCTGCATGAGATTAGCAGCACTGATATACAACAAAGAATGATAAAAAAGGTTAATAAATGTAGCTTAATAAAAAAATATGCAAGCGTTTATCATACATATTGCTTTTACAAATAATATTTTGTTTAGTTGGGATTTAATCTTAGGGTGGTGAAATCTTTAAAGCCACACCTTTATACTGGGCTTTTGTGTAAGTCGCCATACACACCTGTGTGCTGTGGGGACATGCATTCACTTAGTATACAAAAAACATGTTTTTATTGTAGGTACGCTGTGGCACTATTCATTGTTGTACACCCCCCACTGTACTTTATCTGTTGTAAAATGATTGATAATTTTCCGCCCTGGCCGATCAACTCAGTTTGAGTCAAAATTGCTCAGAAGGAATAGCTCTGATAGCATTGCACATTGATCAGAAAACCCCCGAAGCGCATGTGGCCACCATTAGTCTATGTTAACATAAATGCGATTTGGCAATGCATGTGCATAGAGGTGCATTTTTATGCATGTTTTGGGCAGCCCAATAACATGCAAAGATTGCCCAATGTAAAGAATAACATCTAATACAGTACATGCACTTTTTTTAATGCATTTTACCAAAATGCATGTGGTGCGCTAAAACGCACATGCATTAGCATGTTGCATTGGGTTGCCTTATGCACTGTACACACGGTCGGACATTGATCGGACATTCCGATAACAAAATCCTAGGATTTTTTCTGACAGATGTTGGCTCAAACTTGTTTTGCATACATGCGGTCATACAAAGTTGTCGGAAAATCCGATCATTCTGAACGCGGTGAGGTAAAACACGTACGTCGGGACTATAAACGGGGCAGTAGCCAATTGCTTTCATCTCTTTATTTATTCTGAGCATGCGTTACACTTTATGCGTCGGATTTACGGATTTGTACACACGATCAGAAATTCCGACAACGGATTTTGTTGTCGGAAAATTTTATAGCCTGCTCTCAAACTTTGTGTGTCAGAAAATCCGATGGAAAATGTGTGATGGAGCCTACACACGGTCGGAATTTCCGACAACAAGGTCCTATCACACATTTTCCGTCGGAAAATCCGACCGTGTGTATGGGGCATTAAAGTGTTAGTTCACCTTTTCATAAAAAAAAAAAGAAAAGGTAAACTAACACCATACACTCTCCCAACCCCCCTGGTCAGGGCCGGATTAACATAGGGGCTATTGGAGTTGCAACTCCAGGCCCCTTACCTTAAGATAGGCCCATTTAAAAAAAAAAAAAAATGATTGACTTTGAGGGTCATGGCTCGGTGACCAGGGGTCACAGAGAGCCCAAATTTAGGGGGTAGGTAGCCGAAGGTTTACCCCACTACTGGTCAAATTTTGGTGCTTTTATCACCTATGGCCCTGGAGATATGGGGCTCCTTGCGCAGCCTGTCAGAAGCTACATACGGAATGGCCATTATAAATACAAGCTGGCACACTCTGTTTGCAGCAGACTGAGAGGATGAGCTCACAGTGCCTCTCCTCACTTCTTGTCAGAGGCACTGAGGTCAATGAATAACTTGGAGCCTGCAGAGTTTGACAGGCAGCACCACCTATCAAACTCGCTCGCAGTAGCAGCATAGTCCAACAATGTAAAACTGCCATTCAGCAATGCAAAAAAAAAAAAAAGGAGGTGGCAGTAGCACCTCATGAACGCCTGTCAGCTGCTGCTATACCACTCGTTGAAAAGCAATACACCACAGATCACTTTTCAGAGGGCACTAAGCATTACTGCAAATGTGAAAGAAACTTGAAACACATCATCCATTTCACACTCACCACCAATCAGGTCACTCCCCAGCCACTTTCCATGTTAGCCACCCCCCTTCAACTTATATCACAGGTTGATCATTTCCCAACCTGCAGATGACAGACCCTACTCCAAAAGATATCACTCCCAGTTACTCCCCCCACCCGCTGATTGATATCCCTCCATGACCACCGCACACCCCCCTGCTGACTGACCTCTCTCCCCAGCCTGTCCCCACACACCTTCTCACCTGCTGACCTGTGGATGGGGGAATCAATCCCACAGTGTTATTGTGTTCTGCTAGTAGGGAGCCTTCCCAACCCACAGAATACAATGATCAGTGTTGCTAACTATAGCTGGCAGCACTGATTGTTTTGGGAAAAACCTGACAAGCTGGTTGTACTCAAGTCGATTCATTTGATTATTCAGTCAAATCATTTCAATTCATGTATGGCCCGCTTAACTACTACGCAGTCCCTAAACATCCTTCCACAAACCTTTACATTTTTCCTTCCCAGATTCCTACATCCTCCTCACCTGTACATAGTGCCCACTGTCATACCCTCCACACTACTCTCCTGTACATACTGCTGACTGTCATACCCTCCACATTCCTCTCCTGTACATACTGCTTACTGTCATACCCACCACACTCCTCTCCTGTACATACTGCCCACTGTCATACCATCCACACTCCTCTCCTGTGCATACTGCTCACTGTCATACCCTCCACATTCCTCTTCTGTACATACTGCCCACTGTGATACCCTCCACACTCCTCTCCATAATACTAACTGTCATACCCTCCACACTCCTCTCCTGTACATACTGCCAACTATCTTTCTCTCCACACTCCTCTCCTGTACATACCACCCTCATAATACCTTCCACACTCCTCTCCTGTACATACTGCCCCTATCATACCCTCCACACACCTCTCCTGTACATACTGCCCCATCATACCCTCCACACTCCTCTCCTGTACATAGTGCCCACTGTTATACCCTCCACATTCCTCTCCCTCACCTGAACATATTTCCCACTTTTATACCATCCATACTCCTCCCCTATGCCTCTTACACACAAAAACAGATCTTTAAAATGATATTGAATATCCTCAATGTTACCAGCTCTAGAATGGGCACACTTTTGTTCCATCTTCACCCTGTCTTCCTTCTGGGTTCTGTGTCTTCGGTCACTTGCCTTGGCTGGGCTGTGTTGTTGTCACTTCCACGCATGCTCATTCACATCCTCTGTCTCTAATCCCCCCCTCTCTCTCTCTCTCTCTCATCCTCCCTCTCTTACCCCTCACTCCTCTCTCATCCCCTTTCTGTCTCTCTCATCCTCCCTCTCACTATTTAGTTTAATTTGTTATAACAAAACATTTTTTGCATTTTTAATTATGATTTTTTTTTTATTTATTTATTTTAATAAAAAAAAACACCATAATCCTCAGCACCAGGTCCATAATGTTCTTAATCCGGCCCTGCCCCTGGTCCCCGCTGTATTCACCTCTGGGGATGCTGAACCTGATCCAGCAGTCCAAGGATTCACTCTTCTCCCTCTCCTCTGTGCAGCTCTTGAGGAAAGGACCAGAGAAATTCTGATTGGTCAGTGCCTGCACAGTAAATCGCTCTAATCTATCCCAAAAGTGCTGCACAGAGAAGAGGGAGAAGGGCAGAGTTTTCAAATCCTTGGACTGATGAATTAGCTGCATGGGCTCTGACAGCTCAGCATCCCCAGAGGTAAGTACATCAGGGAACACGAGGGTTGGGAGAGTGTATGGTGTTAGTTCACCTTTTCAACCCAATGCAACTTGCTAATGCATGTGCGTTTTAGTGCACCACAAAGCATGGTAAACTATTACCATGCATTTTGGTGCAATGAATTTAAAAAAGGCGCATGCACTGTATTAGAGGTTTTTCTTTGTATTGAACAATCTATGCATATTAATGAGTTGCCCAAAACATGCATAAATTATTCCTTCTGATCGATTTAGATTCAAAGTGAGTCTAATGCCCGGTACACACAATGAGATTATCGGACGGATGATCGTCCGTTTTTTTTTGTTGCATGCTAATCTCAGATCGAATCTGATGAGTTTACTAAAGTCACGAAAATTTGTGTATGACAGAATAAAAAATCAGAAGTGATGTCATGTGTTGTAATGCATTTGTATTGTATTTTCAAACGACAGCTGTACTGATTAAACAAAAATCGTACAATCTGGCATCGTACGAAAAAAAAATTTGTACACGTCCGATCAAATAATATCAGATGAACTGTCCTTGTCGGCTCTCGAAAGCTCAGTACTAATGATCAGATTATCGTGTGTACCCGGCATAAGAGCCACGGTGGAAAATTATCGATCATTTTATAGCAATCAGCAATCAGCTTAATTCCTAAATACCATTGTATTTCTATCAATCAGGTTATAGAATCACATGTGGAACAGAGATGCAATTAATAACTTAATGATCATATCTTAACAATCAATTGAAATCCACTTCCCTGCGTGTAGCATGTCAATCAATTGGGTTGTTGATTGTAGATCGATTATTCTTATCAAAAGAGATTAATCGGAAAATAAATGTATCATTTATTGAAGTGTTTATGACCACCATAAGTGACAGTGGTTAACTAGTGAACACATTCCAGTGTTAAAACATTGTTAAGAAAAAATAAAATGATTTCTGCAAGCCAACATGATTTTGATGAAAATAATAGCAGAAAATCACATCCATGATACCGATTTATTTATTGGATCTCTGTAATCCGGCAGTACTAGGCAAGAAGCAAATGACACAGTAATGTATATGTTTGAGAAAATAGTGAACGAGCATGCTTCCCGCAGCTACATGATTTGTGTTGCCTTAATTACAATTTAGTCTAAGAATCAATCTTTTCTTCCACTCACCTACCAACGGTGAAGTGGAAAATGCAGTCATAGCAGACAATGTAAGCTCACCGCAGAAACAAAGCTTTTCAGGCGAATTGCATGAGGGCAGCCAGGGGGCATCAAAGTCACAGTACTATTTAGACAGATCCAAGATATTTCCAGCTCACATACAGAGCTCTCTTCTCCCCCCTGCTCTTTTTTTTATTCACCTTGCATACAAGGCTGACAATCCTTTATGCAGCCATCGATATCTGGCAAATATCGATGTCGTAAGTGCTTTACATATATTGTCACCATAGTGAATTGTTTTGCAGAAGGGTTTCTAACTCAGGCGGGATCAATGCAACCTTGAAGTTACTTGTAAATTCTTCAATGTAACTGGAAACCGCAATCAATCACCAAATACTTTGGGGGTCATTTGTCAAAGCGTGCCAGGTGCAAAAACATTGCATTAGCCCTAACAACTGTACATTGACTGGGCAAAGCTGAAAAATTAGGTAAAAAATGTGTCCTGTACTGCTGAAAAATGATTTGCTACCCTCCAGAAACTCCCGCAGGTTTATATGCAATAAAATCTGCTAGCAAGACATGGCAGAGCATCCCTTTTTAATTTCTAGATACAATATTTGAAAGGGGGAAGGGGAGTTTGAAAAAAACAAAAAACTAATTGCAAAGTGCAGTAAGCTATAACTAATGAATACATTTTCTTAAAGTAGGATTGCCTACTGTAATGAAAATGCAACCTGGTAACTGTAGGGTTTAATGCACTTTACAGTTCTTTTCACACTACTTTGTTAAAAAAAAATAAATAAACACGGATTTTGTAATTGAATGATTGGGTTAGGATTCAGTCTCTGGTCTGGTCCTCTTCATTGCTCTCTGGCTCATCAGTGTGAAAATCTTCCTTTATTGCAGCATGGTCTTGTCTAGATTTTAAGCCAGTTTGCTTCTGTCATTGGTTTGCAATTTCTCTATGCATTTCCACAAAGAATCCACTAGAAGGCATATTATACAATATTTCTGTGCCCTACATTCTCTAACGTAATCTCTAAAGCAATAGATGTCAACAGCATGCAAATGTAGATAAGCAAAAAATGCTGAGCTTAGCCTACCGCAGCCTTATCATTGTCGAGAGCAGATCGCCCCTGAGGTTCCAGGATGACAGTGAAGACCTCATGGAGAATTATAAAATTGGGAGCATATAACCCCAAGCAATGCATGATAAAAGTAGTTACTTATAGTTTTCACTGTTCCCCATTCTCTTCCTGGCCCATCAGGGTGTCTGGCTATTGCTTGTGAAGCCTTCAGTGCTCGGTGAGGTGCAGTAGGGAACAGGCTGGTTTTCTCTACCTGTGTGGAGCATTGAAACTCACTGGTGTCACTCATAATGTATAGGCACTCCCACACACAGGTATAGGTTTTAAAAGCTTAACATTCATCAGCCAGCCACATTGTTCATGCCAGGGCTAATACAGGGCCTTAGTGTTCATACAAAATCCAAGTGCCTTCAATATGCCGTGCTTAACTCTTTGCAATCCGTGCAATAGTTAATACAAAGTGTCTCTATATTTTCCATATAGAAATTGATCCCAAAATCCCAGTGCTGCAACAAAAAAACTCTTCACACCCAATTCAGGGACAAATGATGTGCTCTCACTTCAACCCTTTGACCTACAAATAAGAATAGGTCCAAGTGCGCTGTCCCCAATAAAGGGATAATAAGGAATGCCCCCTCAGGTCTGGCGCATGCTTCACTTGCCCACTTAGATATTCAGTGGTAACTGTGCTTTTAAAGCCTCCACTGTAGCACTGCGTACCTCTGCAAAGTCAACTCAGAGCCAACATGGTTCCCATCATAGTGTAGCAGATTGAATCACCAGTAAATTTATTGAAAAAATACTCATATTGAAATTAGTTAGAATCACATTGAATTGCAAGCAATCTTTCGGGACAGCAGTACTTCCGGTCCTCCGAATTCAGTGTCACCTAGTTCTGCCATATTGCCACACATCACTTGACTTAATCAGGGGATGGATTGGGTGATTTATGGCAAGCAATTAACAGACCGCTTTATTTACTTGTTGTCATAGCTACGCTACTAAAGCCTGGATATCCTTGTCAGCACTCTGAACAGCCTCCTCTAGGGCTTACTCACAGTCTAAGCTATCCATGTGCTGTAGCATAGGCCTGTCCAATACATATACAGATAGTTGATGTTCACCAGAGGAATATGAGAGAAAGTAATTAGCGGTATTTCCAGATCACTTGTACAACAATCATATCTACCACTTCCAAAATGAACCATACAAATAATGATCAATCCCAACACAATCCATACTGTAACATACCTGGTTATGGAGCCCAAAGTATAGAAGAAGACCTCTCTTACAGCTCTGGCTCAGGAGCCCTGATAATGTAGCAGGGAACAGTGGAGCACAGCAGGTCACAAGTGCCTGATAAGACTTCTGCTGGAGCCCGCTGATGTGCGTCTGGATGCACAGGAGGCAGATGGCTGGTAGCAGGCAGGCAGAAGAGAAGGAACTGATGACAGGCACAGCTACAGCTGGATAAAGTGCAGGGAGAAGATCCAAGAAAAGGTTAGACAGTCCAGGTCAGCAACTGGCAGGCAGATTAGACACAGACGGCAGGCAGAAGAGTAGCCAGCAGTCAGGCCAAGTTCGGTAACAAACAAGTCAGATAAGCAGAAGGATAAGGCAGAAGCATAGTCCAGGGGTGAGCCAGGGGTCGGTGCAGGCAGAGTTCAGGCAAAGTCAGGAGCAAATCGGGTCGGCAATGGATGAATGATACAGGAACAGATGCTTCAGAAAAGTAATAGACCAAACACCACTGACACAAGGCACCAATGCAGTTTAAATAGCCCATCTGGCGCCAATGCACACTCACGCATGTGCATGTTCATGAACCTGTGTGCATGATCGCTCATGTGCACCCTCTAAACGGCCAAAAACAGAACCATGTGCCTGTGCACATGCATGTGTCTTCCCTGACACATAACCAATGTGGGTAATAATCTAACTATATTTATGATTATATAGCTATGTGATTTATCACTATTTACATAAAACAAAGTGCCAGTTAATTATAAAACCTCAATATTATGTAAAACCCCTTTCATTATGGATATTAACCTATACCTACCAATATAACTACTAATCCTTAACTACAACATTGTATACTAATCGTTATTATAACTGGATGTAGATGTAAAAGAATCTTTAAAAAAAAACCTTACTTTAATATGTACTAGTGTTGTGATGTGACAGGACTCCCCCTGGGTATAAAAATGACTACCATTTACTAATATCTACACTCAGAGCTTTGGGGACTAGTGTCTGAAGATCGTATATCCATTTGGACTCCAGCTGGCTCAGCACTCTAATCTTATGACTAACTCACCAATGACATTTATATGCTTCAACTCCCCAAAATTGTAGCATAGTGGGGTCTAGGATACTGTATTTAGCAAAATGCTTGAACGGGTGATGTTTAGTTGATCCTTTGGCTATAGTTTGTATGTGCTTCTGGATTCTTACTGTTAGAGGTCTTTTGGTTCTCCCTACATATTGTTTCTGGCATATTGGTAGGTATAGGTTAATACCCATACTGAATGGGGATTTACATATTAGATAAATATTTTGCAATTCCAATTTTTTTTTCTTATATTTATCTTTTCAGATATTTGAGATTTTTTTTGTAATATTGAGGTTCTATAATTAGGTTCTATAATTAGCTGGCACTTTGTTTTATGTAAGTAGCAATCAATCACACAGATATATGCCATCTATATAGTTAGATTATTACCCACATTTTGTATGGATTGTGTTGGGATTGATAGTTATTTATATGGTCCGTTTTGGAAGTGGTAGATATGATTGTTGTACAAGTGATCTGGAAATACTGCTAATTACTTTCTCTCAATCTGATCAGTGCCCATCTGCAGCTTCGCCATTGCCCATTATTGCAGCCTGATCAATGCCCATCTGCAGCCTCTCCATTGACCATCAATGGCCTAATCAGTGCCATCTGCAGCCTCTCCATTGCCCATCAATGCATCCTGATTAGTGCCCATCTGCAGCCTCTACATTGCCCATCAATGCAGCCTGCTTAGTGTGAACCTGCAACCTCGCCATTGCCTGATTACACAGAGGGTCCTCCTCTTTACTCGCTCAGTCACACACAGTCCTTCTTCCTGGACGGCTCCTAAGATAGACAGAACACCGGTCCAATGCCAAAACATGTGATGTCTATCCTTCGAGCCTTCCTGGAGGCAGGACTGTGTGTGATTGAGCACCGAGTAGAGGTGATCCCAGTTATGTGTAATGTGGCGGCACTCGCCCCCCCGAGGCAGCTAGGTAAATATCGTTGTATAACAACGCACCCATGATTTGCCCTCTATTTTCAGGGGAAAAAGTGTGTGTTATATGCCGATAAACATGGTATGTAAAAAGGAAACACAATTGCACATTGCACAATTTCCCAGCATAAGAAATGTATTACAAGAAAGGTATTCTACTCACAAATCACATTAATACATCAGGCGTTCAGAAATTAAAGTCCTGCGCCCCGGCGGGCATGCTGATGTCACTTTATGTCCTTCAACCCTATGTACGTTTCATCTCAATAGACGTCATCACAGGGGTAATGGAGATGATGGAGTCACAAGGGCAAAAATCGATATTTGCATTAGGTTGGTACATAAAAATACAGTATATCAAAAGGAAGCACTACATATACATAAAATATTAAATCATAAACCAACTAAAGTGCAATTAATTAATACAACAAATGAATTTTGCAACGGGCTTGTGCAACAAAGTCCATAAGTTCATTCAGAAATATGGTGACTAGGGGCGCATGCGCGGCTTCTAACATGGAGGACGTCTTTTGAGAGAGCTCCGGACTCTGTCTGCCCTCCGGGACCCCTGAGAAGCTACAAGAGCCACAAACAGCGCCGGGGGTAAGTCTAATTGATAGCTACACTCTTCAGGCACCCCATGGGCAAAATTGGCCAACAGCAGCAGTACTACAAACCGATCTTTAGGCCACAACAGGAGACTCACATGGACTGGTATATAACTAGGCCGCAAGCCGCAGTCTTGAGTTCTCCCGCTGATCCCTTCGCATTTATGGATTCGCTCCTGGGGATGGAAGATACGGATGCACACCCAGCGAACACCCAGATCCCGGCTCCCACCCCCTCCATGCCACAAGAGGTGCTCACCCCAGCTATCTTGAATGCCAAGCTGGACGCTAAGCTGAGGCTTCTATTACAGCAAATCACCCATACTGTCTCTGCAGAGGTGAGCAAACTAGCAACTGAATTGAAAGGGGAAATAAATCAAAATGGAGAACGTACTGATGCCCTTGAATACAAATTGGATGAAATGGTTAACTATGTACAGGCTATTGAGGAGGAAAACCATAACCTTAGACATACAGTGTCTCAGCTACAAGTACAACAAGAGGACTTGGAAAACAGGGAGAGAAGGCAGAATCTGCACTTCCGGGGTATCCCTGAGACAGTGGGGGACCCCGCTCTGCGCTTTTATCTCCTGGGCCTTTTCAATTTCCTAGCCCCCACGGTAGTGGATGTTGACTTGACAGGGCCCACCACTCTCTGGGCCCAAAACCTCTGGCTGGAGCAAGACCCAGGGATGTTATAGTGAGGTTTCACTATTACGATAGCAAATAGGCACTAACACTGGCCACTCGCAACAAATCCCAACTTGTGTACAAAGGGGCAAAATTACAGATCTTCAGCGATCTCTCGCCTACCACCCTGGCCAAGCAGAGAAACCTACGCCCAATCACATCTCATTTACAGCATCACCAGGTTCCTTATTACTAGGGCTTTCCCTTTCGCCTCACCGTATCCAAAGATGGCGTCCAACACAGTCTCTGTGTTCTTCAAGAGGGAGAAGCTTTCATAAAAGGCCTTGGCCTCCCCCCTATACCCGAAGATCTAATTCCCCCTTCTGTCCAGGCTCGTCCACTTCCTACTACACCAAACCATGTCTGGACCCCTGTGAGAAGCAGATCAAAGAAACAGCAATCCACACCACAACGTCCAAGACCCTCCAAGCAACCTCCTTGATGCCCTATCCGGGAACTCTGGGGCACGCTGCTTTTTCTGATTTTTCTGAGTTTTCCATAGTCTAAGAAAAACACAGTTTTGTGCTCTGGACTATAGGTTTACAAATTACCCCATGTTTTCCTGGGGGTAATACTTACCCAACCCATGGGGTATTAATGTTAAAGTTATGGTCACTATCATCAGATTGACAGTTGTTCCTGTTTTTAACTTTTTTTCTTTCTTACTTTTTATATATATATACCAGGATCTCTCTTACCTGACCCTTTGCAAATACTGCCACGTTCATAAGGAGACTAGGCGGACCCTCCTGGTGGAGGTCCTCATGTGTCCCTACATGGTATCAGGCTCCTACTTACCAGACCGGCGAGTCCTGTCGGGCAGAGGGGAGGCTCCCTTACCCTCCGACTATCGGCCCCCTGGTAGAGTAAACAGAGGGCACGAAAGTACGGAGTGGTATGAGGGCCTGTATAGTAGTCCAGGTATTGCAGTCCAGAAGTTGCAGGGTTAACAGATGGGAAGGCTGGAGTAGGCTGGAGCACAGACACTGAGCTAAGCAGGCTTTGCAAGGGCTACAGGCAGGAAGTCTGTAGACAAGCAGATAGGATCCAAGGGAGCAGGCAGACGGATGGTCAGGAGACAGGCCGGGTTCGGTAACAGACAGTCAGCAAAGGTACAGTGGGACAGGCAATCGGATGGTCAAACAAGCAGAGGTCGTTGCAGGCAGAGTTCAGAGAGAGGTCGGGGGACAAGGCCGGGTCAGCAGATATAGCAGGAACAGAAGAGGTACAAGATCAAGCTCTGGGACGACTAGCTGTTGATTAGGCAGCACTGGTCACAAGAGCACACCGGCTTAAATGGAGCTCTTGGCGCCAAACGACGCGCACGCGCGCGCCCCGACACACACAGGCACGCGCGCCCGCCAACGCCCGCGCGCGCGCCCCCGCACACCGGCGTGCACAACGGAATGATCCTGAACACACGCACCAGCGCCGCGAGGAACACGCACGGCGAGGTCCGCAGGAACGCGCGCGCCAATGCGCCCAGACGCACACCACCGCGGGCGCCCCGCCTGCCGAGGTAAGCCCCCTGACAGTGCCCCCTCCTCAAGGGCAGCCTCCGGATGCCCAGCTGGGCCAACCTGGGTGCATGGGAGTTCTTGAAGGTTCGTAACAGTTCGTTGGCATGAAGGTTACTCTCGGGTTCCCAAGAGTTATCCTCGGGTCCATACCCCTTCCATTTAATGAGGTACTGGAGCTGATTCTGCCTCTTCCTACAGTCCAGGATTGCCTCGACTTCAAACTCCTCCTCATTGTTGACCAAAACAGACTCCGGTGGCTTGGCCTTACGGTCAGGAAAGGGATCGGGGACAACTGGTTTCAATAACGACACGTGAAAGACCGGGCGAATTCTAAGGGACTCTGGTAGACAAAGTTCAAAGGCAACATCATTCACCTTTCTTTTCACCCGAAACGGGCCCAGGAACTTAGGTCCCAACTTCCTGGAGGGACAAGCCAACCTTAGGTTAGTTGTGGAGAGCCACACTTGGTTGCCAGGTTCAAGGACGAGTTCTCCTCGCCTTTTCTTGTCGAACATCCTCTTGAAGGAGGCCTGAGATTGGGCCATGGTTTCCTGCAGGATTTTACAGTTACTAGAGAAGAACTCCATTGTTTCCGTTACTGCGGGTAGGGTACATTCCGGGATAGAACTGGGAAGAAAAGAAGGATTGAATCCGTAATTTGCAAAGAAAGGAGTCTGGTTGATGGCAGAGTGTAGGGAGTTATTATAGGAGAATTCAGCGACCGGTAACAAGGACACCCAGTCATCCTGCGTAAATACAGAAAAACAACGGAGGTATTGCTCCAGCGTCTGGTTAGTTCTTTCAGTCTGGCCGTTCGTCTGAGGGTGGTAGGCCGAGGAAAATGCTAATTCAATTTCTAGGGCGGCACACAGTGCTCTCCAAAACCGGGAGGTAAATTGGACACCCCGATCGGATACAATATTCGCAGGTACCCCATGTAATCTCACTATTTCTTTGATGAATATTTTCGCCGTTTCTACGGCTGTGGGAGTACCTTTCATAGGGAGGAAGTGTGCCATCTTGGATAGCCTATCGATCACCACAAAGATGGTTGAGAAACCTTCAGAAGGGGGTAACTCCACAATGAAGTCCATTGATAACATTCTCCAAGGTCTGTCAGGAATCGGTAGGGGTCTCAATAAACCCCAAGCCCTTGAGTGGTTGCATTTATTCCGGGCACAGGTGTGGCAAGAACCCACATACTTTTTACAGTCTTCCAGGAGACAAGGCCACCAAAAGGTGCGTAACACCAATTCTGAGGTTTTCCGGGCTCCGAAATGACCCGCCAGCTTGTGGTCGTGGCACACTTCCAGTACCAGCACTCTAAGTTTTTCAGGTACAAAAATCTTGCCTTCATGCCAGAGCAACCCGTCATTTAAACTGGTTCCAGTAGGTAGGGGAATTTCAGAGGAAGCCTGTTTAATCCTGGAAATTAAATCTTCCTGGAGGAGTAAGAAATTTCCTGCTGGCAAAATAGTATCAGGAGGAGCACTTTCCTTGGAATCGAGAAACATTCGTGATAGGGCATCAGGTTTTCCATTCTTGGATCCGGGTCTGTACGTAATATGAAAGGAGAAGCGGGAAAAAAAAAGTGCCCATCTAGCCTGTCGTGGTTTAAGTCGCTTGGCTGCCCTTAGGTATTCCAAGTTCTTATGGTCGGTAAAGATGAGAACCGGATGTACAGCACCCTCCAACAGATAGCGCCATTCCTCCAGAGCCGCTTTGATGGCCAACAGTTCCCGGTCTCCCACGTCATAATTCTTCTCAGACGATGAGAGTTTACGGGAAAAGAATGCTACGGGAAACAGGAGGGCTTTGGGGCCCTGGCGTTGAGAAAGTACCGCCCCCACTGCGATCTCCGAAGCATCCACTTCCAGCACAAACGGTAGCGCAGGGTCCGGGTGTTTGAGGATAGAAGCAGAAGTAAACAGTCCCTTTAATTTCTCGAAAGCTGCCTGTGCTCGGGGCGACCAACAGAATCGTGTTCCCTGTCTAGTAAGTTCCGTAATTGGTGAAATGATCTTAGAGAAGTCTTTAATGAATTTTCTGTAGAAGTTAGAGAATCCTACGAAACGTTGGACCCCTTTTTTGTCTGTAGGAGCTGGCCAGTCCAGGATGGCCGACACTTTTTGTGGATCCATCTTAATTCCATCTACAGAAATAATGAGTCCCAAGAACTGGATACTCTGACGTTCAAACTCACACTTGTCCAGTTTAGCGTATAGGCCGTGTTGCCTGAGCCGGGCAAGAACATTCCTGACGTGCCTGCGGTGATCAGTCAAAGAAGAGGAAAAGATGAGTATGTCGTCCAGATAGACAATGACGTAGAGGTCCAAAATTTCTCTAAAGATGTCGTTTACAAAGTGCTGAAACGTAGCTGGGGCATTACAAAGACCAAAGGGCATGACCTGGTACTCGAAATGCCCAAAACGAGTGCGAAACGCAGTCTTCCACTCGTCACCCTCTCGGATGCGGATTAAATTGTAAGCACCCCGAAGATCTAATTTAGTAAAGATTCTGGCAGTGCCCAGCCTTTGGAACAGTTCAGGTACCAGAGGAAGCGGATAACGATTTTTAATAGTTATCTTGTTCAATTCGCGGTAATCAATACATGGCCGCAGAGAATGGTCTTTCTTTTCCACAAAGAATAGGCCCGCACCGGCCGGGGAGGTGGACGGGCGGATAAATTTTTTCTTCAGATTTTCATCTAGATACTGCTTCAGGGTGCCCAGCTCCTGCTCAGTCAGGGGGAAGATCCGGCCAAAGGGTACCTCAGTACCAGGAAGTAATTCAATTGGGCAGTCGTAGGGCCTGTGTGGAGGTAGTACTTCTGCCCCCTTCTTGCTAAACACATCCGCAAAGTCTTGGTAAGGCTCAGGGATAGCTTGAAGCAGATCAACATCCGGATGTAGACAGAGGAGTTGGGTACCCTCACGGCCAATCCCTTGTAGACAGTGTTGGAGACAATATCCAGAGAGGAACTCGACATTACCAGAAGCCCAGTTGATCTGAGGGTTGTGCACCTGTAGCCAAGGCATTCCAAGAATGACAAGAAAAAGGGGGGACGAGATGGCGTCCAAACAAAGATATTCACGGTGTCGTTGGCCCATGATGGCTTCTAAAGGGATAGTTTCATGCGTGACCGGACCGGAGCAAAGAGCAGATCCGTCTGCAAGATGAACAGCAAGACTTTGAGTTTTGGGTTGGAGCGGAATGGCATGTTGGGAGGCAAAGGTCCGGTCGATAAAACAGCTGCAAGCTCCGGAATCAATGATTGCTGGGACTTGGATGGCCTCTCCGGGAAGCTGCAAAGTGACAGAAATGGTTAGGTGCGTGCCAACAGTGGGTACAATAGTAGCACAGATACGATCAGCAGAGTGACACTTACGCGTCTTGTTGGGGCAACCGCTAGCGTAGTGCCCGGATTCCCCACAGTAGAGGCAGAGGTTGTGTGCCCGTCTGCGTGTTTTCTCTTCAGGGGTCAGAGAAGGACGGAATAGACTGAGTTGCATAGGTTCTGGTGCTTCATAGGTTGTGGCAGGTGGAGGAGCGGGAGATCTGCTGGGAGGACAGGGTACTTGTGGAGTCATCCAGGTGGGGCGAAAGGTACTGGTGGTTCTTTCAGCACGTCGCTCCCGCAATCTATGGTCTATTTGGATGGACAGGTTGATAAGCTCTTCCAGGGTCTGTGGTACCCCTACCCGTGCCAATTCATCCTTGAGGGGATCTGACAACCCCATCCTGAACTGATGGCGCAACGCGGCGTCATTCCACGCCGTGTCTGAACTCCACCGTCTGAACTCGACGGCATAATCTTCTGCTGCTCGACGGCCCTGACGAAGGGCCTGTAAGGAGGCTTCTGCGGTGGCGGTAAGCTGGGGGTCTTCGTATAGTTGGGACATAGCACCAAAGAAGGCTTCCAGACTATCCAAGACGACTGATTTTTGCTCCAAAAGTCGGTGAGCCCATGTTTGTGGTTCACCAGAAAGTAAGGAAATGACAAAGCCCACTTTAGTGGCTTCAAGGGAGAACGTGCGTGGCTGTAGGGCGAAGTAGAGATTACAGGCATTCCGGAAGGCACGATACCTACTTCGGTCTCCGAGAAATCTTTCAGGTACTGGTACTTTTGGCTCAGGGGGTAACATGACCACGGAGGGTGCTGAGGTGGCTGCTGCGGACCCTTGCGGACCGGCAGGTGCGGACAAGGCCTGTACACGTTCTTCCAGACTGGAGTATCCCTCTTGTAGGCTCTTCACTGCCTGGGTTAAACCCGCCAAATGTCGGCAAAGTTCGTCCATGGGGGAAGCCCCCTGCCCGGACTCGGTCATGGCTGCCTAATACTATCAGGCTCCTACTTACCAGACCGGCGAGTCCTGTCGGGCAGAGGGGAGGCTCCCTTACCCTCCGACTATCGGCCCCCTGGTAGAGTAAACAGAGGGCACGAAAGTACGGAGTGGTATGAGGGCCTGTATAGTAGTCCAGGTATTGCAGTCCAGAAGTTGCAGGGTTAACAGATGGGAAGGCTGGAGTAGGCTGGAGCACAGACACTGAGCTAAGCAGGCTTTGCAAGGGCTACAGGCAGGAAGTCTGCAGACAAGCAGATAGGATCCAAGGGAGCAGGCAGACGGATGGTCAGGAGACAGGCCGGGTTCGGTAACAGACAGTCAGCAAAGGTACAGTGGGACAGGCAATCGGATGGTCAAACAAGCAGAGGTCGTTGCAGGCAGAGTTCAGAGAGAGGTCGGGGGACAAGGCCGGGTCAACAGATATAGCAGGAACAGAAGAGGTACAAGATCAAGCTCTGGGACGACTAGCTGTTGATTAGGCAGCACTGGTCACAAGAGCACACCGGCTTAAATGGAGCTCTTGGCGCCAAACGACGTGCACGCGCGCGCCCCGACACACACAGGCACGCGCGCCCGCCAACGCCCGCGTGCGCGCCCCCGCACACCGGCGTGCACAACGGAACGATCCTGAACACACGCACCAGCACCGCGAGGAACACGCACGGCGAGGTCCGCAGGAACGCGCGCGCCAACGCGCGCCGACGCACCCAGACGCACACCACCGCGGGCGCCCCACCTGCCGAGGTAAGCCCCCTGACACATGGCCTCTATTGTTCTTTGGGGCCTCCTGAGACATGGCCATGTCTCAGGCACTCAACCACAGGTTTTTTTTTTTCTTTTTGTTATTTTTGGTATTATTATGTGTTTATGTTTTTGTTTTTTTCTTTCCTTCTTTCCTATGTCCATGCACGGATGCCAACTCTGTAGGTCGAAGTTGCAATTTTTTAAATTTTTCTTTTTTTTCCTTTGCTGTTCATACCTCCACATGGTATATTGGTTAAGGCTCAGGTACCGAAGGGTTAATTTGTCCATATGGGATGCCTCCCAACCTCATATCCTTCTCCACATATTCTATGTATTGTGGGTTCTTATGTTTTTTACACTAACACGAGCTCTTAAGATGGTAATGCACATATGGCATTGAGGATCATGTCATACAATGTAAAGGGGCTGGGCTCAATACGGAAATGTTGGGTGGCACTGAAGGAGTTTAGATCCTCAGGCGCAGATGTAATAATGATACAAGAGACACACTTCCGAGCAGGTGGCTCGTTTAGGTTTGCCTCAAAATCCTTCCCCATCTCCTACCTTGCCTCTGACTCCACGGGCAAGGCGGGAGTAGCAACCCTGATTAAAAAATTGTGTCCTATCAAGATTAAAAATACCCATGCAGACCCTCATGGGAGGTTTCTGATCTTAGATTGTGACTATATGAACTCCTCCTTCACTCTAGTTAATCTTTACGCCCCCAACACTGGCCAGATTGATTTCCTCAACAAACTTTTTGACTCCTCTCAATATCATTCTCAACCCTTCATGATTGTTGGAGGGGATTTCAATCTGGTCAAGTCCCCCACTAGAGATAGGCAAACACTGTTTAATGATACCCCCTCAAAAAAATAACATCTCAAGCAAATTCATTCCGTAAATGTATTAGAACCCAACAACTTTTTGACTCATGGAGGATCAAACACCCATCTGCTAAACAATTCACATTTTATTCTATGGCCCATAAAATGTACTCTCGCCTTGATCATTTCTTTATCTCCGCCTCACTCATTCCCTATGTTACTGAATCTGACATATCCCCCATTACATGGTCAGACCATGCTCGGGCTATAAGGTTAACACCTCCAAAACTGAAGCTCTTCCGATACATATCCCACCTTCTTTGCTATCCCAGCTCAAAGATTCCTATCCTTACAAGTGGTGCACTAATTCCCTTACGTACTTGGGTGTCCTTCTTACCCCCTCCTACTCCTCTCTTTATGCTGTGAATTACCCTTCCCTGTTCCTGGACATTAATAAATCCCTACAAATTTGGACGAAACTTCCCATATCCTTTCTAGGCAGGATTAACGTGCTAAAAATGTCCATTTTACCTAGGTTATTATACCATTTTGAAACATTACCGGTCACTATCCCCACCCCACAGCTTAAGACAATTCAAAGAAATTTTCTAAAATTCATTTGGAATGACAGAGTCCATCGCATAGCGAGTTCGGTGATTTTTGCCAAAAGATCTAGGGGGGCTTGGGAGCACAGGATATAGTTAAATATTACTATGCTTCACACCTAAAAAGAAAAAGATTCGCCCATGGGACTTTGAATGAGGTGTCCATGATGATCACAAGTAATTGAATAGAATAGTATAAAAAGTATATCAAATTTATTAGAATCATTGTCATACAATACAGGTCATGCATCTGGATGGCAATTCATAAAAACGGCAACATAACATAGTGGTCCTAAAACATAGCCAGGATAACATTGATCAGAGTAAAATGAATACAGATATACATAATATATCTCTAACCCGACGCGTTTCGCAAGCTTTCCTCGCATCATCAAGGGCTGATGTGTATATCTGGTGTCTGTAACAACAGATAAAAAAGTAGATTCAAGTATAGGTTATGATTGGACAAAAACGCGAAGCCAAAGCTAATGATCCCATACTTACTTGCCAAGCAATTGGCTCTGGGGGCCGACCCCCAGCAGGGGCGGTCGGAAAGCATCTCCCACGGGAGCTGAAGGGACGAAGGTCACAGCATGGAGGACCATGGTCAGGTGTAGGGCAGGCACGGCAAAGACATGGAAAAGAAAGAGAGAAAGCTGGACCCAAATGTCACCCAGAGTCATTGCAGAGCTTGCTCACTGGAATAAATTAAATGAGTATAAATGTATATATGCAAGTATGTAAGCATACAAAAATGGATATAGCAAGGAGTGTCAGGTGGTATGCTCTGATGCAAGGGGTGCAGAGGTGTCACACAATACTAGAAAAGAAAAACAAAGATTAAGAGAAAAAGAAAGGAAAGAAAGGAGAGAAAAAAGAGAAAGAAAGAAAAAAAAGCCAAAAGTGTTGCCCCCAAGTCATGCAGGGTGTATTCAAAATGAAAAGATGTATGAATGTATATATATAGGTAGTAGGTGTAGCAATGGTTATGGTATCCTAAATAACTCATGATATAGTAATATAACTAAATATATGGTAATATAGCTCTATATAGTATGCTCAGTATAAGAGATTATAGAAGTAGCTATACATATAACTCAATTATTGGGTATCAAGATGTTATAAAAGTATAGAGATGTTGTACTAGATTATATAGGAATATCCTGCAAGGCATAAGGGAAAAACAGTGTGAGGTGAATTGGGAAAGTGTGTTGGAAAGAGGGGTAAGGGGTGATATAGAGAAGGACAGAAAAGGAGAGAGAAATGAATGTGAATAAACACAGCAGGAAAAATAGGGCTCCTCCATGCTGTGACCTTTGTCCCTTCAGCTCCCGTGGGAGATGCTTTCCGACCGCCCCTGCTGGGGGTCGGCCCCCGGAGCCAATTGCCTGGCAAGTAAGTATGGGATCATTAGCTTTGGCTTCGCATTTTTGTCCAATCATAACCTATACTTGAATCTACTTTTTTATCTGTTGTTACAGACACCAGATATACACATCAGCCCCTGATGATGTGAGGAAAGCTCGCGAAATGCGTCGGGTTAGAGATGTATTATGTATATCTGTATTCATTTTACTCTGATCAATGTTATCCTGGCTATGTTTTTAGGACCATTATGTTATGTTGCCGTTTTTATGAATTTCCATCCAGATGCATGACCTGTATTGTATGACAATGATTCTAATAAATTTGATATACTTCTTATACTATTCTATTCAATTACTTGTGATCATCATGGACACCTCATTAAAAGTCCCATAGGCGAATCTTTTTCTTTTTATGTGCAAATTAGGGATGGAGGTGCCTCATGTTAGGGAGCAGTCTCCAGCCTCTTCTCTTTTTCTATGCTTCACACCTAAGAGCCATTGTATCCTGGTCCTCCTTACAGGCACCTAATCATTGGTCCCTTATTGAGAAAGGTATGTTATATCCGGTTCATCCATGCTCATTAGTATGGACTCCCTCCCCTTCCATAGATCCCATTTACAAACACCGGTGTACTGCTCCAATTAAATTCACCTTAGCTATCTGGCGTAAGTGCCTTAAGACCTTCTCTCTTATCTCACCTTGTCCTCCTCTCATGAATGTCCTCTTCAACCCATCCATACCAGACAGCTTGTGTCTGGGTAGGGTACTCCCAAGGATAAACACTTCGCTGTTTCAACTCCTGAATCTAGTTCATCCTATAACACGCAGACTACACACCTTTGACACTCTACGTGAGAAATTTAAAATCCCAGCCCACCTTTTTTATTTCTATTTAAAGGTCAGACACCTCTTTCGTTCTCACCTCCCATCCCTGACCCTAGATAAATCCACCCCCTTAGAGTATTTGTGTGCCCAGGGGTCAAAACAACTTCATTTAATCTCATCTATACATAATATCCTCCATGAGTTAACCCCTCTCACTGAGACTGCACATCTATATATGAGGAGATGGACTCATTTGATAGGTAGACCCATCTCCTTGCAGATGTGGGATAAGATATGGTCTTCCACTTTTAAGTCCTCTAAATGTGTGCTCCAGAGGGAAACGTCCATTAAAATCCTCATGTTTTGGTATAAAACTCCTGAAGTTATTCATAAATATGACCCCTTGGCCCCGGCACATTGCTGGCACTGTGGGACTGACACTGGCTCTTTATTTCATATTTTCTGGCAATGCTCTATGATCCAGCCCTTTTGGCATGAAGTAATGCGATTAATACAGAAGGTGGTGGATGTGTCTCTTCCGCTAGACCCCTTGCATTACCTTTTGGGCCTCCCTTTTTCTGGTATTTCTAGAAAAAATAATAGGCTGATTTCATACATACTTCTAGGGTTCTAAGGCTTATCCCATTATGTTGGTTATCAAACACACCTCTTCCATGGTCCAGATTCTTGCAGCTGATAGCCGAGATACGGAGGATGGAACACTTGATGGCTTCAGTCCATGATAGCGTTCTTCAATTCAATAAAATATGGGATCCTTGGGACCAATCGGATTACGGTATACCATTACCAACCAGTACGTCATAGAATACTACCCTGAGACCTGTGTTTATGTACAGGCCGGTGCCCCCCCCCCCCCTCTCTTAGAAATACCCTACTTATACTTATATACCATAAATGTGTTTTTTATTTGTCTTTTTTGTGCTCTTATTTTCTGATATGGCATATGGAGCACCCTTGTGCTCTGTATACATGGACATTTTTCATTTGTATCTTTATATCTCATGTTATGATTTAGATACCTATATGACAATGTTTTCTTTTTCTTTTGAAAATAATTCAATAAAAATCACAATTGTAAAAAAAAAGAAATATGGTGGTTAGTAATGATTCTTAAGTGAAAGTCCATGTATTTGATTAAAAATGTCCCCACACTTCCACTTCCACCTGTTAGGAATAAAAGTGCTTCCACCACCATGTGTCGTCACTCAGGGAGGCCTTTTATCACTCTTACCATATCCAATGAACAATTAGATTATAAATGGTCAGACAGTGCTCAAGTAAATTACACCACCATGTGTCCCGATCTCCAATCTCCACTGGGATCCTCTCATCCACCATGCAATGACACCACCAGAAAAATGGATACAGTTTCATTGTGAAATAAGTAAGACCCAGTTTAATTAAATTAATACACAATAGCGCCAAAATGAGTAGCATACAAATGCTCAGAATGTACAAAAACAATTGCAGCTTTACCAACATCAGCTATTCCAATGTAACAGGCTGAAACAATACTGCGCTGGGCTCCTGACTCCGGTCAGCAAGTGTGCATGATCACGTCACAGCCACACCCAGCACGTTTCGTTGGAAATTATGTTGTTTGGAGATAGGTTACCTTTTAGTATTTTTGATCTTTTGTGTGGATTTCTTTACATTTTATTTTAGGTAATACATACAATATACCTTACTGAGAGAAAGGTGTAACAAATTATCTGTATATGTAGTGGACAGGCTGATGCACTGCAGCATCTGGATGGCTCTTCCTAAGCTCTCCCTATAGTGGAGGCTGCCTAGAGCCCTGACAGGGATCTCCAGCCTTCGGTCGGGTAGGTATGATAACAAGTAAATAAACAAAGCAGTCTGTCAAAATGCTTGCCATACATCACCTAACCCCCTCCTTGATGAAGTCACAATATGCGCGGCGGAACTAGATGACGCTGAGTTCGGAAGACCAAAAGTCCTGCGAGAGAGCTGCTATTCAATGCGATTTTAATTAATTTCAATGTGAATGTAATTTTTAATAAATATACTGGTAATTCAAACTACACTATGGTTGGTATTCATGTTGGCTCTGAGTTGACTTTGCAGAGGCATGCATGCAGTGGTACAGTGGAGGATTTAAAGGCACAGTTACCCGGAATATCTAAGCGAGCAAGTGAAGCACCTGCGAGACCTGAGGGGGGCACTCCTTATGATCCTTTTATTGAGGACAGTGCACTTGGACCTATATTTATTTGTAGGTCAAAGGATTGAGGTGAGAGCACATCCTTAGCCACTGTGTCAGGTGGCTGACACAGAGTGTGAAGAATTTTTTGTTGTAGCACTGGGATTGTGGGATCAATTTTTATGCACACTATAATCACTATTGCATTGATTGTGAAGAGTTATTCACAGCAAATTGTGGGCACTTGGATTTATATGGACAATTATGCATGTACTGTATATTATATAAAATTGTTGGATTGAGCGGCATCCCATATGTTTTTTTTTTTTGGTTAATAATACAGGGCCTACTACAGAACACCTCTGAAACTTCTGTGTGCCTCATAGTCTGCAGGTATACCCATGTGCCACCAGCCTTTCTGTCTTCAAGAGCTACCTTGTGTTTCCAGCATGCCTCTGTGTGGCTCCATGTCTCCTCTTGCACCCAAGTGTCTACAAATACACCCCTGTGACTGCAGCACACCTCTGAGCACCACTGCACCTCTATGTTTTGAAGTCTATTACAGTGCCATCAGCTTGTCTTTGTGTCTTAAAGAGCTACCCTGTGTCTCCAGGAAGTGAAACCCTGTAGTTCTTGTACCCTCTGTGCACCTCCTTGTCTCCAAGTGGTGTCATCTACCTGTGTGTTTCATGCAGTAGATATGGACCACTGTCCGTGACAGTTTTACTTTTGCAGATACAGTATGTGCAAATCTCTTTGAAGTAAATTATACATTGCCCTTAGAAGCCATACCTGTGTCATTTAATATACTCATAAAAACACATTGTACTTGGAGAATAAAGAAACTGTTAATAAGAAGAAACATAGAAGGGAAAAGAAAATAAGATAAAATTGCTTTGGTATCTTTTTAACTAAACTTTGTGTCTGTGACCAAGCTAGTTTTAGTTCAAGGTTCTCTAAGTCCATGGACAGTACATGGAGTGGTGCAAAGCAGGCCTTCAGCTAAACAGCTGCTCCCTGCTTCTGTTGGAGCCTCTGTGTTATTTGTCTTGTTAACTCGCATTGCACTTGCCATGCTGTTTTCACTGAAATTACAGTATAATCTTTTTGTAGCACACTCTTTCTTTCTTTTCCTAAAAAAAGAATTTACAGCTGTGTTCTGTATTGCTGATTTGTTTTTCATTGTGCACTCATGAACTGAAAAGTCATTTTTATGTATGTTATCTTTGAACAAAATTTGGCAATCAGTGGTATCATGACAATAGGCTGGTTACTAATTATACACAAGGAAACAGGATCTACAGGTGTCTGTAAAATGACTTTCATGTTACAAGGTCAGCTCAGGATGACCTTTCATTACATCTTTGTGTAATTGCCTTCTAAATGGCTGTTTATATGGTATCTCTGTCTTTGCAATGGCTGACTAGAGTAGAGACACAATCCTCACTCTACCAATCAGCTAGTCTTCATACATAGGATGCAAATTTGTAGACAGATGACAGATCTATTGTCACTAAAGTGCTACAGCCATACTGCTTCTTAGGGGAAAAAAAGAGCACAGAAAATTTCCCTTTTGCTTAACTACATGAAGAACCACAGTTTCTCAATACAGCCTGCATTTTAAGAATCAAGTAATCTTGCAGTGTATAGGGGAGAGTGGATAGCGATATCTGTTTTTGTTTTTTTTTTAAATGACCCCAACAGTGTGGTTTTGCATGAACAAGCAAAGAATTGAAGGGAGTAGACTGCCACAGAAAGTATAAAGACATAAGATAATTGTTGATAATATTGGATAAGGAAATGGGCATAAGTCTATAGGTGATATGCGACCTCTGCAGATGCATGTTGGCTGAGCTGAGCCATGCCCACTCAAGGCTGCTGGTATCTTCAGGAGAACTGCTGTGAGTTATTGTTGTGGAGTGGGGGGCTACCTTGTATGTATGTATGTATGTATGTATGTATGTATAAGAAAGGGGGGTGTGTTATTTTTGAGGAGAAATTGATCCAGTGTTTTCATGGAAGGGGGCTGCATTGTGTACATGTATGTGACAAGGGGGTTGCACTGTGTGTATATGTGAGGGAGGAAGAGGGGGCTGTTTGCATGTGGGAGGGGGACTGGTTGCTGCATTGTATGTGTGAAGAGCATGGGGACAAGTGAAATTGTAAGTGTGAGAGGGGCAGGTGGGCTGCATTGTTTGTATGTGTGAAGAAGGGGTGCTGCATTATGTGTTGGAGGGGAGCTGCATTGCTTGTATGTGAGAGGGGGGCTGCAAGACTACATTATATCTATGAATATGAGGGAGGGAGGAAGGTGGGCTGCATTGTTTGTATGTGTGAGGAAAGGGTGGCATTTTATGTATGTGTGAGGGGGGGCATATGGGCTGCATTGTATATTTGTAGCTTGGAAGGTGGGTGGTGCATTGTAATTTTATATGAGGGGAAGGTGGGCTGCATTGTGTGTATATGTAAAGGAGAAGGGGGCTGCTATGTATGTACTGTATGTGTGATGGCAAGGGGGCTGCATTGTATGTTTGTGTTAGGGATGGGGTTGCATTGTCTATATATATGTGTGAGGGTGAGGGGAGGCAAGGGGCTGCATTGTATGTTTGTGTTAGGGATTGGGTTGCATTGTATATATATGTGTGAGCGTTAGGGGAGGCAAGGGGCTGCATTGTATGTATGTATTGGGGGGCTGGTATGCATATGTGTGAGGGCTGCACTGTATGTGAGTACAAGGGGAGCTGCATTGTGTGGGGTGGTCAGGGCTGATCCTAGGGTCGCAGATGCCTGGGTGCGGAAATATTTCTGGCGCTCCTCCCACATGGGCGTGGTTATCTTACTAATTCCTCCCCTTTACAAATGTTTCAATGACAATGACTCAAATACAGAGATGCTCCCCTAAGGAGTCTTTGTTACCCTGGGATCCTCCCATGATCTCTTAACAATAAACAAAATACAGGAAGAGAATACACTAAAGGGACTTGGAGGGGGGTCTCTCTAATGGACACAGAAAGTGCTTCTGTTAGAGAGTCTGTTAGAAAGAGCCCCCAGACATGCTGTAGACATAGTACCTTGGATGTTTAGAGACTACAGACATGATACAAGAGATGGTCAGATATTGCAGACATGATACAAGATATAGTCAGAGACTGCAGATATACTACAGGAGATGGTCAGAGACTGCAGACATGATACAAAATATGGTCAGAGACTGCAGACATAGTACAGGAGATGGTCAGAGATTGCAGACATAGTACAGGAGATGGTCAGAGACTGCAGACATGATACAGGAGATGGTCAAAGACTGCAGACATGATACAGGAGATGGTCAGAGACTGCAGGCATGATACAAAAAATGGTCAGAGACTGCAGACATGATACAAGAGATGGTGAGAGACTGCAGACATAGTATACGAGATGGTCAGAGACTGCAGACATAATACAGGAGATGGTCCGAGACTGCAGACATGATACAGGAGATGGTCAGAGACTGCAAACATAATACAGGAGATGGTCAGAGACTGCAGAAATTATACAATAGATGGTCAGAGACTGCAAGCCTGATACAAGAGATGGTCAGAGACTGCAGACATAGTACAGGAGATGGTCAGAGACTGCAGACATGATAAAAGAGATGGTCAGAGACTGCAAACATAATACAAGAGATGGTCGGAGACTGCAGAAATAATACAATAGATGGTCAGAGACTGCAGACATGATACAAAAGATGGTCATAGACTGCAGACATAGTATACGAGATGGTCAGAGACTGCAGACATAATACAGGAGATGGTCCGAGACTGCAGACATGATACAGGAGATGGTCAGAGACTGCAAACATAATACAGGAGATGGTCAGAGACTGCAGAAATGATACAATAGATGGTCAGAGACTGCAGACCTGATACAATAGATGGTCAGAGACTGCAGACATAGTACAGGAGATGGTCAGAGACTGCAGGCATGATAAAAGAGATGGTCAGAGACTGCAAACATAATACAGGAGATGGTCAGAGACTGCAGAAATGATACAATAGATGGTCAGAAACTGCAGACATGATACAAGAGATGGTCAGAGACTGCAGACATAGTATACGAGATGGTCAGAGACTGCAGACATAATACAGGAGATGGTCTGAGACTGCAGACATGATACAGGAGATGGTCAGAGACTACAGAAATGATACAATGGATTGTCAGAGACTGCAGACCTCATACAAGAGATGGTCAGAGAATGCAGACATAATACAGGAGATGGTCAGAGACTGCAGACATGTTACAGGAGATGGTCAGAGACTGCAGAAATTATACAATAGATGGTCAGAAACTGCAGACATAGTACATGAGATGGTCAGAGACTGCAGGCATAATATAGGAGATGGTCTGAGACTGCAGATATAATACAGGAGATAGTCTGAGACTGCAGACATGATACAGGAGATGGTCAGAGACTGCAAACATAATACATGAGATGGTCAGAGACTGTAGAAATGATATAAGAGATTGTCAGAGACTGCAGACATAGTACACGAGATGGTCAGAGACTGCAGACATAATATAGGAGATGGTCAGAGACTGCAGATATGATACCATAGATGGTAAGAGACTGCAGACCTGATACAAGAGATGGTCAGAGACTGCAGAAATTATACAATAGATGGTCAGAGACTGCAGACATGATACAAGAGATGGTCAGAGACTGCAGACATAGTATACGAGATGGTCAGAGACTGCAGACATAATACAGGAGATGGTCCGAGACTGCAGACATGATACAGGAGATGGTCAGAGACTCCAAACATAATACAGAGATGGTCAGAGACTGCAGAAATGATACAATGGATGGTCAGAGACTGCACACATAATACAGGAGGTGGTCTGAGAATGCAGACATGATACAGGAGATGGTCAGAGACTGAAAACATAATACAGGAGATGGTCAGAGACTGCAGAAATGATACAATAGATGGTCAGAGACTGCAGACCTGATACAAGAGATGGTCAGAGACTGCAGACCTGATACAAGAGATGGTCAGACTGCAGATATATTACAGGAGATGGTCAGAGACTGCAGACATGATAAAAGAGATGGTCAGAGACTGCAGACATGATACAAGAGATGGTCAAAGACTGCAGAAATGATACAATAGATGGTCAGAGACTGCAGACATGATACAAGAGATGGTCAGAGACTGCAGACATATTATACAGGATGGTCCGAGACTGCAGACATGATGCAGAAGATGGTCAGAGACTGCAAACATAATACAGGAGATAGTCAGAGACTGCAGAAATGATACAATGGATGGTCAGAGACTGCAGACCTGATACAAGAGATGGTCAGAGAATTCAGACATAATACAGGAGATGGTCAGAGACTGCAGACATGATAAAAGAGATGGTCAGAGACTGCAAACATAATACAGGAGATGGTCAGAGACTGCAGAAATTTTACAATAGATGGTCAGAGACTGCAGACATAGCACACAAGATGGTCAGAGGCTGCAGGCATAATACAGCATAATGCTCTCTCTCTGGTGGTGCGGGTACAGCGTGGCTCTCTGGTGGTACGGGGCAGTGTGGCTCCCTCTCTGGTGGTGCTGGCAGCAGCGTAGCTTGCTCTATGGTGGTGCGGGTGCAGTATGGTGTTCTCTCTCTCTGGTGGTGCGGGCACAGAGTGGCGCTCTCTGATGTTGCGGGTACAGTGTGATGCACTCTCTCTCGTGGTGCGGGTACAGCACGGCGCTTTCTCTCTCTGGTGGTGCAGGCACAGCGTTGTGCTCTCTCTGATGGTGCAGGTACAGCATACCACTCTCTTTCTAGTGGTGTGGGTACAGTGTGATGTGCTCTCTCTGATGGTGCAGGTACAGTGTGGCTCTCTGGTAGTGCTGGGCAGTGTGGCTCCCTCTCTGGTGGTGCGGGTACAGCGTGGCACTCTCTCTGGTGGTGCGAGCACAGCATGGCTCTCTCTGGTGGTGCGGATACAGCGTAGTGCTCTCTCTCTCTGGTGGTGCGGGTACAGCGTGGCTCTCTCTGGTGGTGCGGATACAGCGTGGTGCTCTCTCTCTCTGGTGGTGCGGGTACAGCGTGGCACTCTCTCTGGCTTCCCCCAGCACAGCCATCTCTTTTTCCTGTAGCAGTCACTCTGTTTCTTCCTGGTTTCCATGATGCTCCACTCGCCTCTTCTGATTGGCCCTCGGTGTGGCCAATGGGGAGGGAATCAAACCGGGCACCAAGCTGGGCAGCGAACAAGATGAGAGTCATTCTCTCTTCTCCACTGCTGACCGGAGATGGGGGGTGCGTTGGGGAAGATACACTGGCATATGGCGGCTCGCCTCTCTTTTGTCACACACGGCTGCTTGTGTTCACTGGCAGACTTCACTCCCCCGTGCCCCCATAGTGAACCTACTGCACACAAGGAGAGGAGGAGGCACTTTGATGCCTCCCCTCTGCGGCTCCGAGCACCTGCCCAGGATCGGCCATCGGGGGTGGTGCAGAGGTGCAAACATAAGTGGTGGGGAAAAGGTGGCAGTATTAGTTAGTCAGCATGCAGTTTTTCAGGGGCTGTTAGCTTTTTAGGAAACATCCACAGGTATGATTCAGCTCTTGGGTCTCTCTGCTTGCATACAGTTCTTGAAAGACTCCCTTCAAAAGATGCACACTGATAATGATAAAACAGAGCTCTCTATGAAGCATAGTTTACAGGCACAAGGACTGTAGCATACATTATCTCACAAAAGTGAGTACACTCCTCATATTTTTGTAAATATTTTATTATATCTTTTCATGTGACAAGACCGAAGAAACGACACTTTGCTACAATGTAAAATAGTGAGTGTACATCTTGCATAACAGTGTTAGTTTGCTGTCCCCTCAAAATAACTCACACAGCTATTAATGTCTAAACCGCTGGCAACAAAAGTGAGTACACCCCTAACTGAAAATGTCCAAATTGGGCCCAAAGTGTCAATATTTTGTGTGGTCACCATTATTTTCCAGTACTGCCTTAACCCTCTTGGGCGTGGAGTTCACCAGAGCTTCACAGGTTGCCACTGGAGTCCTCTTAGGCCGCGTACACACGGCGGACTTTTCAACTGTACTGGTCTGACAGACTTTCCGACGGACTTTTGACAGACTTCCGACGGACTTTTGAATGAACGGACTTGCCTACACAAGATTACACCAAAGTCTGATGGATTCTTACGTGATGACGTACGACTGGACTAAAATAAGGAAGTTGGTAGCCAGTAGCCAATAGCTGCCCTAGCATGGGTTTTTGTCCGTCGGACTAGCATACAGACGAGTGGATTTTTCGACCGGACTTGAGTCCGTCGGAAAGATTTGAAGCATGTTTCAAATCTAAAGTCCGTCAGATTTTCTACTAAAAAAGTCCGCTGAAGGTCCGATGAAGCCCACACATGATCGGATTGTCTGTCCGATCGACCAGTCCGGTCGAAAAGTCAGCTCGTGTGCATTACACTCCTCCATGACGACATCATGGAGCTGGTGGATGTTAGAGACCTTGTGCTCCTCCACCTTCTGTTTGAGGATGCCCCACAGATGCTCAATAGGGTTTAGGTCTGGAGACATGCTTGACCAGTCCATCACCTTTACCCTCAGCTTTTTTGCCAAGGCAGTGGTTGTCTTGGAGGTGTGTTTGTGGTCGTTAACATGTTGGAATAATCAGGGCCGTCTTTAATATTGATTGGGCCCTGGGCAAAGATTTTATTGGGGCCCCCCCAGCTAGACTCAAAATGAGTTTACTGCAGCAGATCAGGCAACGATTGTGATTGGCTGCCAGAGATTACAACACATCATTACAGTTTACAGATTAGTTGCTAGAGGTTACTACACATCATAACCTCTCAGTGCAAATTGCGGGTATGGCCAAACTGCACTAGCATTGAGGGGTGCACTATGTACAGAGTGCAGGGTTGGGGGTGCGCTTTGTGCAGAGTGCAGGGGTGAGGTGGGTGCAGAGTGCAGGGGTGAGGTGGGTGCAGAGTGCAGGGGTGAGGTGAGTGCAGAGTGCAGGGGTGAGGTGAGTGCAGAGTGCAGGGGTGAGGTGGGTGCAGGGCTGAGGTGGGTGCAGAGTGCAGGACTGAGGTGGGTGCAGAGTGAGGTGAGTGCAGAGTGCAGGGGTGAGGTGGGTGCAGATTGCAGGGGTGAGGTGGGTGCAGAGTGAGGTGAGTGCAGAGTGCAGGGGTGAGGTGGGTGCAGATTGCAGGGGTGAGGTGGGTGCAGAGTGCAGGGGTGAGGTGAGTGCAGGACTGAGGTGGGTGCAGAGTGCAAGGCTGAGGTGGGTGCAGAGTGAGGTGAGTGCAGGGGTGAGGTGGGTGCAGAGTGTAGGGGAGTGATGGGTGCAGAGTGCAGGGGTGTGGTGGGTGCATAGTTCAGGGGTGAGGTGGGTGCAGAGTGCAGGGGTGAGGTGGGCGCAGAGTGCAGGAGTGAGGTGGGCGCAGGGTGCAGGACTGAGGTGAGTGCAGGATGCAGGACTGAGGTGGGTGCAGAGTGCAGGACTGAGGTGGGTGCAGAATGCAGGGCTGAGGTGGGTGCAGAATGCAGGACTGAGGTGGGTGCAGAGTGCAGGGGTGAGGTGGGTGCAGAGTGAGGTGTCTACAGAGTGCAGGGGTGAGGTGGATGCAGAGTGCAGGAGTAAGGTGGGTGCAGGGGTGAGGTAGGTGCAGAGTGCAGGGGTGAGGTGGGTGCAGGACTGAGGTGGGTGCAGAGTGCAGGACTGAGGGGGGTGCAGAGTGCAGGGGTGAGGTGGGTGCAAAGTGCAGGACTGAGGTGGGTGCAGAGTGCAGGGGTGAGGTGGGTGCAAAGTGCAGGGGTTAGGTGGATGCAGAGTGCATGGGTAAGGTGGGTGAAGAATGCAGGGGTGAGGTGGGTGCAGAGTAAGGTGGGTGCAGAGTGCAGAGTGAGATGAGTGCAGAGTGAGGTGGGTGCAGAATGCAGGGGTGAGGTGGATGCAGAGTTCAGGGGTAAGGTGGGTGCAGAATGCAGGGGTAAGGTGGGTCCAGAGTGAGGTGGGTGCAGAGTGAGATGAGTGCAGAGTGAGGTGGGTGCAGGAGTGAGGTGGATGCAGAGTGCAGGGGTGAGGTGGATGCAGAGTGCAGGGGTGAGGTGGGTGCAGAGTGAGGTGGGTGCAGAGTGAGGTGGGTGCAGAGTGAAGAGTGAGGTGGGTACAGAGTGCAGGGGTGAGGTGGATGCAGAGTGTAGGGTGAGGTGGGTGCAGAGTGCAGGGGTGAGGTGGGTGCAGGGGTGAGGTGGGCGCAGGGTGAGGTGGGTGCAGAGTGAGGTGGGTGCAGAGTGTAGGGTGAGGTGGGTGCAGAGGTGAGGTCGGTGCAGAGTGAGGTGGGTGAAGAGTGATGTGGGTGTAGAGTGCAGAGTGAGGTGGGTGCAGAGTGCAGAGTGAGGTGGGTGCAGAGTGCAGTGTGAGGTGGGTGCAGAGTGAGGTGGGTGCAGAGTGAGGTGGGTGCAGAGTGAGGTGGGTGCAGAGTGAGGTGGGTCCAGAGTGAGGTGGGTCCAGAGTGAGGTGGGTCCAGAGTGAGGTGGGTGCAGAGTGAGGTGGGTGCAGAGTGAGGTGGGTGCAGAGTGCAGAGTGAGGTGGGTGCAGAGTGAGGTGAGTGCAGAGTTCAGAGTGAGATGGGTGCAGAGTGAGGTGGGTGCAGAGTGAGGTGGGTGCAGAGTGAGGTGGGTGCAGAGTGCAGAGTGCAGAGTGAGGTAGGTGCAGAGTGAGGTGGGTGCAGAGTGAGGTGGGTCCAGAGTGCAGAGTGAGGTGGGCGCAGAGTGAGGTGGGTGCAGAGTGCAGAGTGAGGTGGGTGCAGAGTGAGGTGGGTGCAGAGTGAGGTGGGTGCAGAGTGAGGTGGGTGCAGAGTGAGGTGGGTGCAGAGTGCAGAGTGCAGAGTGAGGTAGGTGCAGAGTGAGGTGGGTGCAGAGTGAGGTGGGTGCAGAGTGAGGTGGGTGCAGAGTGAGGTGGGTGCAGAGTGAGGTGGGTGCAGAGTGAGGTGAGTGCAGAGTGAGGTAGGTGCAGAGTGAGGTGGGTGCAAAGTGCAGAGTGAGGTAGGTGCAGAGTGAGGTGGGTGCAGAGTGAGGTGGGTGCAGAGTGAGGTGGGTGCAGAGTGAGGTGGGTGCAGAGTGAGGTGGGTGCAGAGTGAGGTGAGTGCAGAGTGAGGTAGGTGCAGAGTGAGGTGGGTGCAAAGTGCAGAGTGAGGTAGGTGCAGAGTGAGGTGGGTGCAGAGTGAGGTGGGTGCAGATTGCAGAGTGAGGTGGGTGCAGAGTGAGGTGGGTGCAGAGTGCAGAGTGAGGTGGGTGCAGAGTGAGGTGGGTGCAGAGTGAGGTGGGTGCAGAGTGCAGAGTGAGGTGGGTGCAGAGTGAGGTGGGTGCAGAGTGCAGAGTGAGGTGGGTGCAGAGTGAGGTGGGTGCAGAGTGAAGAGTGAGGTGGGTGTAGAGTGAGGTGGGTGCAGAGTGAAGAGTGAGGTGGGTGCAGAGTGAGGTGGGTGCAGAGTGCAGAGTGAGGTGGGTGCAGAGTGAGGTGGGTGCAGAGTGAAGAGTGAGGTGGGTGCAGAGTGAGGTGGGTGCAGAGTGCAGAGTGAGGTGGGTGCAGAGTGAAGAGTGAGGTGGGTGCAGAGTGAGGTGGGTGCAGAGTGCAGAGTGAGGTGGGTGCAGAGTGAGGTGGGTGCAGAGTGAGGTGGGTGCAGAGTGAAGAGTGAGGTGGGTGCAGAGTGAGGTGGGTGCAGAGTGCAGAGTGAGGTGGGTGCAGAGTGAGGTGGGTGAAGAGTGAGGTGGGTGTAGAGTGAGGTGGGTGCAGAGTGCAGAGTGAGGTGGGTGCAGAGTGAGGTGGGTGCAGAGTGAAGAGTGAGGTGGGTGCAGAGTGAAGAGTGAGGTGGGTGCAGAGTGGGGTGGGTGCAGAGTGAGGTGAGTGCAGAGTGAAGAGTGAGGTGGGTGCAGAGTGAGGTGGGTGCAGAGTGAGGTGGGTGCAGAGTGAGGTGGGTGCAGAGTGCAGAGTGAGGTGGGTGCAGAGTGAGGTGGGTGCAGAGTGCAGAGTGAGGTGGGTGCAGAGTGAGGTGGGTGCAGAGTGAGGTGGGTGCAGAGTGAAGAGTGAGGTGGGTGCAGAGTGAGGTGGGTGCAGAGTGCAGAGTGAGGTGGGTGCAGAGTGAGGTGGGTGAAGAGTGAGGTGGGTGTAGAGTGAGGTGGGTGCAGAGTGCAGAGTGAGGTGGGTGCAGAGTGAGGTGGGTGCAGAGTGAAGAGTGAGGTGGGTGCAGAGTGAAGAGTGAGGTGGGTGCAGAGTGGGGTGGGTGCAGAGTGAGGTGAGTGCAGAGTGAAGAGTGAGGTGGGTGCAGAGTGAGGTGGGTGCAGAGTGAGGTGGGTGCAGAGTGAGGTGGGTGCAGAGTGCAGAGTGAGGTGGGTGCAGAGTGAGGTGGGTGCAGAGTGCAGAGTGAGGTGGGTGCAGAGTGAGGTGGGTGCAGAGTGCAGAGTGAGGTGGGTGCAGAGTGAGGTGGGTGCAGAGTGCAGAGTAAGGTGGGTGCAGAGTGCAGAAGTGCACAGCTCTCCTCCCACCCAGATTTCAATACAGAGCTCCACTCTCCCTAAGTACAAGGCTGTCCTCCCACAAAGCCCCCATCCCCCATTCCAGTACAGAGGAAAACTCTGTGTACTCACAGCATGTTGTCCTCCGATGTCCGTGGAACCTGCCAGTCCCAGAAGCAGCTTCCCCTGTGCAGAGTCCCCGCCCCCTTCCTCCTCTGCTCTCATAGATCGTGTGTGTCCCCGAGGGATGAGAACAGCCGCCGGAAGAGAAGCGCTGTCACTTGGAAATACACAAGCCGTGCTTGTGTATTTCCAAGTGACAGTAGCGAGCAGCCAGCATGCGACCAGCACCGGAGGTGGCCGAACTCCGGCGGGCAGTGTGCAGGGTTTAAGGGACGGGCAGCGCAGGGCCCCCAACAATGACAGGGCCCTGGGCAGATGCCCCTTTTGCCCCGCGGTAAAGACGGCCCTGGGAATAATGCCCTGCAGTCCAGTCTCCGAAGGGAGGGGATCATGCTCTGTTTCAGTATGTCACAGTACATGTTGGCATTCATGGTTCCCTCAATGAACTGTAGCTCTGCAACACTCATGCAGCCCCAGACCATGACAATCCCACCACTATGCTTGACTGTAGGCAAGACACAGTTGTCTTTGTACTCCTCACCTGGTTGCCGCCACACATGCTTGACACCATCTAAACCAATTATATTTATTTTGGTCTCATCAGACCACAGGACATGGTTCCAGTAATCCATGCCCTTAGCCTGCTTGTCTTCAGCAAACTGTTTGCGGGCTTTCTTGTGCATCATCTTTAGATGAGGCTTCCTTCTGGGACGACAGCCATGCGGACCAATTTGATGCAGTGTGAGGTTTATGGTCTGAGCACTGACAGGCTGACCCCCCCCAACCCTTCAACCTCTGCACCAATGCTGGCAGCAGTCATACGTCTTTTTCCCAAAGACAACCTCTGGATATGATGCCTGTTCTGAGTAAAACCTGTCCTGTTAAGCCACTGTATGGTCTTGGCCACCACGCTGCAGCTAAGCTTCAGGGTCTTGGCAATCTTCTTATAGTCTAGGCCGTCTTTATGTAGAGCAACAATTCTTTTTTTCAGATCCTCAGAGAGTTCTTTGCCATGAGGTGCCATGTTTAACTTCTAGTGACCAGTATGAGAGAGTGAGAGAGATAACACCAAATTTAACACACCTGCTCCCTATTCACACAGAGACCTTGTAACACTAACAAGTCACATGACACCAGGGAGGGAAAATGGCTAATTGGGCCCAATTTAGACATTTTCACTTAGGGGTGTACTCACTTTTGTTGCCAGCGGTTTAGACATTAATGGATGTGTGTTGAGTTATTTTGAGGGGACAGCAAATGTGCACTGTTATACAAGCTGTACACTCACTACTCTACATTGTAGCAAAGTGTAATTTCTTCAGTGTTGTCACATGAAAAGATATAATAAAATACATACAAAGAATGTGAGGGGTGTACTCACTTTTGTGAGATACTGTATATATTCTGTGTATACAACGAGTAGGCTCAGGTCCTATTTAACTATACCCCTGTAAGCCCTTTCAACTGTTGGCACCGTGTAACCACAGCCTTGTGTCATGCTGTCCACATCTGTCTTCAAGTTGCAGTGCCCACGTGTTCCCCAGGTCTTTCAAAAACCATCATGGATCCCCATAACTAAGCACCGGGGGTGGAGCAAAACACATTGGGGGCATGGCCTAGCGGGAGCCCAGGCTGAGGTTGTCTCTCTTATTACCACCATAGGACTCCATGGATGTGCAGCACCAGGGATCTTTCCTCTCTTCCTTCCAATGACTACAGGAGCAGGAATGAGCTCCATCCTTTGCTGGCACTCCTGCAGCGGATGTGGCATCACCCACACTACTGCCCATGGTAATCGTGCCTGAGAGGCACACTAATATACTGTGGGTCTTTCAAAATCCACATGGCAGGAAGGTCCTACGATGTCACTGTGCAATTTAGAGTCCACTTTAAACCTGATTGGCAGACTCAGAGCTGTACAGTGATGTTGAGAACAGTTCATTACCAGAAGGGAGTGGGGTCCCAGCTACAATGGATGACTGAACATGCAATATCGAGTGGAGGGTGGTGCATTTTGGCATCTTCATCCTGAGCACTGGATGACCTTGCCCCAGCACTGTGGTGAACTGATTTGTTTTTGCACTCAACAGAGTGTTTATTGGCCTCCCAAATAAGGTGATAGTATAGTTACAAGTACAGTATATGGACATAATGGATTTTAGTGGCACCAAAAGAATGTCACAACCATATGTAAAATAGAAAAAGTTTATTGTACATCATAATTAAAATCAGGGATACAAGGATTAAAAACATGAAATTAGGCCATAGATGTGGATACGTGTATACCCCAGAGATACGTGTATCCACATACAGTATATGACCTATTTTCATGTTTTTAATCTTTATATCTCTGTTTATAATCATGATGTACAGTAAACGTTTTCTCTTTTATATGGTTGTGACATTCTCTTGGTGCCATTAAAATCCCTCCATTATGTCCATATACTCTACTTGTATCAATTTCAGGGATGTGGCATCAATAGAAAGGGTACAGGTGTTTTCTGCCTGACATATGTTTGGTGATAGTTACAGTACTTATCAGGTGCTACACTAATAAGGAAGTAAAGTGCTCCCTTACTAAGGTACTGATGTAGCCAAAAGATGCTTCATTTCAGCTTATTGCATTCACCAGCGAAGAACTACTTTCTGGCTTTGAGTGGAATGGAGAAATTTGCTGTGAGCTCTGACTCATGCCATTCAGTTTGCTCAGCCCAATTTGTGAAGTCATATTTCAATGCAGCACATCCATTCCAGCGATGTCAGTCACTATTGCTTTTACCCAGGGTGACTGTTAGAAATCACAGGGCCCCATACAGCCTAGCTGACATGCCCATGTGCAAAGCAAAAGGTTGCAGTGCGCTGGTGTGGGGTTAAAACAGGTAATAAGAAGGCAATATGCACACACAGACTCACTGGCTTTCTATGTGTCTTGGTAACACTGATGGTGAGCTCTGCCTGCCATAGTTCTTGGATGTTTTTTCTCCCAACATGAAGTTTTGAGTGTTCCTTCCCCACTTTAGTTTTATAGTTACATACTGTAGTAGGTGAGGTTGAAAAAAGACACAAGTCCATCAAGTCCAACCTATGTGTGTGATTATATGTCAGTATTACATTGTATATCCCTGTATGTTGTGGTCGTTCAGGTGCTTACCTAATAGTTTTTTGAAACTATCGATGCCCCCTGCTGATAACAGTAAAGAACCCTCTACGTAGTTTAAGGTTAAACCTCTTTTCTTTCAATTTGAATGAGTGGCCACATGTCTTGTTAAACTCCCTTCCGCAAAAAAGTTTTATCCCTATTGTGGTGTCACCAGTACGGTATTTGTATATTGAAATCATATCCCCTCTCAAGCGTCTCTTCTCCAGAGAGAATAAGTTCAGTGCTCGCAACCTTTCCTCATAACTAACATCCTCCAGACTCTTTATTAGCTTTGTTGTCCTTCTTTGTACTCGCTCCATTTCTAGTACATCCTTCCTGAGGACTGGTGCCCAGAACTGGACAGCATACTCCAGGTGTGGCCAGGTCAGAGTCTTGTAGAGCGGGAGAATTATTGTTTAATCTCTGGAGTTGATCCCCTTTTTAACCAGTTCCCGACAGATTTACTGTGGCACTATGGCTCTCCTGGGCAAAATCCCGTATATATACAGAATCCCCTTTAAGAGCCGCCAGAGGGCGTGCGTGCTACACGGCGGGGGATCCGATTTGTGTTGCCAGCGGTCGCGGTCGGCGCCGGCCACGCGCAACCATGTGCACGAGAGCCAGCACGGGGATTTGTGTGTGTAATCACACAAATCCCTGTCCTGTCAGAGGAGAGGAGACAGATTGTGTGTTCCTACTTAGTAGCAACAACTATCTGTCTCCGCTCCTAGTCAGTACAGTCCCCTCACAGTTAGAACACACGAGGAAACACACAGTTAACCCCTTGATCTCCCCTAGTGTTAACCCCTTCCCTGCCAGTGACATTTATACAGTAATCAGTGCATTTTTATAGCACTGATCGCTGTATAAATGTCAATGGTCCCAAAAATGTGTCAAAGGTGTCCGATCTGTCTGTCGCAATGTCGCAGTACTGCTAAAAATCACAGATCACCGCCATTACTAGTAAAAAAAAATAATAAAAATGCCATAAAAATGCCATAAATCTTTCCCATAGTTTGTAGACGCTATAACTTTTGCGCAAACCAATCAATATACGCTTATTCAATTTTTACCAAAAATATGTAGAAGAATATATATTGGCCTAAACTGATGAAGAATTTAAAAAAAAAAAAAAACATTTTTGGGGATATTTATTATAGCAAAAAGTAAAAAATATAGTTGTTTTTTTTTCAAAATTGTCACTCTTTTTTGTTTATAGCGCAAGAAATAAAAACTGCAGAGGTGATCAAATACCATCAAAAGAAAGCTCTATTTGTGGGAAAAAAGTTTGCAAATTTTGTTTGGGTACAGCTTTGTACGACCGCGCAACTGTCAGTTAAAGCAACGCAGTGCCGAATTGTAAAAAGTGCTCTGGTCAGGAAGGGGGTAAAATCTTCCGGGGCTGAAGTGGTAAATGCATGCCAATATTCTGTTTGCTTTATTAGCAGCAGCTTGGCATTGCATGCCATTGCTGAGCCTATCATCTACTAGGACCCCAGGTCTTTTTCCATCCTATTCCCCCCAGTGTATAGATTGCATTCATATTTTTGCCACTCAAATGCATTATTTTACACTTTTCTACATTAAACCTCATTTGCCATGTAGTTGCCCACCTCATTAATTTGTTCAGATCTTTTTGCAAGGTTTCCACATCCTGCGGAGAAGTTATTGCCCTGCTTAGCGTAGTATCATCCACAAATACAGAGATTGAACTGTTTACCCCATCCTCCAGGTCATTTATGAACAAATTAAATAGGTTGGTCCCAGCACAGAGCCCTGGGGGACCCCACTACCCACCCCTGACCATTCCGAGTACTCCCCATTTATCCTCACCTTCTGAAGTCGCCCTTGTAGCCAGTTTTCAATCCATGTACTCACCCTATGGTCCATGCCAACGGACCTTATTTTGTACAGTAAACGTTTATGGAAACTGTGTCAAATGCTTTTGCAAAATCCAGATACACCATGTCTATGGGCCTTCCTTTATCTAGATGGCTACTCACCTCCTAATAGAAGGTTAATACATTGGCAAGAACAATTCTTCATGAATCCATGCTGATTACTGCTAATGATACCATTCTCCTTACTAAAATCTTGTATATAGTCCCTTATCATCCCCTCCAAGAGCTTGCATACTATTGATGTTGGGCTAACTGGTCTGTAATTCCCAGGTATGTATTTTGGGCTCTTTTTAAATATTGGTGCTACATTGGCTTTTCTCCAATCAGCTGGTACCATTCCAGTCAGTAGACTGTCAGTAAAAATGAGGAACAATGGTCTGGCAATTACTTGACTGAGTTCCCTAAGTACCCTCGGGTGCAAGCCATCTGGTCCCGGTGATCTATTAATGTTAAGTTTCCCAAGTCTAATTTTAATTCTGTCCTCTATTAAACATGGAGGTGCTTCTTGTGATGTGTTATGAGGATAAACACTGCAGTTTTGGTTAATGAAGCCCCCCAATTCCCTTGTGAAGACTGAGAAGAAGAATACATTCAATACCTTCGCCATCTCCCCATCCTTTGTAAGCAGATGTCCTTCCTCAATCTTTATGGAGCCAATATGGTCTGTCCTCCCTTTTTTACTGTACTTAAAGGATTTCTTGGAATTTTTTTGCTTTCCTCCACTATGTGTCTTTCGTGTTCTCTCTTAGCCGCCCTACTTGCACCTTTACATTTCTTGTTGCATTCTGTATAAAGTCTGAATGCTGATGATGATCCCTCAACCTTGTATTTTTTTAAGGAGTTTTCCTTTGCTTTTATATGCATTTTTACATTGGAGTTAAGCCATTCAGGACTTTTGTTCGCTCTTCTAAATGTATTACCCATTGGAATGCATTGGCTAATGCCCTTATTTGATATGCTCTTAAAGCAAACCCATCTCTCCTCCGTGTTCTTTGTTCCTAATATTTTATCCCAATTGATACCTTCTAGCAATGTTCATAGTTTAGGGAAGTTTGCTCTTTTGAAATTCAGTGTCTTTGTAAACATCCCTTATGTTTCCTATTTGTGTGATTTATACTGAAGCCAATTGACCTGTGGTTGCTGTTTTCTAAATTGCCCCGGTCTGTATTGTTGGTAATCAGTAGATCCAGTAATGCTTTATTTATAGTTGGTGCGTCTACCATCTGAACCATGAAATTGTCCTGCAAGATATTTAGGAACTGGCGAGCCTTAGATGAATGCGCGGTTCCCTCCACCCAGTCTATGTCTGGATAATTAAAATCCCCCATTATGATAACACTTCCCATCCTTGCTGCTAATCCAAATTGTGATAGGAAATCCATCTCCCCCTCCTCCCTCAGGTTAGGGGGCCTATAGCATACTCCCAGTATTATTTTCCTCTTAGCTTCATCCCTTTGGAGCTCTAACCATAAGGATTCCACCTCCTCCCTGGCTCCCTTAGTGATGTCATCTCTCACATTTACTTGTACATTATTCGTAAAAAATAGGCCACACCTCCCCCTTTTTTACCCTTTCTAGCCCTGCGATAAAAGGTATAGCCTTGAATGGTTGCCAACCAATCATGAAAGCTGTTGAACAAGGTCTCTAAAATTCCCACAAAATCCAAATCCTTCTTGTACAACAGTATCTCTAATTCACCCATCTTGTCCGCCAGGCTCCTGGCATTGGTGAACATGTCACGTAGTTTAGACCGGTCGCATACTATCCTCTTATTGGGTGTTCCGAGAATGCAACTAGGTCTTGTTACTATACTTACCTTGGGTTTTTGTGCTTTAGTCAACCTACCACTAATGCCCCCAATACTACCCTCTGAAATATGTTCCACGCTGACTATCTCTACCTCTGGGCCCTCCCCCTGCCGCCTAGTTTAAAAATCCCTCTAACTTTTTGGCCATCTTTACTCCCAGCTGATCTGCACCCTCCTCATTTAGGTGCAGTTTGTCCCTTCTATAGTCCTGGTGACCGACTAAGAAGTTGGCCCAGTCCTCCAGGAACCCAAATCCCTCCTTACTACCCACTTGTTTACTTCCCTAATCTCCCCCTGCCTTTCTGGTGTGGCTCGATGTACCGGTAGTATTCCTGAGAATACTACCTTGGAGGTCCTTTTCCTCAATTTAACTCCTAAGTCCCTAAAATTGAGGTTGGGGAATATACCCTATCCAAATTACCTAACACCTAGCTTCCTAACACTAATACTCAACAAGACAATACACAGGTACTCAACAAGACAATACAAAGATACTCAACAAGACAATATACAGGTACTAGCAGACCCACGTGCACTCGCAGACCAACGTGCACACACAATAGACAAGTATACACAATACACAAGTACTAACAATCCACACACACACTACTCAGACAACACTCAGGTACTCACTAGGGATGAGCTTCGAGTTCGAGTCGAACTCACGTTCGACTCGAATATCGGCTGTTCTCCAGCTCGCCGAACAGCGAACAATTTGGGGTGTTCACGGCAAATTCCGCGGAACACCCTTTAAAAGTCTATGGGAGAAATCAAAAGTGATAATTTTAAAGGCTTAAATGCATGGTATTGTCATAAAAAGTGTTTGGGGACCTGGGTCCTGCCCCAGGGGACAAAAACGGCCGTTTTTTCGGGAGCAGTGATTTTAATAATGCTTAAAGTGAAACAATAAAAGTGTAATATTTCTTTAAATTTCCTACCTGGGGGGTGTCTATAGTATGCCTGTAAAGGGGCACATGTTTCTCGTGTTTAGAACAGTCTGACAGCAAAATGACATTTCAAAGGAAAAAAAGTAATTTAAAACTACGCACCCTCCCAATGTTGAGGGCATGTGGCCTGGTACAGTTCAGGAGGGGGGGCGATCTCTCGTCCCCCCTCTTTTCCTGACAGCACACATAAAAGTTCATTGATAAAAACGGCATGGGATTTCCCCACAGGGGAACCCCGCACCAAGATTTAAAAAAAAATGGCATGGGGGTCCCCCTAAATTCCATACCAGGCCCTTCAGGTCTGGTATGGATATTAAGGGGTACCCCGCGCCAAAATAAAAAAAAAATGGCGTGGAGGTCCCCCTTTAAAATCTATACCAGACCCTTCAGGTCTGGTATGGATTTTAAGGGAAACCCTGCACCCAAATTTTTTTTTAAAATGACGTGGGGTCCCCCCAAAAATCCATACCAGACCTGAAGAGCCTGGTATGGAATTTAGGAGGACCCCCATGCCATTTTTTTTTTTAATTTTGGTTCGGGGTTCCCCTGTGGGGAAATCCCATGCAGTTTTTATCAATGAACTTTTATGTGTGCTGTCAGGAAAAGAGGGGGGACGAGAGATCGCCCCCCCTCCTGAACTGTACCAGGCCACATGCCCTCAACATTGGGAGGGTACTTTGAGGTAGCCCTCCAAAGCACCTTGTCCCCATGTTGATGAGGACAAGGGCCTCATCCCCACAACCCTTGGCCGGTGGTTGTGGGGGTCTGCGGGCGGGGGGCTTATCGGAATCTGGAAGCCCCCTTTAACAAGGGGACCCCCAGATCCCACCCCCCGTGTGAAATGGTAATGGGGTACAAGAGTACCCCTACCATTTCACAAAAAAAGTGTCAAAAATGTTAAAAATGACAAGAGATAGTTTTTGACAATTCCTTTATTTAAAGTTTTCTTCTTTCCATCTTCTTCAGGTCTTCTTCCTTCCTTCTTCCTTCAGTTTCTTCCTCCATCTTTTTCTTCCTCTGGTTCTTCCTCCGATCCTCTGCTTCTTGCTCCGGTGTTCTCGTCTGTAATAGCTGCGCTTTTCGGTTGCTAGCGGGGCGCTTTTAACCCCTGCTAGCAGCTGAATAAAGGGTTAATAGTACCCGCAATGCGCCGCTGTTGAAGCAAGTGCTCATTGATTCCAATGGCAGGGGCGGTGGAGGAGCGGTGTATTCACCGCTCCCGCACAGCCTGAAAGATGCTGTTTGCAGGACTTTTTCTAATGTCCTGCAAGCGCACCTCCTCAGTGTGAAAACACTCAGGTTCTAACACTGGGGCTGTAGGAGAGGCGTTTTTCAGGCACTATTTTTAGCCCAAAAGAACCTGAAAACCACCTCAGTGTGAAAGGGGTCTTAGAGGATTGAAGCAAGTTCTCCAAAAGCGGGCTTTTTGGAAAATCATGTCAAAAAGGATCTTATTTTACATGTATGTATAAGCACACATACAGCAGTGACCACAGTTATTCCTCTTCTGCCTGTTCCCAGCACCAAGAGAGTGCTGGTACATTCTGGTACATTCTGCAAAACTATGCTACAATCCAGGATAAATGTCTTCACATATCAATTCATTTCATATCCAATTACTCCTACATCAGATTGATCAAAGTAAGAGTGACCAGACTAGTGTAGAAAGCGACTTCTTTCACCAAAAAAGGGTACTTTTATGTGTTTTGTCCTAGCTAAAATAAAATTAGGGCTAATAAATTCACACATATACAACCCCCCCCCCCCCCCCCCCCCACACACACACACACACACACACACACACACACACACACACACACACACATTTTATTCTAATATATATATATTTATATATATATATATATATGTATATATATATATATATATATATATATATATATATATACAGTGGGGGAAATAAGTATTTGATCCCCTGCAGATTTTGTACGTTTGCCTACATACAAGGAAATGAAGGGTCTATAATTTTCATCATAGGTGTATTTTAATTGATATAGATAGAATATCAACCAAACATCCAGAAAAAGCACATACAACAAATGCTATACATTAAGTTGCAGTTCAGTGAGTGAAATAAGTATTTGATCCCCAAGCAAAACATGACTTAGTACTTGGTGGAAAAACCCTTGTTGGCAAGCAAAGAGGTCAGACGTTTCTTGTAGTTGGTGACCAGGTTTGCGCACATCTCAGGAGGAATTTGGGTCTACTCTTTTTTACAGATTTTCTCTAAATCTTTAAAATTTCTTGGCTGTTGCTTGGCAACCCAAAGTTTCCATAAATTGTCTATAGGATTAAGGTCTGGAGACTGGCTTGGCCACTTCGTGACCTTAATGTGCTCCTTCTTGAGCCACTCCTTTGTTGCCTTGGTGCTATATTTTGGGTCATTGTCATGTTTGAAGACCCATTTACGACCCATCTTCAGTGTTCTGGCTGAGGGAAGAAGGTTCTCATCCAATATTTTACAATACATGGCCCCATCCATTGTCCATGACAATGACCCAAAACATACCGCCAAGGCAACAAAGGAACGGCTCAAGAAAAAGCACATTAAGCACATGGAGTAGCCTAGCCAGTGTTCAGACCATAATCCTATAGACAATTTATGGAGGGAGCTTAAACGTCGAGTTGCCAAGCAACAGCCAAGAAACCTTAAGGATTTAGAGAAGATCTGTAAAGAAGAGTGGACCAAAATCCCTCCTGAGTAGGGATGAGCTTCGAGTTCGAGTCGAACTCATGTTCTACTCGAACATTGGCTGTTCGCAAGTTCGCCGAACAGCGAACAATTTGGGGTGTTCGCGGCAAATTCGAATGCCGCGGAACACCCTTTAAAAGTCTATGGGAGAAATCAAAAGTGCTAATTTTAAAGGCTTATATGCAAGTTATTGTCATAAAAAGTGTTTGGGGACCTGGGTCCTGCCCCAGGGGACATGGATCAATGCAAAAAAAAGTTTTAAAAACGGACGTTTTTTCAGGAGCAGTGATTTTATTAATGCTTAAAGTCAAACAATAAAAGTGTAATATCCCTTTAAATTTCGTACCTGGGGGGTGTCTATAGTATGCCTGTAAAGGGGCGCATGTTTCCCGTGTTTAGAACAGTCTGACAGCAAAATGACATTTTGAAGGAAAAAACTCATTTAAAACTACCGCGGCTATTGCATTGCCGACAATACACATAGAAGTTCATTGATAAAAACGGCATGGGAATTCCCCACAGGGCAACCCCGAACCAAAATTAAAAAAAAAAAATGATGTGGGGGTCCCCCTAAATTCCATACAAGGCCCTTCGGGTCTGGTATGGATATTAAGGGGAACCCCAGCCAAAATTTAAAAAAAAAATTGACGTGGGGTTCCCCCTAAATTCCATACCAGACCCTTCAGGTCTGGTATGGATTTTAAGGGGAACCCCGCGCCAAAAAAAAAAAAAAAAAGCGGCGTGGGGTCCCCCTAAAAATCCATACCAGACCCTTATCCGAGCACGCAACCTGGCAGGCCGCAGGAAAAGAGGGGGGGACGAGAGTGCGGCCCCCCCCCTCCTGAACCGTACCAGGCCACATGCCCTCAACATTGGGAGGGTGCTTTGGGGTAGCCCCCCAAAGCACCTTGTCCCCATGTTGATGAAGACAAGGGCCTCATCCCCACAACCGTGGCCGGTGGTTGTGGGGGTCTGCGGGCGGGGGGCTTATCGGAATCTGGAAGCCCCCTTTACCAAGGGGACCCCCAGATCCCGGCCCCCCCCCCCTGTGTGAAATGGTAAGGGGTTACTTACCCCTACCATTTCACTAAAAAACTGTCAAAAATGTTAAAAATGACAAGAGACAGTTTTTGACAATTCCTTTATTTAAATGCTTCTTCTTTCTTCCTTCATCTTCTTCTTCTTCTGGTTCTTCTGGCTCTTCTGGTTCTTCCTCCGGCGTTCTCGTCCAGCATCTCCTCCGCGGCGTCTTCTATCTTCTTCTCCTCGGGCCGCTCCGCACCCATGGCATGAGGGGGGAGGCTCCCGCTCTTCTCTTCATCTTCTTCTTCATCTTCATCTTCTTCTTCATCTTCTTCTTCTTCTTCTTCTTCTCTTCTTCATCTCTTCTTCCTTCTTCATTTCTTCTGCGGGCCGCTCCGCATCCATGCATGGAGGGAGGCTCCCGCTGTGTGACGGCGTCTCTTCGTCTGACGGTTCTTAAATAACGGGGGGCGGGGCCATCCGGTGACCCCGCCCCCCCTCTGACGCACGGTGAATTGACGGGACTTCCCTGTGACGTCACGGGGAATGCCACAGGGAAGTCCCGTCATGTCCCGTGCGTCAGAGGGGGGCGGGGTCACCGGGTGGCCCCGCCCCCCGTTATTTAAGAACCGTCAGACGAAGAGACGCCGTCACACAGCGGGAGCCTCCCTCCATGCATGGATGCGGAGCGGCCCGCAGAAGAAATGAAGAAGGAAGAAGAGATGAAGAAGAGAAGAAGAAGAAGAAGAAGAAGATGAAGAAGAAGATGAAGATGAAGAAGAAGATGAAGAGAAGAGCGGGAGCCTCCCCCCTCATGCCATGGGTGCGGAGCGGCCCGAGGAGAAGAAGATAGAAGACGCCGCGGAGGAGATGCTGGACGAGAACGCCGGAGGAAGAACCAGAAGAGCCAGAAGAACCAGAAGAAGAAGAAGATGAAGGAAGAAAGAAGAAGCATTTAAATAAAGGAATTGTCAAAAACTGTCTCTTGTCATTTTTAACATTTTTGACAGTTTTTTAGTGAAATGGTAGGGGTAAGTAACCCCTTACCATTTCACACAGGGGGGGGGCCGGGATCTGGGGGTCCCCTTGGTAAAGGGGGCTTCCAGATTCCGATAAGCCCCCCGCCCGCAGACCCCCACAACCACCGGCCACGGTTGTGAGGATGAGGCCCTTGTCTTCATCAACATGGGGACAAGGTGCTTTGGGGGGCTACCCCAAAGCACCCTCCCAATGTTGAGGGCATGTGGCCTGGTACGGTTCAGGAGGGGGGGGGGGCCGCACTCTCGTCCCCCCCTCTTTTCCTGCGGCCTGCCAGGTTGCGTGCTCGGATAAGGGTCTGGTATGGATTTTTAGGGGGACCCCACGCCGTTTTTTTTTTTTTTTTTTTGGCGCGGGGTTCCCCTTAAAATCCATACCAGACCTGAAGGGTCTGGTATGGAATTTAGGGGGAACCCCACGTCAATTTTTTTTTTAAATTTTGGCTGGGGTTCCCCTTAATATCCATACCAGACCTGAAGGGCCTTGTATGGAATTTAGGGGGACCCCCACATCATTTTTTTTTTTTAATTTTGGTTCGGGGTTGCCCTGTGGGGAATTCCCATGCCGTTTTTATCAATGAACTTCTATGTGTATTGTCGGCAATGCAATAGCCGCGGTAGTTTTAAATGAGTTTTTTCCTTCAAAATGTCATTTTGCTGTCAGACTGTTCTAAACACGGGAAACATGCGCCCCTTTACAGGCATACTATAGACACCCCCCAGGTATGAAATTTAAAGGGATATTACACTTTTATTGTTTGACTTTAAGCATTTTTAAAATCACTGCTCCTGAAAAAACGGCCGTTTTTAAAACTTTTTTTTGCATTGATCCATGTCCCCTGGGGCAGGACCCAGGTCCCCAAACACTTTTATTGACAATAACTTGCATATTAGCCTTTAAAATTAGCACTTTTGATTATTCATGTTCGTGTCCCATAGACTTTAACGGTGTTCGCGTGTTCGAACGAATTTTTTTCCTGTTCGCATGTTCTGGTGCGAACCGAACAGGGGGGTGTTCGGCTCATCCCTACTCCTGAGATGTGTGCAAGCCTGGTCACCAACTACAAGAAACATCTTACCTCTTTGCTTGCCAACAAGGGTTTCTCATCCAAGTACGAAGTCATGTTTTTCTTTGGGATTAAATACTTATTTCACTCACTGAACTGAAACTTAATTTATAGCATTTGTTTTATGTGTTTTTTTTCAGGATTTTTGGTTGATATTCTGCCTCTATCATTTAAAATACACTTAAAATAAAAATTATAGCCCCTCCATTTCTTTGTAAGTGGGCAAACTTACAAAATCTGCAGGGGATCAAATACTTACTTCCCCACTGTATATTTTATATAAATATGTATTTAAAGGGAACCTGCAACATTCTTGAAATAATTTTGCTGCTGCAGCTAATGTGTATGCACCGTACGGTGCCTATGTACCTTGCATGGTTCAAAATGTTTTTTTCAGTACTCCAGACAACTCCTCCAGAACCAAGTGCACATTAAAGAAGTAGTTCTAAAGGCTGAAGTTTTTTGTTTTGTTTTTACCTTAAAGTGAAACTAGAGGCAAAGTTTTTAAAAAAAAAAAAAAACAAACATGTCATACTTACCTGCTCTGTGCAATGGTTTTGCACAGAGTAGCCCTGATCCTCCTCTTTGCAGGTCCCCCACTGCCACTCCTGGCCCCTCCCTTTGCTGAGTACCTTCTTAGCAAGCCGCTTGCTATGGAGGCATACATGCATGGTTGCTCCCTAGCCCTGCTCTGTATATCCATACGACACACAGAGCTTGGCTCAGCCGACCCACCGCTCTCTCCTCACTGGCAGCAGCAGGAACCAATGGCTGCCACTGCTGTGTCTGAGACAATGAGGAGGGACAGAGCCAGGGGAGCTGCTGCTCTTGTGCACATCGCTGGATCGAGATCAGGCTCAGGTAAGTATAAGAATGCTGGGGGGGGGGGGGGGGGACTGCACAGAGGAGATTTTTTTCCCTTCATGCATAGCATACATGAAGGTAAAAATCCTTCAGCCTTTAGAACTACTTTAATGCATTCTCTGCATTAAGGTAAAAAACCTTCCGAGTGCAGTTACCCCCCCCCCAGTCCTGCCTTATACTTACCAGAGCCCCATCTCGATCCAGAAATGTACACAAGAGCAGCAGCACTCTCTCCTCTCTTCCTCCTTAAAAGCTCAGAGACAGCAGCGAGAACCATTGGCTCTCACTGCTGTCAATCACAGCCAGTGAGGATGGAGTGGGGGCAGGGACGAGCTGCGCTTGTGTGTCTATGGGTACACAGAGGTGGCTTGGGACTGAGGCCGCATGAGTGACCCCATATCAAGCAGTTTGCTATGGTTGGATTTGGCGGGGAGGGGCCAGGAGCACTGGCGGGGGACCCAAAAAAAGGAGGATCAGGGCTGCTCTGTGAAAAAAACATTGCACAGAGCAGGTAAGTATAATGTGTTTGTTGTTAAAGAAATTAAAAAATTAAAGATTTACAACCACTTTAAATAGAGGCTACAGTGTCACCAATATCAATAAGCCCTCATCAGTAAACCATGGCACTCTCTCTGGTTTTAACATTGTGAACAGAGGCAGGGCACGACTTTAAAGTAGTTGTAAAGGCTGATGGTTTTTTACCTTCATGCATTCTATGCATGAAGGTAAAAAACCTTCAGTGTGCTGCTCCTTCCACAGCCCCCTTAATACTCACCTGAGCACCCTCTCGATCCAGTGATGTGCACGAGAGCCTTGACTGTCCCAGGACTCCCTCTCATTATTGGCTGTGACAGCAGCAGGAGCCAAATGGCTCCTACTGCTGTCAATCACATCCAGTGAGCCAATAGGGAGAGAGTGGGGAGGTGGGGTCGAGCCGCGGCTCCATGTGTCTTATGGACACATAGAGTAGGGCTTGGGAGCGAGCATGCAGAAGTACCCCCATAGCAAGTGGCTTGCTATTGGGGGCACTGGTCAAGGGGGGAGGAGCCAGGAGCAGCAGCAAGGGTCCCAAGAAAAGGAGGATCGGGGCTGCTCTGTGCAAAACCAATGCACAGAGCAGGTAAGTATAACATGTTTGTTTTGTTTTTGTTCTTTAAGCCGAACCTTTAATACCACTTTAAGCTGGAGGAACCTAAATGTTTGTCTATTGTGGTTCCAGAATAGTTTTGAAGAATAATTAAGGCATTTTCAGGAAATTCTACAGCAAAGTTATTGTAGGAAGCTTGCAAACCTTGTCAGGTCCACATTAATTATTTATTTTGTTTAATTAATACAAAAAAGATGAATTCTTTTGTTAGAATAGATCTCTATGAATGTATAGCCTCATCGAAAAGAACACCTTACACAATATCTTTTCAAATACATTCCAGCTTTTACTTGATAATGCCAATATTATCTAGTCCTGTATTGAATAAAAGAAGCATACAGTAAATGTCAAGCTAATATACAAATGTCTAAATCGCTGACATTATCCACACTTAGGTCTTGAGGCGTAACATCCAGCTTGCATCCACTGGAAATGACTGAGAGTTAATAATAATGACATTGGTTGTACTGTACATGAACTCAGTGTGAGACAGTATTGTATGACCTTAGGCAAGTTCTATCCTGAGATACATATAGCAAAATGATGCTCTAAGCTGTTTAGTCCATGAGTTATGGTGTATGAGAAAATGTGTGCACTGCGCAGCATCATATCTATGCAAGCACTAATTATCATTAATATATGCTGTCATCATTACAGACCTAAATGTTTTAGGAAGGCACTTCGGCTTTTCAAAGCCTGTGCACGTTTGTGAAATAGGACAGAATCAGAATGCCTGGGCCCCTAGCTCTAAGCAGGGACCCCAAGGAATAGCCCAACGGGTGCTGTGTTCTCTCTCCTTCTCTTTTTTCTCTTCTTTGTTTGTAGTTTGCTATTGGATTTTTTAGGACTGTGCTTACCATTGGTGTTGTTTTGGCGGTCTCTGCTTCCGAAATAGATCCTTGATCTTCCCGTTTAGCCAGCTTACCTGAACAGGGCATTGATATTTTTTTTTTATTATACTTATGTCAGGATTTTGTCATCCAGTCTAGTCTAGATAGACATCATGACTGGATTTTTTTAATAGGTTATTTGGTGATGTATGTGCCTTTAAAGTGACACTAAACAATATCCTTATTCTTCAAAAATAATCCTTACACATTCACTACTTAATGGCCTTGTAATTCATTTTCCATAAAAAATGTTTTAATGCCCTCTGTGAACTCTCAAACCTCTCCTTTTAACTCTACATCCATTTGTTTGGAATGCGCCGTGCAAGTTAGTTGCGGTCACATGCAATGTTCTATACAAACAAGAGAAATCTCATAGTCCATAGCCCCTAGTCCATCTTGGGCGCAAGCAAGAGAGGGTGGCTATGTTCCTACTTATGGTAGTAGAATGGAGAACAAATGCAGTCCCCTTAACAGGAAGTCAGTTCACAGCAGAAAAACAGGAATTTGGAGATTTAGAGGAGGTTGAGAGCAATAGAAAGTACTTTACTGAGTTAAAGTGATATTAAAGACCTGCTCTGTACAGTGGTTTTACACAAAGCAGCCTAGATCCCCCTCTTCTTGGGCCCCTCAGTCCTTCTTTTCCTGGCCCCTCCCTCCTGCCGAGTGCCCCAACAGCAAGCAGCTTACTATGGGAGCACCCAAGCTGAGCCGCCTCTCTGTGTGTCCATTCAGACATGGAGCAGTGGCTCGGCCCCGCCCCCTCTCTTTCCTCATTGGCTCACTGACTTTGATTGACAGCAGAGGGAGCCAATGGCACCGCTGCTGTGTCTCAGCCAATCAGGAGGTAAAGTCCCGGACAGCCGTGGCTCTCGTGCAAAATCACTGGATTGAGATAGGGCTCAGGTAAGTATTAGGAGGGCTTCAGCACATAGAAGTTTTTTTATCTTAATGCATACAATGCATTGAGATAAAAAAAAAATTCTTCTGCCTTTAGAACCACTTAAAAGAGGAACTTCATGCCACTTTAGCTGTTACTCTGTCCCCCTCTGGAACCAGCACCTTTGTTACTCCGGCACATGCACTGGTGTGTCAAAGGGACCCTAAGGCTAGGCAGAGCCATTCACTATATCTTTGTCTACATAGAGGAGGGGGGATTCTGCTCATGCACTGTTATGGCAAGGTTTGAGACTCCTATACCACTCCTTCTTTACGCATTTGCGGGAAACCCATGCATGCACAAATGTGGGGGTGGGGGTGGGCATCATATTCACTTAGGCATTGGAGCACAAAAACCATATGATAGAGTGAGAAGGCAGTAAGAAGTATATTTATCCTCCAGTACAATAAAGCTGGCTACTCGTTATCGTTAACATCCATTGCAACAATTCTTTAGTGGCTACATGGCAGGATCAAGTAGTAACCAACACATTTCAGACAAAGCCTTACTCATAACATGGGTATGCTGAAGTACATTTATATTCGGGGTGGAGTTCCCCTTTAAGAATACATAATCAATATTTTTTTAATTTAGATCACTTTAAGGCTATACCTAGAATTGGTTATTTTATTAGTTTTAAGATTTGGGTTACCCCTTTAAATAAATACTATGGCCAAAAAATTGCGACCACTAAATTTAAACTGAGTGTGTACCTCTTTATTTTGCCTGTTACTCTTGTTCCTTTGTGCTCTTTCATAACCATGTCAGGATGCTCTTCTATTATTGCCATTAGCATGGGTACCAGTTTTTATTGCTTGGAGATACAATCTCTTTTTTTCTGCATGCCTTTCTATCAGTTTGTCTGAGATTTGTCAACTGACTTAGGCTATTACTGTAGTTTCCATGGGTCTGCAGCATATTGGAGCCTCCCCTGGAGAGAAAATGTCTTATTTTTTTTTTTTTTTTTAATACTATTTCCTCTTTAGTACAGTAGAGAGCAGGCTTACAGTACAAACCGCAGCTAATTGCCTGCTTCTACTGCTAGCTCGTGCTTCTTTTGAATTTTTACGTTTGATTTGTTGAGAAATTACTAAGATCCTCAGTTTGCTGTCACACGTACTTAGATTTCTAAAATGCAGTGCAGGTTCTTTGTGAGATGAAAGAGAGGTGTGTGTGTGTGTGTTAGTGTGTGTGTAAGTGTTTTGTGAAAATGGACAATGTTCTATTTTTCAGAATATTTACAGGAGTCACACACAGCTCAGACCACAATATCGCTGGCGAGAAAGCCCAGCTAATGAAGCTGTAAGTTCATTAGTGTTTGCAATCAGCAGTGAGCAGACACCCTCATCAGGGCAGGAGGCTGCAAAGAGCCATTCATCAGTGTGAAGTGTTATTCATGGATGACCCCTAAATCATTGCACTAGTAGTAGATGCACTGATTGGACACAGCATGGGAGCATCGGTACTTTGCATTAGCAGACATAGACAGGGGGAGTGAGAAAGGATTGGCAAGCCGTAGGGAAATCCTGCAAACAGCAGCACAAATAAAAGCAGGCGTCCTTTTTTTTTTTTTTTTTCCTTAAAAATGTATATAGGCACACATTTTCCTCCCTCTTTGATAAGGACATACGAAAGTAGCCTTCCCGCTGAGCAACGGAGGAAGATTATAAATATGCAAGCTGGTGGCTGCGGTGTTTAGAGGACGCTGGTCTCCCCCCTTGCTCTGTGCTGGGGAGGAGCGTGGTAGGCTCCTGGGTAGAGGCAAAAGCAGCAGCTGCTTCACGTGTGTGCCTGGCAGTGGCTGCTGGAGCTGCTCCCAGCCTGGACAACTTGTCCCGGTTACTCTGCTGCATCGCCCAGTGTGCCTGGCAACACATGACCTAGGGAGATAGTGCGCAGGGTCGGCACAAGGGGGTGTGTGTGATCCACAGTTGAAGAAGAAACTCACAGGACCAAGAAACAAGTGTGGACTAAGCTGCTGGCATCTCTGCTACAGGATAGGTGGCTGCCTGGAACTGAGCACAAGTTGCCCCCCTCTATTCGACCCCTCGTTTGTACTGACCTTCCGCTGCACACCGACAATTTGCGTTATGTTTTCCAGGTTTGGATCCCAGGAGGGTAACCTGTAAAAAGTGTAACAGCAGCAGGTAAGTCAGTGCTTTAGTTTTTGAAGTGTACAGTCTTTATGATGAATATTTGACTCATCCTCTGATTATTTTTTTTATTATTATTACCATTGCTGTCAATGGCATGTTTAATGCTTACAGTTCAGAGCATTGAGAACTTGTCATGATCTTGGGTGCTAGCAGAAAGCATCCCTCTCTAAGTTCATCCTCTGTGTTCAGGGGTGGATTGTAGGGACAGATGGTGCCATTGATCTTTCTGACATTTGCAATGCAAAGGGCAGGAACCATGCCAAATGACCTGTCTCTGTAGACAGAAAGGAGGGAGAGCGGTCCTTCTGTTTTGGAGTTCTTACGAAGAAACAGAAACCTGTAGCCTCTTCATTGTGCCTGATGGGTACTCAGCAACCTGCCCTCATCCTGATAGTGCAATGCTGGAGGATTAACACACTAACACTCAGCAAATCTCCCTTCGCAAGCAGCATGTGAGGCTCAGAAAGAAAGCTGTGTTCAAATTAATCCACAGGTCTGTGGGACATGATCAGGGCTTGTGCTTGTGACAGCTGAGAAGGGGTTAAACTAGGGACTAACTGGTTTTCTAGTCAATAAGAGCCTACAAGGAGTGGATGTCAGCATGTGATCATCCCGACCTTAACCCTGCTGGGAAGAGATGTGTCAATATCACCACAGCTGCTGCTTTCTTGCCAGAAAGTTCATTTCCTTCTATGTAGGACAAAGGGGGATTTTATTGTGCAAGCAGCCCTGACATCGCTGCTTGATTTCTGTTAATTGCAGTAAAAGAGCACTGATTTAGAAAGAACTACTATTTTGTCAACACAGCACTAGTAGGAAGGTTGGTGTGGGAGAGGGAAGTCTTACTTGGTTTTGTTCCGGAACAAGGGAACAAATCAATCAGTCTCAGGCACATGCGGTGTTAATACAGCCAGACTTAACCTGCCAGCTCTGTTACAAATGTGATATATACAGCTATACCATTAGGCTGGTCACATGGGCAGGACAACAATCAGCATTCCTCTGTGTATTATTATACATAGTCCTCCACCACTTAGCGTCACCGATTGATGGACAGGAGAGAATGCTACTACTAAGCTATAGTAAAAACACATGCATTCAGTGTTCTAAAGGGACCTTAACATCTAGTTTGAGAACTAGAAAATCCAAGGCCAATGTATCCTATTTTGTCTGCTTCTAGGCCATTTCAAATGACCTGATGCAAGCTGCAGTCATGCTACTTTGCAAAGGACCATAAAAACTTACTCCTTGAAGCCCAGACTAGTGTAAGTGAGCAGATCTAATGCTATCTGTCCCATGATAATGACTACAGTGGCATCCCTGTAATGCTGTGGATCTAAGCCCCTGTGTTCTTAAAGCACTTTTAACATCAGCATCAGAACTAAAAAATAACCCAAGGCTACTTTTCCCTATCATGTCTCTGCGTCTAGGTCAATTCACATGACCTTAGCAAGCTGCAGTCATCTAAATCACACTTGACCTTAAACACTTGTTCCTTGAAGCCTAGACTAGTGTAAGTGACCAGTGATAATGCCATCTGTCCCATGATGATGACTACAGTAGCATCCCTGTAACACTGAGGATCTGAGCCTCTGTGTTCTACTTTTAACATTCAGTTTGAAAACTAAAAAATAACCCAAGGCCACTTTTTTATTGTTACATCTGCTTCTAGGTCATTCCACATGACCTGATACTGCAGTCCTCCTATCCAGCACTTGACCTTAAACCTATTCCTTGAAGCCTAGACTAGTAAGTGACCAGTGCTAATGCCAGCTGTCCCACTTTAATCACTACAGTGACATCCTGTAAAGCTGTGGATCGCAGTCTCTGTTCTAACTTGCACTTGGAACATATGCCAGAGATTTGGAAGCAGTCAAAGAATTCAGTGGGTGGTCTTTTATTCTTGGCATGGGAATATGGTTCTAGTTCTGCTTGGTGTGTTCTGTAGTTTAGTCTAAAGTCATAAAACAGGCTTGATAACTTTTTTCTAAGTGTTATTGCAGTTTGTCAGCGCTCACTAATTCAGTAAAATACTGCCATAAATCAGGTAAAGAGTCAATTGTAGAATAGAAATCTTACTGACAATATAATTACCATTTTATAGAACAGCAATCCCGTAACGCACAAGTTAATGGAACTTAATGGCAATTCAAGCTGCCCCTTATATCTTTATTAAAATATTTCTCAAGCTCTCTGTTTGAACTCCTTTTTGTGCCTTAATGGCCACTAGAAGAGTAGAGCTTAATGGTACAGTAGTTGAAATGAGCTTTGCCGGAGCTTTTGCACTAAAATGTTATAAGTCACTCTAAACGCGTTATTCTTATTGCTTCTGAAAAGAACTATTTTTTATTACATTAATGTATGTTTTCAACCCGCCACAACACCGAGTAAAAATCAACATTCCTCAACCTAGCTTGTACAGATATTACTAGAGTACACTTGTTCTTATGTACCACATAACAGCAGAAGTAATCTATCATCTAGCTTTGAAATTTAATATATTTTATACTACAGCTCTTTGGTTAGTGGACATCAGATATTTACTATTTTGTCATCTGAAAACTCATGGATCCTTTGCTAAGACAGAAGAGAATAGTATCCTATAGCAACTAATTAGAGATCATATACAGTATTATTTTACTGACTGCTCTAAACTGGTGAAAAGTCTAATCTGATTGGTTGTTATTGGTTGCTGTACACCACTGTTCTTTCCACCATCTGGTTAAATAAGACAGCAAAACTGTATAAAAGAGCCCTCACTTCATATCATTGCATGTGGTTCTTATGTATTTGTTTCATGATTCTAAAACTGGTGGTCTTTTTTATATTAAAAAACGCTGAGACTTCCCTTTTATTTCTGTTTACTGTACGATTAATGCCAGCAGGGTTACTCTTTTGCTTACATTTAGATGGAATGAATAAACTTCAATAAAATAAATAAACTGAGTCTTCAGCACTGTGCAATTGGGTTAGGCCTTTGCATGATTGGTCACTACTTTACTAAATTTAAAGATGGAGGAACTCGATTATATTTAGGAGTGACATTTGAAGGACTGCAATGCAATGGAATATATGTTATGTCGCTTTTAAACACAGCAATACGATAACTAAGTACAACCCATATAAAACACAAAACTTTTTTTTTTTTTTTTGGGATAAGTTTTACTTGTTCTATCAAGTGCTTTTTCTTATCACATTTAGTTGCTTTCACAGAAAAGAAAAACTTTGCCTAACACATCTAATCCATTTAGCCAGTTGAGGCTAGTGCTTCTGCTAAGCCCCACTGAGCCAGAGTAATTATGTCTCATAGTAATAACTTAGGAAGCATCATACAGAGACCAGGAGTCAAGCTCACACTGTAAGTTTCAATAACACACGTTTGTCAGAAAAGAAGAAAAAAGTACCGAAAGGGTCATGCATTTTATTCATAGAAGCTTGAAGCTGCTTTTTTTTTCTTTACTGTCTGATATATTGTATGAACAATCCTCATTTTTCAATAGATATATTTCTGATATATTTATCTTTAACTATCATTTGGAAACAATTACTATCATTTCATGCATGACAATAGCAATAAAACCCGACTTTATGTAAAATAATGATTTTTTACATTAAAAATAGAATTAGATTTAATCTCTTGCATATAGCATGAAATGAATTATTGTCCTAAGGAACACTCACATACATTCTTAGCTAAACAGTTTAGAAGTCAGAAGGATCGTATCTTTGTCTAAGTAACATTTCATGCTGTATTTTATTTTTCACTTTTAATAAAGTTAGCGATGTTTAGCCACTTTAATTGTAGAGAATGGACTTTAACTATATTATGCCTAATTGATTACGTAATTGTATATGTTTTGCTATTTATATGCCAAGCTGAGTTATTGTTCTACTGTAGTTCCAAACTTTACTCTTTCCTTGTATGACCTATCAACATTTAAGCAGTTAAAACATGCAGCTTCAAATCAATTGTTTGTTAACATGCTTCACTTTAAAAAATATACACTTGATATTTAAAAAATGATTAATTGATCCACCTGATAAAGTCTGATTTATTTCCTACTTTTTCATAGCAGGCATTATGAAGCTCTCTTTACAATTGAGATTAATGTTACAATGCATAGAAGTGGTTTGGAGGGCTGCATACATTTCCAGTGCCTTTGTAATCAATTTAAATACAAGCATTCCACAATGGATCAGGCTGCATCCAAACCTGCCTTATTATAGAGAATTAACTTGCTTTGTGATTGATAGCAATATTTCTCGATCTTGAAAATGCCATTTGTTTGAAAATAAGCGTTATGGCTTCTCAGGCTCTCTGTGGAAGCTTCAGAACCTAATTGCATTTATGGGAGACTTTGATTTGTCACACATAGGAAGCATCCTGGGAAAGGCAATATTCCCCTATTTCACCTCTGAATGTGCATAGTTATCTTATTAATGATATTATTAATGTTTAAACTTTTGAGAGGAAAGATAAATGTTGTCATAAGTACTATCAACAAATCTTTTCTACGACCTAACCATTTAGAAAAAATAAATAAACCACAAGAGATAAAGGTTTATTTTAGGATACCAGTTTAAAAATACTGGGAAGTAACATAATTAATATTTTTTATATAAGCTATTCAGACTGATTGACACATAGTCTTAGAGACCTTCTCAACATGTGTGACCATGGGTCCAATACTCTTATCTATTCATAATAGTATGCTATGGCAATGTAAATATTTTCTAAGAATGAGTGGATAATATTAAATATTGTTTTTAATCTTGATGATAATAGACTAAGTGTGTGATCTCTGCTCTCTCTTCTTGAAGTAAAGCTATTGCAATGCAATGAAACCTCTGCTCCCTTTTACTGCTTTTAGCTTGCTTGTATACATTAAATATTGAGCCCTGTTTAGGCTCCTAGTGACCAACCGTATAAGCCCTCCCACTTATTATCAATAGGCAGTAATACACTGCTATTATGGAAATCTTGCAAGTAAAGTCAATGCCACATACTTAAGGAATAACTGCATTTTCAGACAGAGGCATTCAAACCTCTGTTCTACCATTCCATCTTGTTAGGTGGAAGCTCAGACACATTGCTTTTCAACTAATTGTTTTCATTGGTTCCTGTGTAGATTTTGACTTTGTTCTCATGTTCCTTTATTTAAGTCTTAACATGTATATTAGCTAAACTTATGAATGATGACACGTATGCATAATTTATATAGAAGTGCATCTATTTACTTGTGAAATAGTTGCATTTAGGTTTTCTGTTTACTGTTCTATTTTTTTCCCCTTGACTAATTGCCCCAACCCTTTCAAACAAAGTCAAAAAGACCCTTTCTCCTACCTACTAATGTGAATCTGGATTATTTTTTATGCCCATATTTTTGAGCATGAGGCTAGTTGGTATGCTATCATTATTTTGGAATATGACATCTTTAAATGTGGTTCAAATATTGTGGCCTTGGTGTTGTAGCTGATGTTTTGTGTTTACATGTGGGAGTGTACCAGTGATCTAGGCAATACTGACAGTAGGAAATATAGTGTTATTCTTTTATTAAGGTTACTATATGAAGTGTGATACTTTTAATCTAGCTACGTGCCCAAGCCATTTTTATTCATCATAGTCAATGGGTAGTTTTGGCTTCAGGATAAGAATATCTCTCTTGGTTGCCAAAATAGAGCAAAACAAAATAAAATCAGAAGATGATTTGATCAAGCACTCTTACTATATGTGGGTTGCAGTAATCACCTTGCATTATTTCACAGCAGACTGAAAGCCCCACAGTTTACAAAAAGCTTTTTAATAGCTATGAACTTATCATATGCTAGAAGCAAATGTCATCTTGGACTGTCCTTTTTAGTAGAACAATGAAATTATACTTTGTGTGTTCTTCTGCTTTATGAACTCACTGTGCACCATTTCATTTAGCCTTTTAACTTGCATTGCATGTGTTTTTAACACCGAAACACTATATTGGTCCTGTGGAGGCTCCTAAGTAGAATATTATGCTAAATTATTGAATTTATTAAATATTGCTATTATAATGTATAATATGGATCTTTATAATCTGCTTTGAACTAAAGCTGTAGAAAAAATATTACGGGTATTATATATATTTACTTACAAAAAAGTGCTTTATTTTATTTGAATAGATGGTGCTTGTTTTCTATTACGTAATTATTCAATAAATATAGATATTTCTTAAACACGTTAAAAAGGGAAATGTTCTCTACCAGCTCCCTCCCTAAAATCAACACTACCAGTTTTATTACCTAAATTTATGTACATTTGTTTGTTTCATGTTTTACCATCATTGTTGATATTTTGGCAGTCATTGACTGTTCCTTTACAGTTATTTTTATTAACTAGCGGGCAGTGTCAGCATGCTTTTTATAGATTACTTTTATGTAACCACTCTTTTTTGTTATAAGCACTTGTGCCAAATAGCAATGTACAAAGCTTGGGAAGCACTCTTTACCTGAATACAGAGCATAGGTGCAGGAGGCTGCGTTGACCTCTTGAAGGTTGCTCTGCCTACCAGTAGGTTGGCAGCACCTGTGCAGATAAGTGCGTGTATGTATGTGTGTGCGTATATATATATATATATATATAGAGAGAGAGAGAGAGAGAGAGAGAGAGAGAGAGAGAGCTTTTATCTACACATTTATATCTGTGCAAGTACATATATATGTTAATGCATACACCATATGTCTATTCATATACATCTATGCCATTACAATACCCCAATACCCTTTTTCTTGTTCTCTTTCTCTCTCTCTTTCTCTCTCTCTATGTGTGTGGATATATATATATATATATATATATATATATATATATCTACACACTTGATCACACTGTATATGTTGAGCTTTAAGGTCAGAAGTGTTGTTGCAATGTATAAATTTGGAGCGTAAGTGAGGAATATTAAAAGCGCTGTCTGACATTGGATGGCAAAATATAGCACAAGATGGTGATTCATTGTCTGCATGGAAAAGTACAAAAGAGAGATATGTCATTCCCAGTTATGTGATACTTGTGGTATATCAAATTTTGAAGAATATCCTTTAGGAGTGATAATGCCTTAATAGCACTGTCAATTATTAGATCATGCTGTCCGAGACTCACACATAAAGTCCATGGACATTTATAACATCTCTGTCAGTGTGCTATTTAATGTACTAGTAACATCCAATTAATCATTATACCCTGCCTTGAATTGATTTCACTCTATATGAAACTACTTTATCTTTTCTGCCCTGCCCAAAACTTTAATTACACAATAAACTTATTAGATTTTTCCTAGGTCATTTGATCAATATATTGGAAATAAATTAAACATAAAATTCAAAATGATGTGCTTTGTGCCAAATTTTGTGACTTTAACAAATGGTTCAAGAGGGTAACAGTCACAGAGTGATTTGTATAGAGAAGAAAGCAAGCCTCTGATGCATGAACTTTCAATTGTATGTTCTTTTGGACAGGGCTATCCTTCCTTACCTTTCCCTAATCCACGTTTGTGTGCGTCTGTGTATGTGTGTGTGTGTGTATATATATATATATATATATATATATATATATATATATATATATATATATATATGTCACATGCACATTTGCATCTGATTTTATATAATATATATTTTATATATATATATATATATATATATATATATATATATATATATATATATATATATAGTGTGTATTTATGTGTATATGAAGTAAATCCTGTGGAGTGCATCAGCTTTTTGCCCGTAAATTTATTTTAACATATATACATATACATTGTATTAGATCCACTTGAATGTTCACTTGTTTTGTTTTTTTAGATTCACTGAATGTTTTTATAGCATTGTATAAGACGTAAATAATGTCACAGTAACAATTAGCAATACTTAGAGCATACATAGTGTATTGTATATTCTGGAAACATATATTATTAGTTTACTTATAGTTATAGCATTCTTGGTATTGTTGTTGCTAATACTGTATATTGGACCTGGCACAGAAATGTAATGTACCGTATTTATTTTACACCATAGCAGACTTTTATTATAACCCCAGAGCTCAAGCAGGCCACAATAGTTATCTAAATTTCTTATCTCCCTGGTGAAATGGAGCATTTTTTTGTAAACAAGGTCCTTGTCCAGCTGTGAAAGAGTTAAGTTGCGTTTTCTTTTTACATATGCTTGGCAGCACATCACCTATCTGTTGTTTCGCCTGAGCGTCTTGTTTCAGTAGCCCCTGAGTATCTCTGTAGTTTGCCCGATCCATCCTCCTCAACCACTTCCTTTATTCATGAACAGAAGCACAGCAATAGCAGAAGAGAGAAGGCTGGCAGGTGCTCTCTGACTCCCTTCTTTGGTATGCCTCTGTGTGTTTTTTTTTTTTCTTACTGTTTTTTTTTTTATTTTGGCTTTCTGAATGAATATTTTCACATAATCCACTGCTGATTTTATCATTCAACTCGTCAATAGCTTAGGTTGCACGATCAATTATGTGTTTGTATAGTATTACTCTATTAACACAATTCTGCAAATGGCTCGGGAACTTAAGCCTTTAAGTGCTAAGTGAACTTGCAACAGATTGGCTTTGAGTATATGAGTTATAAATGTGTTAGGTGGACTGTATGCTTTTTGCAGACTGTACCCTGTTATATTTGTATGTGTGTGTGTGTGTGTGTGTATATATATATATATATATATATATATATATATATATATATATATATATATATATATTGTTCCCGGATTTGGTATTTGAAGTCAAAGACTAAGGCTTCTTTAATATGTTTGTATGCTGATTATTTCTAGTATATCATCTTTTGTGTATGTATAATATGTCACTGTTATAGCCTTTGTTGCCCTTACTTTGTACAGCACTATTGGAGATGATGATAGAAAACAAATCAGCAATAATGATGGGAGCAATATGTCTGTGTTAGTATTTATATAATAATAATATTAGTGTACACAGAAAAGCGCACATGCAAACACACATGCTGTATATTTCTATGGAACAGTATTCTGGATGCAAAATATATTGAAATGCAGATGCAATGGGGTATACATAATATATTCAAGGTCTTCATGCTGCCCTAAAGTATGCCTTTGAAATAAAGGCAAAATAGGTGCATATTCAGAAGCTAGTGGAGCATAACTGGACAGCAGGAGGATTTCCCTACTTTGAGAGACAGCGATAGAGGCACATTGACTCTCTTTAAAGTGAACAGTACACAGTGTGAACAAGACATTATACTGGGATGTGGAATGCACTGAAGTGAATCTCATGAATCTGTCCAGTCTCTTGTGAGTTTGCCTTTGTTTGACCTGATTTACAGGGAAGGTGAAGAAAGTACAACGTAGAGCTTGTCACTGTGAGTTTGAGAGGATAGATTTAAAAAAAAAAAAAATAGAGAACGTTTCTGATCTCTCTTCAATTTAACATTCTAACAAGATTTTTAACTTTAACTGATATCCTATACAGCTGTGTTAATGAATGGTTTACTTTTATTGATGATTGCATACCACCCATTAAAAAGTTCATACTTGTTTATTAAAACAAAGCAGTAACTGAATCTGTGTTCTTGACACTTAGCACTATGAAAAGGTGATTTTTGGTTGGTTGTTATGAGACACTGTGTGCACTGGTCTTAGCTAAACTAAAAAGAACTGTTTCCATTGTAGAAGTTGCATTTGTCTAGTTGTTTGATTTAGTCTATACTGTGAACTTCATTTTATTTACAGTATGTATATTTATATTTATTGTTTATTGTTTATTTATGCATTGTTATGACATTGAAACATATATGCTTGCAGGACAAAGGCAGAAACATAATCTGAAATATCTTCATTTTCACATATTTTTCTGTTTAAACTATCTGCTTTATATTGATTTGATATTCTATGTATTCTCTATACAGAAGCTAACTATGCCAGATCGGTGTTAAAATTGAATAATATTACACGCTAGTCTCATCCTTTCAGATATTTCACTATACTCAGGACAGGCGTCAGTAGGATTAGATAAATCTGAATTCCCTCTTCAAAACCCGGTGAAGCTTCCCTTTTCCAACCTACACCAAAAAAAAAGAGGAGTGTTTAATTATCTCCACTTCAAACGTGTATTCTGCACAGCTGGATATAAGAGTCTGTTCTAGATTTCAAAAGAACAGGCATTTATTGAACAGTTTGAGTCAACTGGCAATACTTTTTGCTGTTCTCTATGCATAGGTATTCACAACAGAGATAGTGCGCCTCTCAGTGGGCAGTCTCTTGTGTGGGACTTTAGAGGGACTGATATAGAAGTAGGTTCAGACAGATTATCATACACCTGGTCCCAGAAGAATCATGCTATCTGCCTATTGTCAACAATGTCATTTCAATTCACTGTGACCAATTAGAACTGGATGCAGCTAATGTCACTATAGCCTAGTTAGTGATACATCTTGGGAAGAACCCATAGCATCATTGCTAACCATAATTAAAATGTCGCCTTCTTTTGAAGCACATTGAAGGCTTCCAATAATTCTTTAATTCATTTCTATACTTACAAATGACACAAAATTGTCCATTAATGTGTATTTATGTGGTGGGTAAATAGATATTTCCAGAAAAGCACCATCACCAACTGCTAGGGTTGTGTAGTTTTATGTGCGGAAAACCGATATGTAGCTTCCTAGGTAAATGCCCTCTCACATTTCAAATTTTAGGTTACTAGTTTTTAGTTTTATATTTACTATATGTTTTTAGCAATTTGAACCAAACTGCACTAAATACACAAGTTGTATGTACAAGTACAAATGTTCGCCACCATATTGAGCTATGACCTTTTTTTTCCTGTAGTGCATCCTGTGTATTGAAATCAATTGTTGAAGAAGTGGGCTCAGTTAGAGTTTAAATTGCTTATCATGCTCAGATTACAATAGTTGATCTCCAGTTGTCCAATAGTCTCTAGAGCAGCCACTGAGTGAGCAATGGATAATAATGGCCCACATCACCATATAAAAGCGCACCCATGAGATCTATAATGATGATTAAAATAATGCTTTTTTTTACACACGGCAAATAAGATGATCCATGCATCGATAAATGCTCCCATCGTCTTCATCCTTACTTTGTCTTTTGTGCATCAGGCTGGTTTTCTGTTGCTGAAAAGCAGCAAAGTGTTTTCCAAGAGCTTGTACATTGTTGGTGAAAGCAAAACAGTCAATAACATGTGCAGCTCAATAACATTTAAAAAGACTATAAATGTAATTTTCCAGGGTAGAATCTTTGCCGTGATGAGTTAAGTGCTAAATGCCAGTTCAAGCAAACGTTAAGTCTAGTTCTTCACACTCAGCCACATTTAGCATTTGTCTTGAGTAAAACCTTTTCTGTGTTGCCCCAAAGCCAAAAATCACATCCAGAAATACGAGCTGGAGAAAGTTTTAATCTGATAGGTGACTGTGGGGGAACATATGACTTGTTAGAATAACTAATGAGGGTGACCGTCCTTAAAATTTTAAATTGTTGTAATTAGCTCTTTTTCTACCAACCAAAAATACAGTTTACTTTGATCACAATGACATAGGCATGTCCTGTTATTCACTTACTGCTTTAGGATTTGTGAAGTGGGAATAGTTTTATGTCATACTGATGATGTTTGTGCATATTTACATCTTCATACAAAATAAAATAAAAAATGAAAATTTTACCTTTAACCTAAATTTCTTCACACTGTAGATAAGGGCACATGCTTTGTTTATTATATTTTAAATGTCTTTTTTTAAATGTCATAACAGCTAGAAATGATCAAATTAATGTACCTGAGTACAGATCCATCTTAGATCACCCTGATTTGACAATACAATACAATCCCTCTCCAATTATATTTAGATGTATTGAAATTATTGGTGGAGCATGTAAGATGCCTGATATCCTCAAATACACTAATTGGAGTACTACTGCTCTATCTACCTTGTTTTGAGAATCAGCAAGGAGGCTTGGAGTGTCTTCTTCTACAGTTATTGAGTTTTCAGGGTATCACCTGAGCAATGTCACTTGAGTTACTTAACCACTTCAGCCCTGGAAGGATTTGCCCCCTTAATGACTAGGTCATTTTTTGCGATACGGCACTACATCGCTTTAACTGACAATTGCATGGTCGTGCATTGCTGTACCCAAACAAAATTGATGTCCTTTTTTTCCCACAAATATTGGTGGTATTTGATCACCTCTGCAGTTTTTATTTTCTGCACTATAAACAAAAAAAGACTGATAATTTTGAAAAAAAAATGTGTTTTTTACTTTGTGCTATAATACATATCCCCAAAAATTTTTTTTTAAATGTATTCATCAGTTTAGTCTGATATGTATTCTTCCACAAATCGCAATAGGCAAATATTGATTGGTTTGTGCAAAAGTTATCGCGTCTACAAACTATGGGATAGATTAAGGAACTTTTATTTTTTTTTAATTGTTTTTACTGGTAATGGCAGTGATCTGCAATTTTTAGCGGGATTGCGACATTGTGGCAGAGAAATCTAAATCCTTAATTACACTTTTTGGGGACCAGTGACATTATTACATTGATTAATAGTATAAAAATGCACTGATCAATGTACAAATGACACTGGCAGGGAAGGGGTTAACACTAGGGGCGATCAAGGGGTTAAGTGTGTTCCCTGGTTGTGTTCTAACTGTAAGGGAGATGGGCTACCAGGGACATGACAGAGATCGCTGTTCCCGACCACTGGGAACAGAAGATCTTGACATGTCATACGGCAGAATGGAGAATCGCCTTGCTTACATAGGCAGTTCCCCGTTCTGCTCCTGTACACCGTGATCGCAGGTGGCTGGCAAACATCGAGTCCACTGGACCCGCGGGCGTGCGCATGCCCGCTATCTTCTGTGCAAAGACCAATGTACACCTACGCCGGTTTGCGCAGGAGAGCTGACCTGCCTCAGTATAATGACATCGGCTGGTCAGCAAGCAGTTAAGGGTGTAAGTTGCACTCCATTTAAAAAAAAGTTCACATCAAACATTAAATCAACTTAAGAGAACAGTTTGTTTTTAATTTTCCATCTAACCAAGTTGTATTTTAAAAAACTTGGTTAATACCTTTTAGTAAGTCACCCACATTAGTATTATGCACTAGGACACTATTACACTCTACATGAGAGTTAGAAAACCAAAGTGCAGCGTTTGTAGAAAGCGTACCTATTTTGTTTTCTTTGGACTGATGCAAACAATTATAAACTCATGTACCTCACTAATAAACCATGTTTAATATTTTGTTTGTAGAGTACGCAAATACTCTTTGATGTGTCCTACATACATTGAACACTGATTTCTTCAAAGAGTCAGCTCCTGCACCCTCCTGATGCACTCTTAGCAATAAACAAATAGACCAGATAGTGCCATGCTGTGCTTCACTAAAACTGAATTCACCTTTCCCTTGCTCTTTTTGATTCCTGTCCAATTTGAAAATTTGTTTTTACCTCAGTCGAAAATATGAATGTATGTACTTTTTTTAATCAAAGACAAATTTAGTGATTAGTTATGAAAAAAAATGTTTACATAATTGGCTTTTATTATCATCTAGGACTAAAAAAGCAAGGATTGCAAAAAGCTTGTTTGGCCTTAAAAGTAGGAAGTTGCTAAGATGAATGCAATAAATATGAAGGATTTTTGCCTTATGCATTTAAATGGAATACCACAGCACTACCTCATTCAACATACTCTTTGTATGTTGAGAAGTAAGAAGGCTCAATCCACACTTGGCTGCAGTTAACTATGAGTGGTGGTAAAAGTTGGCCTATACTAAGACTTTGCTTGAAGTGCTGAGCACCCCCAATTGTTATTTTGTTCTATGAAGATGACTGTATGGTTCTGCAGGGTCTATTTAGCAAAATAGTGCACTTGAGGAAATTAATTCCAGTTGGGTTTGAACTAAGAGCCCCAACAATTATGTTGGATCTTTTGTTGCATTTAAAAGACTTTGTATGGCCAGGTAAACTTCTGTATAACATCCTCATTACAATAAAAGCTGTTAGAAACTATGACTGTAATTGAAATGTAATTTCCCCCTCCCATTGCTTAACAAGTAAGTACCAAGGCTGAATTGCAATGTTCGGTTCTCTCTAAAGTGAAGGCCAGCAAATATTATTATAACCTAAGGGAGTTAACTTTCATACATCCGCATACAGACTTATGCTATGTATGAACTGACTTTTCTACACCTCCAAGTAAAGTTGACAGATTTGGCAGCTATTAAACACTCATTGTAATATTTTTAAAACAACATGTCTGATTTTTCAGATTTGAAAACTGTTCATTTTAAACTTCAATGTAAAGATAATTTTAGTACTCATCAACCTGCATGTATAGGTACAGTTTCAGGCACTATGGGCTTGCAGAGGTTGTCCCACTTTCTGAAATATAGAGCATTTCAAGATGCCTTTGTGCTCTGCAGATTTCCCTCTTTGTCAGTATTCCGTACTCTGGTTGGGCTAGGCAGAAATCATATAGTGTCTGCATGAATCTTTGCTGCATTATATTTTATGGATAGTATATACTATTTGCATTATTTCCTACCTATAGAGGCAGGATACAGTAAAAATATATGGACAATTTCTGAAAACATCAGTTTTGCCATATGCTACTGTTTTATCATGGTACTTAAAGAAAGTGGGCCTTATTTCTGAAAACTGGATAAAAAGAAAAGCATTGCTGCTGTCAGCAGTAACCCGTGAGCATAAAATTGTCTAGTACTTCTTAGAAAGTAATTTATACACTGATTTCAGTAATTGTACCATCTCCAAGCAAAATTTGCTTCTTTGTAGGCTGGCCACATCAATGGAATTTTCATTGCAGCATTCATGACATCAGGTTCACAGTTTAATAGTTTGGTTGAAAAATACACTTTCATCAAGTTCAACCAAAAGACAAAAACAAAGAAAATATAAACACACAAATTCAGTAGACCAAACCCGCAGTTGTCCCAGAGGAAAGCAAAAAACCTTTAAAAGTGTGGTCCAATTTGGTCCAACTGAGCAAAAAGGTTTCTTTCTGATACCTTAAGGCAATTTCATACTCTACAGTGTTAATCTTATAAATAATGGATCATTAAAATTGTTAGGTTCATTATTTAGCGGCATTCTTTGTGGACTCTGTATATATATATCAGTCTCTGCAAAATGCCTTTTTACTGAAATGCCTAGGATGAATGAAAATGGTGGCCAAAATGAATTACCCACAACTCACACCAATTTTGTACAGGTTATTATGTGATAGACATATTCCTAAATGTACAACTTGGAAATTGCCTTTGCAAATGATCTTAGATTGATCCAGGTGGCGTATTCCTGAGCCAAACTACTCAAGAAATGTTGTAGCAGCAACAACTTGAAACTCTACTGGCATGAAGGAACAGCTGCGGTCTTGTATTCTGTCCAGAGTTGGCACAAGAGCAAGCGTTGATCAGTTTGTCAATGTTCAGTGAATTAGGATTCATCCAAAGGAAGCTTATTTTCCGGCAGAATGTCTAGAATACAAAGATTGTGCTTAGAACATTTGCACAAATGGTTTGCATGTTCCCGTCCTAACTGATGTATTATTAGCCGGACATAAGCTGATGAAGTGTTTTCAGAGAACGCTGTCATATTCTTGCCTGGCACAGCTGTCCCTTCTCTGTTTAACACCAAATGTCCTTTGTATGCTAGTCACTGACATCTAGATCTTATGGGCAGACATATGTACAAGTCAAAGGGTTATAACTAAACAGGTGATTCATGTAGTCTTTTGGGATTTCTTCAGTTTTTAAAAAGTATAGCCATAAATTGGGTAGGAAGAAAATGTATCAATTTTTCTTTGCATTATAACATTGTGATTAAGAGTGTTACAGACGTTTCCTATATGGTATTACTCAACTATTTGTGTGAAGTATGTTTTTGGAAAAGAAAGAGCAATGGTATAAAAGTGAAACTAGTGTGGTGTGTGTTTCTCCTTTTCAAGTGCATTTATCAATAGTAACTCAAATCATTTTCTACAAAACTGAGACCTGATTGGCTGTTCTTGTTTACAGCAATTTACATATCGCTGCTGCTCTTTAAGTAGGATTGATAGTGTCTTTATTTTTCTTGTTATAACTAAAATGAAAATATTTTTAAAGTGTAGCACTGGTCAGTTAGCTATCAGCAGTCACCAAGTCTGGTATCTTTCAAAGCCACCTTCTTTTGAGGACACGTTTGTTGCATATTGGGACAGCTATTATCATTTTGCAAGGGCTGTTTAGCAGACTGAACTCTATTCTAATCCTTGTTTTCTGCCTGTGCAGCTCTGAACAGAAATTGTATGATCATTTTTATGTTTTGCATAAATATCTACTTTATGATGGGAAATACATTAACTGTGTTATGTGGGGGGCTTGTACAGAGTGACAAATGACAGGCCTGGAAGAGATGGCAGAGTGATTTTTCCTGTGAACTGCTATCAACTAATTCTCAGCATCAGATGACTGTAAAAGATCCCTATCAAGCTTAATGACAGCCATATTATCATTTATTTCACATCTCTTTAAGCATTGCACAGGGCGATGTGGATGAAGCCTCTATGCCTATTCTATCTATCTATCTATCTATCTATCTATCTATCTATCTATCTATCTATCTATCTATCTATCTATCTATCTATCTATCTATCTATCTATCTATCTTGCAATGTGTGTTTATTATCATTAAGTTAAATGTATTGATTTATTGTTTGACTGATTGAGTCCCTGTTTATCAGTCTCTTTATCTTTGTATATTTATTTATTTATCATTATATAGAGACTTGTGTTAGTTCAAAGACATGAGTGTCTACAAGCAGTTGGATTCTTTCTCTCATATCTCATCAACTGCACTGTAAAAGCAATATAGGTCAGTCAGTAGAATAGCTATAAATATGGTTTACCGATGGGTTGGTTTTGCTGTCTACAGTATATCCAGAAGGCCATGTGTGTGTGTGTGTAACAGCTGGGGTTAAGTTGTATATGACCTAATTATGTTAAATGAACTGTTTGGAAGGTCGTCTGGCAGGAGCCTTCTTTTTCTGCCTCTATTGTGTGAACAGATACGAAGAGAGAATAATTATTGCATGGCTCTTGTGAGCTTTTGGACAAATGGTAATGGTGGTAGTGTACTAACCAGGACTGTGTATTGCTCTACGTGCTAAGGAAGCTTTCAGTCCTATTTCTAGTAAATGAACACAAAGGTGACTTGCTTGAATCTAAGCTAAAAATCTTAATTTCTTTTAAAGTTAATCCTTGTTAAATTATCTTATTATATGTCTTGGCACATCCTGTAATTATTGAAGAGCGTAGTTTATTTCTCCCTTCATGTCCCATTAAACAACATCGATAAATTCATAACAGTTATTTTGACCAAAATAGCTTTTTTTAAGCCTTTTGTTCTAAATAGAGGTACTTATGCATTTTTTCCCCAGAGTCTCAGGTAGGCACCCTAGATCATTTATTTTTGAATAACAATAACAATATTTGTTTGTTTTTTTTTGCTTTTTTTGTTGTTGTTTTGAGATGAGTGGAAAGATGAACAGAATTTTGGCAAAATTCATTTTAACGTCAGCAAAATTGTGCCCAATTGATTACTCATTGGGATGCATTGGGGAAATATACTTGGAAAAATAAAAACTGCTCTTTTTTTTTCTTAATTTAGAGGGTATGTTTTTTTTTCTTTTTCTTTTTTAAGTGTGTTTAGAGTAGTTGATTTTATTTTATTGTATTTGCTTTGTAATTACGTTGTTATTTGTTTATTGTAATTTTAGTAGTTTGTGTTTCACTGCCTGTTTTCCACCTTAAGTTCATCTTTCCCATTGAGTCCAATGGATTTCACAAAAATTATGACATTTTGGTGAAAAATCTCTAAAATTTTAGGGAAATGAATATTATCCACTTTGCACAACCCTAGTTTTTATTATTATTTTTACAGTAATGTTTTTGCCCGCTATTTTGGAAAAAAAATTTAACCAGAATAACCAACCTTTTTTTCTACTAATAACAAGCATGTAAATAGTTACTAATGGCAAAAAATGTTATATTCCTTTTCTTCTATATTACAATAAGGCTTACCATATCATAGTGACAAAATAATTGGTGCTTTCTTGACTGCTCTATGAAGCAAAAAGTTTACCCCCACGTACTCATATTTTGCCTTGACAATCTTCACCTTTCTTTCTGCCCAGAGAAGAAAGTGGGTCATATGCCTCCTTCCTCTTAATTTTTATCCCAGGCTACAGTGGATGTATTCATGTCCTGGAGGTGAAACAAGACAGGAATTGGACTAGGTGTAGCCGGTTAACTATAATAAGCAACTTTTAATATACTGCATCTTTGCATACAAATCTTTTGTCACCTCACACTTCAAAGCAGCTTTTATGAAATAAAATGAATAAAGCACCAGATTTATAAAACATATGTAAAGTATTCGTGTTTTTTTTTTTTTTAACTGAAGCCTTGTATACAATTGACAAACTGGGAGTTGAACTCCAAATTGTTTATGCTTGATGAAGGCTTAAGTAAAAATGTCTTTAGTTACTAAAATGAGGGGTAGGACCCAGTGGCCTATTTACAAGTTCAGGCTGTTTTTTTATGACTGAAGTGAGATGGTGTTCTCACTTACCTATATTGCGCCATGTTGCTTTGGAAAGTCATAACTATTGCTAGTATTGGGAATGTAGGAAGACTAGACTGCAAGAAAGTGGCAAAAACTGCTGTTGGCCTCAGTCCCAGCAATATATTGAAGCTGAATTTGTAGAATATATATCTGAGCTTCTTGGTTATTTAGGGAGTCATAAGACAACTTAAAGTTATTTTGCTTAATTAAGAGAATTGCGTAATTATTTCAATTAATGGAACCCTATCCATGCAATTCTAATGAGAAACCTTGTTTCATTGCCCGACTCTCAAAAAAGCAGTAGCCGCAGTTAGTGCTTCAAGTTTCCCCATTAATAAAACAGATTGACTTTTTTGCTTGCTGTTCAAAGGCAATGGTCGCCCATCACTGTGTATTTTTTACTGTTATAAAATCAAGTTTTTAATTCACTGAATGTTATATTACATGGAACAGCTGAGTTTGCTACATGTACTTTATAGTTACAAAGTCAAAGATCAAAGATTTTGAGATGAGTTTTTGCTCTTTCAAATATTACTAGTTCCTGACTGAAGATAATTGTGACAGCAGTGTAATTGTTTGATGACAGAGGTGTCCAACTCAAGTCCTTGAGGTCCACACACACAGGATTTTGGTATAAACAGAGTAATTCTGTAACTCTTTGTAAAACATTACTTACTTCATTCTCTCTGTTATAGAAATGTGGATCCTGGCCTTCAAGGACTAATATTGGACACCTCTGTTCTATGAGACCAGATAGTGATGCAATTTGGGTCAGAGATAAAATAAAAAGGCTTGCTGCAGTTAAAGATAGTCATTGCATACCCAACTAATATCTGTGCATGCGAGTTGAACATTTTATAGGTAAAGTTATTGTGAGGTAAACTAATGAATATAGTTAGTTAAAAGACATCCTCAGTCTATTTTTGACTTGATAAAATAAAAGAATCCCAAGAAATGGTTTCCATAAATAAATGACCTTAATTTCAGCCTCATATTCAAAAATGTATTAATGGGTTAATCATCATATCTGTTTCTCGATAGATGCACTACTTTCCATAAATAATTCTTTCTAATTCATCCTTCACTATCTGAAGCTTGATTTAAAGGCACTATTTATTCCCAGCTCATCTTGCTGCTGATTAGATTAAACTCTTTATTGCTGAAGTTTACATTTTATCTACATTTTCCCTATTTTTATGAATATTTTCTTGCCAGGTTCATTAAAATATTTCCATAGAGCAACAAACTAAAAATAAATGGCACATAAATGATAATAACATGGCTGAGTGCTTTAATATTTAACTACTGAACCAAAAGTGTCTGTATTGGTATAATCTGTAAGTGGAAAATTACCTTTTTAATTTCTACATGACATTTGCCCATTCCAAATGAAAATTACTTGCTTAACTTTATATTCCCTAAACAACCCAGCATTAATCCTACTGCTAACAAACCCAGTTTGAACACAGCGCCAGTCCACAAAGATCTTACATAAGCTCTTCTTCTTTTTAACTATTTGAAATCACTGTTTACTTTGTAAGTTCATGCACCTTATCATTGTTTCAATGGACTTGATAATGCTGATATAACATTTTAGTGAATACAACTATTTTTACTGGAAAAAAAATTTGATGCAGCCAAACTACAGGTAATATGAAGTAGGGGTAACTCTTTTTGTGTGTATATATATATATATATATATATATATATATATATATATATATATATATATATATATATATTTACATTTACATTTAATTCAAAAATTAATATCTGCAGTATAAAATGTATTGTAATGCATAGAGGGATGAACACATGGAATTTATAGTTTAGCTAGGTCTTCATATTACACAGTTTTGGTAAATCTAAGGTTAATTGTACAAAGATTGCATTGTCAGATTGTAACGTGTATGGTAAGCCTTGAAGCAAGAATTGTTCATTATCAGACTTTGTCCCTGAAGAAGCTTACAGTCTAATGTTCCCCAATGTGGACATACAGAATAAAGATATTTAAAAACAGACTACATTTTGCAAAATACGCAAGAAAAATGGAACATCCAGACAGTGTTACTGATGGGGTTTACAAACCCGGATCAAAGTCCTGCAAAGCCAAACTGATAACCAGTGTGTTACCCATAATGTTTCAAAAGGTACAAGAATGTGACCGCGATCAATGCTAATACCAAGTTAATGATTTGTTGAGCCATGCCTCCCATTCACCCAAATACACACCGTGAGTAAAAAGATTCAACCCCCCCCCCACACACACACACACACACACACACACACACACTTCTCTTACTCTCTCAAGCTACTTGAAAGCTCAAAGGACCATTTCTGATGTCCTAAGCTAGACACCTTCTTTCTCCCCTATCCCTTCCATGTCTACAACAATCATGAGCACTCACCATCATTAATATATTTTAGTTCCATCCCTTTACATAGATCTCCTATACTCAACCCTAGCTTGTCCATCTATGTCCATGCTATGTTCCTTTACGTACATACTGTATCATATTCCAGGCCCCATGTTTTGTGTCCACCCCAAATTGTACTGCAACTGCTTGAGGGTATTTTACAGTGTACATGTATGAGACGCAGCAGTTTTTATACTTAAGGGTCAGGTGATATTTCTCAAAATCATTTTTTCAAATCTAAGAACATGCTATGTTTGAATAAAAAACTCAAGGTGGTAAAAACCTGTAGATTTAGGCAAGGTAAGTGTAATCATGTAAATTGCACTTACCTTGGTTACCCTAAATCCAGAGATCTTTATGCATAAAGCAACTTCAGCAAATTGGAAAACTTCTGCTTTCACAATACCACTCTGTAGGCAACTACAATGAGATGTGGACCTCACAAAAATCTTTAGGGAACTCATTGACAACTAGCTCCCTGCAAAGTAACCCACAGACAGCAGAAGCTGAAACCCAAGTTTAAAGATGAAGAATCCTGTGTTGTGAGTATAATGTACAGTACATAATAACATTTACCTCACCATCATCAAGAGAGCTTAAGAACCTGGAACCCTTCTTTATCTAAAATGTATCATATTTTGGAAAGTGTCCAGTCTTCATCTTGTGCTCGTGGACTTGCCTTTTCTTTACAGATGTTTAGCTACCTTGTATTTCAATTATGTCCACATCAAAAACATGACTACAAGTTGTACCATGCGTGGATGGAAATCTGCAATAGAATGCAACTGTAAATGTAAAAGAAGGTGGTCTTAGAGTAGAGATAAAAGATTGACACTTTGTAATTCATTTTATTTGTTATTAACAAATACTTATCCATGGTGTCTCTTGGTTCCACCTGGAGTTCAGCTTTAAGTAGTTATTATTATGCAGGATTTATATAGTGCCAACAGTTTGCACGGTGCTTTACAACGTTAGGGCAAACAGTACAGTTGCAATATAATATAATACAGGGGGAATCAGAGGGCCTAGTTAATTAGAGCTTGCAATCTGGAAGGGAGGGTATTATTTTTGAAGTGATTGGCGATCTCCTGGGCAGTGAGTGAGTTAGTGGGTGGATGCAGTGGAGGATGAAGATTAGTTTAAAATATGTATTTTTCTACCATTCCCTGAGGGACACAGCCTGGTGTTACTGTTATTCTGCCACATACAAGAGAAATGGAGACTAGGCAACAGAAAGCTACGGCAGCCCCACTGAGGCTATAACTCCTCCCACACAAAACCTGGTCAGGTTTTGCTTAGTAAACTTAGTTGAATGTGTCTTTCCTTTCTGCTATATTTTGTGCTTGAATATTTTTTTACTATCAACAGGAATTGTCAGATTCAGGTGGATTTTTGGATTTTTTTAAATTTCATGGTCTCTCAGTTATGTAATGAGTGCATGTTTTCCCACTTCATTAAGTATACTGTCCTACAATTGGCAGTGACAACCTGTCTGTGAACCAGGAATGCACTTTTCAAGTTGGGCCACTGCATCTGGGGATTTCTTGCTGGGTTATCATGACCAGAGTTGCAGTAGTTCATCTTTTCCTGTCTCCTAGGACTCATTTTTATAAGTGGCTAGCAGGTGACCTCCTCTGTTTTTATACCTGAAGCTGTGTTTTGTGCTTGTTAGAGAAGTTCTGCAGCTAGCTGAGCACTATTAGAAGGAATACAATTCCTTATTTTTTCCCTGGACTTTACTTGTCACTATTAAGTTAGTCTTATACCTTCCAATTGCATTTGTGGAATTGTGAACCCTCCTATTTATCATTTAGCTCAGCTGTATTCTTTTACTGCACTGGAGGCTGAGCACTGCTTATTGCCGGAATCATCATTTTCCCAAGGCTTTCTTTCCTCATGGAAGGAACTCTGCTAATGCAACACTGGGAAGAAGTGCTCACATATATTCCTGCTTTTCCAGTTTTCTTTTACTGTGCAACTTCAGTGCAAAAATTCTTCACATGCACCTCCAAAGGGTATTCTGAGATGCACACCATGTTTGCCTCTTTGCTCTTTTAAATCCAGCCTCTCCTAATAATTCTGGTCAAAATCAATATTTATGGGGGGTGGGGGGGGGTTCAGTAGATTTTTTTGTTTTTTTTAAACAGCAACCTTTTTGACTGTGCATCCTGTCTGGAACCAAACAGAGAGGATGGACTGGAAGGGTTTCTGTTTTACTTGGAGCTGCACTTTGCACTTTAAAATTAGACACTACTCTACCACGGTGTCTAGGTTTGGTTCTCATAGACCTAAACCTTTCAACAAGGTGTAACCTCATCTTCCCCTATTCGGTGATTTTATCTGCAAATACTGGAAACATCCAGACAACCCATTCCTTGTCCTTTAAATTATCCTGGCATGCTCTATCACTTTGCAGAGAATTTTGTGTCAACATTGTCTACTTCTTCGGCAGTCAACCCACCTGTTTCTCACACCAGTGCTTGTCTCCACACTAATTTTCTAGTCTTTGGCTGATTGGTCTAAATCACTGAGGAGGGATCTAGTGGCTGCTAGTGCTTACACTCAACTGATTGATTGTGCTGACCAGATGATCCACCCATTGAGCTTTATGTGTGATGTGACAAGATGATAGCTGGGTTATGTCTCAGGTGTCCCTTTATTCTTTCCAGATCTGCATTGCGCTCTGGCTTAAGTCTTGGTCAGTGGAGCAATGGGGTAAAAAGATCTTGTTACACCCACCCTTCACTGAAGACCATCTATTTGGCTCTTCAAAGGATGAGATCATTAAAATTATGATGGGAAAGAGTGATTACTTACCTCAGCTAAGCAAAGCTAAGGAAAAAGACACAGGTCAAAAACATTTTTATCCTACCTTAAATCTCAAGTACTGATCTTTCATCCTTCTTCTTGGTCACTTGCTTTGATTGCCTGGCTGTTAAAACACAGATTCTGAGTGACAGGGACATATTGAATTACATTATCTGGGACATGTTTAAAGTGTGTAAATCCACTTCCCTCAATATTTATCATCAACCTGGAAAACATATTTTCACTGATGTACTTCTCTAGGAGTTTCCGCACGTGCTTTTTCAGTGGGCCGTCTTCTTCCTTTCTGGTGATCTCTGCTTTTCACCTTGGCGAGGATATCGTGTTATCTTCCTTGTATCTGGTACCTGTTTATCTCAAGAACATCAATCTTTACCTAGATGTGGAGAGGGTCATCAGAGATTACCTTTCTGCCACTGTCACTGCCACTTATAGACACACTGAGGGAGATTTACTAAAACTGACACACTCAGAATCTGGTGCAGCTGTACATGGGAGCCAATCAGCTTCTAACTTCAGCTTCTTCAACTAAGCTTTGACAATAAAACCTGGAAGTTGGTTTCTATGTAGAACTGCTCCAGATTTTGTACATTCCAGTTTTAGTAAATCAACCCCACTGACTACCTTTCTTATAATGACACTTTTAATGTTTTTGTTATTACATGTGGTCCTAAAAGAGGTTCTCTGGCTTCCAGATCCATTATTTTAAGTGGATTAGATTGGCTATTTTATAGACCTATTAATTGAGAGATAAAGTCTCAACTTTTACTGCTAAAAAGCCACTCTCCTAAGGCAATGAGTTTTTCTTGAGATTTTTGTCATAGTCAATGTATATGCCTCTATGGGTGCTAGTTTCAATTGAAGCTTCTGTTTGCTATTAAATGCCCTTGGTTTCCATTCGTGTTTTTTTTTTTTTTTTTTGGGGGGGGGGGGGTTATTTCCTTGCATTGTTTAAGTGTGCTTTCCCCCCTGTTTGGACTGCTTTTAGTTTTCACTGGTTGTCCTAGGGAAAACAATACAATCAAGCTGTGTCTCCCAATTGACCGAGAGTCAAAAATCAAAATTTTTGTAATCACCATAAAATCCATTTATCCATTGAGGGGCACAGCTCTCTCCCCTCATATGATTTTGTTACCTCTTGGACTTCTTGCTACAACTGAGCAACTGTGGTGTGGAAGGGGTTATAGCTTCAAAAGCGCTTCAGTTTTCTATGTGCCTAATGTACATTTCTTCTGTAGGCAACGGTATAACCCCAAGTATCTTAGGCTGTGTTACTCGATGGAGTCAGAGAAAAAGATTTTATGGTGAGTACAAAAATCCTATTTATTTTTCTCAGTTATGTTTAGAAAAATATTTTATTTGGAACAACAAGCAATATAGTGCATTGAGTAGTGGCAAACACTCTAAAATCAACTTTCAGCAGCAGCAAAAGATTTCATATTAGTTGCTATGACTTACTACACTTAGCCTTTAGATTGTTATATATCCTCTGTATATTTCATACACATTTGTGAAAGAGCCCAGTCTTAGAGGTGTTATTATTACTTTCCAGGCCACTTCTGTCATGATACATGCATTTGACGTTTTGTTTGACCATGTTTTGCTAACTGTACAATTGGTTTACATTGGGGTTTAAGAATATTTAATTTTTTAACGCTGACACATACAACATGCAGTCATGTCAGGTACAGCTGTTTGCAAACATCACTAACAAAATTATGGACGGGTTTTTGAAGCTTCTGTGCTGGAAATGAATACATCTGAGGATTCAACTTGCTGACTGTGTTTATGTAATTTAATTTTACCATCTGGAATAAAGTAAACAATTTTTAGAAATATAAGTTCTAAAAGTAAAACTGCCTTGTTGTCTGACTGTCACAGACGGTATACTAAACTTCAGGCTAATAAAACTTTACAATAGACTTAATGCTTTTATGATTTAACTCTGTGTATCACAGAGTGTTTTGAGATGTCAGGCCTTTGACACCAAATCAGAGCTTTAACAGGCACTTGGAATACAGATTGCTCTCATATATAAGTAGTACAGGTGTGCATGATAAATATGTACACACATTGCACACACAGCCTTTAAAGCTGAACGCTGGGCACAACAATTTACTTTTAAAATATTCCATAACCAGTTGTTGACCATGCTAAAGCCAAAAGATGGCTACAGTACAGTCGTCCAGTTCTGAGAGGGCATCTATTGACATCATCCCAGAACTCTGCCCCCCTGCACACCCTCGGGGCACACTGTAAACACTGTCCATCAGGCACAGCTGATCACAGATCGAGGGAAAGGGCCAATCACAGCAGCCCTTTACCATGCAATCAATTGTGTCCAATCACAGCTGAAAACTAATGCCAGTTATTGTCATTTCCTTGCCTCTGCGCTATCACTGTGTGAGGAAAGGAAAGCTGGTAACCGGTTATCCTGTGACAGGGGACATGTATAATGATAATCAGGCAACTAATCTTCAGTGCCCTGATTATCAGTGTAGCCCATCAGTGTCAATCAGTGCAGAATATCAGTGTCCATCGGTGCAGCATATTAGTGCCCATTAGTGCAGCCTATTAGTGCCCATCACTACAGCCCCATCTGCACACATAAGTGAAGAAGAAAAATGACTTATTTTCAAAATTTTCAGAAACGAAGGCATAGATTTTTTATTTTTCAAATTTGTCGGTAGTTTTCACTTGATTAGCAAACAATAAAAACCCAGTGGTGATTCAAAACCCACCAAAAGAAAGCTCTATCTGTCTAAAAAAAAATAAAAAGAAAAAATTTGGGTACAGTGTTGCTTTCAAAGTGTAACAGCACTGAAAGCTGAATATTGGCCCAGTGAGGAAGAGGGTGAAAGTGCCCAGTAGGCAAATGGTTAAAGGTTAGGATAGATAGCCATAACGGATAGAAATCTACTTTGTGTGCACCAAATTCATTTGCACACAAAAGTATTACTATGTAAATGTGGAAGTGACATCAAGTTGCACATAGCCTGTGCAGAAAGCAAAGCTTTGGGAGGGGCCCAGCAGGCACATCCACTACAGGCTGCCTGCAGAAAGGTTTTATGCTGCAATACTGCACAGATCTAGAAGAAATACACACACCACTCCAATATTTAAGTAAAGTAATACTTGGATCGAAATTCAGCCAGTTCAGTAGGAACCAACTGAATTTCAATCCATGTATGGACAAGCTTATTGTCCCTAAGTCGCTCCATCAATTAACTTAGATACAACTGTCCTGTTGGACCTATTTACATGTAATTCCTGCAGTGATCATTGATTTCTCCTGACCGGGAAAGTTTCCCACACCTTCCACCCATTGTGGAATAAAAGAAAATCGAATCATCTATGGGTTGCCTAAGAATACACAGGCCTCCTGGAGTTAGACAATATCTGCTTAAAGTAAACCTGTATTATCATCATAGTAGGCAAGTACCAAAGCTACTATAGAAAAGGCACCGTAAGGTTCCCTGCTTATACCTTTACCACACCACCCACCTCCCTAGTAAGCCTCTGAAGGTTTTTGCTGGTTAGTGTTTGCAAATGCTTAGGCATACACAGAAATTCTTCGGCATAGCTACAGGTTCCTCAGTCACTGCTTGAACTGTTGGGCAAGTGGGATGTCCATGTGCATGCCATACCCATTGCTCTGGGGCTCCAATGGTGCACTGAGGAGACAAGGTGCTATAAACCTAGCAACAGGCACCCTATGGTAACTGTTTTACAAAAGTTATGTTATATTGCCTAGTCTTATAATAACACAAGTTTACTTTAACCCTTTAAAGCTTCATTCTGTTTTTGCAAAGGTAGCATGGAAATACATGAACTAGAAACAATCTTCCATTCAATGGCCTTTGTTTTTCACACTGCTTGAGAACACTAAACCAGCAGTTCTCATAGGGTTTAGGGTCATAGGTTTTGACCCGGACAGTCCGGGTTTTGACACATGTGCCCAGGTTTAAACCCACCAGAAACCCAGGCACGTTCAACCGTGACCAGTGGCACCCGCCGCAACATCTAGAGCAGCGATTCCAGTGCCTGCCATAAATGTGCCTGTGCCTGTGCGCTCCGAACCCAGCTCAGCGATGGGCAGCGGGCACCCTGTGATTGGCTGAATGGGCCACATGCAGGCGGCGGACATGAGGGTTTGTGATTGGCCTGGTGGAGGCTGTCACATGTAGAGGCGGGGCTGGACTGTGGGTGATTGCGGATGCCCAGAGTCCTGCCTCCCTTCCTGGCATGCACTGTGTGTCTCCTCACTGAGGTCTATTTCTCATCTGCCCTCTCACCCCCCTCTGTCAGCTACATCCTCTCTGTAAGCCAACCCCCCTCTGTAAGCTACCCTCCCCCTCCTCTGTCAGCTACCCTCCTCCTCCTCTGTCAGCTACCCCTCTGTAAGCTACCCCCCTCTCAGCTACCCCCCTTTGTCAGCTACCCCCCTCTCAGCTACCCCCCTTTGTCAGCTACCCCCCTTTGTCAGCTACCCTCCTCTATCAGCTACCCTCCCCCTCCTCTGTCAGCTACCCCCTCTGTCAGCTACCCCCCCTCCGCTGTCAGCTACCCCCCTCCTCTGTCAGCTACCCCCCCTCCTCTGTCAGCTACCATCCCCCTCCTCTGTCAGCTACCACCCCCCTCCTCTGTCAGCTCCCCCCCTCCTCTGTCTGCTACCACCCCCCTCCTCTGTCAGATACCCCCCCTCCTCTGTCAGCTCCCCCCCCTCCTCTGTCTGCTACCACCCCCCTCCTCTGTCAGATACCCCCCTCCTCTGTCAGCTACTCCCCTCCTCTGTCAGCTAGCATCCCCCTCCTCTGTCAGATACCCCCCTCCTCTGTCAGCTACTCCCCTCCTCTGTCAGCTACCCCCCTCCTCTGTCAGCTAGCATCCCCCTCCTCTGTCAGCTACCCCCTCTGTCAGCTACCCTCCCCCTCCTCTGTCAGATACCCCCCTCTGATAGCTACCCCCTCCTCTGTCAGCTACCCTCCCTCTGTCAGCTACCCTCACCCTCCTCTGTCAGCTACCCCCCCCTCTGTCAGCTAACCCCCCCCTCTGTCAGCTACCCCCAAACAGCACACATCACCCTTCTTCCCCCGCTCAAGCGATGATGCCGCCAGAGACATGGAATAGAGGGCCACTGGACTGGTGTCCTGGCAACCTGGGATGCTTTTGCAGGAGAAAGCATGGTATTACAGACTCCGCCCCCTAACAGGTTTACACACACACATCTTTTCAGCGGCTCCTGGAAGGTAAGGGTTTTTTGTCTCACTGTAATGGAGGTCTCTATTGGGGTGGGGCACAGACACTGTCTGATATTTAATCTGATATTTTCTTCTCTATTTGAGGGGTGCCTGTGGATTTTTTGGGCTTTTTTTGTAATAAAAGGTGCTTGAAAGGGTTGTACAATGCACAGTGCCACTTTGTGAACAGTTTGTATGGGGTTGGGATCACTAGAACCAATTCAGGTTTTTGGATGGAGGTACACTGCCCTACTGATACCGTCCACTGCCCTACTGACACCGTCTACTGCCCTATTGACACCCTCCACTGCTCTACTGACACCGTCCACTACCCTACTGACATTGTCCACTGCCCTATTGACACCATCCACTGCTCTACTGACCCCGTCCACTGCCCTACTGACACCGTCCACTGCTCTACTGACACCGTCCACTGCCCTACTGACACTCTCCACTGCTCTGCATCTAGAGCGGTGATTCCAGTGCCTGCCATAAATGTGCCTGAGCCCGTGCGCTCCGAACCCAGCTCAGCAATGGGCAGCGGGCACCCTGTGATTGGCTGAATGGGTCACATGCAGGCAGCGGACACGAGGGTTTGTGATTGGCCTGGTGGAGGCTGTCACATGTAGAGGCGGGGCTGGACTGTGGGTGATTGCGGACGCCCAGAGTCCTGCCTCCCGGCCTGGCGTGCACTGTGTGTCTCCTCACTGAGGTCTATTTCTCATCTGCCCTCTCACCCCCCTCTGTCAGCTACGTCCTCTCTGTAAGCCAACCCCCCCTCTGTCAGCTACCTTCCTCTGTTAGCTACCCTCCCCCTCCTCTGTCAGCTACCCTCCCCCTCCTCTGTCAGCTACCCCTCTGTAAGCTACCCCCCCTCTCAGCTACCCCCCTTTGTCAGCTACCCCCCTCTCAGCTACCCCCCTTTGTCAGCTACCCCCTTTGTCAGCTACCCTCCTCTGTCAGCCACCCTCCCCCTCCTCTGTCAGCTACCCCTTCTGTCGGCTACCCCCCTTCTCTGTCAGCTACCACCCCCCTCCTCTGTCAGCTACCACCCCTCCTCTGTCAGCTACCCCCCCTCCTCTGTCAGCTACCATCCCCCTCCTCTGTCAGCTACCCCCTCTGTCAGCTACCCTCCCCCTCCTCTGTCAGCTACCCCCCCCTCCTCTGTCAGCTACCCCCCTCCTCTGTCAGCTACCATCCCCCTCCTCTGTCAGCTACCACCCCCCTCCTCTGTCAGATACCCCCCCCCTCTGTCAGCTCCCCCCCTCCTCTGTCAGCTACCACCCCCCTCCTCTGTCAGATACACCCCCTCCTCTGTCAGCTACTCCCCTCCTCTGTCAGCTAGCATCCCCCTCCTGTGTCAGATACCCCCCTCCTCTGTCAGCTACTCCCCTCCTCTGTCAGCTACCCCCCTCCTCTGTCAGCTAGCATCCCCCTCCTCTGTCAGCTACCCCCTCTGTCAGCTACCCTCCCCCTCCTCTGTCAGCTACCCCCCTCTAACAGCTACCCCCTCCTCTGTCAGCTACCCTCCCTCTGTCAGCTACCCTCACCCTCCTCTGTCAGCTACCCCCCCTCTGTCAGCTACCCCCAAACAGCGCACATCCCCCTTCTTCCCCCGCTCAAGCGATGATGCCGCCAGAGACATGGAATAGAGGGCCACTGGACTGGTGTCCTGGCAACTTGGGATGCTTTTGCAGGAGAAAGCATGGTATTACAGACTCCGCCCCCTAACAGGTTCACACACACATCTTTGCAGCGGCTCCTGGAAGGTCTCACTGTAATGGAGGTCTCTATTGGGGTGGGGCACAGACACTGTCTGATATTTAATCTGCTATTTTCTTCTCTATTTGTGGGGTGCCTGTGGATTTTTTGGGCTTTTTTTGTAATAAAAGGTGCTTGAAAGGGTTGTAGAATGCACAGTGCCACTTTGTGAACAGTTTGTATGGGGTTGGGATCACTAGAACCAATTCAGGTTTTTGGATGGAGGTACACTGCCCTACTGATACCGTCCACTGCCTTATTGACACCCTCCACTGCTCTACTGACACCGTCCACTACCCTACTGACATTGTCCACTGCCCTATTGACACCATCCACTGCTCTACTGACCCCATCCACTGCCCTACTGACACCGTCCACTGCTCTACTGACACCGTCCACTGCCCTACTGACACCCTCCACTGCTCTGCATCTAGAGTGGCGATTCCAGTGCCTGCCATAAATGTGCCTGAGCCTGTGCGCTCCGAACCCAGCTCAGCGATGGGCAGCGGGCACCCTGTGATTGGCTGATTGGGTCACATGCAGGCAGCGGACACAAGGGTTTGTGATTGGCCTGGTGGAGGCTGTCACATGTAGAGGCGGGGCTGGACTGTGGGTGATTGCGGACGCCCAGAGTCCTGCCTCCCGGCCTGGCGTGCATTGTGTGTCCCCTTACTGAGGTCTATTTCTCATCTGCCCTCTCACCCCCCTCTGTCAGCTATGTCCTCTCTGTAAGCCAACCCCCCCTCTGTCAGCTACCCTCCTCTGTTAGCTACCCTCCCTCTCCTCTGTCAGCTACCCTCCCCCTCCTCTGTCAGCTACCCCTCTGTAAGCTACCCCCCCTCAGCTACCCCCCTTTGTCAGCTACCCCCCTCTCAGCTACCCCCCTTTGTCAGCTACCCCCCTTTGTCAGCTACCCTCCTCTGTGAGCTACCCACCCCCTCGTCTGTCAGCTACCCCCTCTGTCAGCTACCCCCCCTTCTCTGTCAGCTACCCCCCCTGCTCTGTCAGCTACCACCCCCCTCCTCTGTCAGCTACCACCCCCCTCCTCTGTCAGTTACCCCCCTCCTCTGTCAGACACCCCCTCCTCTGTCAGCTACCACCCCTCTCCTCTGTCAGCTACCCCCCCTCCTCTGTCAGCTACTCCCCTCCTCTGTCAGCTAGCATCCCCCTCCTCTGTCAGCTACTCCCCTCCTCTGTCAGCTACCCCCCTCCTCTGTCAGCTAGCATCCCCCTCCTCTGTCAGCTACCCCTTCTGTCAGCTACCCTCCCCCTCCTCTGTCAGCTACCCCCCCTCTGACAGCTACCCCCTCCTCTGTCAGCTACCCTCCCTCTGTCAGCTACCCTCACCCTCCTCTGTCAGCTACCCCCCCTCTGTCAGCTACCCCCAAACAGCACACATCCCCCTTCTTCCCCCGCTCAAGCGATGATGCCACCAGGGACATGGAATAGAAGGCTACTGGACTGGTGTCCTGGCAACCTGGGATGCTTTTGCAGGAGAAAGCATGGTATTACAGACTCCGCCCCCCCTAACAGGTTCACACACACATCTTTGCAGCGGCTCCTGGAAGGTAAGGGTTTTTTGTCTCACTGTAATGGAGGTCTCTATTGGGGTGGGGCACAGACACTGTCTGATATTTAATCTGCTACTTTCTTCTCTATTTGTGGGGTGCCTGTGGATTTTTGGGGCTTTTTTTGTAATAAAAGGTGCTTGAAAGGGTTGTAGAATGCACAGTGCCACTTTGTGAGCTGTTTGTATGGGGTTGGGATCAGTAGAACCAATTCAGGTTTTTGGATGAAGGTACACTGCCCTACTGATATCGTCCACTGCCCTACTGACACCGTCTACTGCCCTACTGACACCGTCTACTGCCCTATTGACACCCTCCACTGCTCTACTGACACCGTCCACTGCCCTACTGACACTGTCCACTGCCCTATTGACACCGTCCACTGCTCTACTGACACCGTCCACTGCTCTACTGACACCGTCCACTGCCCTACTGACACCCTCCACTGCTCTACTGACACCGTCCTCTGCTCTACTGACGCCATCCACTGCTCTACTGACACCGTTGCTCCCACCCAGCCGCTGGCACCGATGCCACCAGAGACAGTGAATGGAGGGCCACTGGACTAGTGTCCTAGCAACCATGGATGCTTTTGCAGGAGAAAGCATGCTATTACAGACTCCGCCCCTAACAGGTTCACACACACATCTTTGCAGCGGCTCCTGGAAGGTAAAGGGTTTTTTGTCTTGCTGTCTCACTGTCCTACTGACACCGTCCACTGCTCTACTGACACCGTCCACTGCTCTACTGACACCATCCACTGCCCTACTGACACCGTCCACTGCTCTACTGACAATGTTCACTGCCGTATTGACACCATCCACTGACCTACTGACACCGTCCACTACTCTACTGACACCGTCCTTTGCCCTACTGACACCATCCACTGCCCTACTGACACCGTCCACTGCTCTACTGACACCATCCTCTGCCCTACTGACACTGTCCACTGCTCTACTGACACCATCCACTGCCCTACTGACACCGTCCACTACTCTACTGACACCGTCCATTGCCCTACTGACACCGTCCTTTGCCCTACTGACACCATCCACTGCCCTACTGACACCATCCACTGCCCTACTGACACTGTCCACTGCTCTACTGACACCGTTCTCTGCCCTACTGAAACCATCCTCTGCCCTACTGACACTGTCTACTGCTCTACTGACACTGTCTACTGCTCTACTGACACCATCCTCTGCTCTACTGACATTGTCCACTGCTCTTCTGACACCATCCTCTGCCCTACTGACACCATCCACTGCTCTACTGACACCATTTTGTGCCCTACTGATGCCATCCACTGCTCTACTGGCTGACAGTGTCCACTTTTAAGGTAGGCTAGTTTCATATTTTAACTGACATTTCTTTTGTTAATCAAATCATATTTTATGGGTACACAAATGCTTTTGTTTTATTTAACCATGCCCCTTTAAATCCCCCCCACTGTTAATGCAATTTGGCCACAGCCACTGTTCACCATAACACACCTCATTACTACTCTCTTTGGGTAACCCAAAAGGTGTCCCAGGTATTCTACAATCCTCCTATAGTATGTACTGCAAGAAAATTGCCATGTGCCATGAAAGTGTTCGGGTTTGGTTTGAAGAAAAGGTGGCAACCCTAAGTTCTCAGGACGCCTAACCACTAAAGTGCTAGCCTGTATATACCTCTTTATTACCAGGCCATTTTTCAGGCTTCAGTACTGTGATACTTTGACAATTACTTGATCATGCAACACTGTACCCAAATTAAATGTAAACATTTTTTGGGAGAGAGTTTTCTTTTGGTGGCATGTATTAACTATTTTTTTCTATAAACTGTTTTCTTACTTTCTGTTACAAAACATATTAAAGCAGAACTAAACCCATCGATCTAACGGTATCAGAAAACAATTTATTATTTACATTTAAGGCATGCCTGGATTGCTAACTGTCACTTTTGCTTTTCCTCTCAACAAAACTGTCAAACCATCAAATGGCTGGTGTCATAACTTATCACATGTGAAGTACCATGGCAGTTGCAGATCAAACAAAGACTAAAGCCTGGTACACACCACTGGTTGTTTTTCATTCAGCCAGCGGCTCAGTCACAGCTCAGGGTGGAGCTGCTGTACTAACAATCTGATGTTAGTACAGCAATCTGTACAGGACTCCTGTCAGTGCTCTCAGCCATTGTCTGAGAGCACTAATCGGGAGCTGGTTGACTGCTGGTTTTCCAGCATGCATTTCTGAGAGACATGCATGTCGGACCAGCTGGCATACACACGTGTCAAATGTCGGACGTTTTTTATTGAATCGGCCGATTTCGCCTGCCATTTAGCCCGTGTGCATTAGACTTAAGATGGCAACTTCCTTGGCTAAAAAGGACAGGAGGGTTTAGTTCTGCTTTAAATAGAAATGCCAGGACTGTATGCACACTCCAAAATAACACATTTTTGGTAAGTATGCAGCCAAGGTTATCTATTGTTTGCCACCCTTTTTTGGAAATGAAGAAGCATGCTGGTATTGAGGGGTTTAAAACATGGAGCTTTATAACAGTGCACTAGATACAGAGGGGTTGATTTACTAAAGGCAATTAGACTGTGAACTTTGCAAAGTGCAGTTGCACTCTTTAAGTGCAGTTCCTCCAGAGCATAGTAAATGAGGTAAAGCTTCACTTTGGAAAGAATACCCAATCATGTGCAAGGAAAATAATTAAAAAAACAGCATTTTTTTGTCTGCACATGATTGGATGGGAGTAAGAAAAGCTTCTGCTAATTTACTAAGCTCTAAACAACTGCAAATTGCAGAGTGCAACTGCACTTTACAAAGTGCACAGTCTATTTGTCTTTAGTAAATCAACCTCATAGTGTTATTACTGTCCAGGTCAGAGAGCGGAACAGGTGATATGCAGATCACACAGTGGGAAGATGCAGATGGGGGGGGGGTTAATGCATATATAAAGGAGAAGAAGAAATTAATATACAGGTCATATAGAGACATTGTGGGGGTGAATGGGTTAAAAAAAATCATCTCACAATCTATTAATACCGCTTGCCATGAATCACCTGCTGCTGCCTAGGATCCCTTCATCATTCTTCTTCATCCATAAATACTACTTCTTCTCTTCTTCTCTTTCTCCATTGTGTCAGAAAGGGGAGGACTCCTACATATAAAGTGTTTACATTTGTGCTTACTGTGATTTATCATTTTGGCAATCACAAGGTACAGTTTGTCCCTGTACACCGCGCCTGTCATCTGTGGTGCATTGGTCGCCTGCGTGTGTTTTCTGGAGTGATGTTTATATGCAGCACTCCAGAAATACACATCCACCTCCCTGATATTTTTTACAATACGGGGTAGGGAGGTTGTTAAAACTGAAGTGTAACCTGGTTTTATTTTGCCTTACCTGGCTCCTCTGTTCACCCTTGTGAATATGGTCATGATGGTCACATATTTTTAAGTGAAATCTTTCCATTTTCATTACATTCTCGCTATGCTACTCTATGTAATGCAGGAAGATCATGGCTGGTGGGAGAAGCTATAAGGGTACTCTGCATAGCTTCCTTAAAACATTACAACATCTTGCCTCACTACTCCTCTCAAGAGTAGAAATGAGCTTGGGTTCGGTTTGAAAGGATGTTTAATTGAACCTGGGAGTAACCTGCCAGTGATGGGCCAATCTATTGTGGCTAAGCCGTTGCGTGCCCTGCAACTGCACATAAACAAAAGGAAATGGATGTTTGTGTTATCACTGAGGGCCTTCCTAGGAAGGCTGCATTAGGACAGCATTTTTTTGCAGCACACTGAGAATATCACATGATATTGATAAAATGATAGTAGACTTCTTCAGTACAGTTGAAAAGGCTGTACAACTGTGTAGGACTCAAGGTAAGGCCGGAGTTCAGCTTTAATGCCCAGACTTTGATTCTGCATGCCAAGGTTTCTCAGTTCCACCCATAGATGTTTTTAATAAGGTAAATGACTTTATGGGCAACTGAAAGCGGTAGTAAACCACATTTTTTTTTAACCCAGTAAGACAATGGCATCACATACCAGCACATTATGAAATACTTACCTTAGAATGAAGCCCTCCAATGGTGAGCTGTCCCTGCTGAAGGCGCTTCCATCGTCACCCGGTCTTCCTTCCGGATTTGTGTCCTCCAACCGTCTGATTGGACGCACCACGATGATGTCACTCCGGGAGTCACAGACCGCGGCATGGACCTCTAAAGGGACAGCAACAGGTATGCCGTCCCTTCAGAGCGCATGCGCCAGTGATGTCACCGGCTGCATGTAGTGTGAATACCTTCTAAACCGTGCAAGTTTAGAAGGTATTCACAGATAATCCTTATTATAGACTTACCTGTAAGTAAAAAATTTGGCTCTTCATTTAGAGGGTGTACGTTTATAGCTCTCCATTCAAACTAATATTATTAGTTTTGGAAGACAGTATAACAAATTAAAATTGCTTTTAGAAAAACAATTAATATGCAGTATTTAAACCTAAATAGAATTGCTCTATATTATTGTCATAAGTAATAATTGTAGCATTAATGCTTATTTTATAAAATGATATTACCATTGATCAAAGTGCTCTGGTTTGTATTGCTTGAAAGTGCGGTTTTACAACACAGAAATGATTACAAACCATTCCACTACAAATAATACAAGTAATACAATGCTGCAATATGTTTAAAGTAGAACTATAGGCAAAACATTTCTTTTCTCATTTTGGATAGAGCAAGATGTTTTTTTTGTTGCCATCTGTGAGCGATTGTCGAGATTTATCTACACTTCCTATCCCATAGCCAAACAGGAAGTGAGAGGAAATCCCTGCAAAATAAGGGAATTCCTTGGGGACCCCCAGGTCACCAGAACTAGTGTCCCCATTGGATGATTTCCCCTCTATTACTTTTCTGGGGACAACCCAAAATGTAGGATTTTCTTTTATGCTGCGTACACACGGTCGGACTTTCCGGCATACTTGGTCTGGCGGACCAGAGTGTGCCGGACAATCCGCCCGTGTGTAGGCGCCGGCGGACTTTTCCGGCGGACTTTTTCCCAAAAGCCCGCCGGACCTAGATTTGAAACAAGTTTTAAATCTTTCCGTCGGACTCAGTTTCTGGCGGACAGTCCGCTCGTCTGTGTGCTGGTCCGACGGAAAGCCCGCTCGTGTTTATGCGGGTCCAACGGACCAGATACGACGCGAGGGCAGGGTATTGCATCTCGCGCTCGCTGCAATAGGAAAAACAAATTTTCCTATTGCGGCGAGCGCGAGGCATACTAGGCCCTTAGGTCTGGCATGGATTATAAAGGGGAACACCCCCTACGCCGAAAAAACGGCGTGGGGTCCCCCCTAACATCCATACCAGACACTGATCCGAGCACGCAGCCTGGCCGGTCAGGAAAGGGGGTGGGGACGAGCGAGCACCCCCCCTCCTGAACCGTACCAGGCCGCATGCCCTCAACATGGGGTGGGTGCTTTGGGGGAGGGGGGCACCCTGCGGGCCCCCCTCCCCCAAAGCACCTTATCCCCATGTTGATGAGGACAAGGGCCTCTTCCCGACAACCCTGGCCGTTGGTTGTTGGGGTCTGCGGGCGGGGGGGCTTATCGGAATCCGGAAGCATGCGGCCTGGTACGGTTCAGGAGGGGGGGACGCTCGCTCGTCCCCACCCCCTTTCCTGACCAGCCAGGCTGCGTGCTCGGATCGGGGTCTGGTATGGATTTTAGGGGGGACCCCACGCCGTTTTTTCGGCGTAGGGGGGTTCCCCTTTATAATCCATACCAGACCTAAGGGCCTGGTATGCCCCGCGACGGGGCTCGCAAGGTGTCAATCTCGCCGATAAAAGCGGCAAGATTGACATCCTTTTCTAGTCCCGTCGCACCTGAGTCACGTTCAAAATGAACGGGCTTGGCCGTGTGTGGGCAAGTCTGTTCATTCTGAAAGTCCGCCGTAACTCCGGCAAAAATCCGTCGGAAAAACGGGCGGACTTAGCCCGCCGCAAAGTCCGGTCGTGTGTGGGCAAGTCCGTCCGTTTTAAAGTCCGGCGCACCTGGCGGACAAAGTCCGTCAGAAAGTGTGCCGGACCAAGTAGGACAGAAAGTCCGACCGTGTGTACGCGGCATTACTTTCACTTGCAATGGTAATGGTCAACAGGACAATTAGAGAGGGTATATCTCAATAACGGGGTACAGGCAGCAATAAAAACTGACAGGCTTTCCAATCCCTCTCGACTCTAAAACTAAAAAAAAAAGTTTTTCCTTTAGTTATACTTTAAGCATTCTAATTGTTAGCATTCTCTCAAAATGAAAGCAACCTGAAGCTTCTATCTTGCGATTTATTAGGCAGCATAGGTCATGTGGTCTGCTGCAGAAGTGCATTGTGAGGCACTGACATCAGCAGAGTCACAGGGGTTGGTCTACTAAAGGCAAATAGGCTGCTCACTTTGCAAAGGAACTTTCATTTAGCTTAGTGAATGTTGTCCAAATCCACTTTGCAAAGAATACCAATTAATTTGCAAGGGGAAAAAAAATGCATTTTAGCTTGCACAGTATTGGATGATGGAAGTAAATAGAGCATCACCTCGTTCATTAAGCCAGGGGAAAATTACCTTGTAAAGCAAAATATACATCCAAGTTACTTTTGGTAAAATAACCCCACGGTGTTTCATTTCCTATACTGAGATATATGACACTCCCTATAAATTCTTCTGATGTTGGTGCCACATAATGTACTAAATTGGCATATGACACTGTGTTTTAGGACTCTTGGATTATGATTAATTTATACAGTGTGTGTGCCCGCCTGTCTTTTAGTTATTACTTATTTTGAATAAAGGTTTGTTTTAAAGCATTAACATCACTGCATGTTGCTACACCTAGTGTTGACAGCTCAAATTAAAGTGATTCTAAAGGTTGTTTTTTTTTCAAACATGTTATACTTACCTGCTCTGTGCAATGGTTTTGCACAGAGCAGCCACGATCCTCTTTTTTTTGCGTCCCCCTCCAATGGTCCTGGCTCCTCTCCCCGCCAAGTGCCTCCAATAGCAAGCCTCCCGAGCCACACTCCTGTGAATAGAGATTGTCCATTAATGCACAGAATGCGGCTCAGTCCCACCCCATGCTCTCCTCATTGGCTCACTGGCTGTGATTGACAGCAGCAGGAGCCAATGGGAGGGCCGCTGCTCTTGTGCACATCGCTGGATCAAGATGAGGCTCAGGTAAATATAAGGAGGGCTGTGGGGAAGTTACACCCAGAAGGTTTTTCACCTTAATGCATTCATAGAATGCATTAAGGTGAAAAAAACTTCTGCCTTTAGAACCACTTTAATTCTCATCTTTTTTCTTTGTAGTCCTGTGCCACAATATGTTTTGCTTTTTAAATATTTTAAACTAAAAATTTCTATTCGTGGAAATTAGGTTATTGTCCTCTCACTCTTGCAGTGCTCTATGCCACTCACAAGTGTCCTTATGCAGACTTATAGTTCTGTGGAAGACAGGGGCTTGTCTGACCAAATCTGTTAGATTGGAGAGTGCACAGACATATATATTACTTCTGTGGCATCAAGCAGACATTAAAATGTCATATGTTTAGAAATATTATATTAACTTACCCATAATTCCATTATTACAGCTCAACAGATATACAGTACACAGATAAATTATATTCTACAGTTCACTAAATAAAGGAACTTGAGTTTCCATATGAATTAATATTTCTACTTACATCAATCACCATTGCTGTGAAAAAAATTCTATCCACTCAGCAAAATAAAATATATATACAGTGGGGACGGAAAGTATTCAGACCCACTTAAATTTTTCACTATTTGTTATATTGCAGCCATTTGCTAAAATCATTTAAGTACATTTTTCCCTCATTAATGTATACACAGCACCCCATATTGACAGTAAAACACAGAATTGTTGACATTTTTGCAGATTTATTAAAAAAGAAAAACTGAAATATCACATGGTCCTATGTATTCAGACCCTTTGCTCAGTATTTAATAGAAGCACCCTTTTGATCTAATACAGTCATGAGTCTTTTTGGGAAAGATGCAACAAGTTTTTCACACCTGGATTTGAGGATCCTCTGCCATTCCTCCTTGCAGATCCTCTCCAGTTCTGTCAGGTTGGATGGTAAACGTTGATGGACAGCCATTTTCAGGTCTCTCCAGAGATGCTCAATTGGGTTTAAGTCAGGGCTTTGGCTGGGCCATTCAAGAACAGTCATGGAGTTGTTGTGAAGCCACTCCTTTGTTATTTTATCTGTGTGCTTAGGGTCATTGTCTTGTTGGAAGGTAAATCTTCAGCCCAATCTGAGGTCCTGAGCACTCTGGAGAAGGTTTTCATCCAGGATATCCCTGTACTTGGCCCCATTCATCTTTCCCTCAATTGCAACCAGTTGTCCTGTCCCTGCATCTGAAAAACACCCCCACAGCATGATGTTGCCACCACCATGCTTCACAGTTGGGACTGTATTGGACAGGTGATGAGCAGTGCCTGGTTTTCTCCACACATACCGCTTAGAATTAATGCCAAAAAGTTTGATCTTGGTCTCGTCCGACCAGAGAATCTTATTTCTCACCATTTTGGAGTCCTTTAGGTGTTTTTTATCAAACTCCATGTGGGCTTTTATGTGTCTTGCACTGAGGAGAGGCTTCCGTCGGGCCACTCTGCCATAAAGCCCCGACTGGTGGAGGGTTGCAGTGATGACTTTCTACAACTCTCTCCCATCTCCCGACTGCATCTCTGGAGCTCAGCCACAGTGATCTTTGGGTTCTTCTTTACCTCTCTCACCAAGGCTCTTCTCCCCCGATAGCTCAGTTTGGCCAGACGGCCAGCTCTAGGAGGGGTTCTGGTCGTCCCAAACGTCTTCCATTTAAGGATTATGGAGGCCACTGTGCTCTTAGGAACCTTAAGTGCATCAGAATTTTTTTGTAACCTTGGCCAGATCTGTGCCTTGCCAAAATTCTGTCTCTGAGCTCTTCAGGCAGTTCCTTTGACCTCATGGTTCTCATTTGCTCTGACATGCACTGTGAGCTGTAAGGTCTTATATAGACAGGTGTGTGGCTTTCCTTATCAAGTCCAATCAGTATAATCAAACACAGCTGGACTCAAATGAAGGTGTAGAACCATCTCAAGGATGATCAGAAGAAATGGACAGCACCTGAGTTTAATATATGAGTGTCACAGCAAAGGGTCTGAATACTTAGGACCATGTGATATTTCAGTTTTTCATTTTTAATAAATCTGCAAAAATGTCAACAATTCTGTGTTTTTCTGTCAATATGGGATGCTGTGTGTACATTAATGAAGGAAAAAAAATGAACTTAAATGATTTTAGCAAACGGCTGCAATATAACAAAGAGTGAAAAATTTAAGGGGGTCTAAATACTTTCCGTCCCCACTGTGTATATATATATATATATATATATATATATATATATATATATATATATATATATATATATATATATATATATATATATACTCATGACTATAGAGAATATTTTATTTTTATTTAATACTTTGAAGCAACTTTATTTTTTTTTTTTGCACTGTTTGATTTTTATATTTAAAAGAAATCAGCAGCAATATATTACAGGGATATAATTATATTATTATATTTGGCTATATGTATGAACAACACTAAAAAGCTAAATTAAACCAAACATTTATTGCAGCTTACCAATCATTGGATGTGGTGGCTGCATTCATTTTCTTTTTTTAAGGCTTTTCTTTTTTTTGGGCTTTTCCCCTCTGTTTTCACCTTGTGATCTAGCCAGGGACACACCTCCTGTATTAAAGTGCCCTCACTCTGGAGGAATGAGCACAGGGGCACATCAGGAAGCAACATTGTCAGTCTGGGAGGAATGTAGTGTTAAATGAATTAGCAAATTTGGATAGACTAACAAATTGAAGACAATCCCCAGCCCGTTTTGGGATAAAGGTTTTGCATGAATAAATAAAAACTGATCACCCCTGCCAGTGTTAAATTCTTTGTCTCATCCATGTAAACTGATGCGTTCTGCAGACAAGCTTGTGCTTTTGGAAAAACAGATTTGCTGGCTGGATCACCAGAAGAAAATAAAAGAAAGAAAGCCTAAAAAAGAAAACAAATGCAGCCATTGCATCTAAGAATTGGTAAGCTGCAATATAATGTTTGCTTTTGGGTTTACTGCTTTCATGATTAAAAGTTGTGATGGAGTTTATATACTCAAGATGCAAAGAGAACACTTTCTTTCTCCTGTTGTAAAAGAAGCTTATTGCACCAAGTGGATCAATACCTACAATGAAAAATATTTGCTTTGCTTCATAGCACATCATACTAAAAGGAATGTAAGCTGTATCATTTGTCCATGTTGATGCTGTTGCTTGCATTGCTCTGTTTCTCCTGGGTGAGCCTCCACTGCTACGGAGAGTATTGCAGCACAGAGTCCACACCAATAACATTAAACACAAATTGTGCTCATCTCTACGCTATACAGATATGTTGTGCTCTTTGTGGTTAATGTGACACAAAAGATAAACTTACTTGGTTAATATGACACAAAGCAATGTAAATTGAAGCTTATCATTTCCTGATTTTATGACCACCGGATTGTGAAACTATTGATGTTATCCTAAAAACAGATCTGATAAACTTCCGCAGAGGATCAGCTTGTTTAGAAAGTTCCTAGCATTGCTGAATAATGGCATGTGCAATACAATAATCCAATGTTTACAATGTTCTAAACAGAGAAACAAAGTCAAGCACAAGCAGTTTTATCACATCCTGATATTTGTCCTTTCAGTCCTTGATAAAACCGATCCTCAAATCGGATGTTTATGCAAACAGAGAGAAATGGATTTAAAACGCCATCGAAAATTGATTTTAGCAGACTCAAGATGGCTTGTCTTTGTAAGATTTACTTAAAGATTGATTGGATGCATCAGTTCTGGCTTTAGCAGTCCTTGTGACATGAAATATTCTTGTTCTGCCTTTGTTGGACCTTTTGTGTAAAATATAAAAAGGACAAGGCGATGATTGTTGCCCACTCAGGAGGATTTACAGAGCCAGAATGAGGAAATAATTGTTGCTGAATCAGAAGGATTTACAGAGAGTGTACCTATAGTGTCCATAACAAGACTATAAAATCATGCCAACCCCTCCCAAGTAAGAAAAAAAGTTACAACTTCATGCCTCTATTCCATAATATAAGATTATAGACTTTTTGTTTAGTGAATAATTTGCTTACATATTGTAAAATATTTCTTTTGAAAGTTTTGGGAAGTATCGCAGACACCTCATTTAATCTTTCACCACCACTAAGGCCAAAAAACAGTATCCAAACACACTTACTGCTAAAAGCCATTCAGTTACAAGAAAAGCTTTGTCCTGAAAACAACTAATGATAATCTCATATCACTTGATATCATTGGCAAGCAAATACATGACGCATACAATGATGTCAATATTTTAAAATAAGGGATACCTTATACTTGTTTTATACCATCACAGTCTCTGAGCTCCATGAAAAAACCCAAACCCAATTCTGGCACATTTTTTTTAACATCAGCACACTATTAGCAATCCACATGCTCAGGTAAATTTGACTTAAAAATAAGTGCTTAAGGTAAAACATTACTCTTCATCCTGCTAATGCTTGTTATCTTCTGGTCATTACTTTTAACAACTTCCTGGAATTTCTGTGGTGTGACCTTCCTGGCCACTATGTGGTAGTTGCCAAACTTCTGTGGACTATATTTCTCCTTATACCTTGCAGTCAGCAGGCAAACATGATGTAATATGTGGGGAATTTCCTCTAGGGTGTCACCAGAAAGCCCTTCTCTTCAGAACCACAGCAAAGCAGAGTCATAGAGGATAGGGCTACCAGTGATAGACTGATGTCATCGCTGAACATCTGAAGCAGAGAACAGCAGGCAAGACAAAGTGTAGGGACCCTCCACTCAGAACATAAAATCCTGCTGTCTCCTGCCAAAAGACCACCAATTCTGATGCGTTTCACCACATCAGGCTAATTCATAAGACCACGGTGGGTACTATGGCTGTGGTTATTGCTGGAATAAAGCCTTTATTACCTGTATGTTATTTTTGTGTGGCTACTTTGCCATTTCATGTGGTTCAAGAGCAGGCATTCTGAAATGGGTCACACAGCTGTTCATATTTAATAGCCATGACAATTTTGATTCACCTTATTAAAGGGAGGCCCCAGGGGATACGTTGGTGTGTTTATCCACTTAGAGAGTGTTCTATTTCATTGACATAGACTATAACAAATTCACTGAATTTCTAATGACGTGAATGATTTCATTTCTGACCATAGATGACATTGAAAAATCCATTCTTTTTTGTACAGCAAACATTGTTTGTCAATGAATAATGACATAAAATATCCAAATTGATCACTACTAAAACCAAGGATATTTCCAGGGACAGTTCTTCAAAGCTTGTGAATTGCTAGAAATCCTATTTTGATGCATCAAATCCCACCTTCACCTCTTAACCCATAACCCTCCCCACTTCACTTTCCCTAGACATCTATTCTAACCATTTAAATTACCCTAACTTCTATACCCCCTCCAATGTTATAACAGAGACAAAATCTCCTATGATATAACTAACTAAAGATTTCCAAAAAAACTGTAAATAATGGACGAGATAAGATATTCTTATGGAAAGCTTATTGGACATGTTGTACTAAACATGTACAGGGGGTCCCCGGGTTACGAACAGGATAGGGACTGTAGGTTTGTTCTTAAGTCGAATTTGTTTGTAAGTCGGAACAGTACCTTTTTTAAGTGCAAATCTAGTCTCAGAGACAGGATGTAAACCCAAATCAACAGAGAAAGGCAACCGGATGGCAGGGGCGGCATGGTTAGTTCAAATATGTTTTGTTTCTTTTATTTTTTTACTTTTTAAACACTTTCTTTTATTTGTATTTATTTGTAGCTTGTCGTTTACTTTTTTTTTATTTTTGTATAATTTTCTTATTTTTAATATTATTTTTCTTATTCTTTACATTTTTTAATTATTTATTTTATTATATTAATTTAATTATTACTGTATTTCTTATTTTTATTTTTTTTATCAATTTTTTTTTCACTTAACTTTATTGCTATCACACAGGAGGAAACAATTCCCTGTGTGATAGCAATTGGAGGTGACAGGTTCTCTTTATTGACCCTGTCACTTCCAAAACAGGAGTCCAGGATCGCAGCTGAGCACAGCTCTCCCCTCTCACTATTGTGTACAGCAGAGAGGTACACTTTATGGCACAGCAGGGAGATGGATGGTGAAAGCAGCCATCAGAGGCCAGGCAGGCTGGCCAGCCGGGCGGCCGGCCGCGGTGCACCATCGCGGGGCAGCGGCGTAGGAAAGACCGGGGATCGTGGAGGCTTCATAGGCCGCACAAGGCCTCGGCCACGACGGGCAGTTTCAGCGGCCTGGCAAGCCACCGGACCATACCAGGCCTGTGGATGGGCAGGCAGGAGGACGAAGGGGACCCGCAGCCAAGCCAGGAACGGAGGAAAGGCTCAGGAGAGGAAGATTCGGCCAGCAGTGACGTCATTCGGGCCCCGTTCGTAAGTAGGGGTCGTTCGTAAGTCGGATGTTCGTAAGTCGGGGACCCCCTGTATGTTATATTTCAGATTCTCTCAATTGAGTGTTAGGTATTATCATTTTTTACTAAATAAACTACACAGCACTACGAGAAATCAGGATTATTACATCAAGATGACACAATACACACATAAGGTTGTTCACCATGCTATGTCTGTATATTAAGCCATCTCCTTTCACTTGCTGGATAGAAATCAGTGAGTGTGGGCCAGAGACCTGTGCTATTCACATTACTAATTCTAATAACTGAGGTTGCCCTTTTGTGCTCCTGTGATACTTCCATGTATTCTCTAGAACAGTTACTCTTGTCTTTTGATTAGCAGTACCCTGCTTCTGTATTTGGAAGATTGCTGACTTCTCAGGGCTACATACTACTAAAAAGTAAGAAAAAAAGAACACCTCTATATTACCCATAGGTTTTCAAAGGTTCTTCCTTTGAACAGGGGAGCAATATAGGACAATATGGGAAGAGGATTCATTAATTACACAGAAGCTATTCAGATCGGCACAAAGTAGTAAAACGTAGTAAAAGTAAAATCGGCACAAAGTAGTAAAACATGAACTTGAAGATGGATGTCATTTATAACTCCACAAGATGGCACCATAGATATGAGCCTTGCCTGTACAGTCTCTGGGCATATGTCTGTGGGTACCTTAGGCTGCCTATGTAGTATGGCAGTACATTCTCAGAATAATTTAAAATATAGTTCTTTACTTTATTACAAATACATACCAACATGGCCAGATTTCTTTATAGCTGATCCTTTCTTTATAGTCAATTTTTTTAGTGCAATACTGCTGGAGTCCTCTACTGTCTCCACACAGCTTGTGCATTTTTTGTGCTTTTTTTTTTTTTGGATAATAACACCCAGAAGTGTAGGATAGCAGAGACCCACAGAGATCTTCAAGAGAGGGATGTTTCCACACACTACCAGTCAGAAAGGTGAGCATTCCTCTCTTTTTCTTTTGAAGGGTGCTCTCGGGTTTTATTAATTCAACAGGCTCAAAGTACAGAGATGACTTCAATGTAATGATGTCTCTATCACTGGACACACAGGGAGCCCCTGAATGTTGTTCTTCTAATTGTGGAAGCTCCCAATTACCTTTTCTGATAGCCATCACTGAAGGTTTGCTCAAACATAGACAACTGGATGGCATTTATCAAATTGATTGAAATTAGATTTTCCTGTGTTGTCGCTAAAATATCTCTGCCCTGCAAAATAAACAGTTTTAATATGATTGGTTGCTCTGAAGACTTATCTACAGTTTTTGTTTTAGATACTACAAATAAGGCTCCTTGTATATAAGGTCCAGTTCATCTCCTTTAGATAATTAGGCCATGGTTTAACCTTAAAAAACCCTTCTGGAAAGAAAGGTGCAATCAGAACTCCTGATCTATATGCTTGCTCCAGATCAGTGACTCATAAACCCACTGTATTTGTATGACAACTGGGCCACTAGCATTTTCAAGGGCAGCTCTTTAAATTTTCCACGGTGGACATATCACTGTATGTATGCTGTAAAAATCAGCATCAAACATAGACCATTTTAAGGAGTCAGTCTACTTAACAAATGCATTTTAGGACTTTTTTGCTCAATAGGGAGATAACACAGACTTTGTCTAATGCAGATGTAAACAACCTTGCTGCCCATGAGGCCAATTTAGGGAACCGCTACAGGCGGCATTTGTAAAGACACAGTGATAGGGCATCACTGAGGACAGAGTGTGTACACTGGACACTACATCCTCAGTGCATGTTCAGTACCTCCTGGGCTGCACAGCATCATTGCTTGTTATGGTGCAGGTGACCGCACTCCATCACCAGTGCATGTACAGCACCCCCTGAGCCACACAGCATCATAGGCAACGGCACCAACCACTGATGCTGTGCAGTCTAGTCACCTGCATCCCAACAGCCAATGATGCTGTGCAGCCCTGCCCCTGCTGTCCTAGAAACTATAGAAGCTGTGCATTCTAATGACAGGTGTGTGTGGGGGCGTGCAAAAATGGCCAGGTGGCACCCGTCTTAATCACGGTCCTGTAGCGGTATGTATTACAGATTACAGCAAAAGTTCTCCCTTCAAGCTATTCTGGTTGTCTTTAGCCTGTTAGTCTTCTCAGAGAGTCACCTGATCTCTTTTTAATCATCTGACCTCTTGGAAAACCTGGCCATGAAGGACCACAGTCTGAGCACCAAGTATATCCCATCACACGCTAAACCTGTGGATTTCTGGAGCTTTCTCTCAGAATGAATACTGTGATGGCAAGGAGATATCTATACTTTAAAAGACATACAAATGTAACTGAATGAGCAAGTGCGGCTCTTTACCTTTCTGCTCGGTTCAGTGTTACCATAAATCTGCCTATGAATAAAACCTCTTTGCCAGGCATTGAATGAAGGTTACTTGTCCCTGTGTATTTCTGGGAATTTCCATCCGGCTGGTCCCATACATGATAATTGATTGTACGCTGTGTGTGTGTGCTTTTCCAAACTGATGAGAATCATCATATATTAATTACACATTTATTTTACAGAAAAGCCAAAGCGTTTTCCTGACAATCTCCCTAAATTAGCTAAAATTGCAGGTTTCTTTGGAATATACTGTAAAATTCTACCTATAGCCATTGCATCTTCCCTGTCAGTTTTCGATACTTGTGAATGCAGCAGATTTGTGATACTATATATATATATATATATATATATATATATATATATATATATATATATATATATAAAACATATAAATAAAAGACTATGTGAACCTGTCACCAAACTTAAGTATTCTTTCTGACAGTATATATTAAATGCTTTCTGTATATGCTTCCTGGCCACCTGCATTATGTAAATTGTACGTTTCTGTGGGAAAAAAAAATCGACCATGGCTTAATGGTTAGCATTTCTGCCTTGTGGTACTAGAGTCCTTGTTTAAGAACTTATCTGGGACACTATCGGCATGGAGTTTGCATGTTCTCTCTGTGCTTGCATGAGTTTCCTCTGAGTACTTCATTTTCCTCCTAAACATGGTAGGTTAATTGGCTCTGTCCAAATTTGGCCCTAGCACTGTATTGCCCCATACACGCGGTTGGATTTTCCGACGGAAAATGTGTGATAGGACCTTGTTGTCAGAAATTCCGACCATGTGTAGGCTCCATCACACATTTTCCATCGGATTTTCCGACACACAAAGTTTGAGAGCAGGATATAAAATTTTCCGACAACAAAATCCATTGTCGGAAATTCCGATCGTGTGTACACAAATCCGACGGACAAAGTGCCACGCATGCTCAGAATAAATAAAGAGATGAAAGCTATTGGCCACTGCCCCGTTTATAGTCCTGACGTACGTGTTTTACGTCACCGCGTTTAGAACGATCGGATTTTCCGACAACTTTGTGTGGCCGTGTGTATGCAAGACAAGTTTGAGCCAACATCCGTCTGAAAAAATCCTAGGATTTTGTTGTCAGAATGCCCGAACAAAGTCCGACCGTGTGTATGGGGCATAAGTGTGCACCTATATGTATGCATTTGAGATAAAGACCTTAGATTGTAAGCTCCTTGAGGGCAGTGACAGATGTGATCATATGTATGTAAAGCACTGCAAAAATTGCCAGTGTTATATAAATACCTGTAATAAATAAGAAAAATAAATAAAGCAATTCTGGGGCAAATCATCCCAGAGGATTTAATGATCCCAAATAAGCAAGTATATTATAGAGCACCTTCGGTAACAGAAAGAGAACATAATTCAATATGAAGATCCCTGCCAGGCTCACAGAAGGTATTGTCACTGTACCACAAGTGTATACTATATATAAAAACCAGCTCAGATCCCATTACTCTTGACACTCCCTTAGTTTCTCCACCTATGAGTGAACAGTGCCACAGTACCTTCATTCTTTTTCAAGTTTGCCTCATGTGGGAAAAACTTGACAAAGAAGAAGGTTTTGTGTTGCATAGTTTCAACTGGAGAGACTAAGGGAGTGGCGAGAGCCCAGAAAGCTGGGCTGGTATTCATCTCTGTGCTGAATACACACAAATCTATCTCTCTACTCCTCACCTCACTCCTTCAGTCTCCTCTCGCATTACTAACTTACTAACTGACATATCAGGATGAATGTCACACCAATTCCTCCAACTCAGTCTTTCTAAAACTGAGCTCAGTTTTCCGGCTTCTCCATCAAGATCAATAATACAACCATCAGTCCCTCCACTCATGCCAGGGTATTAGGTTTAATCTTGGACTCTGACCTGTCCTTACAGCCCCAAATCGAATCACTGTCTGGATCTTGTAGACTTCACCTCCGTAACATCTCCAAAATATGCCCCTTTCTAACCGTTGAAACCACAAAGCAACCTATTCACTCCCTTGTTATCTCTCGCCTTGACTAATGTAACTCTCTCCTTATTGGCCTACCTCTACACAAGCTATCCCCTCTTCAGTCTATCAATTTATGCCGGTGCCAGACTCATCTATCTCACCAATCGTTCAGTGTCCATCACTCCTCTCTGCCAATCCCTCCACTGGCTTCCCATTGGCCAACAAATAAAATTCAAAATACTAACAATAACATACACAGCCATTTACAGCTCTGCCCTGAGCTACATCACCAATCTTATCTCCAAATATCACCCAAACTGTCCTCTCCAATCCACCCATGACCTCCTGCTCTCTAGCTCCCTTGTCTCCACCTCCCATGCTAATCTCCAGGTCTTCTCCAGAGCCTCTCCCATCCTCTGGAACTCACTACCCCAATCTGTCACATTATCATCTACTCAATCCTTGTTTAGGAGATCCCTGAAAACTCATCTCTTCAGGGAAGTCTATCCTGCCTTCAGCTAACAACCAAATCTTTTACTTCCCTCATTAGTTCATCCCTCACAGTTACAACTTTTTGTTTCATCAGCCCCTCCCTGTTAGATTGTACGCTCGCATGAGCAGGGCCCTCCTAACCCTCATGTATTGAATTGTATTGTTGCTGCATTATCTCCCTTTATATTGTAAAGCGCTATATAAATCCTGTATATTATTAATTATAATAATATTGCCTATCTATATTCAGAAATGTAGTACATTTCTTTCTTTCCTAACAATAAATACAGCCACCAGACAATAAGAATAGCATTCCCATCAACAGTTGCACATTACAAACTAATAAAGCGATTCAAGTGAGTTCTAATAATATCACTATGAACACATTGCACTAGATGTTTGGAATGGTTCCTTATAACAGGTTTGCTTAGTTAAAATAACACATAACTGTTAAACAGTTGCCTAATGATTTCTTTATCTGCTTAGCCTGAGCTACTTTGATCTGGTTTGGTATTAGCAAGCCGCATGGCGCTAGCCAAATGGGCATCTGGATCATGCCGATTAGTCAGATGTGAATCATTTGGCATTGGCCACGCTAGTTTCAGTGTTCGGTAGTTTCTGATGTTGCACAGGAGGCCAGTTCCTTGTCCCTGCTCCACTTGTGGCTCATCAAATTCTCTGGGCCATAAAATTCTCTTGTCCAGCAAAGGGAGATAATTTAATTCTCCAATCTGAAATGGTCTCTCTTAGAAAGCACTTTAATTCATCTCGGATCACTCTTACACCATAGAGATGTAGCATTTAAACAGCAAAGGCATTTTTATTGTGCCTGTGCCCAGCTGAATATAGACCAGACAGGGCCATTTTAGACTCCAATAGCAGATAATTATTCTGTGTATATAGAGCAGCTGTTCAGAAAATTGAAAAAATAAAACCTGTACAGTAAATTCTAATGATTGCATCCAGGGCTGGATTGCCACAACTGAGGCCTATAGGCACACATCCTTTGCATCCCAAAAAAATACCCCTCTATTAGGATTATCCCTCTACACTGAGGGGGTGGAAATACTTCACTTGCACTGAATATTTAGTGAATGTCACATTCATTCCTTTGTAAATATGCTGACTTTTTTAGTACTAACTTGAGTCCTCTTCCATCCCATGTCCCAGCTGGGTGCTTCAGCCTAGGAGTCCACTCACTATGCTGCCCACCCCACGCCACCCCGAGGAAGTGCTGCCCGCGACCTAGATGGGGTAAGTGTGGGGCTGGTGACTGACCAACTAAACAGATAAACGGGGGGGTGCTTGTGACCGACCCGACCGACCGATCGGGGGGGTAGATTGTTTGCCACCCCTCACAAAAATATATCACCAGCCGCCACTGCTCTGCTATGCACTGCAATCAAATCAAGTGTGCAGCGCACCTATGACAACTTACTATGGTTCTGTTTAATCGAATGACAGCATTAGGGATGAGCTTCGTGTTCGAGTCGAACCCATGTTCGACTCGAACATCGGCTGTTCGATCGTTCGCCAAATTGCGAACGATATGGGCCGTTCGCGCCAAATTTGTGTGGCGCGTCACGGCCCATAATTCACTGCGGCATCGCAGTGCATTGCTTGCTGATGATTGGCCAAGCATGCACTATGACCCGCATGCTTGGCCAATCACAGCGCCGCCTTAACAGAGAGCCATAATTGGCCAAAGCCAAGGAGGCTTTGGCCAATTATGGCTCAGGGGATTTAGTACACGCCCCACACTATATAAGGCCGCCTGCACGGCGGCCCTGTGCAGTGTGTTCCGGTGTGCTTAGAGAGAGAGAGAGACAGTGTCATTTCATTTGAGTTAGCTAGATTAGGCAGGACAGTCAGTCAGTTAGCTGCACTTAAAGTGTATTGTGTATATATATGCATCCCAGGTGTTGCATATATATATATATATACACTGTATTCAGTTTAGCTAGATCCGTTCCTGTTATCTTCTAGACTATTTACATTTAGTGCAGTGCGTCCTGCTCACAGTGTTCAGCTAGATCCGTTCCTGTTATATTCCTACTGACAGGCAGGCTTGTCTTGTTACAGTATTTTGAAGAAAATTACTGGTGTTCTTTTGATCCTATTAGTACCACAGTCAGGCAGCTAGACTATTTACATTTAGTGCAGTGCGTCCTGCTCACAGTGTTCAGCTAGATCCGTTCCTGTTATCTTCTTACTGACAGGCAGGCTTGTCTTGTTACAGTATTTTAAAGAAAATTACTGGTGTTCTTTTGATCCTATTAGTACCACAGTCAGGCAGCTAGACTATTTACAGTTAGTGCAGTGCGTCCTGCCCACAGTGTTCTGCTAAACCTACAAGTAAGTGGGGTGCGTCCTGCTCACAGTGTTCAGCTAAACCTACAAGTTAGTGGGATGCGTCCACCTCACAGTGTTCAGCTAAACCTACAAGCTAGTGGGGTGCGTCCTGCTCACAGTGTTCAGCTAGATCCGTTTCTGTTATCTTCTTACTAACAGACAGGCTTGTCTTTTTTACAGTAAATACAGCTACCTGAAGAAAATTGCTGGTGTTCTTTTGATCCTATTAGTACCACAGTCAGGCAGCTAGACTATTTACAGTTAGTGCAGTGCGTCCTGCTCACAGTGTTCTGCTAAACCTACAAGTTAGTGGGGTGCGTCCTGCTCACAGTGTTCAGCTAAACCTACAAGTTAGTGGGGTGCGTCCACCTCACAGTGTTCAGCTAAACCTACAAGCTAGTGGGGTGCGTCCTGCTCACAGTGTTCAGCTAGATCCGTTTCTGTTATCTTCTTACTGACAGGCAGGCTTGTCTTGTTACAGTAAATACAGCTACCTGAAGAAAATTGCTGGTGTTCTTTTGATCCTATTAGTACCACAGTCAGGCAGCTAGACTATTTACAGTTAGTGCAGTGCGTCCTGCTCACAGTGTTCTGCTAAACCTACAAGTTAGTGGGGTGCGTCCTGCTCACAGTGTTCAGCTAAACCTACAAGTTAGTGGGGTGCGTCCACCTCACAGTGTTCAGCTAAACCTACAAGCTAGTGGGGTGCATCCTGCTCACAGTGTTCAGCTAGATCCGTTTCTGTTATCTTCTTACTGACAGGCAGGCTTGTCTTGTTACAGTAAATACAGCTACCTGAAGAAAATTGCTGGTGTTCTTTTGATCCTATTAGTACCACAGTCAGGCAGCTAGACTATTTACAGTTAGTGCAGTGCGTCCTGCTCACAGTGTTCTGCTAAACCTACAAGTTAGTGGGGTGCGTCCTGCTCACAGTGTTCAGCTAAACCTACAAGTTAGTGGGGTGCGTCCACCTCACAGTGTTCAGCTAAACCTACAAGCTAGTGGGGTGCGTCCTGCTCACAGTGTTCAGCTAGATCCGTTTCTGTTATCTTCTTACTGACAGGCAGGCTTGTCTTGTTACAGTAAATACAGCTACCTGAAGAAAATTGCTGGTGTTCTTTTGATCCTATTAGTACCACAGTCAGGCAGCTAGACTATTTACAGTTAGTGCAGTGCGTCCTGCTCACAGTGTTCTGCTAAACCTACAAGTTAGTGGGGTGCGTCCACCTCACAGTGTTCAGCTAAAGCTACCTGTAGAAGGTTGGTGGTGTTCTCATACTACAGGCAGGCAGTTGATTTTGCTAGCTGCAGTATCAGTACATATATATATATATATATATATATATATCCCAGCTTAGTGCAGCTACAGGCCATTAGTATGTCTGGAAGGCCAAGAAGGAGAGGCAGACAGTCACAAGCCAATAAGAGAGGGCAAGCAGGCTCTGTGTCTAGTGCTGGTCGTGGAGACGGTGCATCCTCATCAGCACGTGGCCATGGGACATGCTTGGCCTTTTTTTCGGCAGCTGGCCATGTTGAGCCGCAACATGCGGAAGACTTGGTCGAGTGGATGACCAAGCCGTCCTCATCCTCCTCATCCTCTCTCACCCATGCCCAGGGTACTTTGTCTGGCAAAGCAGCGGCCTCTTCCCTCGGCTCAATGTCATCAGTGACTCCTTCCCTAGCCCCACCATGTCCTCCTGAGGAGTCCCTCAAACTGTTTGACCACAGTGTTGGGTACATGCTCCAGGAGGATGCCCAGCGTTTGGAAGGCTCTGATGATGATACTGAGCTCGATGAAGGCAGTAACACGAGCATGGACAGAGGGGGTGCCCAAGAAGGACAGCAATCTGGCAGTCATGCTCCCCCTGCTGCAGCATACTGCCAGGTTTGCTCCAGTGATGAGGAGGGAGGGGATGATGAGGTCACTGACTCAACGTGGGTGCCTGATAGGACAGAGGAGGAGGAGGAGGAGGAGGAGGAGGCGGCACATCACCAACGAGGCAGGATGCCCTCCAGGGGCCAGCCTAAGGGCAGCACATTGACTGCATCACACCCCAAAGCTCCACATGTGCAGGGCGCTGCAGTCTCTGCGCGTTATTCAAAAAGTTCTTTGGTGTGGGCCTTTTTTGAGACGAGTGCATCAGATCGCACCGCTGCTATTTGCAACATATGTCTCAAGCGTATCTCGCGTGGCCAAAACATCTCCCGCTTGGGTACCACATGCTTGACCAGACATATGTTGACCTGCCATGCAGTTCGTTGGCAAGCGTATCTAAAAGACCCACACCAAAGAACAAAGAGGACCTCTGCTTGCTCCTCATCAGCTGAGATTTCCAACCCCACTAGACCTTCAGTCCTCTCTGAGACCTGCACTGAGAGGAATGAAGGTGTAGAATTAGGTGTGTCACAGCCACGTACTTGTGGGCAATCTGATTTTGGTACACCGACGTCAGATTGTACCAGGCAAATTTCCCTGCCCCAGCTGCTGCACCGCCGAAAGAAGTTTGCTCCCAGCCATCCACATGCCCAACGGTTGAATGCTAGCTTGGCAAAATTGCTAGCACTTCAACTGCTGCCTTTTCAGTTGGTAGACTCTGCCCCCTTCCGTGAGTTTGTGGAATGTGCGGTTCCTCAGTGGCAGGTACCCAAACGCCACTTTTTCTCACGGAAGGCGATTCCGGCTCTCTACCAGCATGTGGAAGGCAATGTCCATGCCTCGCTGGACAGGGCGGTCAGCGGTAAGGTGCATATTACCGCTGACTCATGGTCCAGCAGGCATGGACAGGGACGTTACCTAAGTTTCACGGCGCATTGGGTGACTCTGCTGGCAGCTGGGAAGGATGCAGGACAAGGTGCAGTAGTGTTGGAGGTTGTTCCGCCACCACGCCTCCAAAATGCTAATGATTGTGACACACCTCTCTCCTCCACCCCCTCCTCTTCTTCTTCCTCCATGGCCTCTTCCTCGGAACCAGCGGTGCTCCGTAGTCGTTCAAGGGGCTACGCAAGTACGCAGGCCAAAAGATGCCATGCGGTGCTTGAGCTCTTGTGCTTGGGGGACAGGAGCCACACTGGGGCAGAGGTTCTGTCAGCTCTGCAGGGGCAGGTTCAGAGGTGGTTGACGCCACGCCAACTTAAGGCAGGAATGGTGGTTTGCGACAATGGCACCAACCTCCTCTCTGCCCTCCGACAGGGACAAATGACCCATGTGCCCTGTTTGGCTCACGTCCTTAACTTGGTGGTGCAGCGGTTCTTGGGCAGGTACCCGGGCTTACAGGATGTCCTGAGGCAGGCCAGGAAAGTCTGTGTGCATTTCCGCCGGTCATATAATGCCAGTGCTCGGCTGACGGACCTCCAAAAGGAGTTTAACCTGCCCAAGAACCGCCTAATCTGTGACATGCCCACCAGGTGGAACTCAACGTTGGCCATGCTGCAGCGGCTGCACACGCAGCAGAGGGCCATCAATGAGTACCTGTGCGACTATGGCACCAGGACAGGGTCAGGGGAGCTTGGTTTTTTTCCCCACGCCAGTGGGCTATAATCAGGGATGCATGCACTGTCCTGTCACCATTTGAGGAGGCCACGAGGATGGTGAGCAGTGACAGTGCATGCATCAGTGACACTGTCCCCCTTGTCCACCTGCGAGCACACGCTGCGTGGAAAAATGGACAGGGCACTTGAGGCAGAACAGAGGCAGGAAGAGGAGGACTTCCTTAGCTCTCAAGGCCCCCTTTATCCAGACAGTGTTCCTGCGTGCCCGCCGATCACACAGGAAGAGGACGAGGAGGAAGAGGAGGAGGAGGAGGAGGAAGATTGTGTCAGTATGGAGGTGGAGCCTGGCACTCAGAATCAGCAGCAGTCTTTAAGGGATCAGTCCCAAGAAACACATGGACTTGTACGTGGCTGGGAGGAGGTGGCTGCGGACCATGTCATCCTTAGTGACCCAGAGGACTCCGGACCGAATGCCTCAGCAAACCTACGCTGCATGGCCTCCCTGATCCTGCAAAGCCTGCGTAAGGATCCTCGTATTTGTGGTATCAAGGAGAAGGACCAATACTGGCTGCCAACCCTCCTTGATCCACGTTACAAGGGTAAGGTTGCGGACCTTATCTTGCCATCGCAGAGGGAGCAGAGGATGAAACATCTTCGGGAGGCCTTGCAGAAAGGTCTGTGCAACGCGTTCCCAGAGACTGGGAGGTTACAAACTCCTGTTTCTGGACAACGTGTTGCTGAGGCTTCGGTCAGTCAAAGAAGGAGCGGTGGAGAAGGTGGCCGTCTGACCGATGCGTTCAGACAATTTTTTGGTCCGCAGCCCCAAGGTATGATCGGTTCCAGCAACCATCGCCAGCGTCTGTTTTACATGGTGCAGGAATACCTAGGGGCAAGATCAAACTTGGACACCTTTCCCACCGAAAATCCTCTGGGTTACTGGGTCTTGAGGATGGATCACTGGCCAGAGCTTGCACAGTATGCAATTGAGCTTCTGGCCTGTCCTGCATCCAGCGTTCTTTCGGAACGCACATTCAGTGCTGCCGGAGGCGTGGTAACCGATCACAGGGTGCGTCTGTCCACTGACTCGGTCGATCGACTGACCTTCATAAAAATGAATGAGTCTTGGATCACCACCAGCTACCAAGCACCTGATGCTGATGTAACCGAATAATTTTTTTTGAAATCTCAGATCCCTTCAAAGACTGCCTATGCTGATGCTGAGTGACTATCCCTGAGTAATTATCCTCTTCCTCCTCAATCATCACGCTGATAGCTTGTAAGAACATTTTTGGTTCTGGGTGCCACCACCAGTGCCTAAGGCACAATTTTTCAGCCCCTGTTTAACAGGGGCGTATAATTACGATTTTTGATGTAATACTTTGCAGCAGGGCTCGTTCCTGCATTCCAACTAGAGTGTCTGTGAGGGGTTGCAGTGTTGTGGCACCAGCACCAGTGCCCAAGGCCCAATTTTTCAGCCCTTGTTTAACAGGGGCGTGTAATTACAATTTTTGATGCAATACTTTGCAGCAGGGCTCGTTCCTGCATTCCAACTAGAGTGTCTGTGAGGGGTTGCAGTGTTGTGGCACCAGCACCAGTGCCTAAGGCCTAATTTTTCAGCTCCTGTTCAACAGGGGCATGTAATTACAATTCTTGATCTAATATTTCACAGCAGAGCCCTGTGAGGGCTTACAGTGTTGTGGCCACAGCAACACCTAAGGCCCAAATTTCTGCTGAGTATATAGGGCAGGACCCTACTTTCAAACAACTAACTTACAAACGACTCCTACTTGCAAACGGAAGGAGACAACAGGAAGTGAGAATAAATCTACCCCTAGGAAGGGAAATTCTCTCCTGTAAGAGTTAATATGGGAAAAACATTTCTCCTTTCCCATGATGCTTTCCAATTCATTGGGACAAAAAGTGAGGTGAAATCATCTGAAGAGGAGGAAAGACAGCAAAACAAATGTCACAGGGGCGATAACCCTTCCCTATGTTTTCCAAAAAGCTTAAAAAAGATTTTTTGGCTGGAGCTAAACACGTTAAAAATGTACCCGTTCAAAATTACAAAGAGATTCTACTTAACAACAAACCTACAGCCTGTATACTGCTGTTCAGAGTATATAGGGCCTGGTGGCCCCACACCTTTCCTTATTTTAATTTGGGTGCGGGGTTCCCCTTAATATCCATACAAGACCCAAAGGGCCTGGTAATGGACTGGGGGTACCCATGCCGTTTGTCTCACTGATTTTCATCCATATTGCCAGGACCCGACATTACATTAAACCCGCAAGCAGTTTTAAATGAGATTTTTTCCTTTAAAAATGACATTTGGTGCAGGGACTGTTCTAAACACGGGAAACACGCGTCACTTTACAGGCATACTATAGACACCCCTCAGGTACGATATTTAAAGGAATATTTCACTTTTTTTTTTTTTACTTTAAGCATCATTAAAATCACTGCTCCCGAAAAAACGGCCGTTTTTAAAAGTTTTTTTTGCATTGATACATGTCCCCTGGGGTAGGACCCGGGTCCCCAAACCCTTTTTAGGACAATACCATGCAAATTAGCCTTTAAAATGAGCACTTTTGATTTCGAACGTTCGAGTTCCATAGACGTCAATGGGGTTCTAACGTTCGTGCGAACTTTCGGTCCGTTCGCAGGTTCTGGTGCGAACCGAACCGGGGGGGTGTTCGGTTCATCCCTAGACAGCATACACTGGAAACTCCAAGCAGAAGCCAAAGTGTGCGTGCTGCTTCATTTGATTGCACTAATATGGCCTAGATTATTGTGATAGATTGAAATAAGCTTATGTGAGCTGTATTTTTTATTAGAGGGAAAAAGGGCACGGCCAGTAACTTTAGGGGAATAGAGTCGGCCCTTTGCCCCTGCCGCCTACAATTACAGCCAACTGTACTTAATAGTAAATTTGTCCCTGATCATAACTGATAGCATATGTTATGTTTATGTGATCACTTCTGTTATCTCCTGCATGGTCAGGTATTTTGGTGCAGATGTCTGGATCAAGTATATGTAATATTCAATACAAGTACTGATTAATCAAAGCACATATGCCATTAAAATTACTTTTAAAGTGATACTAAAATCTCATTTGTTTTTTGTCAAAAATAACAAACATGTTATCCACTTCAGCCCTGAAAGATTTTACCCCCTTCCTGACCAGAGCACTTTTTGCGATTCGGCACTGCGTCGCTTTAACTGACAATTGCCTGGTCGTGCAACATTGCACCCAAACAAAATTGACATCCTTTTTTTCCCACAAATAGAGCTTTCTTTTGGTGGTACTTGATCACCTCTGCGGTTTTTATTTTTTACGCTATAAGCAAAAAAACTGACAATTTTGAAAAAAAACACATTATTTTTAACTTTTTGCTATAATAAATATTCCCCCAAAAAATGTAAAAAAACAGTTTTTTTCCTCAGTTTAGGCCGATATGTATTCTTCTACATATTTTTGATTAAAAAAATAACAATAAGCGTATATTGATTGGTTTGCGCAAAGGTTATCGCATCTACAAAATAGGGGATAGTTTTATGGCACTTTTATTATAATTTTTTTTTTTTTATTATTATTAGTAATGGCGGAGATCTGCAATTGTTATTGGAACTGCAATATTATGGTGGATACATCAGACATTTTTTACACTATTTTGGGACCATTGTCATTTATACAGCGATCAGTGCTATAAAAATGCATTGATTACTGTGTAAATGACACTGGCAGTGAAGGGGTAACCACTAGGGGGCGATGATGGGCTACTAGTCACATGATAGTGATCACTGCTCTCGATGACAGAGAGCAGTGATCTCTTCATGACACAAGCCAGAACAGAGAAGTGCCTTGTTTACATAGGCACTTTCCAGTTCTGGGGCTCCGTGACACGATCGCCGGGAAACCGGCGGACATCGGGTCCACCAGTCCCACAGGCACAGTCATGCTGTACGCGCCGGGACGTGAGCCTGCTATCCCCAGCTCTTAAAGGGGACGTGCAAGTACGCCCATTTGCCCACTGCTGCCATTGTGTCAACGTATATCGGTGTGCAGCAATCGGCAACTGGTTAAACTTACCTGTTCTGTGCAGTGGTTTTGCACAGAGCAGCCCAGATCCTCCTCTTCTCAGGTCCCTCTTTGGTGCTCCTGGCCCCTTCCTACTGTTGAGTGCCCCCACAGCAAGCAGCTTGCTATGGGGGCACCCGAGTCGAGCCGCAGCTCCCTTCAGACTCAGAGCTCCCGTCCCCTCTATCTCCTCATTGGCTTACTTTGACAGGAGCCAATGGTGCTTCGCTGCTGTCTCAGCCAATGAGGAGGGAGAGTCCCGAACAGCCGAGTCTCTCATGCAACATCGCTGGATAGAGATGGGGCTCAGGTAAGTATTAGGGGCTGAGGGGGGCTGCTGCACACAGAAGGCTTTTTATCTTAATGCATAGAATGCATTAGGATAAAAAAAAAAAAAACTTATGCCTTTACAACCACTTTAAGTGCTTATAAAAGTATTTTCAAGAGGTTTTCTTTTTAAAGAATAATTCTATGGTATATTTTTACATAGTTACTTTGATCCAACTTAGATCAATGTGACTATATATATATATATATATATATATATATACCGCAAGTAGATGCCGCTACTCCAGTGATCTCCACTACCTTCCAACTCCAAGGCTAAGCTACCGGCCTGGAGCATTGTGAACACAGAAGGTTAACCACACAGCACTGGCACTATTCAGAGAATGGTTTACATTTTCTGAGTGAATACAAAGCTTTCTCTGATTGGACAAAGTGGAGAGCATGACATCATTGCCCCACCTTTCCACATTGTCCAATCAGAGAATGCTTTGCATTCATTCCGAAAATGCAAAGCATTCTTTGAATGGCGCCCATGCTCAGCTTCAAGGCTGGAGCTATAGAGAGGACACCACTGTCGTCCTTAACTGTGAGGGAGGAGAATGTGTTAACCTCAGGAATGGAAGGAAAGAAATATAATTCCTTCCATTCTGAAAAACAGTTTTCTTATATGTATTTCAGCTATGTACAGTATTTAGCTTTTTGTCTAGAGTTCAGTTTTATTTCTGCCTGCTATTTATGAATCGATCATTAGCTGTAAACATGCCTAGAGACCTTGGTTCCTAAATGGTATTATTCTAGATGTTTCCATATATACACACACACACACACACACACACACACACACACACATATATATATATATATATATTCTTAGCTCCCCTTTCACAAGATTTTTTTTGCTATTTGAGTACAAAAATTAAAATCTGAAAGTGCTCGTTATGGTGAAAGCAAACAGTAAGCAGTGAGCACTCCACTGATGTTGTATTCACATCGCAGGCTGACAAATTGCACACTGTTGCATAAAACTGGTAAATCTGTCCTCCGGTAACTTGTATGATCATGTCACTAAGCCGTTTTAATCAATAAAGTTATCTGTCTTCTTATGGATCGCATTTAGTGGAAGTTTCCTGGCTTCAAGGTCATATATTATATTGCCTTAAAGAAAAAATCAACATTTGTTAAAAATGCTCTAACATACATAATTGCTAAACAAACTGTTCTGTAATTTAACTACTTCAGCCCCAGAAGGATTTGCCCACTTAATGACCAGGCCATTTTTTTGCGATACGGCACTGCATCCCAACTGACAATTGCGTGGTCATGAGATGCTGTACCCAAACAAAATTGATCTCCTTTTTTTTTCCCACAAATAGACCTTTCTTTTGGTGGTATTTGATGACCTCTGCGGTTTTTATTTTTTGTGCTATAAACAAACAAAAAAAGCGTCAATTTTGGAAAAAAAAAATATTTTTTTTACTTTTTGCTATAATATATATCCCAAAAAAATGTAAAGCACATTTATTCTTTAGTTTAGGGCAATACATATTCTTCTACATATTTTTTGTAAAAAAAATCACTCTAGGCGTATATTGATTGGTTTGCCAAAAGTTATTGCATTTAAAATCTATGGGATAGATTTAGGGACTTTTATTTTTATATTTTATTGTTTTTACTAGTAATGGCGGCGATCTGCGATTTTTAGCGAGACTGCCACATTGCGGCGGACAAATCTGACCCCAAATGACATTTTTTGGGGACCAGTGACATTATTACATTGAATAGTGCTATAAAAAGGCAGGCAGGGAAGGGGTTAACACTAGGGGGCGATCAAGGGATTAAGTGTGTTCCCTAGGTGTGTTCTAACTGTAGGGGGGATAGGCTCACTGGGACATGGCTTCCCGATCACTGGGAACAGAAGATCTCTGACATGTCCCTTGTCAGAACGGGGATCCTCTTGTTTACACTGGCAGATCCCCCTTCTGCCTCTGTACTAGGCGGTCGCCGGCGGACATGGAGTCTGCCCTACCCGTGGGCACAAGACCATGCCAACGGCGGTGCGCGCCCACAACTGAGCTACGTGAGCCACTTTGCAGGTACGCCAATTCGCGCAGCGCTGCCACGCTGCCACAGTATATGTACACAAGCTGGTCGGCAAGTTGTTAAAGTGCATCTAAACTGAAAAAAAAAAAATTCACATTGCCGCTTACAGATCTTTAGACCTGCTGGCTGCATTCGTTTTTTTTCATTAGGGATTTTTCCCTATTTTCACCTGGTGATTCAGTCAGCCAGTAACACACTTTTGTCTTAGGCCTCATGCACACTGGATATTTCTGCAGCTGCCTCTAGGGGTCTCAGACATTTTTCTTCATTCCTCTAAACCAGGGGGTCCTCAAACTATGGCCCTCCAGTTGTTCAGGAACTACAATTCCCATCATGCCTAGTCATGTCTGTGAATGTCAGAGTTTTGCAATGCCTCATGGGACTTGTAGTTCCGCAAGAGCTGGAGGGCCGTAGTTTGAAGATCTCTAAACTCTCTGCATGTTAGCCTTTGTGTCCATGCACACATAGGCTTTTGGCAGTGTTTAGTGGCAGGGTGTTCTAGAGGCAGAAAAAAAAAATGTTTGCCAAACTGTTGTTAATGCTTGAGCGTTAATTCATTTTAATGGCCAGAATAAATTGTTACTCTGGCCAATGAAATGAATTAACACCCAAGCACTTGGCACCTATAAACACACTCAAATGCACCTTAATGCGTTACTCACTTTTTCTGCCTAAAAATGGCTGCCAAGAAGAAAGGCTTTTAGGAGAGTTTCCAAAACATCCAGTGTGCATAAGGCCTTATGCCCTGTACACACGGTCGGACATTGATCGGACATTCCAACAACAAAATCCATGGATTTTTTCCGACGGATGTTGGCTCAAACTCGTCTTGCATACACACGGTCACACAAAATTGTCGGAATATCCGATCGTTCTGAGCGCGGTGACGTAAAACACGTACGTCAGGACTATAAACGGGGCAGTAGCCAATAGCTTTCGTCTCTTAATTTATTCTGAGCATGCGTGGCACTTTGAGCGTCGGATTTGTGTACACGCGATCGGAATTTCCGACAACGGATTTTGTTGTCGGAAAATTTTATAGCAAACTCTCAAACTTTGTGTGTCGGAAATTCCTATGGAAAATGTGTGATGGAGCCTACACACGGTCAGAATTTCCGATAACAAGGTCCTATCACACATTTTCCATTGGAAAATTCTATCGTGTGTACGGGGCATTAGGGTGGCTACGCTCACTCATCCACTCTATCTATGGAAGAACAGCCTTGGACAGCAGCACTGTCAACATGTGGAGAAGGTAGTTCTAGATAAAATAGTAGATTTGAGTAGTTGCAGAAACACTTTTCTTTAGGGATAAAGGTTCCATGTAAATAATAAAAAAAAAAGCTGACCTGTAAGTTCTCCTGTAATTGGTAAATGGTTTGTCCCAACCCTTTAACTGACACTTTTGCTTGATAGGGTGATCTATTAAAGGAAGCTGAAAAATAACAGATGGTAGAAGATGCAGATGCCACCATGGGACATCAGACTGTTGAAGAAGAGGTAAGTATTTGGGACTTTAGTTCCGCTTTAAGGACTCAAATTTTATTTTTAGTTGCAATATATTACACTTTAGTTTTTGGGTTTATATACTGTATGCTTTAATATTTTAAAATTGATCATTCTATTTTTATTCTGCAGACATCTGGTTTTTAAACCATCATGTGTTACATTTTTAGTTTTATTTTGGCCATTCATGTATGAATTAGTGACATATCTAAGACAGGACTCATATCACCAATCTGCATAGTGCAGGTTCTAAAAGTTTAGTGCACCCGCATAATTTATTTTTAGTTTTCATATTGAGCTAGCGCTTTTCCTCTTTTTCCGGCTTCTGCCCCCTGTTTATCTCTTCCCATCACTGATTGTGGTCTCCCATGTGGAGTCAGGGACTCCCTTGTAGTCCTCTCTCCTGTGCCAGAGTTCAGAGCATGGAGTCCTTTTTGCAAGGTTTACCTGATCATTGCCTACTTCCAACTAGTCTGCTCTGGTATGTGAACAGTCACAGCCTCTGGGGAGCGGGCTTTGCATTCAGCAATTTTTAGAGAGCCACCACTTCAGCTGCTGTCAGGATTAGGTTACCTTTAAATCCATTACATCAAAGATAATGGCTGGCAGAGCCTCAAACAGAGTGCTTGGCCCATTCTTGTAGGAGCTCAAGCATCCTCAAAACTCCATACAGCTGCCTGTTTTTGTATTTCAGCCATTTGTGTTTCTAAAAGTACTTAAAGCTGAGGTGTAAGTTAAAAAAAAATCCCCACATATTTAGTCACATCACTTATTAATGAAGTATGTCTGATAGTGTGCAGCTAGTTGGATCCTGGAGAACTTTTCACTGCACGGATGCCTGTCCTCTTCCTGCCTCTGAACCTCTGATGCTGCAATAGTGAAAGTAGAATGAAACCCCTCGCCAGCCACTCATCTTCTTCCTGGCCACTTCCTGGTGTCAGGTTTTTGGCCTCTTGATTAGCCAGTGAGAGAATGACATCATCTTGAGTCATCACGGGAGTCAGTAATTTCAGTACAACTGGAGTGTGCATGCATACAGTGTACATTCATTAGAAGACTATGAGCAGGCAGGTAAGTGTTTTTATTGCAGAAGAGACATAGCAGTTTTTTGCTACATATGTTCAGTTCTTTTTGAACAGATTCAGATGCAGAACAATCATAAGTATGGTCTGATGGAGACACGCCCTCTCTTTCCATGAAATAACTTATCTCATTGGAGGAAGAGAAAGGAGTCCCCATGGTACCACCTTTACTGGTGTCCTGCCTGAAGACCCAAAGCTGTTAACCATTGCAGTGCTAGAAGTTCAGAGGTGAGAAGAGGACAGGCATTCCTGCAGTGAAGATTACTCCAGAATCCAGGTGCCTGCACAACATGGGACATACTTCATTACAGGTAAGAGATGTCACTATAGCTGTAGGGATGTTTTGTTTAACTAAACTTCAGCTTTATTCTATTCAAATTAATGTGATTCTATAAGAATGTTTTGTTTTTTAAAATAACAAACATGCTATACTTACCTGCTCTGTGCAATGGTTTTGCACAGAGCAGCCCTGATCCTCCTCTTCTCAGGTCCCCCCACCGGTGCCTCCTTTCCCGCTGAGTGCCCTCATAGCAAGCCACTTGCTTTGTTTGCACTCGTGCTTGTCTGCTCCTGAGCAGGCTCTGTGTGTCAGACAAAACACATAGAGCGTGGTTCAACCCTTCCGCCTACTCCCAATGGCTGTGATCCAGGGGCTCCCGCTGCTGTGACTTAGACTTAATGAGCAAAGAGAGAGCCGAGAGATTCTGTGGTCTCGTGCACATCGCTGGATTATCATCAGGCTCAGGTAAAAATAAGGGGGGAGGGGTCTGGGGAGGAAGTTGATTGCAGAAAGTTTTTTATCTTAATGCATTGAATGCATTAAGGTTAAAAAAAAAAAAACTTCTGCCTTTAGAACCACTTAACTTTAGGGATCTTAATAGTGACTAATAACAAACTAGAATTCTTTGGCTATATTATTTATTTACACATGCTACATTGCCATCTCTCAACATAAGTTCAGTTAACCACTTCAGCTCCTGAAGAATTTACCCCTTCCTGACCGGGCCATTTTTTGCGATTAGTCACTACGTCGCTTTAATTGACAATTGCGCGGTCGTGCGATACTGTACCCAAACAAACTTTATGTAATTTTTTCCCCACAAATAGAGCTTTTATTTGGTGGTATTTGATCACCTCTGCGGTTTTTATTTTTTGCGCTATAAACAAAAAAAAAAGAGCCACAATTTTGAAAAAAAAACACTATTTTTTACTTTTTGCTATATTAAATATCCCGAAAATTAAAAAAAAAAAAAACAACTTTCCTCCTCAGTTCAGGCCGACATTTATTCTTCAACATATTTTTGGTAAAAAATCGCAATAAGCTTATATTGATTGGTTTGCTGAAAAGTTATAGCGTCTACAAAATAGGGGATAGATTTATGGCATTTGTATTTTTTTTTTTTTTACTAGACCTGCAATTTTTATCAGGACTGCGACATTGCAGCGGACAGATCGGACATTTTTGACTCTTTTTTGGGACCATTGACATTAAGCCCTGGTTCACACTGGAGCATTTTGACATGCGATTTGACATGTCAAATCGCATGTCAATCGGCGTCAATTGGCGTCAATGGCATCATCCTAATCTCTGCGGCGCTGCACCGATTTCAATAGTGAGTTTCTGTACTACTTTTTGCGATTTGGGGCTGTGATTTACATTGATATCTGTGCAGAAACCTGCACAGATATCTCTGAAATTGCGGCCAAAATTGGAACTGACATGTGGGAGTGAAATCTGAACTTGCACGGCTTCATTCCGGCATCTCAGTGTGAACGAGGGCTTATACAGCGATCAGAGCTAAAAAGAGCCACTGATTATTGTATAAATGTCATTGGCAGGGAAGGGATTAACACTAGGGGACGATCAAGGGGTTAAACATGTTCCCTCAGTGTGTTCCAACTGTAGAGGGGATGGGACTGCCTGGGGGAGGAGACAGATCGTTGTCCCTATATACGAGAACACACAATCTGTCTCCTCTACCCTGCCAGAATGGGGATAAACACACACACATCCCCATTCTGGCTCTGTCAGGAGCTACCGTGGGAGCCCGGCGGACATTGTGGCCGCCGGGCACGCTCATCGGGTCCTCAGTGACGTGATGGATGTGTGCGCGTACGCCCTATACCCCTTAAAGGGGCCGCCGTACAGCTACGGTGATTTGCGCAGGGGGTCCATTCTGCCGCCGTCAAACAACAGATGGTGGGCGGTCGGCAAAAGGTTAATAATTATATCACAGTATAGTTGAATATCTAGTGATCCTTTCCATAGTGATGTTGTGGTACTATCACCTTATTAGCATAATGCCTTTTTCCTTATTCGTTCATGGTGGGATGCTTGTTTATTCCCTGCAATATTTTGCTTAAGGTCAGATCACAGGGAAAAAAAGGACTGCGGCACTGCGGCACTCCTTCATGCGCAACTTTGTAGCTCTAGCTTTCAGAAACCAGTGCTTGAAATGAGGGTCTCTATCCCATAGATTTCAGTGGGATTGCTTGAGGGTTTACTTTGAGCCATTGGTCTCTCCACATAACATGAATGATTCTGTCTACGTTTTAAAATATCCTTCATCTCATAGTACTTACAGTAGGATCCAGTTTCCTATAAAAGGAAAGAGAAAGCTGTGTTCTGTACTGAAGAATTTTGCCAATGCAGATATTTTTTACTGATAGAAGCGCAACACAGTGAATTAATCTCTTGTTTTTAGGTTTTGATCTTTTATTTGCCAGCAAAGAATCCTAGAAGCATTCATTTTCATGCTTACTTGAATTCTTTGTGCTTTTGGCAAACTTGACCCCACTCAGTTAAAGCACGCACATTATTCACATCATGTTAATGGCTGAAACGAGTTTTGTGAAATGGCAAGGTAACAGAAACTGGAGAATTATCTGAGGGGGATTTTGAATTGACCTAATTTGTCTGTCTGAAAAAAAAAAAAGATTCCCATATTTGCATAGTTCAATATAGCATAGCAAGGTCTCTGAAATATATATTTTATATGCGTGTGTATGTATGTGTGTGTATAATATATATATATATATATCTATATATAGATAGATATATCTATCTATATATAGATAGATATATCTATCTATATATAGATAGATATATCTATAAATATATATAGATAGATATATCTATAAATATATATAGATATCTCTATCTATAGATATATATATATATATATATATATATATATATATATATATATATATATATATATATATATATCTATCTATCTATAGATATATATATATATATCTATAGATAGATATATATATACATATATATATCTATATATATATATATATCTATATATATATAGATATATATATATATATCTATATATATATAGATATATATCTATATATCTCTATCTATATATATATATATATAGATAGAGATATATAGATATATATCTATATATATAGATATATATCTATATTTATAGATAGATATATATCTATCTATATATATAGATAGATATCTATCTATAGATAGATATCTATCTATCTATAGATAGATATCTATCTATAGATAGATAGATAGATATCTATCTATCTACATATCTATAGATATCTATCTATCTATCTATCTATCTATCTATCTATAGATAGATAGATAGATAGATAGATAGATAGATAGATAGATAGATAGATAGATAGATGTATATATGTATATAGTCAAAAGTATTGGGACGTCTGCCTTTACACGCACATGAACTTTAATGGCATCCCAGTCTTAGTCTGTAGGGTTCAATATTGAGTTGGCCCACCCTTTCCAGCTATAACAGCTCCAACTCTCCCTTCTAGATTGTAAGCTCTAACGAGCAGGGACCTCTGATCCCTCCTGTATTGATTTGTATTGTAAGAGTACTGTCTGCCCTCATGTTGTAAAGCGCTGCGCAATCTGTTGGCGCTATATAAATCCTGTATAATAAAATAATAATAATAACTCTTCTGAGAAGGCTGTCCAAAAGGTATAGGACTATGTCTATGGAATTGTTTGACCATTCCTCCAGAAGCACATTTGTGAGGTCAGGCACTAATGTTGGAGAGGAGGCCTGGCTCGCAGTCTTCATTCCCCAAAGGTGTTCTATCGGGTTGAGGTCAGGACTCTGTGCAGGCCAGCCAAGTTCCTCCATCCATGTCTTTATTGACCTTGCTTTGTGCACTGGTCCAAATCATTTGGTGGAGAAGGGATTATGGTGCTGGGTTGTTTTTCAATCAATAGAATAATTGATTCACATATGAAAATCTGGGTGATTAAGAAGACAGTGGGATTGATTTATTAAAGGCAAATAGACGGTTTACTTTGCAAAGGAATTATCCCCAGAGCTTAATAAAGGTGAAGCTCCGCTATCATCCATCATACAATCGTGTAGTAAAAATGCTTTTTTTTTTTTAATTTTACTTGAATGATTGTAAAGTGAATTTTAGAACAATCACTAAGCTCTGAGGAAAATTATTTTTCAAAGTGAACAGCGTAGTTGTCTTTAGTAAATCAGCCCCATAGCCTACCTGATGAACAAGAAAGGACTAGGAACCTTTGGACTGGGGGACAATCACAACGGTTGGAACATATTTCTGTAAATAAACAATGGGGGGGGGTGATTTCCTAAAACTGGAGAGTGCAAAATCTGGTGCAGCTGTTCATGGTAGCCAATCAGCTTCAAATTTTAGCTTATTCAATCAGGCTTTGACAATAAAACCTGGAAGCCGTTTGGTTACTATGCAGAGTTGTACCAGATTTTTGCACTCTCCAATTTTAGATCCCCCCCCCCCAACAGAAAAGGAGTGCTACATTCTGTGAGAGATCAGTGGTCTTACCATATCAATCTCAGCAAATCTAGTGTCATGGCTGGGCAAGCCGTGTGATTTAAAAAAAAAGTGCAAGCTGAAAAATTGGCTTTTAAACTTGATCACACCGGCTGCTGCACTGCAGCTGGTATGTGGTGTGATCCATCACATTGCACTGTTTCTTTTTTTTAAAACAAACTTTATTGAGATATTACACAGACATCTCACAACATAGTCAGCCACGTGGTGCGTGGCAGTGGATTGCCTCTCACTGTGCTGCACTGAAAAAAAGTACTGCATGCAATACTTTTCTCAGCGATCGTGCCCTCACACCATCGCAACTCAGTGGTGTGAACCAGGCACACAGGAGGCATTTTTATTTGTCTGTGCAGTGAGACTGTGCTGGAATTTCCACCCAACACAATCCCACCATTTATGGTGTGAACCAGACCTTGAGTTCATTCCCTCCGCTTTACAGACATAAAGAGAAAGTTGTGTACATGAGCTATGTATATCTTAATTTAGTTTTGTGTTGGAATCACACGCCTCTATTGGCCACATGTCTAGAATATTTGTAAAAGAAATCCATGCGTTAATGGCTTATAATAGAGCTTGTACTAATCAAACACATTGGGCAGTCACACATTTTATCATATGTAGAGATCACGCTCAATTTTTTACATAAAGGAGGTAAGGTCAACCTTTTCAACCAAAAATTCAGATACCAAAACACACACACTTTGTCTGTTTCCATACAATGGCTTTCTAGTCATTAGTTTTCAGTTAGTCTTTTCAGACAATTCTGACAAGACGGAGTGCTTGTCAGTTACAATTTCAGCATTGCCCTTCATTGAAGCCCTTTAGCCTTCTAACAAATGACACCATGACATTAAGCCATGCTATGTGTCTGCTCTTACACATGAATGGGAAGGAGAACTGAATTCCTTTGCTGAACTATTAGTGAATGCTCCAATGCCTTTCATGAGCTCTAACTGAAGTCTTGAATTTTTGTTGTGATAATCGTTGTGGCATTTCATATAACTGCAGACAATTTGAACTGTGGCATCATTTGTGTACCTGCTACATTGGAGCCACTAGCAAAATTGACCAAGCAGTTACCCATGGTAAAACTGTGACAAGGAGACAGCAAATTAACATAAACATCTGCTGTGCAAGTAGACCCTTTCCAAATGTTTTTATTAGTGCAGATGTATAGCTATGTTTATGCGTGCATGCATGCATGTTTTCTGCTTGCTTTTAATGGGATTAAATACCTCCTCACCGCCCCTTGCAACTATTCAAATTCCATATAAGACACATGTTTGCATTATGGTTATAGAGTTAGACCACACATAAATGGTTGGATTTCTTGCTTAGTTTAATGGGAAGTGGCAAGTTATCAATTCTTACACTGGACTCTTGATGGGATTTTGAACTTATTAGGCAATTTATTTCTATTTAGTTGCACAGAAGACTTGTTTGCAGCATGTCTGACAATCCCTCTTTACAAAGATGAACAGCATTATGTCATATGAGCATTTATTATTACTTGCTTGTTCAACGCCAGGCATAGAGCACAATAGCCTCCTTATAGGACACTCATTGGTATTTTGTGCGTTCTCTCTTACAATTGTGCCATCTGTTTTTTTTTTTTGCTTTTTTTTTTCATAAGTATTACACCGGGGAACTACAGTCTATGACTCCTGCAAGCATAGCTAGACATTTTTTCTGCTCTCTACCATTACCCAATGTGCTCCAGCTGTGCCCACAGTGGTAACAGTGGCACCATCAGAGATCCCTCCTGCAACATTCCCAACAGCAATAGACTTAATTCACAAAGCACAATGATAAAAACCTTTAGTCTTAGCCATTTGACCATAAACCTCAGTTCCCTTTGGGCTTAGCTGAATATAACTGTCTAATTTTTGCAAAATGGAATCTTTATTCTGAGGTGTTCGCTTTGTGAATCGATCCCATTGTCACTTAACACATATTTAAACCCAAAAACAAAAATTCAGCTTATCCATTTTTAAATGAGGTAGCTGCAGTTGTAATTATTTCCAGGCCTTTAATAATCATGCGAATAACACACTTCCTATCCTAGGGTGGCTATGATCCCTTACTGCACTGAATCTGTAAAAACAGCCATGATTATTACATTAGTTTGCTCTTCCAATTTGGACTACAAACACTTCTCTTCTCTCTTTACATGTAAGCAAGGCAATTTGCAATTTACAGAAGATAGCTTGGAAGTGAGATTACATTGTTTGTGACTTCAAGTGATTGTAAAGGCTTGTTTTTTTTTTTTTAAATAACAAAAATTTTATACTTACCACCTTTGTGCAGTTGGTTTTGCACAGAGCAGCCCAGATCCTCCTCTTCTCGGGTCCCTCTTTGCTGCTCCTGGCCCCTCCCTCCTATCGTGTGTCCCCACAGTCAGCAGCATGGGGACACTGGAGCCAAGTCACAGCTCCGTGTGTCCATTCAGACACGGAGCCCTGACCCAGCCCCGTCCCCTCTCTTCCTTGATTGGCTGACTGATTTTGATTGACAGCCGCGGGAGCCAATGGCGCCACTTCTGTGTCTCAGCCAATCAGGAGGTATGTCCTGGACGGCTTAGACATTTGAGGACACCGCTGGAAAGAGATGGGGCTCAGGTAAGTAACTAGGGGGTGCTGGGGAGGCTGCTACACACAAAAGTTTTTTTTTATCTTAATGCAAAGAATGCATTAAGAAAAAAAAAAAACCTTCTGCCTTTACAACTCCTTTAAGTTAAGTTTACGAGCACCTACAAAGATACTGCATTTCTAGAAAGAATAACACATATTTTCGGTACTAGGTATTTAAAGTTATTATAGCCGTGTTAGTGCACTTGCAACAGAAACAATTGAGTACTTTCCGTGATACTTTTTTTATTTGCACTAACATCCAATTTTTCAGGATAAGCTTTTGGGGCGTGTTGCCTTCAACAAAATCTAAACAGTTCTCTTGGACCTTAATGATCCCAAAAGCTTGTCCTGTAAAATTGGATGTTTTTGCAAATAAAAAAAATATCATGGGCAGGACTCGATTGTTTCTGTAAGAGGTAAAAATGTTTTGGGGTTTAGATATTCTTTACTGTTTATGTAAACCTTAAGGCCCCTGTCACACGATCGGCCCTCTCGTGTCCGCCTGTCCATTTTTCAGGCGGATCTGAATGGGCCACCCATTGACTTCAATTGGCAGGCGGATGTCAGCGGAGATATGTCCCCTGACACCCGCCTGCCATCCAATCTGACAAGATCTGCTCAAAACAAACGGATGGCGATACGTTCGCCATCCGGTCAGCAGATCGGATGGGATCGGATGAAAATGGACAGGCTGTCCATTTTCATCCGATCTCCCCATAGACAACAGCAAGGCTCTAACAGGTCCATCCTTTCTCAGTGAGCGGAGATGGACCTGTCATCCGCCTGCTCAGCAAAGATCAACGGAGCGATCCCCGCTGAGCTAGTGGAGTCCGTCCAGCAGATCCGTCTTATGTTAAAGGGGCATAACAATGAGTGCCTCTTATCTGCTACATTTCAGTCTGCCAAATATACCATTGGAAGAATGTTGTTATGTTGTTAGCAAAGTGTTAAAAACAGTTGATCCTGCCAGCAATTCAATGCTGTCTCGTGTCATGTGCAGTCAGCAGTTTTATCTCAAACAATGTTATCAGCCCTGGTTAAAGTGTTTTTAACCCTTACTCATGTGAAAAACATATTATAATAGGAAAATGTAGGCTTTTAATCGCTATGAGCTTGTCTTAAAAACAAAACCACTTTCCCTAGGCTCAGTAAAACAGGTCACATGAATGCTGTAGCTTCTACAGCGATGCAAAGACCTGCTGGTAGGTGTGTGCAGTGCTGGGGGTACAACGTCATAAAAAGAAGTGACGTTGCTGCTGAGATTCTGCGTTTCCATAGCAATGGAACGCCATCCAGCCTGGTGACACAACATCACTTCCCCCTTTCACAGCCGAGTGCAGTCGCAGTGGAGGCTTGCGTACCGACTACTGAAGTAACAGGCATGCTGCGCCCTAGCACAGCATGCCTGTATCTTTAGCAGAATGACACAAGACGTAAACTGACCATGCTAGCATGGACCGGCAGCCATGCTTATCATGGTCAGTTTACTTGTAGGAAGAGCAGAACAGGCAGGATCAACCAGGTAAAATGAGACATCGGCAAGGAGACAATGAATACTAACATGATAAACCTAATCTAAAGAAATTAAAGAGCCAGTGCAATGGGGTTTTTTTCTAGGTTTAAAAACACTTTAACCTCACAGGAGGGTATCTCTGGGGATTACAGATCGCCTTCCTATGTTATGTGGGGGGGGGGGGGGTGGTTGTAGTTCTAATACAATTACTGACTTTGGGTGACAACACTTCTCTTCCATATATACAATCAGTGGGCATTGTCACCATAGGACAATGGGCATCTTACTGGCAGAATCACCAACAAAAAAAATCAGAAAAAAAAATGCAGCCACCACATCTAAGGACTGATAAGTTCCAATATATTACACTTTTGTTCTTGGAATTAGACTTTAATGTCCCCACTGCTTACAGCCTTACATACTAATACATGCACGTAGAGTGTAGTGCAGCTTGATTAAAAAAAAAGAAGTTACGTATTAATTTTCACATTTCCTAACTCTGGATTTTTTTTTCTCCTGACTGTGGTGTTGTATTTTGACAAAGCTTTTTCACTGTTTTTTATCTTAGCTATGGTATAAAGAGATGGTCCGTTTACCTGCTTAAGTCCTGGTCCTCCACTCTGTACAATTACATTCATTCGTTTTTCTAAGCTGTAAGAATAAATTAACAAATACCTTGCAAGCCTTCTGTTCTTTCTTCATCTAAAGTGATATTAGAGTTTCTGAAAGTAGGTTTAACTTGATAGACTTGGCTCTTTTTTTTTTACATTTCTGTGTTACTATGAAATGGTGAGAATCCTTAATTAACTGCCTGTGTTAGTATATTAAGAATTCCCTCACTAGCACAATAAAAGATACTAGCAAAAGTGAAATTACCCATTTGTAATATGAAAAATCACAGTGCAATATTCTGAGATATACAAGTATCTGTTTCTTTTACATGAAGGCAATTGTTTTCAAATGACATAAACCTTTTTTTTTTTTTTCTCCATTCTTCTATTGTTGAGCTCAATGTAGAAGATGCCTGCGAAAATGCAGTGTGGTGGGGTAAAAAATGAAGCACTACCTGGCAGTGAGCAGAGAAAAATATCAGTCCAGCTTTATTTCAGCTTCAAACTGTCTTATAACTGTTTTGAAGATGTTGAGGCAAAACTATCATCCCAGGCTATCTGTAATATGCTTCAAGATCACAATCAGTATTTAGACTTATGCCCTGTACACACGATAGGATTTTCCGATGGAAAATGTGTGATAGGACCTTGTTGTCGGAAATTCCGACCGTGTGTAGGCTCCATCACACATTTTCCATAGGAATTTCTGACACACAAAGTTTGAGAGCTTGCTATAAAATTTTCCGACAACAACATCGTTGTCAGAAATTCCGATCGTGTGTACACAAATCTGATGCACAAAGTGCCACGCATGCTCAGAATAAGTTAAGAGAGGAAAGCTATTGGCTACTGCCTCGTTTATAGTCCCGACGTACGTGTTTTACGTCACCGCATTCAGAACGATCGGATTTTCCGACAACTTTGTGTGACCGTGTGTATGCAAGACAAGTTTGAGCCAACATCCGTCAGAAAAAATCCCATGGATTTTGTTGTCGGAAAATCCTAAAAGCGCCTGTGTTGTGGTGCTTTTCTGCTTTTCTGAGACTTTGGAAATGCTGCCCATTCATTTCAGTGGGCAGGGCATTTTGGGAACGCTAAATACAGCGTTCCCAAACCTCCCCAATGATGCTGCTTGCAGGACTTTTCCTAACGTCACGCAAGAGCACCTCCCTAGTGTGAAAAGTCACATTGAAATTAATGAGAGGTGGTTTTCGGGCGCTTTACAGGTGCTATTTCTAGCGCTAAAATGCCTGAAAACCGCCTCAGTGTGAAAGGGGTCTTAGGGGTCTATTTGTAAAAAAAAAAAAAAAAAAAAAATGGCAGTGCAAATATCTCACAGTCATTCAAAAAAGTCCCAAATGATATCTGTAATGTTTATGTGTGAAGTTTCAATTTCTACTTGTTGCCTTTCAGAAGAAGAGTGTAACATTCGATTGTAAGAAAAAATAGCTTTGAAGAATATTTGACTGATATAGAAATAGCCAAATACTGTAGGCTAAGAACATTTAACCAAAAAAGTAAATAATAAGATGGAGACCTCTGTACTGTAAACTAAGTGGTGTATTTATTTAAAAAATGACAGGGCTATTCATCCTGTGAAACTGCATCTGGTTTGTGCAAATGGGGGCAAAAACAAATGTTATTAGGCTATTTTCTCTATAGTTCAAATATTATTCATTTATAAGAATATAATGAAATGGGAAAATACTATATTATGACCATGAGATGGAACTGATGATCATAGATAATAACCTTTTAGGTGTAATAAATCAGCTACTACAGAGAGTGAAACTATACAGAATTGATAAAATGTTGTAGAGATGAAAGTTTGTTGCTTGACAAGTTCTGTATCTGCAAAATTGTATGAATTCTGTATTGCAGTTCCTTCTGTAATAGCTGATTCATTACATTGTCAGTGGAGCACATGAATCTCTATACACTTTGTACACTTAGCAGAGGTCTTGCTCATTTAAATTCCTCTTCTGGACAAGTGTATAGTGGTAGGCTATTTTCTATATTGGTCAAATGTTGTTTACCTCTTCTGGTTGTAAATAGGGATGAGCCGAACACACCCCCAGTTTGGTTCGCACCAGAACATACCGAACAGGCAAAAAATTCGGAAGAACGCTATGGAACATGAACATGAAAGATCAAAAGTGTTCATTTTAAAGGCTTATGTAAGTTATTGTCATAAAAAGTGTTTGGGGACCTGGGTCCTTCCCCAGGGGACATGTATCAATGCAAATTTTTTTTTTTTTTTGTTAAAAACTGCATTTTTTTCGGGAGCAGTGATTTTTTTAATGCTTAAAGTGAAACAATGAATATGAAATATTCCATTAAATTTCGTGCCTGGGGGGTGCCTATGGTATGACTGCAAAGTGGTGCATTTTTCCCATTTTTACAGTACCACAGCAAAATGACATTTCTAAAGGAAAAACTGTCATTTAAAACTGATCATGGCTGTAATGTATTGTCGGGTCTCAGAAATATAGATAAAACTAATTGAAAAAAAGAGCATGGGTTCCCCCCAGTCCATTACCAGGCCCTTTGGATCTGGTATGAATATTAAGGAGAACCCCAAACCAAAATTAAAAAAAAAAATTGCGTGGGGGTCCCCCTAAAATCCACACCAGACCCTTCAGGTCTGATATGGAAATTAAAGGGAACCCTGCGCTAAATTTAAAAAAATTCCATAGGGGTCCCCCCAAAATCCACACCAGACCCTTCAGGTATGGTATGGATTTTAAGGGGAACCCTGCACCAAAATTTAAAAAGAAATGGCGTAGGGGTCCCCCCAAAATCCATACCAGACCCTTATCTGAGCATGCAACCTGGCAGGCCGCAGGAAAAGAGGGGGGATGAGAGAGTGCCCCCCCTCCTGAGCCACATGCCCTCAACATGGGTAGGATGCTTGGGGTCTGACCCCAAAGCACCTTGTCCCCATGTTGATGGGGACAAAGGCTTCATACCCACAACCCTTTCCCAGTGGTTGTGGGGGTATGCGGGCGGGGGGGGCTTATCGGAATCTGGAAGCTCTCTTTAACAAGGGGACCCCCAGATCCCCCCATATGAATTGGTAATGGTTTACATTGTACCCCTACCATTTCACAAAAAAAGTGTCAAAAATGGTAAAAAAGACAAGAGACAGCTTGGGACAAGTCCTTTATTAAAAAATAAAAAAATAAAAATGTCCCGCGATGTAAATTCACGCTGCCCGACAACCGAAAAAGGAAGAAAAAAAAGCCACAACCGTTCGGCCTCCATTGGAGGCTCCCGCCGACTGACGCTTCTTCTCTGTGACAGTTCCAGTGACATAAATGGATGACCTCGCCCCCTCTGATGCCACGGGGAAGCCATGGGGAAGCCCCCGTGGCTTCAGAGGGGGCTGGGTTTTTATTCTTTAATAAAGGACTTGTCCCAAGCTGTCTCTTGTCTTTTTTACCATTTTTGACACTTTTTTTGTGAAGTGGTAGGGGTACAGTGTACCCCATTACCAATTCACATAGGGGGAGGCCGGGATCTGGGGGTCCCCTTGTTAAAGGGGGCTTCCAGATTCCGATAAGCCCCCGCCCGCATACCCCCACAACCACCGGGCAAGGGTTGTGGGGATGAGGCACTTGTCCCCATCAACATGGGGACAAGGGGCATTGGGGTAAGACCCCAAAGCACCCTCCCCATATTGAGGGCACATGGCCTGGTTTGGTTCAGGAGTGGGGGGCGCTCTCTCGTCTCCCCCTCTTTTACTGCGGCCTGCCAGGTTGTGTGCTCGGATAAGGGTTTGGTATGGATTTTGGGGGGGACCCCACACCATTTTTTTTTTAAATTTTGGTGCAGGGTTCCCCTTAACTACTTACCGACCGCCGCACAGCGATGTACGTCCAAACTTTGAACAGGGATATCGTTGTTATGGCAGCAGCTAGCTGCCATAACCCCGGTATCCCTGTTTTCATGCGGCGGCTGGCTTTTAGATAAAAGTGGTCCCTGCCACTTTTATCTAAAGATCACTTTTTTCGGTGGCGGGAGAGGACCCCCCCTCCCGCCGCAATCCAGTGCCCTCCACCGTTTACCGCAGCCGTCGGTAGCGGCGGAGGCGATCACATCTGTCTCCGTTCTGTGTCTGGAGACGAGTGAGGCTAAGATGGCGCCCACTCGTCTCCATGAAATAGCTGGGCGGAAGCGACGTCAAAACGTCACTTCCGTCCACGCCTCTTAAAGGCACATTTTTTCAAATGACTTTTTTTTTTCTTTTTAATTGCATTTCAGTATAAATATGAGATCTGAGGTCTTTTTGACCCCAGATCTCATATTTAAGAGGTCATGTCATGCTTTTTTCTATTACAAGGGATGTTTACATTCCTTGTAATAGGAATAAAAGTGACACATTTTTTTTTTTTAAAACAGTGTAAAAATACATAAAATATTGTAAAATAAATAATGAAAATAAAAATTTTTTTTAAAAAAACCCCCCGTGCCGACGAGCTCGCGCGCAGAAGCGAACGCATACACGAGTGGAGCCCGCATATGAAAACGGTGGTCAAACCACACATGTGAGGTATCACAGTGACCGGTAGAGCGAGAGCAATAATTCTAGCCCTAGATCTCCTCTGTACCGCAAAATATGCAACCTGTAAACGTCGCCTATGGAGATTTTTGAGGGTAAAAGTTTGACGCCATTCCACGAGTGGGTGCAATTTTCAAGCGTGACATGTTGGGTATCAATTTATATGGCGTAACATTATATTTCACAATATAAAAAAAAATTGGGCTAACTTTACTGTTGTCTTATTTTTTTATTCAAAAAAGTGAATTTTTTCCAACAAAAAGTGCGCTTTTAAGACCGCTGCGCAAATACGGTGCAAAAAAAAGTATTGCAATGACCGCCATTTTATTCTCTAGGGTGTTTGGGGTTTTAAGTAATTTTCTAGCAAAAAAAACAGTTTTAAACATGTAAACACCTAAAATCCAAAACGAGGCTGGTCCTTAAGTGGTTAAAATCCATACTTTTGGTTTGGGGTTCCCCTTAATATTCATACCAGACCTAAAGGGCCTGGAGTTTTATCCATATTGCCGAGACCTGACAATTCATTACACCCACGATCAGTTTTAAATTACAATTTTTCCTTAAGAAGTACCATTTTGTTGTGGTACTGTTCTAAACACGGGAAAAATGTGCCACTTTACAGGCATACTTTAGACACCCCCAGGCACGATATTTAAAGGAATATTTCATTTTTATTGTTTCACTTTAAGCATTAAATAAATCACTGCTCCTGAAAAAACGTTTTTTTTTAAAAATTTGCATTGATACGTCCCCTGGAGCAGGACCCAGGTCCCCATACACTTTTTATAACAATAACTTGCATATAAACCTTTAAAATGAACACTTTTGATTTTTCATGTTAGTGTCCCATAGACTTTAACGGTGTTCTGGTCGCTTTCAAATTTGCTGCGAACACCACATATTGTTCACTGTTTGGCGAACAGGCGAACACCTGCTATTCAAGTCGAACTTACGTTCGACTCGAACATTGGGCACATCCCTAGTTGTAAACATTTTTTTTTTCTCAGGAATGAGTGTTACAAATAGAAACTTGCATTTTACACATATTACAAACATTATCGGAATGTTCGTCACTGTCATGCAAGTGCGACTGCATTAGCACTGGAATTTTTTTCTTTCAATGATTTTTATTTTAATGTAGCCAGTGTTGTTTACAGAAAGGGACAATCCATCAAAATGATTGACATTGAAATATGGACAAATAAACTAAACAAGAGGTAGGCAGCTACATATGTCACAATATTAATAATAATAGCCAAGATCTCTATCATGGATGCCAACTTGATAAGAAAAGTTGTCATACTGGTAAATGAAAGAAAGAAACATAATATTCCCCTTAACAGGGGTTATGTTCGTAATCTCAGTAGACTTATCACTACTAGAAGAGAACCTGCCTAAGTTGCCAAAATGTATGTCCCACGGATGTCACAATATTAATAATAATAGCCAATATCTCTATCATGGATGCCAACTTGATAAGAAAAGTTATCATACTGGTAAATAAAAGAAAGAAACATAATAATCCCCTTAACAGGGGTTATGTCTGTAATCTCAGTAGACTTATCACTACTAGAAGAGAACCTGCCTAAGTTGCCCAAATGCATGTCCCACGGATCTAACTTCAGAAATAATAATGAAAGGTAATCAAGCAAAGAGGACTTGGAGAGAAAGAAACGATGGAGAGACCTAGAGAAGAAATGAAGAAAAAAAAAGAAAAATATGGTTTAGAGACAGAATAGGTGTCAGGCACCCTGGTTCCTCTCAGAGTAAACAAAAGTGTGGTGGGCTACAGGAGCTGATGTATATATACTCCACTGTTCCCACACCACCTCAAATGCTTTAGTAGCGTCCAGGAGGGTGCTGACCGTTTCTCCTGGACCATTATCCATTAAATTTTCTGCTTGGCTGTGCCAAATGACCGATTGCTTCCGTGCTTAAGCCAAGGTAATCTTGGTGCAAAGCAGTATAAAGTGAGTGAGTTTTAAAAGAGGCTTTGAGCATCCGATTGGCTTGCTATTCTTGAGTTTTAGGGATTGCAAGGTCGGTGACCTTGCGCAACAAACAGAAGATTATATTCCAGAAGCCCCTAATGCGTGGGCATTCCCTCCAAGTGTGGAAGAGAGTGCCCACATGGGCACATACTCTGAAACATACAGGGGAAGGGCCCGGAAAAATTATTCCCAGTCGGGAGGGGAGCGAGTATCTTCATACTCACTTCCATTAGGGAAACATTTGCTATGCCTTTAAATGACCTGCGGAATAGACTATACCATGTATTGACCTCCCAGATGGGAATTCAAATCCCTTTCCCAACTCGGTGCATACAAGGGTTTTTCTGAGGTCTCTGTCAGAGCCGCGTAAATTCGTGATATACCACCCGTCTGGTCCAGGATTCCAGAACACCACTGCCCGTAACCTGTGATACTTGGGGGATCTGGTTTAGTGCTCCAAAGTGAGAGAATGAAGTGTCTGATTTGGTGTAGTCAAAATCTTTCAGACTGGGACATCTCCAATTTGCTAATGCAATGAGACACAGTCAAGGGTCTCACAGATGAGCGGAAATGTTCAATTCTGAACAGACCCTCGTTTGTCCACCATTGGAAAGCCTTTATGTCCTGTCCAGGGGGAAATAGGGGGTTGTGACACAGATGTGTCAGTGGTCTGAAGTCAGAGGTTAGTGCCTTAGATTTGTAAAGGGAATTGCATAGAGCCATAGAGTGAGAGAGCATAGGTGCTAATATCGGTGGTCTCTGCTTAGTAGGTATAGCTCAGCAATTTTTTAATAAGCAGATCCCTTAATGTAAATAGTTTGGTACAATGGGTACTGAGTTAACATAAATATTGCCTCTATTATAATGCACCACTAATTATACTTGATATTGGTTGTTTTTTTGCTCAGCCCCTCTCTACCTTTAGACGCCTTTCACACTGAGTTTTTCAAGTGCATTTGGCATAAAAAAAAAAAGCGCATGAAAAGCTCACGAAAATTGCTTCCCATTAAAATCAATGAATGCTTTCACACTGAGGCGGTGCGCTGGCAGTGCGGTGTAAGAAATCTGGCTTTCAGCATCTTTGGAGCATGTTTGGAGAGCTAAAAAAAGCACCTAAAAAATGCCCCTCTCCATTGAAATGAATGGGAAGCGCCTCAAAAGCACTTCAGAAGTGTCTCAAAATGTTTTTTGGAGCAGTTTTTGAGTTATGTGTCCTTTAAAAAGCGCACTGTAAATGCCTCAAAAGCACCTGAAAAGTGCTGCAAAAACGCTGCAAAAGCGTTCAGTATTTTATGCGAAGTTTAGTAGCGCCTCAGTGTGAAAGGACTCTGCTACAATAACAATTCCCCTGTCATTAATATACAGAGGTGAGCATATTACCCATACACTGATAAAAATGTGGCCAAGGAAACTCGACTTAGCCCCTATCCCATCAGAAACTGTGAATATTACACACCAAAACTATCTTTATGAAAGAGCATTGGCATTGCATCAGATTCCTTTCGCTTCTTCAAATTGATTGGAAACAATGGGTTAGCTGGTACCCCTTTTCTTCTAGTAAATAAGTGATATTGCGCTAAGTGCATATAGAGTAAATTAAATTATGTAAGTGACACGGATGATCCGTGACCGACAGCAGCTCTCACAACAATATACACTTCATAACAAAAATTAAATTCAAAAACGTGTAGCGCTGTCAAACCATGACCTTAATGCTCAAAGTGCAAAAAAACATCTAATATAATGCAATAAAGATGAAAAATGTGAAAAAGGGAAAAAATATATATTATTAATAATAGTCCAAATGTCCTAATTCCACATCCATAAAGTGAACTCAAAATGTGTGCTGCTCCAATGTTCAGTTGGTGAAGACACCCAGTGCTCCCCACAGGATAGACAGGGTAAGTATATGTGCTTATCAGATTTTTAGACCCTCCATGGTCTGTCTGCGCAATAGTGAACTTTCACCCCTCACTATGGGCTCAACCGCATCCACTACCCAGCCTGCTTAATTGGATTCCACAGGTGTATATTCCACAGCTATCATCAGTTAAGGAAACTCCAGAGTCTGGTCACACATTCAGCATATGAAAGAGGAAGATAAACTCATTGCGTAACATTCTTTTAAAAGCACACAGGAGTTTATTAAAAGTTGTACTTACAATAAAAACTATAAAATTAGGCACAAAATGGAAACATTCATTTGTCCAGCACCCTCCACGAGTGTTCGGACGTCACCGCTTCTCCGTGCCTAGCCTTTTGCTAGCTACCCCTTATCTTCTGCCTAAATATTTGATTTATGGTTTTTTTCCCATCATTCTTCCCATTCTACTCCTGTTTACACCAGCAATTTCCTGAAAGGCCAGTAGTGTTTGAACTGCTCTGTAGTGTTTGAACTGCTGTTTTGATTAGGCTTCCGGAGATGTACACTCTTTGCTTTTGGTTTACATGATGTCTCCTTATATGCATGCTATTTCTCTTGCCATTATGGTGGATTGCCTTTTTTCATCTTTGTTCCTGTTATATAGTCTAACTGCCTGCAGCTGCGACCGCTCTATTCCCTACTTTACCTAATGTTATGTGGTATAATTACAATAAAAATGTATTGACACCAAAAAAATGTGGCCAGTTGATCAGTGTTCAGACTCCTTCTCGACAGAAGTTGTTTGTTTAATCAACTTCCATCAAATGGACATGTTGGAAAATTTTTCATTGATCAGTGGCTTAAGTCAATTAGCTGTAGCCAGCAATTAGTGTCCTCTGACAGTGGCAGGTGTCGCTATCAGAATACAATGTCCTCACTGGGAGCAATTCCTCCACCCCCCAATTCGCTCACTGGCTATAAAAAAAAAAAAAAAAAACAGTGTATGGCCAGCTTTAGGTCATATGGGTTGGGATTTGGACCTGTCTAGATTTCACAATCAGATTTATTTGTTAAAGTAAGGTGGGGTAAATTGAAACTAAGAGAACCCTTGTTCATTTCAAACAAAATAATCAGCAGTTATGCTGAGGGAAATTAAAAAAGTTTCACCTTCACAAGTTTGGATGTTTGAAGGGAACACGGGTTTGCTTCTCTTTATCTCATTTAACAATTTAGTAAATGAGACCTGTAGTGACGTTACATATGATCATCAAGCCAGACTGTAATGTGCAACTACCTTTCCACTAACACTTTTCTATGAATGCTAAGGCATAGAAATGAATTTCAGAGCTCGGAGAGCGCTGGCAGATCTGTACATTCTCCAGGGCATATGTTCTGAGAGAATGCAACTCTCCTCGGGGGTATACTTGTCTAGGAAGGGGGTAACGAGAGACAGCTTCATTTGTGTGTAGTGTTTGGTATTATTTCTAATGTGTAGGCTTCAGTCTCTAAACCTGAGCCTTAATCAGAAAATTAGCATTATTATTTAACAGGGCAGAAGTACTGTGTCTTTGTATTACAAATGAAATCACAGCATAACCCATTATTATTTTAGAAAAATTGCAACTTCTTCTGTGAACAAATCCTACTAGCAAATACAACTACAGATGATCTGAAAACATGTTTCTTTTTGCAAGTAACAATTGCATTTATTTTTTAATCTTTTTTCTAATTGTTAGTTTAGCCCTGTTCCACACCAGTGTATTTTTTAAGTCAATGCGACTTCAAAGTAGTGTGATTTCATGTGCAGCTTGCTGATATCTGTGTGACTTCATTTAACAGATGTCAATGCAATTCGCACTGAAATCACACGAAGATAGTGCAGGAACCTTTTTCAAAGTTACTGCCACTTTGAGTCGCAGCAATTTGAACATTGCTGCAAATGGGTGCGACTTATGATGCAACTCTGAACTGTGAAGTCACATGACAAGTTGCACTGGTGTGAACCAGGGCTTAGTCAGATCTCAGTTGGTGGGGAAAAATATTTGTGGTACCTATGACCTATATTTTATTAACATTCTATGACTATGTTTCACAAATGGACCTTAGGGTGTCAATAACCTCCTTAAAAAAGTAAAAGCTTCTCAATAATCCTGGTAATCCTTCTACTGTCTACATCAGGGGTCCAAACTATGGCCCTCCAGTTGTTCAGGAACTACAATTCCCATCATGCCTAGTCATGTCTGTGAACATCAGAGTTTTACATTGCCTCATGGGACGTGTAGTTGTGAAACACCTAGAGGGCCGTAGTTTGGAGATCCCTTGTCTACATCAACATGGTTAGAAGTGGGTTAAACTGCAGGGGATAAATGCTTTTTCAAGCGCTCACCCCTTGTCCGTGCAGAGACTGAGTTGTCGGTCAAGCATCTCATCCTCCCTGCAGACATTGCTGTCTAAAGTTTGGGTGAGATGCTTGACTGATATCTCCATTTGGCTCTGCATGGCCTGGAAAAAGCGACTGAAAAAAGCATGTGGCCCCATTTGTGAATTAGCCCCATCCCATTACCCAAGTGGAGGTGATAAAAATAAATAACTCATATGATCTGGGAATTACAGGTTAGGTAAGGTATTAGGAAAGAAATAGATTGTGGCTTTAATTTTTTTTTCTCCACCCAAAAGGGGAAGCTCCACTTGCACCCTCCCCCCATCCGCTGCCACATTTGCCACTTTTTTTAGGGAGAGGAGGGAGCGGATATCTGTTTTTTACAGGTACCCACTCCCACTTCTGGGTAAGATTGCCACGGTGATCTCTGAGTATTTCCGACCCCTCCTCCTTCCCCTCACTTCCTTCTGGGACACAGACAGGTCCCAGAAGACAGGGGGACCATTCAGAAAGCGCAGCTTGACTCGTGCATGCAGAGTAAAAAAACTGTGAAGCCTGATGGCATCTTAATGAAGATGTGGGCACCTGCACCAAAAGTCAATTGACAAATTGGCACAGGGTGCTAACATCACTGAATCCCTGGACACGTGAGTGTTCTTATATACAAAGTCAGCAGCTATGGTATTTGTAGCTGCTGACTTTTCTTTTTTTTTGCCCATACTGGAGCTCCTCCTTAAGAGATTTCTCAGTAAACTAATTGTAAACTAATTGCTGATGGTGTGCCCTACCTTTGAGATGTGGGAAAATGATCTGGGTTTACAACCACTTTAATAGACCTAAGTTTTTTTTTTCTTCTCAATTGATGACCACCAACAGCAGCCACACCTCTTTATGAAAACATTTTTAAAAAATAGTGCATTTTCAGTGGGCACATATTTTGAGTTGAAATTCCATCGGTCCGGCAGGAATTGGCCAAATTTCGATCAGTATGTGGGCTCCCATGCTTAACAGAAGTTAATTGTGTAATTATTTTCTGTTGAAGACATATGTAAGAAAAATGTCCATCAATCAGGGGCTGTAGCTTATCAGCTGATCAGTGTATTCTGGCTTTATGCCACGTTCACATTTTTACATGTTTGTGCTGTCCTATGTTTGTTGCTAGAGGAAAAGATTTTTATTTTAGACACTGGAGGCAAGTTCAGTTACTCACCACAATTTCTGCCTGATTAACAACTGTTGAGATAAGATATCATCTGCAAAAGTTCAAAGTACTTGCAACGTGTTTGCAACCTAAGGCCGGCCAAAGACGGAGCAAATTTCCTTCCTGCAACCCCAGGTTGCAGAAAAGAAAAACGCTCGATTGCCCCATCAAACAGTGAGTGTTGGCAGGAATTCCCTCCTGTGGAACCATTTTGTTCTCAGCCGTTAGCAATAATCGCATGTAAAATCCATCAAGCTGGGTATACCCAAGTTGATCGATTGATCAACTTGGGTACATTCAGCCTTCCAATATATAGTTCGAATCTCGTCCGGTTCCTGCCGCCTATGGTCGGCTCAAGAAGGATGATTTCCAAAAGGTTTAAGCCAAATGTGCACTTAGCTTTGTGAATATATTATCACTGCATTGCAATTATTTAAAAATATGTAAGATTATGTTTTTTTTTTTTTTTTTTTTTGTTTGCTTCCTTTGAACATGGTTTGGTATTTAATATAATCATTCACTTTGCTTGGGAAACAGTAAGGCTCGGTTCACACTGCCACGACCTGAAAGTCAAATCAATCCAGAGAGTAATGAAACACAACCATTTTGTAGTACTGAAAAATTAAGGAGCAAGACCTGGTACTTTAATTATGAGCAGATATGGGTGCCCCATGGGCATATGCAATTAAAAACTGTAAATAGAACTAAGATTTTTAAAGATTAATGCACATTGAAATGCATCAAACTTATTTTCTTGAAGCATTACAAATACTATACTTTCCTTTTAATGCAGTCTATTTAATGCAATTATTTCAGAAAGTTGAATAGTGTCTGAGAGTCCGCACAAAGTTTTTTTCAACATATGACTGTTTATTCTAATAACTATGCATTAGGGATGGTTGTGAAAGTTTGTTTATGAACAAAAAAAAGTGGATCAGGACTGTGTGTTTTTTTTTTTTTAATTTAATCCATATGTTTTTTCTTTACCAAACCACCCACAACAGTCCACACAAAGGAGAAGCCAACACTCTAGTTTCAGGCAAAACTTATTGATTTAAATAATTTCGGTAGCATTTATGCTCTATATTATGCTAAGAATTTTCTCCTGATAAAAAAAAATGAACAAAAATGTCTACCCTTCGGGATACGCTTCTATATTCCAGTCACCCAAATAATTAAATTTATAACTGAAATAAATCAAAATGGCAAGATAGAAAATAGATCTCAAAACCATTACCACCGGAGGTGCTTTCTGTGCACTTAAGCACAGCCCTCCTTCATAGCAGAGGGGTTAATATAGTTTAGCTTGCATATTTAATGGAGAAAACATAAAGTATCTAAAAGCGTACAATCTCTGAATGTTTTCTGCTTAAACTGACCCAGGGTGCAGGAAACTGTTAGTCAACAATCTCTAACAGAAGCGCGCTTATTACAGCAAGCACATTTCACTTGTATGCCTAGATCATTTCAGTGGGGAAGAACAATATCAAGTCTAACAAGGGCATTTTAAGTCTCACTCCAGTGTTCTGCTAATGCACAGAAAAATGAGGTGCAAAATTGCCCTGTTAATTAAGAATGAGGATACAGGCTCTTAACAATACATTTGCTATGAGTAATTTTGTAATTTTGTATTGGCTGGTTTGTATAAAACTTCTACCAATGCATTAGCAAATAATTTCTACCTCGGTTCCTGTGCCGATTAATAGGCTAGCAGAGCAGTGGGGAGTGAGTTGACCCTTTTAAGTCCTAATACATTTACAGGTCTTATTAAAGAGAGACAAAAAAGCATACATTTATATGATATGTAGGACATTGGGGCAGGGTATTACAACTCTGAGAACTTTGATTTATTTTTCTGAGTCTTGTAAGCTTTTTTAACTTTTTCTATTTTTTTTTACATCTTGCATTCCTTTAAAGTAAAACTCGCCTTTTCTGACTGAGTTCAATAGAGGTATGGATAGGGGTTGGCTTGAGACTCACAGTCTCATGTCCAAGAGGCATTACTGGGCACTTTTACCCCCTTCCTGACTACACCAGTTTCCAGCTTCCAGCGCTGTCACAGTGAATGACAATAGCATGGTCATGCAACACCGTACCCATATGAAATTTGGATAATTTTTTTCACACAAATAGAGGTTTCTTTTGATGGTATTTAATCACCAATGGGGTTCTTTCAAAATGTTTAAAATATTTTTTTTTTATAGTTTGTTATAACATTTTACAAACAGATAATTTTTCTCCTTCACTGATGGGCACTGATGAGGCTGCACTGATGGGCACTGATAGGTGGCACTAATGAGGCGGCACTGATGAGTGGCACTGATGGGCATTGTTAGGTGGCACTGATGGGCACTGATGAGGCAGCACTAATGGGCACAGATGAGGGGGCACTGGTGGGCACTGATGAGGAGGCATTGATGAGGCTGCACTGATAGGCAGCACTGATGAGCACTGATAGGCAGCACTGATGGGCACTGATAGGTGCCACTTGTGGGCTCTGATAGGCGGCACTGATAGTGCCCTGATTGATGTCCCTTTAACACAAGCCAGTTATTGGCTCTCTTTTTCTCTCCTCACTCTGTCAGGGTAAGGAAAGAAGCCGATAACCAGCTTGTGTTTACTTCCATGATCAGCTGTCATTGGACACAGCTGATCACGTGGTACAGGGCTCAGCGATCACAGTGCGTGCCGCGGGGGGTGCGCAGGCAGCGTGGTCATGGGAGGATGTCTATGTACACACTTAGTAAACCCTCATTTTAGCGAAAGACGGCTGGGAAGGGGTTAATCTCCCTGCTGCCACAAAAATCCCAATGACATGAACAAGTTTAAACAGAGCCAAGCAAAGGGTCCATGCAGGCTTAAAAAACTCTGCTTCTGCAGGAGTTTTGCTTTTAGCCTGTAGAAGCACGTCTATGGACACAAGGACAATTGGCATTTATGGAAAAAAAAAAATACAAAATTAGAGGCATATTGTAAGTTCAGCGTTTAGAGACAGAAAAAAAAAGTTTGCAACTTTGAGAAAAAATGCTAAACACTCCTAAACGGTCTTAAACGCTCAGAGAAGCCTGTACAAAAATGCTCTGTATTTTTTTTCTGTCAAAAGAACTGGCTTTTTTAAGCCCAGTGTGCATGGACCCAATAAAAAAGATTTGTGTTTGCTTTGTGTCAAAAGGCTTATCTAAATTTACACAAAATGGCCAAATAGTAAGGGTACATTGTGCTTTTAAATGTGGTTCAATGTGTCCATTAAGCTATGTTTCTCAAATGTATTAAATGATGTACTCTTGTATAGAAAATGTTTTTTTTAAGCAATTTTGGTTATATAAAGTGCACATGAAATGTGAGTAGTTTCCATTACTCTTTAAAATGAATCTATCCCTTTGGTGATGCAGGGTATAATCCATTCCTAGGTCTTGCTGTTTTTTGAATCTGCAGGTAAAATCTCACTACATCCCATGTCCTTCTGAGACAGTTAGGAATTTAGTCTCTCTAAAGTACATTATCCACCAATTTCTTTGACATCACTTGGGAGTCTATTTGTGGAAAAAAAATCACTATGCAAATGCCTCAAGCATTCACACAGCCATCATGAGTAATACCTGTAAATTGCATATGTTTAATATGGCCATATTACAGGCAATAGATGGAGCTAGTGATTATAGGAAATAAACATATTAGGCAAATTATGGGTATTATGTGTGACGGCTATGCGAATGGCTTAGACATTCGCACAGCAATTTTTCAAAGTCCACCATAGCTCTTTAGTAAATTATTAATTGGAATATATATAGAATGAGGCAAAAAGGGAGGTTTAGACCAGAGGAGAACATCAGCTGTCATGCAAGTATTAGATTTCATTTCATAGAAATCATTACAGTAAGTTAATTTAATACACTAAAACGGGACAGAGGATCAGAGCCTGGTTACACTACCCTATGCATCCAATTGATTTGTGATGAGTTCTGCGTGACCACATTGAAATTAATTCCCCTCTGATGACCGCCTTATGGGCTTCCCATACCACTTGGTCAGACACCTCTTCTAATGTATTGGTCTCAAAATATAATGCTAATGTGCTGGACAGGGATTCCACCTTCTGTTTATCATCCAAAATAGATTCATTCAATCGCCATTTTCTTTCCATGCCCCCAATCAATGTCGGACATATCGTTAAGCTTATTTGGGCATGGTCTGATATGGTGATTGACTCAATAGTTGATGAATTTACATAATTCAAATAATATTGATCGATCAATAACATATCGATCCTTGAATATACATTATGTGTTTTGGAATAATAGATGAAATCCCTGTCCCGCTCATGAAGCACTCTCTAACTGTCCACCAAATTCAGAGAGCGAAGGTGCTGTTTAACATGCCTTAAAACCTTATGAGACACAAAGGTTTTCCCCGAAGAGTAGGGATGAGCTTTGAGTTTGAGTTGAACTCATCTTCGACTCGAACATTGGCTGTTCGCCAGTTCGCCAAACAGCGAACAATTTGGGGTGTTCGCGACAAATTCGAAAGCCGCGGAACACTCTTTAAAAGTCTATGGGAGAAATCAAAAGTGCTAATTTTAAAGGCTTTTATGCATGGTATTGTCATAAAAAGTGTTTGGGGACCTGGGTCCTGCCCCAGGGGACATGGATCAATGCAAAAAAAGTTTTAAAAACGGACGTTTTTTCGGGAGCAGTGATTTTAATAATGCTTACGTAACGTAATGGGTGACCCCGCCCCCTCTGACGTCACGGGGAAACCCATAGGGAAGTCCCCGTCAAGTCCCTGTGCGACAGAGGGGGCAGGGTCACCGGGTGGCCCCGCCCTCCGTTATTTAAGAAGTGTCAGAAGATGAGAAGCGTCATACAGCAGGAGCCTCCCATCATGGATGTGGAGCAGCCCGAGAATGAAGAAAGGAAGAAGACGCCACGGAGGGTCCACAACTTCACCCATGTGTGCCACAGGGTCTCTTCCTTTTCCAAAGGGGTCCCTCTCCAGGTCCATGCAACTCTGCCCTGGGCTTAGGGATATACAGCTGCCACCAGGTACCGCATCTCCCCTTCACAAGCCTGTCGCTCCTCGGCCCTGTGCAGGGGGATCACTTCCGGTCCTCCCTGATCCTCTCTTCAGGTCAGAGCAGCTGAACCTCCTTCCCTCCTGGGTCGCGATTCTCCCACTTGAACTCCCTGGATCCACACTCTGCGGCACAAGGTAAGCTCTAAGTTCGCCTGGCTTTTTACCCCACCTTCGAATGGGGGTGAAGCTGCACAGCAGCGTGTGGACATGCCGTAACTGGTCAGGAGCCCACTGAACACCGCTGCCTAGTTTCCTGGAGCCCAAGGATCACAGAGCAGCACACTCAGTCAGTGTGTCTGTTCATGCCATGCCCCCGGGATGTCCTTTAAAATGAATTTAAATAGTTTTTATATGTATTCCTCTTTCATACTGTTGAGTTAAGTATTAGTAAAGTTGTAAAAATGTATCAAAGCAAGACTATGCTATGCCGGTACAGAGCAACGCAACAGCTTTACTTTAATGCCCCTCTCCGCAGCAGCACATACTCATTACATTTTTAGCGAATATTCACCTTTCTGTCACTCCGCCACCACTCCTTTAAGCCACATGGAGTGAAAAAAATACCTGGTATTTTGGGGTATGGAGGAGCAAGTGATTCACTTCTCTCCCTCTTAAATGACAAAGCTATAAGACAAAGCTTATGGTTGGATGATTGTCCCATTTCTGTTTACTGGGGAGGGAGACATTTTTAAAATTATGAACTGTATATTATATTTGTAAAGACAAGTGAAACCACTTTGAAGTTTATAACCAGACAAAAAACTATTTCAGTATTTGTACTGACTTGAAGATCAGTGGCTGCATGCCCCCAGTACTGACATTTCAGACTGAAGGAAGTGGCTACCGTGGGATGTGAAAACGTATAGTTCTGCCTTTTTCATAGCAATTACTTTAGCTAAAATAGATTCAATTAACTTTTTAAAGTATTCAAAAGTGTCAATCCACTGAAAACAACCTGTCAGCTTTTGACCTCCTGCATCATCAACTTATCAGGTGTCTGGACCAAAATGTGAGTTTCACCTGCCTTGTTGGATTCTTGCAATACAGACTACCAGTGCCCATCCCTATTGTAAATAGATTGACTCTTTAGTTGTTATCAGTAATACCTTCATGCCTGTCAATAGATTTGAAGATTAGTGCTCATAATTTTATTTTGAACAACAAAATCATTTGACACTTGTCAGCTAGCATAATGCTAATAAAAATGTTGCTGTGCGTTTCTGGCAACACTTTCGTATAAAGGCCTGAAATCTGCATGGACTAAAGTAGCCCTAGAGTTGCACAACCTTCTGGATTTTAATTATGAAATTCTGCATATGCAAAAGGGTGAGGAATGACCATTAACACCTGTTTAGCAATGCAAGCTCTATTAAGGATGCTTCCTTTTATGTGTATAAATATGAATAAAACATTATAGTACATTTTGGAATGCTAAGTAGCTAAGTGGTTCAAAGGCTAAGAAAATTGTTGCATTAACATTTCATATAATTATTTGCATAGTTGTTTTTGTGCATTCAGTTGACTTAATTTATTTGTATTATTTTAATATTGTTTGTCATAATTCATTAATGTTAGGACATATTTAGCATGTGAGTGAGTTAGACAATGAGTCAATTTTATCAGCAAAATACACACAACAGGTTGTATAGAAAATTATTTTGAAAACTTCTAAGAGTAGAAAAGATATCAGATCCGTTCTAACAATGATGCATTTTAAAATCAGAATTTGTTAAACCAGAAATATAAATGTTTAAATACTTCTTGTATTTATTTTATACACTTTTTATTTGAAATTTCACTTCAACCCACAATTGATATTTTAATTTTATTCAGTTGCTGATTTTTGATATCTCTCATGGAGTATTGCACAAAAATCTAAGCTAGGCCCATATGCTACGGTATTACAACCTTACCTAAAATGTAAAAAAAAAAAACTTCAAGCAGAACTAAAAAGGGTAAGTTACATACACTATCCCCCCCCCCCTTCAGCTTTTTGGCACATGATTATTATTATAATTTTTTTTTGTGGGGGGAGGGACCAGGTACCTAGTTTCTTTTTTTAGTTTTTTTTGGTGGGGGGAGGGAGGAGATACCTAGTTTTGACAGGTACCCGCTCCTACTTCCTTTCAGATCGCCTAGGCAATCCAAATTTCTGGGACACATCACAGGTCCTAGGGGGTTGTGAGACCATACACAGGGTGCAGCACAGCAGCTTGTTCCTGCGCAGTGGGAATGTGGCTGTGAGGCCACAAGGAGTTACAACTAGCTTCACACCAGCAACCCGGAGACCAGCAAAAAACTTTCCTGAGTGAGGACAACGCTGGATCCTCTGCTTATTAAAAGTCAGCAGCTATAAAAACTATAATTTCATTTTGGGAAACCTAGCTAAAGAACCTCTTTAAAGATACCCTTTCAGTATCTTCCCCATGTTTAGAAGTCCTAAAAGTAAAAGCATCTAAAGTCAAGTTAAAACCCTGTGTTTGTGTCCCTGCTGGATATCCGCCCTCTCTACATGTTCTAGTGACAATTGTCTTTAGAACTGAATGTAAGGGAGGATACAAAATTCTGAGTTGTCATTGCAATAGAGTGACTTCCAATGAGAAACACTTGTTACAGTGACAGCTTTCTAATACAGGATTTTCCTTACTTTGGAGAGTTTTTTCTCTCACTTCCTGTTATATTTACAGGATTACAGGTGGTAAAAAACACCTGACAGATTTATTAATCCAAAATTCTATTTCTATAAAAATTCTATTCTAAGCTATTTAAACCTGTATTATTTAGAACTAATAAAATAGGATAAATAAAATAAGGTGGAAGCCTCTGATATACAGTGGGGACGGAAAATATTCAGACCCCCTTAAATTTTTCACTCTTTGTTATATTGCAGCCATTTGCTAAAATTATTGCTGGTCATTTCTTTTCCTCATCAATGTACACACAGCACCCCATATTTACAGAAAACACAGAATTGTTGACATTTTGGCAGATTTATTAAAAAAGTAATTCTAAAATATCACATGGTCCTAAGTATTCAGACCCTTTGCTGTGACACTCATATATTTAACTCAGGTGCTGTCAATTTCTTCTGATCATCCCTGAGATGGTTCTACACCTTCATTTGAGTCCAGCTGTGTTTGATTATACTGATTGGACTTGATAAGGAAAGCCACACACCTGTCTATATAAGACCTTACAGCTCACAGTGCATGTCAGAGCAAATGAGAATCATGAGGTCAAAGGAACTGCCTGAAGAGCTCAGAGACAGAATTTTGGCAAGGCACAGATCTGGCCAAGGTGACAAAAAAATTCTGCAGCAGTTAAGGTTCCTAAGAGCACAGTGGCCTCCATAATCCTTAAATGGAAGACGTTTGGGACGACCATAACCCTTCCTAGAGCTGGCTGTCTGGCCAAACTGAGCTATCGGGGGAAAGAGCCTTGGTGAGAGAGGTAAAGAAGAACCCAAAGATCACTGTGGCTGAGATCCAGAGATGCAGTCAGGAGATGGAAGAAAGTTGTAGAAAGTCATCACTGCAACCCTCCACCAGTCGGGGCTTTATGGCAGAGTGGCTCGACGGAAACCTCTCCTCAGTGCAAGACACATAAAAGCCTGCATGGAGTTTGCTAAAAAACACCTGAAGGACTCCAAGATGGTGAGAAATAAGATTCTCTGGTCTAATGAGATCAAGATAGAACTTTTTGGCCTTAATTCTAAGCGGTATGTGTGGAGAAAACCAGGCACTGCTCATCACCTGTCCAATACAGTCCCAACAGTGAAGCATGGTGGTGGCAGAATCATGCTGCGGGGGTGTTTTTCAGCTACAGGGACAGGACGACTGGTTGCAATCGAGGGAAAGATGAATGCGGCCAAGTACAGGGATATCCTGGACGTAAGCCTTCTCCAGAGTGCTCAGGACCTCAGACTGGGCCGAAGGTTTACCTTCCAACAAGACAATGACCATAAGCACACAGCTAAAATAACAAAGGAGTAGCTTCACAACAACTCCGTGACTGTTCTTGAATGGCCCAGCCAGAACCCTGACTTAAACCCAATTGAGCATCTCTGGAGAGACCTAAAAATGGCTGTCCACCAACGTTTACCATCCAACCTGACAGAACTGGAGAGGATCTACAAGGAGGAATGGCAGAGGATCCCCAAATCCTGGTGTGAAAAACTTGTTGCATCTTTCCCAAAAAGACTCATGGCTGTATTAGATCAAAAGGGTGCTTCTACTAAATACTGAGCAAAGGGTCTGAATACTTAGGACCATGTGGTATTTCAGTTTTTCTTTTTTAATAAATCTATAAATCTGCAAAATGTCAACAATTCTGTGTTTTTCTGTCAATATGGGGTGCTGTGTGTACATTAATGAGGAAAAAAAATGCAAATGGCTGCAATATAACAAAGAGTGAAAAATTTAAAGGGGTCTGAATACTTTCCATCCCCACTATATATATTGGCTGCTCACTATATATCTCTAAATTCTAAATTAATCTACTTACATAAGTTCTAAAGTGTCAACTCTAAACCATTTGCCCCACCAGCCGCCACAGTTGTACTGCAGCAGAATGGCACGGCTGGGCGAAATGACGTTATGTAAGGTCGCTTTGCCCTGTGGCCATTAGGGGGCACCTCCGATTACCCCCCCCCAGTCATGATCACCACCGGGCTCCCGCGATCGCCGCTGACACACAGAGAACCGAGATCTGTGTGTGTAAACACCTAGTTTCCGGTTCTCTAAGGGAAGAACAAACAGATTGTCTGTTCATACAGAGTATGAACAGTGATCTGTCATCTCCCCTGCACAGTCCCTCCCCCCTTCAGTTAGAACACAAACTAGGGAACACATTAACCCCTTGATTGCCCCCTAGTGTTAACCCCTTCCCTGCCAGTGACATTTTTACAGTAATCAATGCATTTTCTATAGCATTGATCGCTGTATAAATGCCAATGGTCCCAAAAATGTGTCAAAATTGTCTGATGTGTCTGCCATAATGTCGCAGTCCCAATAAAAATTGCAGTTCAATGCCATTACTAGTAAAAAAAAAAAATGAATAATAAAAATGCCATAAAACTACCCCCTATTTTGTAGACGCTATAACTTTTGCGCAAACCAATCAATATACACTTATTGCGATTTTTTTTTACCAAACATATGTAGAAGAATACTAAACTGAGGAAAAAAAATGTTTTTAATATATTTTTGGGGGATATTTATTATAGCAAACAGTAAAAAATAATGCGTTTTTTTCAAAATTGTTTATAGCGCAAAAAATAAAAACCGCAGAGGTGATCAAATACCACCAAAAGAAAGCTCTATTTGTGGGAAAAAAAAGGACAGCAATTTTGTTTGGGTGCAACGTCGCATGACCACGCAATTGACAGTTAAAGCGACGCAGTGCCAAATCGCAAAAAGTGCTCTGGTCATGAAGGGGGTAAAATCTTCTGGGGCTGAAGCAGTTAAGTACCTATGTTTGTCTTCTGTTCAGTTTCTTTGTGCATGCAGAGGGTACTGGGTCTAAGCCCAGGCTATATGCAGAACCACAGTTTCAATCTTAACCTATTTAAGGTTACATCCTGCCCCAGTCATTCAGCTTTCAAATGTCACAACATACGTAACCACTAGAGTCTAAAGTTTCACATCTTATTGACAGATGGTTCATTTTAGTGCCAATGGGGTTGGACCTAATCTCTAACCGGAGAGAAGTCAAAGCCCTGTATACAGTTGGGACCTTACTTTTAAAGGCCATAAGGATCCATTTTTTGAAGCAAATCTAGCGATATCACAAAATGAATACATAGTACCAGTAAAATCAGTGTATACACTTTGGTGGTACTGTTAAATTCAGTGTAGGAGGAAACATCTAGAATATTGAAGTTTCCTATAAGTATTCATCCACGAACTGGTACAGTTTGCATTAATGAGCAATTCTTTCTTATTATTAGTACTCCTACCAGGGAAATTAATATAGTCTTGGATATGACTATATAGGTGCAAACTGGATTGCATTTCTCAAAAAAAAAAAGGCCTACAAAGATTGATAATTCAGTGCTTGGTGGACCTTGTGCTTCTTACACACCAGTGAGAAGGGAGATTATATTGTGTGTTTAAGTAACAGAAATTTACAGAAAACATTAACTTTTGTGAACATACAGTATGTCTTGGTGTATCTATGTTTAGTTTCTGTAAACACACTTAGAAAGGGACAACTATTAAGGGCAAGAATGCAGGGTTGCTAAGCAACTTACCGCCTTCCTTATCATTTGCAGAGGAAGAACAAAGTATTGTAGCACCGGCTGAAACTGTGATGCATTTCCCACATGCGCCATTCTGCTGCTATTTTAAAGTTTGGGAATTGCTGTACTGATCTGCACGTTTTCTTTTTTTTAATAAAGTAGGGCTGTACACCATTTTATATCAGTTGAGTTCTTTTCACTACCATTGGTGGAAATTCTTTCTCATTTAAACTGCACTAAAATATACCAAAGCTTTTAACGCCCCTGGCAGTATGATTATTTCAGATTTTTGATGCTGAAAGCGGTACAATTCTTTTGCATAGAAGTTTGGCGTTTTATATTGTGGGCCTGTAATTCTTAGTAATAACACACTTAAATCTGTCCAAACAAGAGTCTAGTAGACATCCCGGGTATGATAAAGTTTGAAACACGAAATCATAAATTATAATATAATAAATAACTATAAATAATTATAACAAATTATAATATAATAATAATAAAAATTATTCAATAATGTAATGTAATGACGGATTTCCCCACAAATCACTATCGCTAAATTCTGCAAGTGATTCTAATTTATCGCTGTTTTCTAGCTGGTCTAAAACCACTTTTGATGTAAAGGGACGGTTTTGGTTGCTATGGACAATCTCCAGTTTCCAGGCAGAAAGAACAGTATTTATAATATAAAACTGCATGCAGGGAACTGGACACAGCACTAGGGACAAAAGGGATGTGAAATAATTTCATACAGTGAACCCGGGGCTCTCAAAGGCAGCAACAGAAGCCACTGTGATAAGTGGAACTTCTAGGCAGCCTGTAACAATACTTTGGGGTTGATTTACTAGAGGCAGATAGGCTGTTCCCTTTCCAAGAGAATTTTCCCTTTGCCAGGTAATGTTGCCTTAACTTAGTGAATGAGCTTAAAGTGATTGTAAATATGATATACTTACCAGCTCTGTGTAGTGGTTTTGCAGTCCAGATCCTTCTTTTCTCGGGTCCCTCTACGGCTCTCCTGGCTCCTCCCTCCTGTCAAGTGCCCCAGAAAACAACTTGCTATGAGGGCACCTGAGCTGAGTCACAGCTCTCTTAGAGGGGCTGAGGGGGGCTGCTGCACACAGAAGGTTTTTTATCTGAATGCATAAAATGCATTCAGATAAAAAACCTTCTGACTTTACAACCACTTTAAGCTCTGCTGACTTCTGTCACCATTATGTGCAAGCAAAAATATTGTTTCCTTGTATGTGTTATGTTATATTTTCCTTGTATGTGATTTGGGTATTCTAAGCTAAGGGATAATTTGCTTGCAAAGTGAAAATTCCCTAGCAAACCAAAAAGCCTATTTGCCTTCAGTAAATCAATCCCAACAGGTCTCTATCATAAGATGGAAGGGAAGGTTATATCCTTTAGTCTAAGCTGTCAGCTGCACTGGGTGGACAGTCCCAGCAGATGAATATTGCGAAGCAAGCTCTGTGGGTATCAGAGATACCAGCCTGTACTGTAGTATGCCAACATCCATCCAGCACTGAATTATTAGCATTCAGTAGACTTAATTTTTAGCTTCCGAAAAAATCAGAAAAGGTCAATTTTTCTCTCAGATGTGTCAATTATTTTTTCTGTTTGACAGCCTAACACTGACTCAATCTGGCTAGTAAATGGAAAACAGCATCTGCTGAGCTAGTCCTTTATATCTGCAAAAACATGTTGCATGTACTGGAACGTCTCTTGTCTTTATTTGCCTGAAAATTGTCCGGTTTGTCTCCACACTTCCACTCAGACATCAGACATTGTAATATGTACTTCAGCTCTAAAATATCTTCATTCTTTTTATGGCTTGGGAAATAGTTGAAGTGCATTTTCTTGGCTTTGTAGTGTTGGTGTATTAACTCTGTGGTAAATCAGTCATTCTGTTTCTGTCCATTTGTGCCTGACTGCTGATAAATCAGTTGTTGAGTACAATAACATTCTAGAAGTACTTTGGACAATAGATGCATTTAACACAATTTGTACAGGTTTTAGGATGCTAGAAGTAAAATGGGCACACTTTTCTCTGGTTTGAAAATGATTTCCTTTCTGTTTTAGTCTTCAGCTCATTTTGTATTTCAAACCTGCTAGAGTTTGTTTTATTCTGTTTCTCATCTACTATGTTCATGTACTTGTGCGAGTTTGTCTTGCTGTAGGAATAGAACAATGTGCCATGTCTGCACTTAGTGAAAATGAAAGTAAAGCTGGCTCATCAATAAATCTCAATAAAGGTAAAACCTACCCCTCCCAAATATCTATTTTTTGGGAGTACAGAAACTTTGGGAGTACAAATCTTGTAGTAAAGATTTTTCCTGAGCGGGTTTTCTCAGTGAGTTCACTATAACAGGGGACCTCTCTTTTTGCATTCCTTTTTTGGACTGTTATGATGCTTCCAAGGATAAAAATCATTTAGATTACCATAAAACAGCCATTTATCTAAAAGACTTATACAATTCCTCTTGCTGCTAACCCATCAGAGAGTAACTATTTATCGAGGCTGATGGGAGCTTTTTTCTTTTTTCTATTTTTTTCATTTTCAATATTATTTTATTAAGGTTACAAATATTACAAAAATTTACACGATACAAAAAAGATGTATATATAAAAACATCTACATATATTTTCAGGGTACAATGTACACCTTCCTTTAATCCCATATCTTCCCTATCTAAGATATAAAATAGTGCTCTATATCAGCTTTTAATACATTCAGATGTTATAATTAGAGTATAAATCTAATATTCCATTTATATATTGGGGAGTAGGGATGGGCCGAACAGACCCCTGTTCAGTTCGGACCAGAACTTCCAAACACTGCAAACGTTCGGACCCGAACACCGAACCCCATTAAAGTCAATAGGACCCGAACATTAAATATAAAAAGTGCCTATTTTGAAGGTTTAAATGCAAGTAATTAGCCATACAATGGTTATATTGGTCCAGGTCCTGCCCTGGGGGACATGGATCAATAAAAAAAAAGTTTGTGAAAAATGTCATTTTTAAATGAGCAGTGATTTTTTGATTTTTAAAGTGAAAGCCTAAAAATGAAAAATTCCTTCCAATATAGTGCCAGGGGGGTCCCCTTAGTCTAATTGTAAAGTGGCAGATTTGTACCATGTCTAGAATCTGCTGCAGCAGTAATTGAATTTATAAAGCCAAAAAAAAAATTTTAATTTTTCCTGCAAGCTGCTTTTATTTTGTTCAGCAACAGCTGGGGAGCCAGTGTGTATGATGAGGCCACAATGTAGTGCACTGGGAACAAGATTAGAGCTTTTTTGGATACATTCTGGTGTCACTTTGACTTTGGATAAAAGTAAAGGGTGAGTTAAAATTGGGTTTTGGGTGTCGTGGCGCCTTCCCACCGTAACCCTATAGAGATAATCTTGATGAAAGCAAGAATTTGCCTTGCTGTAAAAAATTGCAATCACATGCCCCTGTCAAACAGGTACAGAAAGATTACTCTTTGGGTGTCAGGGCGCCTTCCCACCATAACCCTATATAATTGCCCTTGATGAAATCAAAATGATTGCACACCCTCAAAGCTAGGCAGCCTGTTGGACCCCTTACAGTGCAAGGGAACGTCTGCCTCTCCTTGTTGTTCTCCCAGACATTATTGGGAGGGAGGGGGCGGTGCTTATAAGCAAATGTAAAGGAGAAGTTGAAATCTGTACGTAGATGCACTTTAATCAATGTAAAGAGGTGTTTTGTGGCCTTTAATTTGAGTACTCACACTACACAGACACACTCCACGGATACAATATAATATACTGCTATATAATGCGGCAAACGTACAGTGATGCACAGAACTATATGTCATTAAACTGGCAGTAACGCACACAGAAGTAAATGGTGTTAAACTGGCAGTAACGCACAAAACGATATGATGTTAAACTTGTAGTAACGCACACAGAACTATATGGCATTAAATTGGCAGTAAGGCACACAAAACAATATGACGTTAAACTGACAGTAACGCATGCAAAACTATATGACGTTAAACTGGCAGTAACGCACGCAATACGATATGGCGTTAAACTGGCAGTAACACACGCAATACAATATGGCGTTAAACTGGCAGTAATGCACGCAAAACTATATGGCGTTAAACTGGCAAAAATGCATGCAATATGATATGGCGTTAAACTGGCAGTAACGCAATCAAATAGACGGTGTTCAATCGTCACTACACTGAAGCTATGTGAACTGTCCCTACTCTAGCTATATACTAATGTCAAGATCACTGACATGGTCTCACTATACTACACTGAAACTATCTGAGCTGTCCCTACTCTAGCTGCACACTATGAAAAGCTGAATGATGGTCCTCCTTACTACACTCACACTAGCCCTAGACTGACACTAAACTAATATTCTACACTGACAATTGAAGCAAAATAGCACAGTATAGCACCCTAACTAACTGATAGCACTGAACAGGGCCCTGGTCTATCTCTCCACACCAAAATCACACTGAAAATGGCTGCCATTGAAAGAATACTTTTATACTGTGGGGCAGGAATGAGCCATGATTGGATAAAGTCATGATGACAAGGCCAATCATGACTCTGACAGTGCTCTGTGCCCTGATTGGCCGAAGCTTTCACTGCTTCAGCCAATCAGGGCTTGCAATGCACTGTTCAACGCCACAATGCATTGTGGTCGGTTCGGGGGCTGAACAAACGGTCAAACGACCTGTTTGTTCGAATGTTCGCCGAACGTCCGAGCAACAAAAGTTCGGCCCGAACCAATGCTCGGGCCGAACCGTTCGCCCATCGCTATTGGGGAGCACATTTACGTGTAAATTATTCATACTATATCTATATGGAATAGGAGGACAGAACAGACAAACAGAGGAAAAAAACAACAACAAAAAAAAGAAGCAAAACTAAGTTAGGAAATCTGGAACAATTATACTCCCTCCAGCGTAGCTAAATAGTCGTAGAACTTCCTTTAACCCAATTTAGAAACTCAGATGAGTATCGAAACTTAGACCAAGTATGAGAGTTTCCCGTGCCAACAGACATTCTAGATCAAATTCAATTGCCCATTCCCCAAGGGTGGGTACAGTCGTTGATTTTCAATGATGAGGAATGACTGCTCTAGCTGCAGAGAGGGAGTGCCTAAGCACATCCTCCTTCGCTGTCTTTAAAGGTCCAGGAATCATGGTTAGGAGAGCCACTCTGGGTGATGCGTGGATGGTTGTACCCAGGAGTTTACCATATAAATCAAAGATATGTTTCCAAAACTTTTTCACCAGGGGACAGTCCCAGCAGATGTGGACCATGTTTCACTTTGAATCATGACAACGCCAACAAATATCGGTTATATTCTGATTAAATTGGTGGAGGGTAGACGGGCACCTTTACCATCTAGTCACCAATTTATATCCCTTTTCTTGAGTTTTCGTAGCTATTGACATTTTATGTGTCAGCATAAAAGTTTTTTGCCAATCCGAGTGAGTAAAAGTCTGTTGGGGGTCTTTTTCCCATTTCCGTGTATATGGGGGAAAATCTGGATGGGTTGATTTTAAAAGAATAGAGTATATTGTGGAGAACGTATGTGATAATGGCTCCTCTTGCAATAACAAAGATTTCAAGGCAGTTGGTTTGGCAGAGATATCTTGAAGTGATGAGATAGATCGTATATAAGACATAGCTTGATGCCTCTGTAACCACTGTGCGGGATTATGAGGGAGCATCGTAGATGAAGAGGCTATGGTTAATAACGGATCCGAATGAAGAACCTGAACAATTCTTCTGTGTTCCTGTTTATACCAAGGACCAAACACAGATGAATGAAAGGCTGGTAAAAAATCTGGTGTTCCAAAGAAGGGAGTCATAAGGCTCAATTGTTTTGATATTCTATAAATGGGTATCATACGATCCCATATATGAAGTGTTTGCCTAGTAAGATCCGTTGGAATTGAAAGGCCCTTTTGTAGAATAGGTGAAGTCCACGGAAGGGCACAGGGATCTATAGGATTTATGTGACCTTCCAATTGTACCCATAGCTTAGATGGGGAGTGGTAAAACCAATCAATAATACGTGTTAAGATGGTTTCTTTATGATAGATAGAAACATCAGATACCCCTAACCCACCTCGATTTTTCAGGAGGGATAATGTCTCAAAGCTATCTCTGGGCCAGGCTGAGTTCCATATAAAATTGGAAAACAGCCGGTGGATTTTACGGAAGTACGAGGCCGGGAGATGGATTGGAATTGTTTGAAACAAATATAGGAAGTGAGGAAGTATATCCATCTTAAGGGTGTTAATTCTACTGAACCATGAAAGTCTCTTAAATGCATAAGCTGCCAGTACCATTAGAATTTTGTGAAGCATCGGAAGAAAATTTAAGGAATATAATTGTGATGCCGAAGCTGGTATACTAATCCCTAGATAGCGAACAGACAATGGGCAGGTCTTAAAAGAAAAATTCATCGATATTTGCTTCATATATGTTTGTGGTAGAGATATATTGAGAAGTTCTGATTTACTATAGTTAACTTTAAAGGAGCTTTTTTTCTTATTCCCTCTTTTATGTCACAACTCTCTAGCAATCCCTAAATAGCAGCTCTGATAACTCCTAGAGGAATTGCAGTCCCTTTAATCATGGCTCCACCCACCCACAGGTGCTGCCATGTTTAATTGTTTGGCACATCTGCACATGTGCAGAGCATTTCTCATGCAAGTGCAGACATTGCAAAGTTTTGGGACATTCATGGCAGTTCCATCCTTGTGCATGTACTGGAGGCACTGCCATGATTCAAAGCCCTGTGCATGCACAGAATGTACATTTTAATATGTTAATATCATTTCAGAAGTAAGTGTCATGCAGTAAACATTTAAAATACCATCCACCAATCACAAAACAGTAAAAGGCCTGACCGCTGACATCATAGTGATGTTATAAACCTGCCTAAAGTAAAGTAAAACCATCAGTTGTAGTTTAAAATACTGTAGGAATGGGGTAGTAAAAATGGAAGAGGCAGTAGGCACAAAACAACAGAATTAATTTGCCATCATTCGGGTGTCAAACTGTCCAATCAGACACTCTGTCAAATACACCCAATCAGGGAAGTGTTAGGAATTCTCCCATGGGTCTTTTTTGCAAACTGCTGCAAACAGCACTTTGTCATGCCAGTTTAACCAATGGGGACATGGTACAGGGCATGCCCACATGTAGTGTTGCTGCCTGCACATTAGTAACAGGTAGCGCTGTGCAGCCCAGCCGCTGGTGCCATGGATGCTCATGATTAAGGATAAGCCGAAACCCCCCCACCGGTTCGGTTCGCACCAGAACATGCGAACAAGCAAAAAATTCGGACGAACACGTGAACACCGTTAAAGTTTATGGGACACGATGTGAAAAATCAAAAGTGCTCATTTTAAAGGCTTATATGCACGTTATTGTCATAAAAAGTGTTTGGGGACCCGGGTCCTGCCCCAGGGGACATGTATCAATGCAAAAAAAAAGTTTTATAAACAGACTTTTTTTGGTAGCAGTGATTTTAATAATGCTTAAAGTGAAACAATAAAAATGAAATATTCCTTTAAATATCATGCCTGGGGGGTGTCTATAGTATGCCTGTAAAATGGCACAGTTTTCCCGTGTTTAGAACAGTACCACAGCAAAATGACATTTCTAAAGGAAAAAAGTCATTTAAAACTGCTTGCGGCTGTAATGAATTGTCGGGTCTCAGCAATATAGATAAAACTCATTGAAAAAAACGGCATGGGTTCCCCTCCCAGTCCATTACCAGGCCCTTTGGGTCTTGTATGAAAAATAAGGGGAATCCCGAACCAAAAATGTAAAAAAAAAATTGCGTGGGGGCCCCCCCAAAATCCTTACTAGGCCCTTCAGGTACGGTATGGATATTAAGGGGAACCCTGCACCAAATTTTTTTCAAAAAATGGCGTAGGGGTCCCCCCAAAATCCATACCAAACCTGAAGTCTGGTATGGATTTTGAGGAGAACCCTGTGGCAAAATAAAAAAAATGGCATTGGGGTCCAAAATCCATGTCAGACCCTTATCCAAGCACGCAACCTGGCAGGATGCAGGAAAAGAGGGGGGACAAGAAAGCGCCCCCTCTCCTGAACCATGCCAGGCCACATGCCCTCAACATGGGGAGGGTGCTTTGGAGTAGCCCCCCCAAAGCATCTTGTCTCCATGTCAATGGGGACAAGGTCCTCATCCCCACAACCCTTGCTAGTGGTTGTGGGGGTCTGTGGGCAGGGGGCTTATCGGTATCTGGAAGCCCCCTTTAACAAGGGGTCCTCCAGATCCCGGCCTCCCCCATGTGAATTAATTAACTATTAAAATATAAAAAAATAAAAATGTCCCACCATGTAAATCTCACGCTGCCCGACGGACCGAAAAAAGAAAAAAAAAAGCCGCAACAGCTCCGCCTCTATGGGAGGCTCCCGACGTGTGAAGATTCTTCTGGGTGACAGCTGTTATATAGCTGAGGGCGGGGCAACTCAGTGACGTAAACGGGCGACCCCGCCTTCCTCTGACATCACGTGGCGTCAGAAGGGGACGGGGTCACCCATTTACATCACTGGGTGGCCCCGCCCTCAGCTATATAACAGCTGTCACTGTGAAGAAGCGTCACTCGGCAGAAGCCTCCCATGGAGGCGGAGCTGTTGCGGCTTTTTTTTTCTTTTTTCGGTCCATTGGGTGGCGTGAGATGGATTTACATCGTGGGACATTTCTATTTTTTTTTTATCTTTTAATAAAGGACTTGTCCCAAAGTGTCTCCTGTCTTTTTTACTGTTTTTGACACTTTTTCTGTGAAATGGTAGGGGTACAATGTACCCATTACAAATTCACATAGGGGGGAGACCGGGATCTGGGGGTCCCCTTGTTAAAGGGGGCTTCTAGATTCCCCCTGCCCGCAGACCCCCACAACCCCCGGGCAAGGATTGTGGGGATGAGGCCCTTGTCAAATCAACATGGGGACAAGGTGCTTTGGGGGCTACTCCAAAGCACCCCCCAATTTTGAGGGCATGTGGCCTGGTACGGTTCAGAAGGGGGGGCACTCTCTCATCCCCCCTCTTTTCCTGCGGCCTGCCAGGTTGCGTGCTCGGATAAGAATCTGGTATGGATTTTGGGGGGCCTCTACGTCATTTCTTTTTAATTTTGGTGCAGGGTTCCCCTTTAAATCCACACTATCTGGTATGGGCAGGGTTCCCCTTAATTTTCATACCGGACCGGAAGGGCCTGGTATAGATTTTGGGGGAACCCCACACAAATTTTTTTTTAATTTTTGGTTTGGGGTTCCCCTTAAATTTTCATACCAGACCCAAAGGGCCTGGTAATGGACTGGGGGGTGCAGGACCCATGCCGTTTTTTTCTATATTCCCGAGACCCGACAATTCATTACAGCCGCGATCAGTTTTAAGTGACTTTCTTTTTGCTTTAGAAATGTAATTTTGCTGTGGTATTGTTCTAAACATGGGAAAACTGCGCCACTTTACAGGCATACTATAGACATCTCCCAGGCACGATATTTAAAGGAATATTTCATTTTTATTGATTCACTTTAAGCATTATTAAAATCACTGCTCACTGCCATTTTTAAAACATTTTTTTGCAATGATACATGTCCCCAGGGGCAGGACCTGGGTCCTCAAACACTTTTTATGACAATAACTTCCATATAAGCCTTTAAAATTAGCACTTTTGGTTTTCCATGTTAGTGTCCCATAGACTTTAACGTGGTTCCCTGACTTTCGAATTTACCACGAACACCGCATAATGTTTGTTGTTCACCGAACGTCCGAACAACCAAAGTTCGATCCGAACTTATGCTCGGGCCGAACCGGTCGCCCATCCCTACTCATGATGTTGGAGCTCCTGGGCGCAGAGTCAGTTATCAATACAAGAAGTGTGGAAAGCTGAGAATCAATGCTGATGTGATCATTTTAACCACTTACCAACCGGCCCATAGCCGAATGACGGCTGCAGGGCGGTTGGATAACTCTGGGAGGACGTACTATGACGTCCTCCCAGAATTCCCCTCTCGTGCACCCCCTGGGGCACGCACCCGAACACATCCGTGACCGCCGGTCCAGAGGACCCGGCGCATCACGGATCCCGGTAAATGGCCGCTGATCGCGGCCGTTTACCATGTGATCGCGCCGTCAAATGACGGCGCGATCACATGTAAACAGACCGGCGTCATCTGATGACGCCGGTTCCTCTCCTCCCCTCCTGTGTACCGATCGGTACACAGTGAGCGGGGAGGGGGATGGATGGATGTCTGCAGCGCTGTGGGCTGTATGTGTAGTGCCCACAGAGCTGCACAGAGACATCCAGCCATCCATCCATCCATGCTCAGCCATCCCTCACTACTATGCAATGCTGTGCAATACTCTGCAATACCCCTACAATACTCTGCAATGCTGTGCAATACTCTGCAATGCCCCCACAATACTCTGCAATGCTGTGCAATACTCTGCAATGCTGTGCAATACTCTGCAATGCTGTGCAATACTCTGCAATACCCCCACAATACTCTGCAATGCTGTGCAATACTCTGCAATACCCCCACAATACTCTGCAATGCTGTGCAATACTCTGCAATGCCCCCACAATACTCTGCAATGCTGTGCAATACTCTGCAATGCCCCCACAATACTCTGCAATGCTGTGCAATACTCTGCAATGCCCCCACAATACTCTGCAATGCCCCCACAATACTCTGCAATGCCCCCGCCATACTCTGCAATGCCCCCGCCATACTCTGCAATGCCCCCGCCATACTCTGCCATGCCCCCGCCATACTTTGCCATGCCCCCGCCATACACTGCCATGCCCCCGCCATACTCTGCCATACCCCGCCATACCCCGCCATACTCCGCCATACCCCGCCATACTCCGCCATACCCCGCCATACCCCGCCATACCCCGCCATACTCCGCAATACCCCGCCATACTCCGCCATACCCCGCCATACCCCGCCATACCCCGCCATACTCCGCCATACTCCGCCATACTCCGCCATACCCCGCCATACTCCGCAATACCCTGCCATACCCCGCCATATTCCGCAATACCCCGCCATACCCTGCCATGCTGAGCCATCCTCAGCTGTACTCGCCCTCTGTATGTGGCCAGGCTGTGGAAGTCTCACACATGTGGTATCGCCGTACTCAGGAGGAGCAGGAGAATCTATTTTGGGGTGTCATTTTTGGTATGTACATGTTATGTGGTAGAAATATTGTATAAATGGACAACTTTGTGTTAAAAAAAAAAAAAGCGTTTTAACCACTTCCCGCCCGCCGGCCGTCATACAACGTCCTTGACTTTGTGCGGAGATATCTGAATGATGGTTGCAGCTACAGGCATCATTCAGATATCAGCTTTTTCAGCCGGCGATTCCCTACACCATGAGAATGTTCATAGCAGCTGTTCCACTGCTTGATCGTTCTTACGGGAGGCGAGAGGGGATGTCCCCCCCTCCCGCGCTTCTACCGACTCACCGCTACGATCGAAGCCAGGATCATTTTTTTTTTTTTAATTTCAGGCTTCCCAGCCTAGAGGTGAGATGTGGGGTCTTATTGACCCCATATCTCACTGTAAAGAGGACCTGTCATGCCATATTCCTATTACAAGGATGTTTATATTCCTTGTAATAGGAATAAAAGTGGTCAAAAATTTTTTTTTGGGGAAAAAAGCATCAAACTAAAATAAATAAAGTAAAATGAACAATAAAAAAAAAAAAATAAATTTTAAAGCGCCCCTGTCCCTGTGTGCTCGCATGCAGAAGCGAACACATACGTAAGTCCCGTCCACATATGAAAATGGTGTTCAAACCACACATGTGAGGTATCGCTGCGATCGGTAGAGCGAGAGCAATAATTTTGGCCCTAGATCTCCTCTGTAACTCAAAAAATGTAACCAGTAAAAAATTTTAAAGCGTCGCCTATGGGGATTTTTGAGTAGCAAAGTTTGGCACCATTCCACAAGCGCGTGCAATTTTGAAAGGTGACATGTTGGGTATCTATTTACTCAGCGTAACTTCATCTTTCACATTATGCAAAAACATTAGGCTAAGTTTACTGTTTTGGTTTTTGTAAAGCACAAAACAGTTTTTTTTCCAAAAAAAAGCATTAAAAAAATTGCTGCGCAAATACCGTGTGAGATAAAAAGTTGCAACAACCGCCATTGTATTCTCTAGGGTCTTTGCTAAAAAAACATATATAATGTTTTGGGGTTCTATGTAATTTTCTGGCTAATAAATGATGATTTTTACATGTAGGAGAGAAATGTCAGAATTGGCCTGGGTGCTCCAGAACGCCTGAAGGTGCTCCCCTGCATGTTGGGCCTCTGCATGTGGCCACGCTGTGTAAAAGTCTCTCACATGTGGTATCGCCATACTCGGGAGTAATAGCAGAATGTGTTTTGGGGTGTAATTTGTGGTATGCATATGCGGTGTGTGAGAAATAACCTGCTAATATGACAATTTTGTGGGAAAAAAAAAAAGTAAAAAAAAAAACCTTGATTTTGCAAAGAATTGTGGGAAAAAATGACAACTTCAAAAAACTCACCATGCATCTTTCTAAATACCTTGGAATGTCTTCTTTCCAAAAAGGGGTCATTTGGGGGGTATTTGTACTTTTCTGGCATGTTAGGGTCTCAAGAAATTAGATAGGTCGTCAGTACTTCAGGTGTGATCAATTTTCAGATATTCGCACCATAGCTTTTGGACTCTATAACTTTCACAAAGACCAAATAATATCCACCGATTTGGGTTAATTTTACCAAAGATATGTAGCGGTATAAATTTTGGCCAAAATATATGAAGAAAAATTACTAATTTGCAAAATATTATAACAGAAATGAAGAAAAATGTATTTTTTTACAGATTTTTCGGTCTTTTTTCTTTTACGGCGCAAAAAATAAAGAACCCAGCGGTGATTAAATACCACCAAAAGAAAGCTCAATTTGTGTGAAAAAAAGGACAAAAATTTCATATAGATACAGTGTTGCATGACTGAGTAATTGTCATTCAAAATGTGAGAGCACCAAAAGCTGAAAATTGGTCTGGTTAGGAAGGGGGTTTAAGTGCTCAGTTGTCAAGTGGTTAATAGAAGTTTGGACATTATTTTGAAGATTCATAGTATGCTGCCAATGTTCTGCCTTGTGTTTCTCCAATGTGATGCTCACAGCAAAGTAGTTCTGGTTATTTGTTAAGACACCTTGTACCTGTTGTAAACTCCAAATGAGGTGACCTTCAATCTCTAATTTTTGCTTTATACCATGAAGCTGTCTTCTACTGTTCCAGGCAGAACAAACCCTCTTGTAATGACCATCCAGGTGGATTAGGAATTTACCATAGAGATCTTGCCACTGGTGTTCCAAGATATAAAATATGATAAGATATGAATCAAATAAGCAGCATATTTCAACACTGCAATACTCTTTGTCTGGGGTGCCATGTTACCTTTTGTGGTGTCTGTATTTTATTTTTAATTTGCATTTATGACTTTTTTCCTTTTATCGCTGAACCACAGACTACTTTGTGTGTCTGATCATTTTGACAAGTGATGTGAGACATCCACAAATACAAGCACACAATTAAAGCACACTTATAAAGACACATGCTGCAGCATTAATAATTTGCGGTTAGAATTCTACGGCACAAGTGCCTGCACAAATGAGGCATGATTGCAAAATGCTTCATATAAATAAGTCATTGTTCAAGGCAGTTTGAAAGTTTGTCTTGGCTATGTATGCAGCATTCATTAAATTGTTTGTTAAATAATGTATTTAGATTAAGTAGTGTTTCCCAGCTTCTCCGTCACCCATTATGTGTTCTAGTAAATTAAAGCGAGAGAACCTTTGTCAGACCTATAATACTCAAACTGACATCTAATTCCCCTAGACAATAATTCTTCCTCCTAATTCCTTGCAGTCTTTACATGTATTGATTCTTTTGTGGACCTGGTTCATTCAATCTGCCATAACTGTTTTCATTTAAAATGTGAACTATAACACATCTGACCTGTACCACATTAAGAAAGTAATAGTGAAGCAAAACTTTCATATGTCTGAAATATGATTTTGAAAGTAAGCTTGTCACCAAACTAACATTTAATCAGTGGAGCACCAGATGCCAGTGGGTGTATCTTCCCTTTCAGACCAATGCTTCAGAGTGTGCTTGAAGCCACTGAAACCCTACGATTGTGGGACCAAAAATTGATACTAAAGAATACCCTGTTGTATTCCACAGCGCAATGTAGGGGGCCTCTTAATGTATAAGTTATATTAGTGTTCTAATAACTAGTAGCCTATCAATATAGGTTTTGGATGTCTAATAGTTGCTGTCCTTCTAATCAGGGTTTGATTAACTTAATCAGGGGTGTTTAGTCCCTGCTGGGTTGTTAAGGTGTCATGTGACATCCTGCAGCCACAACAGACAGCAGATTGAACTTTCTGCTTAATGGAAGAGTTTTCTAGCTCATTAGGTTTTCATGTCTTCTTATACTTGATTTGATTATAGCCGTATTAGTGCAATAGTGACAGAGAAAATTGAGTACTGTCCGTGATACTTTTTTTATTTGCACTAACATACAATTTTTCAGGACAAGCTTTCGGGGTATGTCCCCTTCTTCAAGTACTGCTTGGACCTTGAAGAAGGGGACATACCCCGAAAGCTTGTCCTGGAAAATTGTATGTTAGTGCAAATAAAAAAAGTATCACGGACAGTACTCAATTTTCTATGTCTTCTTATACAATGACAATAAAGCAAAGAGCACAGACCATCACATTACTTTGGCGAAAAGTGAGAGATGGATACAGGAATCTAACAGTTGTGGTCCTATGCAGAATTATCTGTTCCACTGTTTTTTTCCCAGTATAAACAGTTTAATTTGTCCATGAAGATGTACCAAGAATTTGCTCTGTCATCCTGGAAATGACTCCACAGAATTAATTATATATATATATGTATATAATGTTTAATGGACATATGCCTAAGATTACAGAAAGCTCAACAGAAAGCTAAAAAAAAACCACAAAACAATAGCCCTTTGGTAATCATATGGTATAATAATATGTATCTACTATGTATGGCAGATGAAGTGTCTGGCAAGGTAGGCTTCTACTAAAGTTGTCATGTACAGAGAATTTTCATTCATTTGGAAGGTCATAGCAAATACATTTTGTTCTGCGCATCATGTTTGGATGTGAAAAAAACATGGTGACTTGCACCAAAAAACTAAAACTACATACTCTGACCCCTAACATAACTATCTCACCCTCACTGAATTGTTAAAACCTAACCTAGCCCCTAAAATTAACCTTTAACAACTAAACCCTAGATTGTAAGCTCTAACCAGCAGGGCCCTCTGATTCCTCCTGTATTGAATTGTATTGTACTTGTACTGTCTGCCCTAATGTTGTAAAGCACTGCGTAAACTGTCGGCGCTATATAAATCCTGTATAATAATAATAATAAACCCTTAACCTTAACCTAAATATGAAACCTACGTAGCCCTTAACACATAACCTTAAAGAGACACTGGTAAATAGACTAAAGGTAGACTGTGCACTTTGCAAGTGCTTTAGCACTCTGCAAGGGCATTTACTCTGGAGCTTTAGTAAATGAGGTGATGCAATACTTTACGAAGAATACCCAATCACATGCAAGAAAATGAAAAAACAGCAATTATGCTTGCATGATGGAAGTCAGCAGAGTTTCCCCTCATTTACTAAGCTCTGGAGCAAATTCCCTTGCAGAATGCAACTGTACTTGCAAAGAGTACAATCTATTTGCCTCTAGTAAATCACCTCCATAGTGTTTGCTGATAGCCCACCCTATCAGCAAGGTTAACGATCCACACTGTTTTACTACTTCCCTGCTACAGGAGTACACCCTATGTAACCTCCAGTTTAAAATGGTGTTAAAGCATAACGGGGTGTATGACATCATGGCCCCTCCACACAAAACACTGTCTCATGCTTCTCCATACCCAAATGCTAGAGCATTGGAGCAAGGCAGAGAAACAGAAATGGGCACTATGTACCCTTTTTTCATTCACATAAGGGGGTCAGTATCTGATTCCTCCCTTATTATTAAATGAGGCTTCCAGATTCCAATAAGCACTCCACTTGCAGACCCCTAAAGCCACTGGGCCAGGGTTGTGGGGAAGCATCCCTAGTTAGGACAGAGTCCTGCACATCTAGGTTAAAAATGATAATGAAATCTTCCAGTGCAGTACAGGCAGGGTTATTCATGGCAAACACGTCTCCCCAGTCCCATCCTACATCTTGCATAGCAAGTGCAAGCTAAGTAGCAACTCTAAGTGGAATTTTCACAAAAGAACTTGTAAAAAGGTTAGCAGAATTTTACACTATCTGAGCAGGAACATGTAATAAATAAAAAGTAGATGTTATCTTAATTTGGCTGCAAAAGTGGAAATAAAGTTTAATAAAGTTTAATCCTAACTTACCCCTTAACCTTAAGTCAGCCATAGATGGTTTGAACCTCGGCTGGTTCAGCAGGAACCATCTATGGGCAGGCTGACCAGTTTGATTGTTGTACGCTTTGGGTACAACCAGACTGTCTGATTTTTCATGCGATTATTGCCAGTGGCTTTAGCTGCTAACAATAATCACTGTGTTCTCCTGACAGGGACGGCTCCCCTCGCCTTCCCCCACACCTCCCTGCTGGGAGAACCCAATTGCTCCACTGGAGAGATTCCTCCATCAACACTGACAATTGATAGGGGAATCAAGTGCATCATCTATGGCGAGCTTTAGCGTCTTTGCAATCCTGACACAGTGGTGCTTAATCACAGATGTAACAGAAAAACAAACAAATAAACCTTCCAGCATTTTTTTTACTAGGCAGCAGCTAGGGAAGCTCTATGGTTTAGCGTGTGACCACAGAAGAGCAATACCATCAGGCTCTCATTAAACTCAACACAGCAAACAACCAGTTAATGTGCTGATTATAGAGCCCTCAAACCAGGCTGGTAATCTTAGTACATAATGATGCTGCAGTTATCTTGATGATCCACTGGGTTGTGGAGATGCATCTAGACCAGTGGTTCTCAACTCCAGTCCTCGGGACCCACCAACAGGCCAGATTTTAAGTATTACCTTGGGGAGTTGCAGACTAGAATACTGCAATCACTGAGCAGCAAGTGATATCACCTGTGATGTATTTCAGTTATCTTGCAAACCTGGCCTGTTGGTGGGTCCCGAGGACTGGAGTTGAGAACCACTGATCTAGACAAACAAGAAAGAAGGAAGAGAGCACACGTCCGCCCTAAAGTAACATTGTTTATTGAACCACAAGATAAAAAAAACTCTCTATAAAAGCACTCACATTTAGTAGTATATGTAAAAGCATGTAGATCACTTTGTTGCCCTCTCCTGGATCATAACTGTAAGGTGTAATTAAAGACATCTATCCACCATAGAGTCCGATGGCAGCTCACAAACCGCTGGAACACAGCTCCGGCGTGTTTGGTCTAGTGCACATGTGCCAGGACCATCCAGTGCCGCGCAGCAATGTAGGAGCCTGCAACACTGGAAAGAGTGGAGGAGGTAAGGACAGTACATCAATATGTCAAGGTTGCTATGATAACGCGTTTCAGAGGCGTGGCCTCTTTTATCAAGTCTCGGGAGTTTGTGAGCTGCCATCCAACTCAATGGTGGATAGATGTCCTTATTTACACATTACAGTCACAATCCAGGAGAAGGCAATGAAGTTATCTACATGCTTTTACATATGCTACTAAATGTGCGTGCATTTATTGAGAGTTCTTTTACTTGTGGTTCAATAAACAATATTACACTAGGGCTGACGTGCGTTCTCTTCCTTCTTTCTTGTTTGTCTCATTAAACTCAAAATGCAAGTGAGCAACACATTATGTTTTCTCATCTACCTAAAGGGCACACACACCTGTGCATTTGAAACCGCAATATGTGTTGTTGTTTTGTTAAACATATGTAGCTTTTTTCACACTTTTATTGTGTTGCATAAAATCAATGTAGCACATAGTGTGCATTACCTGCATTTTGCATGCATTTTCCTTCCTCAGTCACCTGGAAAAAGTGTACATACGACTCAAAAAACACACCAATAAAAACTCTGGGGTTTTTTTTGTGTGCTACAATTGACTATAATGGAAGGTGCATTTTCACTAAACGCAAAAAAGATACAGCAGCAAGCAGGGTTTTTTAAATGTGCAGCACATTGTACAAAAATGCAGCGCACAGATGTGAACAGTTACATAGCATTTAAAAGGGACTATTTAATAAGTGCTTTTGACATGCTGGGCAGGTGTGTTTAAACAAAGCAAAAGTGAACAAATGTGTATTTGTTGCACATTTTTTACGTGATAGCATAATTAAAATGGGCTGTCCTATGCATGTCCTATGCATGACAAATGTACCAAAAAGAAGCTCCAGGACCTTTTCCAGTGCTGAACTTTGAACTTTTTTACTGTGCATTTTGGTGCATTGACAAAATGTGTGTCTGCTAGCTGTGTTTGGGGTGCCATTACCATTTTGCTGAAAACCCATTTAAATAACTGCTGTTCTCTAAAATAGTCAGGTATTTAATTCGAGTGATTTATTCTATTATATTCCTTAGCTATTCTAAAAATTGATTGCAAATATTAATTATCTTTGTAATGTTCTCCAGTAGCTGTGCACAAACTAAGATTAGAATCAGGAGCACATAGACGGTGCTGTCATTATACAGTGGTGTTTTTTTTTCCCCAAAGCTTTGCCATCCTTTGAATCATGTTTGGTAAAAGCTCACTGGGATCTATCTAAAGCAAGGTGGATGGGGAGATGCTTTTATCTTTTCCTGTAGGCTGTAATTTCTATACAGTATCTCCAGAGCACACCAGAAGCCCAGTAATATGTCGCTTTTTATTTTTTGTATTTATTTTTTTTTTATTTTAGCAGTTTCATAGTACCATAATGCCACCTAAATCTAAAATGTCCTATAAACGGCAAAACCGGATCAGATATTTCTTTGATAGAATCTGATTTGAACAGAAGTGTGGAAATTCTCTTTTAAGTCATTTTTTTTTCTTAAACGTCATTATGAAAGAAAATAAGGTGTGCACGGGGGCGATGGGGTTGTGGTCAAATATACATGAAATAGTTTTATGTATTTTTTTTCCTAGAAGTATTGGGAGTTTGCAACTGAATGACAGGATGTAGCTGGAAGCTGGGTAAGTGGTGCAGGACCATCTGTACATGTTAGCAATGCAGTAATTCTGAGCACTGTGGTGACAGATGAGCTGCCAGTAGAGGCTGCAGGTCAAGGATGGATGAACTGAGGATATTTTGACATTCTCCTGTGTGGTTTGTAACATTGGTCTTCATCCTCATGGACATGTAAATGATGTTACAGATGTACGTGATATGTGCCTGAGGGGGACACTTGTCAATTTCCCTACAAATTAGCATCTGCTAATTTATTCTTATTGCTAGGCTGCTGATTGTGAGTGTGAAGCTGTTTCATTTGCTTAGCCACATTAAAATGAGCTCTCCAAACAGACATAAAACTTTTTTTTTCTTATTTTTTTTATTTTTTTTGGTCATTATTCTAGTGTAACTTTATTTTAGTTGCATTGTGGTTGTTTAGCACTTCAGTGCAGCCCAATCTGCTTCATAAATTGTATTACATAATACATAAAAACTGTTTACACATCTTAGGAGTTCTCTAAAAAAGCCAGGCCAGCCACACACAGCTCAATATTTATGAGGTGTGACCAATTCAGTTTGTGACAGGATGACCATTAAAGTGGTTGTAAAGGCAGAAGGTGCATTCTATGCATTAAGATAAAAAGCCTTCTGTGTGTAGCAGCCCCCCTCAGCCCCTCTAATACTTACCTGAGCCCTCTTTCGATCAAGCAATGTTGCACAAGAAACTCGGCTGTCTGGGGCACTCCCTCCTCATTGGCTGACACAGCAGTGAAGCGCCATTGGCTCCCGTTGCTGTCAATCAAAGTCAGTGAACCAATGAGCAGAGAGAGGGGGCAGGGCCGGGCTGTAGCTCCATGTCTGAATGGATACAGGGAGCTGGGGTTTGACTCGGGTGCACCCACAGCAAGCAGCATTCAACAGGAGGGAGGGGCCAGGAGTGCAGAAGAGGGAACCGAGAAGAAGAGGATCCAGGCTGCTCTGTGCAAAATCACTGCACAGAGCAGGTAGGTATGACATATTTGTTATTTTTAACAAAAAAAAAAAAAAACAAGACTTTAGTATCACTTTAACCACTTGACGACCGCCTCACGCCGATTTACGTCGGCAAGGTGGCACGGACAGGCAAAATCACGTACATATACGTGATTTGCCTTCCGCTAGTGGGGGGTCCGATCGGACCCCCCCCCCGGTGCCCGAGGCGGTCGTCTTTTGTCCCACGGTGATCGGAGATGAGGGGGAGGCCATCCGTTCGTGGCCCCCCCCTCGCGATCGCCGCCGGCCAATCACATCATTCCTTTGCTGCTGTATGCTAAACAGCAACAAAGGAAATGATGTCATCTCTCCTCGGCTCGGTAATTTCCGTTCCGGCCCGAGGAGAGAAGACAGGTATGTGAGTGCACAACACACACACACACAGTAGAACATGCCAGGCACAAAAAACACCCCGATCCCCCCCCAATCACCCCCCCCCGTCACAAACTGACACCAGCAGTTTTTTTTTTTTTCTGATTACTGCATTGGTGTCAGTTTGTGACAGTTACAGTGTTGGGACAGTTAGTATTACCCCCCTGTAGGTCTAGGATACCCCCCCTAACCCCCCCTAATAAAGTTTTAACCCCTTGATCACCCCCTGTCACCAGTGTCGCTAAAGCGATCATTTTTCTGATCGCTGTATTAGTGTCGCTGGTGACGCTAGTTAGGGACCTAAATATTTAGGTTCGCCGTCAGCGTTTTATAGTGACAGGGACCCCCATATACTACAGAATAAATGTTTTAACCCCTTGATGGCCCCCTAGTTAACCCTTTCACCACTGATCACCGTATAACTGTTACGGGTGACGCTGGTTAGTTTGGTTATTTTTTATAGTGTCAGGGCACCCGCCGTTTATTACCGAATAAAGGTTTAGCCCCCTGATCGCCCGGCAGTAATATGCGTCGCCCCAGGCAGCGTCAGATTAGCGCCAGTACTGCTAACACCCACGCACGCAGCATACGCCTCCCTTAGTGGTATAGTATCTGATCGGATCAATATCTGATCCGATCAGATCTATACTAGCGTCCCCAGCAGTTTAGGGTTCCCAAAAACACAGTGTTAGCGGGATCAGCCCAGATACCTGCTAGCACCTGCGTTTTGCCCCTCCGCCCGGCCCAGCCCAAGTGCAGTATCGATCGATCACTGTCACTTACAAACCACTAAACGCATAACTGCAGCGTTCGCAGAGTCAGGCCTGATCCCTGCGATCGCTAACAGTTTTTTTGGTAGCATTTTGGTGAACTGGCAAGCACCAGCCCCAGGCAGCGTCAGGTTAGCGCCAGTAGCGCTAACACCCACGCACGCACCGTACAGCTCCCTTAGTGGTATAGTATCTGATCGGATCAATATCTGAGCATAAGCAATGTGGGGACGTATGTAACATCATAAAAATTAATCATAGGGAAGTGGGGTGAAGTATAGAATGCGAAGTAAGCCATATACTCAGGTAAGGGTGGGATAAGGGGGGGGGGGCTGGAAAAAGGGGGAGGGGGAGGGGGGGGAGGAGGGAGGGGAAGGGCGAGGGGAGGAGGGGAGGGAAAGGGAGAAGGAAAAGGGAAGGGGGGGAACAAGGGGAGAGGAAAAGAGGAGGGGAGAAAGGGAGACGGGGGGGGGGGAGCCCCGGAACGAGAGTAGTCTATGCAGAAGTCAGTCCATATGTAGGATAGAGTTATAGGATTAATTGATAGCCGTCGGAATTAATAATGCAGGAGGACTAAATAGATTATAACATTAAAGTAGTGAAATATATTATAGAGTCACGTATGGCCTATAGTGTACCCCCTGATAATACATATTTAAGATTATAATTAGTTTTAAAGTATAAATTAAACTTACCCTAATAGGCTTTGTAGCTATGCCTAAAAGAACGGGGGGGGGAAGGACCACAACAATCTCATTAACCAGTATTGGTAACTCTCAGTAGTGGATTATCAGCAGTTCTAATTTGATGGAAGGGGATCTGGTGTCAGTCAGAGGCAGATGCAGGTATTACATCAAAGTACGTATTGGATTTGTTCCTTAAGAAATTGCTATTTCTGATCCCCAATCATGCTGAGTCTGTTGTAGGAATAAGGCATATTGTGAGGATAAGTCTTAAGTAAAGTTATCTGGAGGGCAGTTAGAATCCAAGCTTACCTGAGTCTGTAAATGAAAATGATAGTCCAAGGAGTTAGTAGCATAGAGCCACACAGCTGTCTCATAGAGAGCGGCTGGTAGTGTGGATAGTACAAGGGGAGACGCCGGAGGCGTCTCTTGTACATCCTCCCCGCCTGTAGTCACCAATCGGCGTAGCCGACGTGACGTCATTCAGGCCGACACGTACTGCGCATGCCTCAATCCCCGGCGTCATCCGAACAGCTGACGGCGCGTCGGGGAGAGAGGAGGCAGTCACGTCCTGGTATCCCGGCAACCGAGCGAGCACTGAGGCAGCTGCGCAGACTCCCTATCTCCAGCGCGAGCTGAACAGCTGATGGCGCGCTGAGGGGAGAGAGGGCCGCCGCGTCCCAGTAACCTGGCAACCAGGGATACAAAGAGGCAAACCGCTCATATCTCACCCCTCAGTAAGGTCCGGCAGCTGCCCGCCCGTCAAGAAGGAGTGGGGGGATGGATAGCAGCCGCATCCATGCCGACACGGCAACCAGGGACACCTAGTGCGCCAACCACCTAGGGATAGGTGTGGCGCTGGGCGGTCGCACATTGCCAAATAACCCCGTTAGACAATGCAATGGAGGGGCGCACCCCATGGGGAAGGAACAGCCTCTGGATGTAATATAAGTTTAATAGAAATAGAACACATTAATTAAGGGCATGGTAATAGTTAACAATAAACGGCTAAGGATGTTATAGCAACAATTGAGATGAGGAAAAAGAAAAATAATAAAAATAGGTAAACAATCCACAACTATACAAAAAAGGAGAAGAAAAAAAAAAAAAACCACTGTGATAGAGAATAGATGAATAAAACGGTTAGTGGCGATAGGCGTATACTAATGCGGCTGCTATTATTGAATAGCAATAAGTGGTTTACATTATTTTTACCTACGTCAAGGGACATAGAAAGAAAATTTATTGGTTAACCATATAATAACTGAACAAGGATAGGGTCTCACTTCTGTTGGTGTACAGCGGTAGGTTAGTAGATGGATAATTATATTGGTTAGATATGAATGACACGAAAACAGAGCAGTATGAAGGCCAGAGAGGAGTGAGTTAAATTGTAATTAAAGAAAGGGTTTATAGGTTTGAGCTTCGTTGATTCCAGGGGGGGATGTGGCACCTAGACGTTCTATCCACAGGGTTTCTTTTTGACACACTATTTTGTCCCAATCTCCACCCCTGGGATCTATTGGAACCACTGCCAGTACAATGAATGAAATGAGAGAGACATTGAATTTATGGTAGAGGTCAAGGTGCCTACTCACTGCCGTCACCATTTTCCCCTCCCCCGAATAATAAACATGGTCCCTGATTCTGCAGCGTAGGTGTCTGATCGTTTTCCCTACATAGAACGCGCAACATTGACATAGCGTAAGGTATACCACTCCTTTTGTGTCACAGTCTGCATAGAATTTGGGCATGAATTCTTCTCCATTTGGTAGTGTGAAGGAATTCCCTTCTTTTACCCATGGGCAAAAAGAACATTTGCCACATTGGGCAATTCCTAGTTTTAGTTGTTTAGGTTTGGGAGTGGTAACAAAGTGGCTTGAGGTTAGTTGATCACCTAGAGACCTGGTTCGTTTAAACGTGATTTGAGGGGAGGGGCTAATGTATTTGTTAATGATGGGGTCCTCTCGGAGGATCGGCCAGTGTTTATTAAGTATGTCCCGAAGTTTCTGGTGCTGTTGCGAAAATTTAGTAATGAATCTTACTGGGGCACTGGTGGAGATGTTTTTTTGCTTGAAAAGTAGGGAATTTCTTGGCTGGCGAATGGCTTTGTTGTATGCACTACGTAGTATGGTCTAATTGTAGCCCCTTGCTAATAGTCTATTGCGGAGCGCATGTGCTTGGAATTTGAACATTCAATTCTGTGTTCCTGAAGAAGAGCATGTGGCGCGTAACATGTCGAGCCTATACAGAATCTGATTATCACCACTGCATAGCTTTTGGTTCAACGGAACGTACTGTAAATATATTGATCAAAAAGTTTCCTTTTTTTTTTTTTTTGACTCTAAACTTTGCTCAATCTCTATAACTTAACCATTCAGCTATGTATGGAGTGCATAATTTGTAAAACTGTGTAACTAGGAATTGAACTATATATGTTTCCTTGTTTTATCTCCTATTTTTAATATTTTCTAAATAAACCAGAATTTTAATTACATATCTAGCTATTATTGTGCCTATAAAGTCTTGAGCCCACTATTGCCCTATGTCCTCTAATCCATTAAAATAAGACGTGGCACCGGTAACCTAGTTCGTATCCGCATGACCACTATGCGCTAATACGCTTTAAAATCCATTTAACCATCAAGGTGCTGTCAAGCCCCCCATCAGTGTAGTGTGACTTCGGGCTCCTTTCCCTGCTCAGTCCAGCAGAGAACTCAGTGGCACTGTAACAGGAGAAAGGCGAGCTGCGGGCTATCAGAGGTTTCTCCCGCTCTCTCCCCCTTTCTCCTATCAGGGAGAAGAGACGGCAGCTCTCACCAGGTTCCCCACCCAGCTTCCTTCCCGCTCCGTTCCTTCCCTATTGGCCATAACTGAGGGCCATTCAAAGGAGACTAGGAGAGGAGAGCATCATGGGCAGGGCATTTTTTCAGCAGGAACTAGGGGGAACTCAGTTCCACCACCTCTGACTCAGGTCTTCTGCTCCCTGCTCACCACTATCACTTGATAACACTGAAGTCCAGCTTCTGCATTTACAAGTGATAGCTTATCTCCCAGTAGCTCTCACAGGTCAGATCCCCTGCGCAGATCCCTCTGAGTGCCATACAGGGACAAGGGAAATACAGAACAGGTGCCCAGGGTTCAGTGCAGTCATGAGCAGGAGAGGGTGCGTGGTAGGCCGCACCCTCTGTGGTCTCCATTTTTTCCCTGGTGACCAGTTGTTGATGCTCCTACTGCATGATATCCCTTGCAAGTGACTGTAGTATAGTATATTATGCTGGGAGGTATTATTGCAACAAAGGTAAGATATATGACAGATGGTGGAGCTTTTAAGGAGGGGGGAGAAGATGAGGGCAGTGGGGGGAGGGGTTGTATGCAGAGGGAAGAGCTACTATTTGATGCCATTTGGCAGGTATGTGTGTGTGGCGGGCATGGTTGAGTTCCTGCACCTTTTCTCTGAGAAAAAATGCCCTAATCATGGGACATGTAGTCCCAAAGATTGGCGACCCCATTTTCCACAGGGAGGAGGCTACAGCTCGATCAAGAGAGAGATTGAAAGACTGCAGCCTGGAAAAAAGCTAAGGGAGAGAGCACTACAGGACAAAGAATGAGAAGTGTGCTGAGTGGAAGCCAGAGAGAGAGCCACACTGCCCAGCGCCACCAGAGAGAGAGCCACGCTGCCCAGCACCACCAGAGAGAGAAAGACTGAGCCACTACCAGGGTACAGACATGCTACACTACTGACCAGAGTTGCCCCCTGGGGAACTTAGAGTGAGCGATCCATGCAGCCAGAGGGATCACTGTTGTAGTTTCGCTGGGTCTGGTAAGAGGGCCTGTTGGCCATTATCCATTACTTATCCTAGGGACTGTACTACGTCTGCAGTCTCTGACCATGATAATGTGATAATGACATTGTCAAAAAGGGGCGGTGCATGGGTGACCCTAAAATGATGCCCCCCCTGAAAAAAATTCTGCGGACGCCCATGTAACAGACATGGTACATAAGGCATAAACTTCAATTTGGCAGCATAAGAAAAGGAAGGGAAGAGGGGGTAAAAAAATAGGAAAAAAATGGTGGAAGAGTAAGGATTTGAGAAGCAAAATTCTAAGTATCTATTCAATAGAAAAACTTGTTTGCAAATGTAGATCAGTATAGAAAGATATTCTGTGAACTTACAGCTATCATTTTTTAAACATATTGAAAGGGGAAATAGAAAATAGATAAAAAATAAATATGTTATTTGTATCTGCTCTGTGCAATGGTTCTCCACAGAGCAGCTTTGATTCTCTTCTCGGGTCCCCTGTCAGCACTCCTGGCTCCTCCCCTCGGCTGCTTGCTATGGGGGCACACATGCAGGCACACTAGTGCAGCTCAGCCCTGCCCTGCTCCCACCTCACTGGCTGTGATCGACAGTGGCTCCTGCTGCTGATTCTGAACCAGTGAGGAGTGAGCAGTTCTGCACAGCGTTAGATTGACATCGGGCTCAGGTAAGTGTATTGAGGGGGGCTGCATGCAGAGGGCTTTTTACCATAGATTTTATAGATTGCTATTTGCAGATTTGCAGATGGGATCTTCAAAGAAAAAGAAAAGGGGAGAAGGGGGGTCATTAATAGTTTTGTGTCAAAACCAGCCAGAAGTACATAGTATTAGATTCTATAATCAGGCATATATAATTAGGAATACAACATAGAGCATACAACATATACTGTATACACTGCTTCTTACCCAGGTGTGTGTGGTAAATCTGGTGTGACCACTGGTCCCAAGCCAAGCACATGGCATCCCCACAGGAATATACTCAGCCACCCCGCCAAACCACTAGAGCAGATAAACTGGCATACACCAAACTTGTTGAGGTGGAACTATTGATGATCCCTCTTCACCCCTTTTCTCAAATTTTTGAGACTCCATTTGCAAAGAGTTATCTATAAAATCTATGGATAAGATTTAGCAGTTAGTTATTGGATTTTTAAAAGGTTTGAAGGTTTCTGATATAGGGGCATCAATATTATTATGTATGTCAGAATCAATTGTGTTTTTATAATATTTTTTCTATTTTTATACAATTTTATCATATGTATAAATAAAGCATATATTTTTTGTTAGAAGTAATTTTTCCTTTTTTGGAATTGGTGCCTTTAAAACTCAGAGGCACTCTTTGGTTCAAACCTCTTGGTGTTAACAATTTCTCCTCTTCCCTTACCCTACCTTGTGTAGACCTTTATTTAAAATCATAACAACCTGACCATCTGTTCGAGACTACCTGAATTTCTTCTCACAGATTTCAAATGATTCAGCCATTGAATGATCTTTTGAGAGAACAACGAGCACATAAGCATGCATTCTCACCTACATGCCTTGGCAAGGCCAAGATGTGAACAATTATCGACAGGGCATACCAAAATGGTCCCAAGTCTGTTTGGCATGGAGTATCTGCAAAGACTACATAGTTCTAACAGTGATGACATCAGAGCCTGATTTGATATCAAAACGGTTAGCATCATGTGACAATGTAATGTCTATGGGCACCTTAAGCCTGTCTCAACAACTTTGTCTAGTCGTAACTGGGAAGCTGAGCTGACATTTTTACTTGATAGTGAGCTTTTTTTCAGTAAAAGGAGTATTACAAATGTCTATGCACTTAAGCGAACTACAGTTTTGATACACACACAAGTAAGGCAGGGCAGATAAATGATATTCTTCTGAATCCAGATAGATTTTGATCTCTGTCTGTAAGTTAAACTGAACGTGCATGAAGTGCTAGATGCTTGTCTCTTTGGCACTATTAAATTCTCACTTGTATGTTCAGCCTAGGCAATAGTTCACAAATAGTTCAACCCACGCATTAGACAAAGGAAAACATGTTTTTTCTTTGGCACATTTTATAGACAGAATATCAAAAAACTGTTTCACATTTTTGAAGAATGGGGATAAATTGAGTAATTAGTTTTCACAGAGCTTCCAGAATGGAAGTAGAAAGAAGAAATATGTTTCTGGTATCTTCTTCACGCTATGTCTGTGCGCTCAGTAGAAAAATATTTTTCTAAGCCACTTTGTGGAAATTGTAAAGAGCCATTGTGTTAAATGATGTTTGAGTAGGACTTATAAATATAAAGAGGCACTTCCATATTTTTTTTTTTTTTTATTATTTGAATTACGGGCTTTAAAAGCACTATAACGTTTTTAACCACTTGCCTACAGGGCACCTTCACTCCCTTCCTGCCCAGGCCAATTTTCAGCTTTCAGCGCGGTCACACTTTGAATGACAATTGCGCGGTCATGCTACACTGTAACCATATGAAATTTTTATAATTTTCTTCACACAAATAGAGCTTTCTTTTGGTGGTATTTAACCTCCCTAGCGGTATTCCCGAATGTGGCTCGGGGCTTAATCTTCATTACCAAAAGCGGTAACCTCGAGCCACACTCGGGATTGCATCGCAGTATCCTGGTACAGGTTACTTACCTTGTCCCCAGGATCCTGCAATGTCCTCCCGCTGTGTCCTCCGCCGGATCATCCGCCCGATGTATTACTGTTCCTTGCTCCGTTCCCTGTGAGCGTTGCAATGCATGGGGCGGAGCCCAGCTGCAAATTTAAAAGTGTACAAAACACATAACACACATAATTCACTGTAATCACTGTACACACTCCAAACTCCACTATGGTGAAGACCAAAGAGCTGTCGAAGGACACCAGAAACAAAATTGTAGACCTGCACCAGGCTGGGAAGACTGAATTTGCAATAGGCAAGCAGCTTGGTGTGAAGAAATCAACTGTGGGAGCAATAATTAGAAAATCTCCCTTGATCTGGGGCTCCACGCAAGATCTCACCCCGTGGGGTCAAAATGATCACAAGAACGGTGAGCAAAACCCCAGAACCACATGGGGGGACAGACCTAGTGAATGACCCGCAGAGAGCTGGGACCAACGTAACAAAGGCCATCAGTAACACACTACACTTCCAGAGACTCAGATCCTGCAGTGCCAGACGTGTCCCCCTGCTTAAGCCAGTACATGTCCGGGCCCGTCTGAGGTTTGCTAGAGAGCATTTGGATGATCCAGAAGAGGATTGGGAGAATGTCATATGGTCAGATGAAACCAAAGTAGAACTGTTTGGTAGAAACACAACTCGTCGTGTTTGGAGGAGAGAGAATGCTGAGTTGCAACCAAAGAACACCATACATACTGTGAAGCATGGGGGTGGCAACATCATGCTTTGATGCTGTTTCTCTGCAAAGGGAACAAGATGACTGATCCGTGTACATGAAAGAATGATTGGGGCCATGTATCATGAGATTTTGAACGCAAACCTCCTCCCATCAGCAAGGGCATTGAAGATGAAATGTGACTGGGTCTTTCAGCATGACAATGATCCCAAACACACCGCCCGGGCAATGAAGAAGTGGCTTCGTAAGAAACATTTCAAGGTCCTGGAGTGGCCTAGCCAGTCTCCAGATCTCAACCCCATAGAAAACCTGTGGAGGGAGTTGTAAGTCTGTTTTGCCCAGCGACAGCCCCAAAACATCACTGCTCTAGAGGAGATCTGCATGGAGGAATAGGCCAACAGCCAACATACCAGCAACAGTGTGTGACAACTTTGTGAAGACTTACAGAAAACGTTTGACCTCTGTCATTGCCAACAAAGGATATATAACAAAGTATTGAGATGAACTTTTGATATTGACCAAATACTTATTTTCCATCATAATTTGCAAATAAATTCTTTCAAAAATCAGACAATGTGATTGTCTGGATTTGTTTCCACATTTTGTCTCTTATAGTTGAGGTATACCTATGATAACAATTACAGGCCTCTCTCATCTTTTTAAGTGGGAGAACTTGCACAATTGGTGGCTGACTAAATACTTTTTTGCCTCACTGTATATACTGTTCTTTCTGCCTGGAAACTTAAGAATGTCCATGGCATCCAAAAAGCGTCCCTCTACGTCAAAGCGGTTTTAGGCCAGATAGAAAATAGTGATAGTGGATTAGAATCACTTGCAGAATTGAGCGATAGTGATTCGTGGGGAAATTCGTCATCAGACACTGAAAGTGACAACAGCAACAATTCTGCGACTGAGCAAATTTCAGTGTTTTTGATTTGATTACATTATTGAATAAAATGTATTATTATTATTATTATTATTATATTATTATTTTTTATAATTATTTATAGTTATTTATTATATTATAATTTATGATTTTGTGTTTCAAACTTTATACCCAGGATATCTACTAGACTCTTGTTTGGACAGATTTAAGTGAGTTATACCGCCAGAGAGGTTAATTACTGCTGTTTTTTTTATTTTTTACAAAAAAAAAAGGCCGAACATTCTGAAAAAAAAAATGTTTTTCTTAGTTTCTGTCAGTAAATTTTGTAAACAAGTAATTTTTCTCCTTTACTGATGTGCGCTGATTAGGGATGAGCCGAACACCCCCCTGTTCGGTTCGCACCAGAACATGCGAACAGGAAAAAAATTCGTTCGAACACGCGAACACCGTTAAAGTCTATGGGACACGAACATGAATAATCAAAAGTGCTAATTTTAAAGGCTAATATGCAAGTTATTGTCAATAAAAGTGTTCGGGGACCTGGGTCCTGCCCCAGGGGACATGAATCAATGCAAAAAAAAGTTTTAAAAACGGCCGTTTTTTCAGGAGCAGTGATTTTAATAATGCTTAAAGTCAAACAATAAAAGTGTAATATCCCTTTAAATTTCATACCTGGGGGGTGTCTATAGTATGCCTGTAAAGGGGCGCATGTTTCCCGTGTTTAGAACAGTCTGACAGCAAAATGACATTTTGAAGGAAAAAACACATTTAAAACTACCGCGGCTATTGCATTGCCGACAATACACATAGAAGTTCATTGATAAAAACGGCATGGGAATTCCCCACAGGGCAACCCCGAACCAAAATTAAAAAAAAAAAATGATGTGGGAGTCCCCCTAAATTCCATACAAGGCCCTTCAGGTCTGGTATGGATATTAAGGGGAACCCCAGCCAAAATTTAAAAAAAAAATTGACGTGGGGTTCCCCCTAAATTCCATACCAGACCCTTCAGGTCTGGTATGGATTTTAAGGGGAACCCCGCGCCAAAAAAAAAAACGGCGTGGGGTCCCCCTAAAAATCCATACCAGACCCTTATCCGAGCACGCAACCTGGCAGGCCGCAGGAAAAGAGGGGGGACGAGAGTGCGGCCCCCCCCCCTCCTGAACCGTACCAGGCCACATGCCCTCAACATTGGGAGGGTGCTTTGGGGTAGCCCCCCAAAACACCTTGTCCCCATGTTGATGAGGACAAGGGCCTCATCCTCACAACCGTGGCCGGTGGTTGTGGGGGTCTGCGGGCGGAGGGCTTATCGGAATCTGGAAGCCCCCTTTAACAAGGGGACCCCCAGATCCCGGCCCCCCCCCTGTGTGAAATGGTAAGGGGGTACTTACCCCTACCATTTCACTAAAAAACTGTCAAAAATGTTAAAAATGACAAGAGACAGTTTTTGACAATTCCTTTATTTAAATGCTTCTTCTTTCTTCCTTCATCTTCTTCTTCTTCTGGTTCTTCTGGCTCTTCTGGTTCTTCCTCCGGCGTTCTCGTCCAGCATCTTCTCCGCGGCGTCTTCTATCTTCTTCTCCTCGGGCCACTCCGCACCCATGGCATGAGGGGAGGCTCCCGCTCTTCTCTTCATCTTCTTCTCTTCTTCATCTTCTTCTTCATCTTCTTCTTCATCTTCTTCTTCTTCTTCTCTTCTTCATGTCTTCTCCGGGCCGCTCCGCAGCCATGCTGTGGCATGGAGGGAGGCTCCCGCTGTGTGACGGCGTCTCTTCGTCTGACGGTTCTTAAATAACGGGGGGCGGGGCCATCCGGTGACCCCGCCCCCCTCTGACGCACGGTGACTTGAGGGACTTCCCTGTGACGTCACGGGGAATGCCACAGGGAAGTCCCGTCATGTCACCGTGCGTCAGAGGGGGGCGGGGTCACCGGGTGGCCCCGCCCCCCGTTATTTAAGAACCGTCAGACGAAGAGACGCCGTCACACTGCGGGAGCCTCCCTCCATGCCACAGCATGGCTGCGGAGCGGCCCGGAGAAGACATGAAGAAGAGAAGAAGAAGAAGAAGAAGATGAAGAAGAAGATGAAGAAGAGAAGAAGATGAAGAGAAGAGCGGGAGCCTCCCCTCATGCCATGGGTGCGGAGTGGCCCGAGGAGAAGAAGATAGAAGACGCCGCGGAGAAGATGCTGGACGAGAACGCCGGAGGAAGAACCAGAAGAGCCAGAAGAACCAGAAGAAGAAGAAGATGAAGGAAGAAAGAAGAAGCATTTAAATAAAGGAATTGTCAAAAACTGTCTCTTGTCATTTTTAACATTTTTGACAGTTTTTTAGTGAAATGGTAGGGGTAAGTACCCCCTTACCATTTCACACAGGGGGGGGCCGGGATCTGGGGGTCCCCTTGTTAAAGGGGGCTTCCAGATTCCGATAAGCCCCCCGCCCGCAGACCCCCACAACCACCGGCCACGGTTGTGAGGATGAGGCCCTTGTCCTCATCAACATGGGGACAAGGTGTTTTGGGGGGCTACCCCAAAGCACCCTCCCAATGTTGAGGGCATGTGGCCTGGTACGGTTCAGGAGGGGGGGGGCCGCACTCTCGTCCTCCCCTCTTTTGATGCGGCATGCCAGGTTGCGTGCTCGGATAAGGGTCTGGTATGGATTTTTAGGGGGACCCCACGCCGTTTTTTTTTTTTTTTTTTTTGGCGCGGGGTTCCCCTTAAAATCCATACCAGACCTGAAGGGTCTGGTATGGAATTTAGGGGGAACCCCACGTCAATTTTTTTTTTTAATTTTGGCTGGGGTTCCCCTTAATATCCATACCAGACCTGAAGGGCCTTGTATGGAATTTAGGGGGACCCCCACATCATTTTTTTTTTTTTTTATTTTGGTTCGGGGTTCACCTGTGGGGAATTCCCATGCCGTTTTTATCAATGAACTTCTATGTGTATTGTCGGCAATGCAATAGCCGCGGGTAGTTTTAAATGAGTTTTTTCCTTCCAAATGTCATTTTGCTGTCAGACTGTTCTAAACACAGGAAACATGCGCCCCTTTACAGGCATACTATAGACACCCCCCAGGTACGAAATTTAAAGGGATATTACACTTTTATTGTTTGACTCTAAGCATTAATAAAATCACTGCTCCTGAAAAAACGTCCGTTTTTAAAACTTTTTTTTGCATTGATCCATGTCCCCTGGGGCAGGACCCGGGTCCCCAAACACTTTTTATGACAATAACTTGCATATAAGCCTTTAAAATTAGCACTTTTGATTTCTCCCATAGACTTTTAAAGGGTGTTCCGCGGCATTCGAATTTGCCGCGAACACCCCAAATTGTTCGCTGTTCGGTGAACTTGCGAACAGCCAATGTTCGAGTAGAACATGAGTTCGACTCGAACTCGAAGCTCATCCCTAGCGCTGATGAGGCTGCACTGATGGACACTGATAGGCTGCACTGATGGGCACTCATGAGGTAGCACTTATGGCCACTAATGAGGCAGCACTTATGGGCACTGATTAGGTGGCACTGATGAGGAGGCACTAATATTTTTTTTCCACTGCACCTTGTTTGGAATCACATCGTTACTACTGGAACTTTTATATTCAATTATAATTATTTTTTATTGCACCAGTCTCTTTATTGGCAAATCACTGTAGTAATTTACTAATCATCTTTTGTCATTTAGTAACGAGTTCAATTGTTTTAGTTTATGTCACGCAGGATAGCGCAACACCAACCCCTCTTTCATTCACTAATATGCAGCACTTATGGGCACTGATATGTTGCACTGATGGGTGGCACTAGTAGGCACTGATAGGTGGAACTGATGGGCACTGATAGGTGGCACTAGTGGGCACTGATAGGCGGCATGGATAGGCAGCAGTGATGGGCACTGATGGGCAGCACTGATGGGCACTGAAGGGCATTGATGGGTGGCACTGATGGGCATTGAGGGGCAGCATTGATAGGTGACACTGATAGCCAGCACTGACTGGCATCACTAATGGGCACTGATTTGTGGCACTTGTGGTCACTGCTTGCTGCCAGTGGTGGGCACTGATTGCTGCCACTGGTGGCGCTTTAGTGTAATCAGGGCACTGAGGATCAGTGCCCTGATTACATGTCTCAATGTCCCCAGCGAGGAGATGCCGCTGCTCGACTCTGTCAGTGTGAGGCTATGAGAGCCAATTACCATAATTTCCATGTTTACATGTGACCGGCTGTGATTGGACACACCCGATCACATGGTTAAAGAGATGCTGCTCTTTAAAGAGGTCGGGCTCACGACGTGTCCTAGAAACAGTGTGCTCCCGCAGGCACGCAAGAGTAGCCGTTCTGGAACGAACTGCCCCTCTGTCATTTGACGGTGGGTGGGCAGCAAGTGGTTAACAGTCCATAAAGTGTTAGGAAATGTTTATTTTTTAATATTCTGTATTGTGATTGATTTATGCCCTGTGGAGGAGCAGAAGGCAAAGCAGCCATACACATGTAATTAATTATTCTCTAGAATTTTGGAAATAGTAATATTTAAAGAAGTCTAATCCTTATAGATGATCTTGCCCACATTATTCTGTAAAAGCCTGATTTGTATTGAGAAACATGGTTATGATCATTTTCAGTCAAATAACAACATAAATTTGTGTTGATAATCTCCAAGGACCTTCAATTCCCCAGGATGGTAGTAATGACACAAAGGTCCTCTTTGGAGAACAGATCAAAGATAAAATTTTTATCAGAGACAAAGACAATTATTATTTATGTGTTTTTTTTTCAACAAAGTCTGATGGGAACTATAATTCACCAGCTAAATGCAAGCAAATACTGTTAAAGTAATTCTAAAGGCTGAAGGTTTTTTTTGCCTTCATGCATTCTATGCAAGAAGGTAAAAAACCTTCTGTGTGCTGTGGCCCCCTTGCCCCCTCCCCCCCAATCCTTACCTAAATCCCCTCCGATCCAGTGATGTTAAACGATTGCCATGGCTGTATGGGGACTCTCCCTCCTCATTGGCTGAGACAGCAGCAGGAGCCCATTGGCTCCCACTGCTGTTAATCACAGCCAGTGAGCCAATGAGGAGAGATTGCTGGGGGGCAGTATGTGTCTTATGCATAGAGCAGTAGCTCGGGCGCAAGCATGTAGCAGTGCCCCCAGGGCAAGCACCTTTCTCTGGGGACACTGCTCGAGGGGGAGGAGCCAGGAGCGCCAGCGGGGCACCCGAAAAGAAGAGGATTGGGGCCGCTCTGGGCAAAACCACTGCACAGAGCAGATAAGTATAACATGTTTGTAATTGAAAAAAAAAACAAAAAATGAAGCTTTAATATCACTTTAAGATAATAGGACAAATCTACCTACCAGTAGATGCTTCAATTTCATGTGAATGAGTTATTTGCCTATACAGGGCAAGCACTCATCAGAAGTGCTGACTATGCCTGCCCGTTCTGTGCCCCCTTCTTCCATTCACAAAAGCTGTACTAAAGCTTCCATGAATGAAACATGATCTCCCTTTAAAGGGAGGAGGCAGATCTTTCATTAATTTACCCACCCTCCATTCAAAGAGTACTTTTCATCCATGAAAGCTAGAGTCCAGCTTCAATGAGTGGAGGAGGGGGCAGAAAGGGTGGGCAAAATCAGCACTCTTGATAAGTGCCTGTCACAGGTCCCACGGGTCTATTGACCCCTCAGCACCAGAAGATTACTGCTACAGTGGAGGGTCAGAGCATGGAAGATTTCAACTAAGCAGCAGCCATCAGCACAAGTGACACTTTGATCACTGCATTGATAGTAAGTACTGTCCATTGTGCTGATTTAAAAAAAAAAATGACTAAAAACATACTGTAGGCTTTAAGGCTGACACTTGAAGCAGCTAATACTCACTTTTCCTTTCCTCCTTTGAAGGGACTTGAATTACCCAGTAGTTCCAGATATGGGGATCACACAACCTACCCCCCTTGCTCCCACTTGACAGCCCTGGCTTTTGGCAATTGATGCTCGTGCACCCAGGCTTGTCACATAGAGGACAATCTCATATACAGTAATCTTTGACTAGGATTGGTTTGAGCTGACACAGGGCTCCCTCTACTTGCTCCTAAGAATGACCAGTGTGGAGGGGAAGAGAAAGTAAGGTAAATATAAGTTTCTACGCCTACCTAATTATCAACTATTGCTTCCAAATAATATGATCAATATGTGAACATAGAACTAATAATCATCCAGAGTGCAATACACTCCTATCGTAAACAATAAATTAATCATATATGTATAAGCAATATAAAAAAAAATTAAAAAAATACAAAAACATGGTATTTATCTATTACAGCATAAAAATGTGTCAAAATGCAAATAATTTTCACTTGCACCAGTGCAAATCAGTGTAAAAATGTCCCCTTTAAAATAAATCACAGTTCCATATCAATGACAATTTCCAATACAATTTTTACATTTAGAGAATGTAACGCTTTCCCCACCTTGGGGACTACTTTTTGGTTCTACTCGGTTAAGCCCTCACTTGGATACCTTCTCCTGTTGCCACTTTAGATGGTGTAGAGCAAATACACATACAGTTGTGCTGATAAGTTTACATACCCTGGCAGAATTTATGATTTCTTGGCCATTTTTCAGAGAATATGAATGATAACACAAACACATTTCTTTCACTCATGGTTAGTGTTTGGCTGATGACATTTATTATCAATCAACTGTGTTTACTCTTTTTAAATCATAATGACAACAGAAACTACCTAAATGACCCCGATCAAAAGTTTACATACCCTGGTGATTTTGGCCTGATAACATGCACACAAGTTGACACAAAGGGGTTTCAATGGCTATTAAAGGTAACCATCCTCACCTGTGACATGTTTGCTTGTAATTAGTGTGTGTGTATAAAAGGTCAATGAGTTTCTGGACTCCTGACAGACCTTTGCATCCTTCATCCGGTGCTCCACTGACGTTTCTGGATTCTCATGTCATGAGAAAGCAAAAGAATTCTTAAAGGATCTGCGGGAAAAGGTAGATGAACTGTATAAAACATGAAAGGGATATAAAGATATCCAAGGAATTGAGAATGCCAATCAGCAGTGTTCAAACTCTAATCAAGAAGTGGAAAATGAGGGGTTCTGTTGAAACCAAATCACGCTTAGGTAGACCAACTAAAATTTCAGCCACAACTGCCAAGAAAATTGTTCGGGAAGCAAAGAAAAACCCACAAATAACTTCAGATAAAATACAGGACTCTCTGAAAACATGTGGTGTGGCTGTTTCAAGATGCACAATAAGGAGGCACTTGAAGAAAGAAGGGCTGCATGGTCAAGTCGCCAGAAGAAAGCCATTACTACGCAAATGCCACAAAGGATCCCGCTTACAATATGCCAAACAGCACAGAGAGAAGCCTCAAACCCTCTGGCACAAAGTCATTTGGAGCCACAGCCATTAACGCTTCATTTGGAGAGGCCAGGAAGCTGCACATGGGACATACTTGGATATTCGAACATGACAATGATCCAAAACACAAAGCCAAGTCGACCTGTCATTGGCTACAGCAGAATAAAGTGAAGGTTCTGGAGTGGCCATCTCAGTCTCCTGACCTCAATATCATTGAGCCACTCTGGGGAGGTCTCAAACGTGCAGTTCATGTAAGACAGTCCAAGAATTTACAGAAACTGGAGGCTTTTTGCCAAGAGGAATGGGCAGGTTTACCATCTGAGAAGATAAAGAGCCTCATTCACACATACCACAAAAGACATCAAGCTGTCATTGATGTTAAAGGGGGCAATACATGGTATTAAGAACTGGGGTATGTAAACTTTTGATCAGGGTCATTTGGGTAATTTATGTTGTCATTATGATTTAAAAAGTGTAAACACAGTTGATTGATAATAAATGGGTTTAGCCAAACACTAACCATGAGTAAAAGAAACGTTTTAGTGTTATCATTCATATTCTCTGAAAAATGGCCAAGAAATCATAAATTCTGCCAGGGTAAGTAAACTTATGAGCACAACTGTATATGAGTGTATGGCCCTTTAAGAGATTGCAAATTCTTCCTCCCTGAACCCACTTTGCTCTTACATAATTTTACTCCCGTGATTTTTATTGGGTGGAGCACCATTGCTCATGTTTGTAAATGGTTGTGCTTTGTCCCATAATTAATGCAGTAGTTTCAAGTTTTACTCAAACAGGTCATATTGCTTATGAGATTCTCTTCTAAATGAACAAATGTACATTGTATAGTGGTGAGGTACATTACTCTTAAATAATACACTCCTGCAAGTTATATCTGTATTTGTATATGTAACACATTCTGATGCCACTAAATGTTTATAGAGTATTACGTTTTGGAGGAATTAGAGAACTTTTAGAACATCTATCAAGTATTTATTAATGTATGTGACTCCACTGGAGAGATTTTACCCGACTTACAATACATAGCATTTTTTTGCTGTACCCAAACCTATAAAAAAGTAACTCTTTTTCAAAGTTTAATAACCATAATAAACTAATTGGATCCATAGCATTTCTGATCACCTTCCCAGCTTCTATATTAATAATACAGTGTAATATTCTCCAGTATGAACAAGAACGAGTTAGGGTAACAGTTTAGAGGTGACCTAGGCCTTCACATTGTAGTTAGGGTTTCCCTAATTTTGAACTCTAAATGGTTTAGTCACAGGATTCTGGCTACTTCTCGATTCTCAGAACTAAAAACAGACACATTTATATCCATTCAGTATTGTTAATGGCTTTCAAGGCTACTCTGAGAAAGTGTGATTTAATTTCTCAGCTTGCCTCCATCATCTTTAGGGCTTCTGAGTTAAGTGGATGTATGAACCTCTGCACTGTGGGAGATATGGGTCAATTTTTCTTCTGAACATTCAGTTTAATGGTCATTTTCCAGTCACATACCCACATAAGTTATATACTCATTTCAGGGCACCATCTAGCTTGTAATTGTGTTCATTATTCCTTGTAATCTGTTCACAGACATAACAGGTTTCAGAAAATGCCTCTAGTCTATGTGCATATTTTATAACTTTATTATAAAGGCCAATAAGTAAAATAACAACATTAACATGTAATAGTATTGCTACACACAGAACCTGCTAATTGAATGTGCAATTTTTAATTGCTCTGTGACCTGTTCAATCAAAATATTTAACAATAGAAGAATCCCAAATAGATTTGTTTTGTGGTCTTGCACTAGTTCTACTGACTGCTGTCTGGACCCTAAGCAGAAAGATCTGTCCTCGGCCCAGGCAGGGCTGTGACCAGACAATATTGTCTTTACAGCCGAGCTACTGTTGTCTTTAGCCTATGTGTATTCATCTTGTAGTCCTATGGGAATTACACTAAAGGGTGCAGGACAAAGAAATACTGTGTCATCTACCCCAGGGGGGATTCTTAACAGTAATCTACAGAACCATGTAGGCAGGTAGCCTACAGTTTGCTGGTGAACAGCGGCTGACCCAGGCTGAGAAGGGGTTAATGCTGTGCTTTGCTGTTAATGTGCTTTTTGGGCCCAGCCTATCTGCCCAGTATTATAAAAAGGGGGAAGGCCTGGTTCCAAGGGCTTGGAGGTTCCTGCTAAAAGAATTCTGTGATTCCAGCAGAGGAGGACTCCTGCACCTTGTCGGAGGAACCGAAAGTCCGGAGATCTACCAGCTTTGTGGAGCACCAACCATGGACTACTAACTTATGGAAAAATGCGGAGTTTTGCCCATTGGGACTTTAGATAAAGTGCCACACAGCCCGTAATAAAAACATAGTACAGGTTTATTAAGTATATGCCAGCAATAGAACTGGAAAAGGTGTCATAATGCCAAACAGTTGGTCCAAATGTACAAATCCATTACATGGTTACATACAGTAATCAAATAGTCCATGGTAAGTGTGTCATAGCATCTATGGTGACCCAACGCATTTCGTGAGTTCAGTCTCAATCTTCAGAGGTTGATGCATAGACATAATTTATAAAGTAAAAATGGTTAAAATATAACATAGTAATGAACTTGGAAATGTATCAGGTAGATTAAAATGTGGGAATCAGACTAAGGGATCCATGCTCACAAAGATGCAGTATGCTGCATGCCAAAGTCTCACCAGTAGCCACCGGAGACGTCTCACCCGGGAGTTGTGGGTAAAGGATCCAAAATGGGCCAGCAGAGCAAAACAGTACAGATGGAAATATGGTCAAACAGAACCATCCAGCATGGCCTGCCAGGATGGTGGCTAGAATAAACCTGCACTATGTTTTTATTACAGGCTGGGTGGCGCTTCACCTAAAGTCCCAAAACTCTCCATTTGTATGTACAATGGGGATGGAGGTGCCTCGCAGGGTACTACCAACCATATTTTGATTTTTACAATTTATGGATGTTTGCCTGTCCAGCCTGCTAGAGACAGTTGGAGACATTCTGACTTTACTGTATATGTTGTACTATACATTTCAGAAAATTAAAGTAAAAGTTACATCAACTGTTTGAAGCCTGGTCTGAAGTTAAATGGGTGCATGATGGTTCTGGGCATATGAAAGAACAAGGGTCAGTAAAGCACATATGGGATATGAAGCAAAGGCACTGCAGAGAGCGTACTCAGGAAGACAAGCAGGAGGAGGAATGCAGCTGTTATGGGTAGCCAGAAATAGTGCAAGGTATACCCACTGGTATAGGTGACAGGTCCTCTGGTAGCAAGGGGGTTGGTGTTCTGGCTCCCTTCCTAGCGGTAGGTTTTCCAAAGCAATCAGGACCCAATCTCTGTGGTATAGAGGCCTCATGTGTATGCTGCATGGTATGGGAGCAAAGGAGTTTACAAGTCCATGTGTGAGGTCCATGCCATGTGCACAGCGGGACCCTATTCTGCCACTCAGAGTGAGCTTGCAGAGGTATGCTAGACAGGTGGAGAGAGCATGGGGAAAGTGGTGTCCCTCCTAAATGTAACATACATCTACCTAAGGAAGGACCCTCTACAGCCTCATCTCTGAGTTGGGGAACAGCATTAATGTTTGATTCTCACATGAAAGCGAGCCCCACCTGGTCCGGCCTCAATGATGAGTGCGCTCTGCACAAAAGGTGCTCCCCACGGCACTTAAAAATGTGGCCCCAACTCTGTACACCCTGTGTTTCCTGACTTTGAAACATATATAGCAGTGCGGAAACAGAGAGTTGGCACACCTGGAGACAAATACAACACACTAGAAGGCTATTCATCATCTTTACAAGGTAGATCAAGATTTCTAGTGTGTGTCTGCACCACATCCCTATTGCTTCACATGTAGTGTGAATTGTAATGACAGATCTGCTTTCACTTGAATGTTAGTAAAAAGAACTGCAACCAAATTTAGCATCTCACAGAACTTTTGGACAACACTGCCTTTTGTTACATGTGCTATAGTAATGACAACCTACTTGTAATGGACAAAGCATCAAAGGCTTGAATGGAGGGCCATTAGGTGATGAGGCTACTGACAACCATGGTTAGCTAAAAGAATAGTCATGTGCAAAAGATGAATGCCAATATGAAACCTGTAACCATTCTGCAGTCAGGTTGTGTCTGCTGAGTTTAAATGCATAATATTCATGTCTTATTGGAGTGTGTTTTCATTAATGGACCCTGCATGACCCAGACAGCACAGAGGGAGGTTTTGATGGAAGTCACATCATTATCAAATAACAGGTTCTACCCCTGTGGTTCATATCCAAAAGCTTCAATCTTTCAGTTAGTTCCTTTTGAACAATCATTTGTTTGATGAGCTTTATCCAGGTTACATGCTGACAGATGGTATGACATCCACATAAAAATGCATTGTGGTAACATGCCCTAAAAATGCAAGAGGTTCTAATAGATGATGTAAGAGAATTTCACAGAGGAGCTTGGTACAATAATGTCTTGTATGGAGGGTTAGAAAGGGTACATGAGACATTACTGAAGGTCTCTGTTCTCTTGCTGACACAATGACGCAATGTCATGTCTGTACGATGCCCTGCAGATTCTCAAGAAACGGTCATCATTCTGTGTACAGGGACTCTTTTCTCCAACTCTGTTAACACTCTCTGTCTTAGACTGCCTGAAATGTATTGAAATTGGCAGCAGCAGCAAGTTAAATCCATTTCCCTGGGCGTCATTACATTTCCAGACTAACAGATCTCAAATAATTTGTTCGGTTTAATCAATGGAAACCACAGGACAGAGGACAGGTGGCTGTGCATTTTATTATAATATTATGTTGCTGCTGTGGTGAGAAATACATGTATCTGCCTATTTGTGTCAAACTTGTGAAATCAAACTGTGGAAAAAGGAAAATAACAAGAAAAAACTTGGTAAAGCTTCTCAAGAACGAGGACTCGTAAGACATAATGTTCTATGTTATATTACTGCCACATTGATTAATGCATCATTATGAAATCTTCCTTTTTTAACAATACCTGGGGTAACATTCTGATCCAATTAGCCATATTTTTTGTTGCAGAGAACATTTTAGCATAGATTTTCTTATTGTGCTTATTGTGTTTCTGATACTTTCCAACCTGTTCCAGTTATGACAGATACAGTTTATAATTGGAGCTGTGTTATAAATGACAACCTTCTTAATCTCTTAAAGGTTAGAATGATATAACAAGTCTACCATATACCTTGCTATAAAAAATATAATGTACTAATTTAAGCATTCAAGGGAACAGCGTACATATATATATATATATATATATATATATATATATATATATATATATCTAGTATGCACTTGCATTGTTGTGGTCTTGTTAAAGAGGATCTAATAGGGACACACAAAATCAAAATGCTACACTGACATTGTGGTCTTCAATATTGTATGTCTTTAATATTCTGTGTGAAGGTGTCAATGACTTGAAAGGAAAACAATTTATTAGGCAACTGCCCATTTACTGGCATAGAGCATGCTGCCTGTACTAGTTATTACAGGCAAATAGCACAATTTTCCACCATGGAATACTGCCATAACATTTTACATACATTTGAAAATGGCCAGAGGTTCACAGAAGAAATGTCTAGCTGTTGCTAGTCTAAGCTTTATGATAGGTCCCATACAAATCAATTTATTCATACAAGTTTGTAAATGTATCAAAAAGTCAATTTTAAGAACCATATGCAAATCTATTGTTAAAACTGGAGATTGTAAAATCTGGTGCAGCTCTTCATAAAAAACAATCAGCTTCCAGGTTTTATTGTCAAAAATCAAAGCTGAAGTTAGAAGGTTATTGGCTACCATGCACAACTACACCAGGTTTTGCGCTCTACAGTTTTAGTAAATCAATGCGTAAATCAAACTGTGAGCATGCTGATGACTGTACATTCCATTGCATTTAAGGTCCGTTCGCACTCTGGTGCACTTTGTGGTGTGTGTGAAATTGTAAGAATATGCATCTTTATGCACATTAACTTGCATCATGTTAAAGCGTTGTAAACCGCTACAATAAAAAAACTTTTCTGTGTAAGACAATTGTATAATATGCTAGTATACTTCGCATACTAGCACATTATGAAATACTTACCTTAGAACAAATCCCTCCAGGGGCACGCTGTCACTGCTGACAAGGCATCTATCTTCACCCGGTCTTCCTTCTGGGTTTGCGGACTCCAACTGTGTGAGTGGCCAGAGCCATGATGAAAAAAGTCACAATGTTCTAAAGGCCAGGTTCAGAGGGCATGTGGCGGTGATGTCACCGGCTGCATCTAGTGTGAATATCCACTAAACGATGCCCATTTAGGAGATATTCATTTTACCTACAGGTAACCTTTATTATCAGCCTATGTCTAGGTAAAAATCACACAGTGGACTTTACTACCACTTTAATCAGTGTGTCACGCATTAACATGCGTGGCGTTAAGGCTGTCCGTTTGTTAATGTACTGCAGTGATATAGTGTGAATGGAACCTAAATATGGTGGTCAAAGCTCACGTATAGCCAACAGCACAATGAAGCCAAAAAGAAATATGCATCTATTTTATTTTACACAATGTACTGCAGTGCAAGTGCATTGCCACCACTGTATTAGTGTGTTGAGGTGCCATTAAAAATGATTGGTGCTACAACGCACTGCACCAATGTTCCAGACTATACCACAACACACATATCTGAAAGGATAACTGTAGTTTTTGGAACATACAGCTCCATGTACTCAGGTGACCCTCCTTTGGAGTCAGCACATGCACAGATTCTTGGATGATGAAATGCTACCCTCCTAGGGTCAGACTGAGCAATGGGGTTGATTTACTAAAAGCAAATAGACTTTGCAATTTAATTTGCACTTATTTTCCCCAGAGCATTGTGAATGTGGTGAGGCGCTGCTGATTTCCATCATCCAATCATGTGCAAACAAATGTTTTTTCTTTTTCCTTCCATCTGATTTGGTTTTACCTTTAGTAACGTAACCCCAATATATATCAAAAGCAATCATTTGCTTATAGCTTGTTATTATAATATACAGGGATAGATTTTTACATGGACAACATAGGCCATGGCATAGAGCAGTGTGGTAACCAAGGGCGACACACAGTTGCAAATACATCATGATGCTAACTATCAGTAACACAATCCTGCATATAACTAAAAAATCTTCCAAGCTGCTGCCTTGCCTGCACAGTTTGTCTATCTTTGCTAGTGGATGTATATACTAGGTCTGTACACCAAGAACTGAACGTCAAGAATAACAGAGAGACAATTTATGGGTGCAGATATTGGTGGTTGGAGAAAATATACAAGTAAAAATATTTTAGGCCAAAGCTGAGAAGAGTTCTATGTAAATGGCAGTTATTATTATTATTATTATTATACAGGATTTATATAGCGCCAACAGTTTACGCAGCGCTTTACAACATGAGGGAGACAGTATACACAATACAAATCAATACAGGAGGGATCAGAGTTAAACAAATGTCAGTTGGTTCAAAGAGATCTTCTGTCCACAGCATTAGCCTGCCATGTGTTCCTATGATGTCTGATCTTGCCAGTGTGATACTAAAGATAATTAATTGATTGGCATGGGGGGGAGTGGCACAAGACAGTTACACAGGGGGTGTATGGCCATGGCCAAAAGTTTTGAGAATGAAACAAATATTCATTTTCACAAAGTCTGCTGCTTTAGTGTTTTTAGATCTTTTTTGCCAGATGTTACTATGGTATACGGAAGTATAATTAAAAACATTTCATAAGCGTCAAGGACTTTTATAGACAATTACATTAAGTTTATGCAAAGAGTCAATATTTGCAGTGTTGACCCCTCTTTTTAAAGACCTCTGCAATTCACCTTGGCATGCTGTCAATCAACTTCTGGGCCACATCTTGACTGATAGCAGCCCATTTTTGCACAATCAGTGCTTGGAATTTGTCAGAATTCATGGGGGGTTTTTTGTTCACCTGTCTCTTGAGGATTGACCACAAGTTCTCAATGGGATTAGGGTTTGGAGAGTTTCCTGGCCATTGAAAATTTCAATGTTTTGTTCCCCAAGCCACAATTTTGCCTTATGGCAAGGTGCACCATCATGCTGGAAAAGGCATTCTTTGTCACCAAACTGTTCTTGGATGCCCGGGAGAAGTTGCTCTCGGAGGATGTTTTTGTAAAATTCTTTATTCATGGCTGTGTTCTTAGGCAAAATAATGAGTGAGCCCATTCCCTTGGCTGAGAAGCAATCCCACACAAGAATGGTCTCAGGATGCTTTACTGTTGGCATCACACAGGACTGATGGTAGCACTCACCTTTTGTTCTCTGGGCAAGGTTTTTTCCAGATGCCTCAAACAACCAAAAAGGGTTGTTTCATCAGAGAAAATGACTTTACCCCAGTCCTCAGCAGTACACTCCCTTTACCTTTTGCAGGATATTAGTCTGTCCCTGATGTTTTTCCTGGGGAGAAGTGGCTTCCTTGCAGCCCTTCTTGACACCAGGCCATCCTCAAAAGTCTTTGCCTCAATGTGTGTGCAGATGTACTCACACCTGCCTGCTGCCATTCCTGGGCAAGCTCTGTACTGGTGGTGCCCGGATCCCACAGCTGAATCAACTGTAGGAGACGGTCCTGGCACTTGCTGGACTTTCTTGGGCGCCCTGAAGCCTTCTTCACATTTGCAGTGGAAATGTTTTTTCCATTTTTATGGCAAAGAGGGACTTTGCAATTAATTGTAGTTCATCTGATCACTCTTCATAACATTCTGGAGTATATGCACATTGCCATCATAGAAACTAAGGCAGCAGACTTTGTGAAAATTAATATTTGTGTCATTTTCAAAACTTTTGGCCACGGCTGTAGATCTGGTCATGGCTAATGGTCCATGGTTACTGTAGTTGTAATACATTTATTGTAGGCTGCACCTTCTGTTTTGTGGTACAGTACAATGGTTGTATATCTCAGTAAAAGTCTACAGTTTAGATTTAAACAATTATTTTATCTTCACAATTGTTTCTTAAGAAGGTTGAATGATTGCAGTAAAATACATACAGACAGAATAAATATGGTAAAGAAAGCAATTATAAATGGGAAGTTATACCAGAATTTCTTAAAGGTAAAAAAAATATTTATTTTTTAAAGGTAAAAATTACGTTATTAACTTAAAAATGTGTCCATGAAAATGGCAATAGTCTCCCATAATGAGCTGCAATACATAGGTTAAAGGTATTCTAGAAGGAGCAACCCTTTGAATTTTTCTACATGTACTACTGCGTTTGAAATGTGACTATGCTTTTCTCTTTCATTATCTGTAAAGTAATGATTTTTTGTTAGCTTTAACCAGGCTATTTTTAGTTTTATAGATCTCCTGATATCCACAGTATTATTTCTCCAGGACAGATGAGAAATTAATCCTGTGTCTTTGCTGGGGTTAGGCAATAAAAGGCTACAGTGACAAGCTCTAATAAAATGATTATTTACACCTTATTGGAAAAACTTCTGGCCTTTCAGTTGTCTAAGGGGGGAGGAGAGTACCTTAGCATGCAATTACTTTCTGACCAGCAGGAAAGAGAGAAAAAATTGTAATTTAAGAAAATAGATTAGAAGTCTATAAATCTTTACTTTCTGTTCTCTAATATAATTGACCTTTTTCAGCAAATTAGGGGAAGCTCTCAATTTCTGCATGAAACTGACAACTAAACAACACAGTGCATTGATTTGGACAATTTCAGATTATTACTGTTATTTTATCTAGCTGAAAACCTGTAGTGTACTAAAGTCTTCTGTGCCAGAGTTCTATGCTGCATCAAAGGCAGAATAGAGCAGCAGATTATATCCCTACTAATACAGTAAGGGCCTTGAAAGCACCATCAAAGCAACCCCCCAAAATAATTCTACTCATGGTATATGAAGAGAGAAGGCACATCCCCTACCCCATCCTTTACTGCATTCTCTGTGCATGAGCGGCCTATTGCCAGGGGCCAGCATTGTATAATGGCAGGTGGGGTGGCATACCTAGGCTTCTGTAAATATCATCTTTCAGAAAGTCAATGATGAAGAAAATGGTGCAATTGGGCATCTCTTGGTTCATCCTGACCGGCAGCAATTCTAGTTTAGGAGACTTTTCTACACTACTTGTTTATTTAATAGGGGATGGCCTACTTTTATTTTATGGACAATATCCTTCTGATGGTTTAATGTCTGAATTTCTTGAAATTCCTGTGACTGGGCCTCATTTATACCCAATGTCTTAAAGAAAATCTCTTTTCCCATTTAGGATTCTAGATGTAATCTTTTAGAGTACTTTAAAGCCAATCTCTGGCCAAACTATTTATTTTATTTTGATAGAGTATGGACAGTTTTTTATTGTTGTTTGTGTCCCTTACACGTCCAACAAAAAAAAAGTAAAAAATATAATTTCTTTGTCGATTTAGGCCAATATGTATTCTGCTACATATTTTTGGTAAAAAATAAATCCCAACAAGCGTATATTGATTGGTTTGCACTAAAATAACAGCGTCTAAAAACTATGGGATATATTTATAGAACTTTTCTCTTTTTTTTGCTAGTAATGGCAGCGATCAGCAACTTATAGCAGGACTACGATATTGCAGCGGGCAAATCAGACACGAGCTGATACTTTTGACACTTTGCGAGAACCAGTGACACTAAACAGTGATCAATGCTAAAAATATGCACTGCCACTGTACAAATGATACTGGCTGGGAAGGCATCATGGCCAATCAAAGGGTTAACTATGTGCCTAGCCTGTGTTTTTGTACTGTGTGGGAGGTGCTTTTATTAGAGGAAGGCATGAATCCATGCCTTCCCTACTGACAAATCTGGTTTGTTTGCATTGGCTAACTGCCATTCTGCCTGTGTACTGAATGATCGGCGGGTGCTAGCGTACATCGAGTCTACGGTACCCGCTTTTAGGCACACATGCGAGCCTATGACCTGGAAGTCATGGGCATGATCCTGTGCACATTGGCTGCCCTGTAGCAGTAAAGCTACAATAGGGTGGTTGTAAAGTGATTATTAATATTCTCTACATCAAATGGGAATAAATAGAAATATTTTCTAATTGAGAACCAGAAAAAAGCACAAACACAATGGTATGGTTTTGAAATACTGACAGCATCTTTTTTTTTGCCTGTGACTTTTTGTCCAGGTGACAACTGCTCCCCCGATTTCTTGGGTAGGTTTCAAAGGGACAAGGGAGTAATAGAAAAACTACCTAATGGGGTCACAGACAGAAATAAAATCTTGACAGAAATGTGACTTTACCCGAAAACTAAAGGCTTGAGACATGCTTTGGAGTTTAGAATAAAACAATGTGTTTGGCTGATGCAGACACCATGTAGGTATGTGATGGGTGCTACTGATAACTCATATGCACCTATGTGTTCACATTTTAGCAACTTATCTTATTCCTAATGCTGGGATAGAATTGCTTGTGAATGTACACTTTTAGCTTTTACCTTTTCGTTATATACAGCCAAGTTAATGATTTATTATATAGTTTGCTATAATATATGTTTTTTATAGTGTGTTTTGTGTTTGTTATTCCATTTGTCTGTGAGCTGCTGCTACTATTGAATAGAATTAATAGATATGTTATTTAATTGCCAAGATGCCCAACAGTAGCAGAGAAACTGGCTGGCAAGTTTCACTCTGAGCATTTTTGTAATTTCAAGCAATTGTCTGGAAATGATACAAGGTACATGTGCCTGTTTTTTAATTATGGGAGCATAGGAAAATATGGGTCAGTGTGTCCTAATTGGGCCTTTGGCAATTTAAAATGCGGAGCTGGCATGGTGAATATTTTTCTTAGTTAATTGTTTCAGGCAACTATGTCAGATGGCTAGAAATTTATTTCAATTAGTGTGCTTGTAAGTTGCGTATGGCTTTAGAAGTGAACCAAGTTTTAGAGGATCAAAGGTCATTTGAGTAATTTGAATAATTTCTGAGCACAATCTAATGGTGTGCCAAGTTTCCAGACCACCATGCTCATTCAAGAGTGGAAATATGAACACAGGCCTATGTGTCATTTCTGTTACTGAACACGTACCACTAGGTAGAGTCATTTTTTTTCACAAATCTAAAATTACCTATGGATGATGGAGATCAAATACATTCAGGTTCATGCAGTAGAGTGAACCTGAACCTTAAATAATTGTGGTGCCTTGAACAAACTTGGTTGATAATCCAGTGTAATTTCCACATATTATTAAGAACCAAACCACAGCTTGTACCCACTTAAAAAGGGAAGTGCAGGAAAAAAAAAAAACATTCATACTCTCCTAGATGGCTGCAGCATTGATCCGATGCTGCATCTATCCCCTGTCAGCTGCACATCAAGAAATGAGTGATCAAAGATCGCTGATCGCTCAGTTATCAGTCTTCAGCAGGCAGAGAGTCGGTGACTGTCAATCAGTGGGGAGGGAGTCGGAGAAGCTGGCTCAGGCTCTCAGCAGTGCTCTGAGTAGCTGAGCTAGCTGCCTGTCCAGGCATCTGGATGGATCCCGACATTATTTTTAGGATCCCTGCAGAGTCTGGATCAGCTTTGTGATGTCAGCAGACAATGGGCTTTAGCCCACTGTCTGCTGAATCTGGGTCTTAGGAGTGCAGAACTAAGTGCACTCTGGTGACCCACTTCTCCTTCTTCATTAGGCTCCATGCACACTGGCTATAAAAACATTGCTTCTACAGGAGTTTTGTGTTCTGCCTGTAGAAGCAACTCAATGTTATCCTATGTGTCCATGCACATTAGGACATTTACAGCGATATTTTATGCTTAACGTTTAGAGGCAGGAAAAAAAACCCTTCTGGGTCGTGTTTCTGATTGGAGCTCACTGGCAGAAAAAACGTAAAACTCTTCTAAACTCATCTAGACTTTGTACAAAAAATACTCTATATGAGCATTTTTTACTCCCAAGAGAACAGACTTTTTTAAGCCCAGTGTGCATGGAGCCTTAAGACTGCATTCCCACTTCAGCATTTTGAATTGTGGGCAGATTTGCTGTGATTCTGCCCGTGATTTCAAAGCGCTGATGTGTGAATGACAAATTGCTAGACTCACATTTGAGATGTTATTCATCTGAATGACACCTAAAATCGCTGTGCACGTCTGCCACGATTGTCACGAGATAAATCGTGCTGCAATCGCGGCAATCCGCATCGTGTGAAGCTTGTTACCCAAAAAAAGTTCAGAATCTGCTTTTGGGAGACATGCTTCACGCAATGAGGGTTGCCGCTATTGCAGTGCGATTTATCGTGCGACAAACGCGGCAGACCACCACCATGATTTTAGGTGTCATTCAAATGAACAGCATCTCCAATGTAAGTCGCGCTCTTTGTCAATTTTCACATCGGAGCTTTGAAATCGCAGGCAGAATCGCGGCAAATCTGCCCGCGATTCAAAACGATGTAGTGGGAATGCAGCCTAAAAGAAAAGAACATAAATATTACTAATATAACGGCTTGGTAAAACACGTTTTCTACATTGGTACACATTCCTTATGACTAACTGCCAACTAATGCCAGCAAATCACAAATCTGCAAATCTCTAGATGGCAATACTTTGCAAGTCATTGTATTACTATCTGCAATAGATCTAATTTATAAATGTTATATATCTTTTTTAATTCTCACATAATTGTAAGTTTCAATAAAATTAGACATAGCTAAATACGACATAAGGTACAAATAAGGCTAGAGATTGCTTTAAAGCATTCAAAGGAGGCAGCCGAGAAAAAGATGTAAAGTTGTTCATTTGTAGCCCTGGAATACAAGGTCATATTAATTATAATTTTACTTTTCTTTATAGTAAAATGCCATCCTCTGCTGTTATTTGTCAGCTGTTTTATCTCTGAGCAGAGGCTTAGCCTCTTCTTTAATCATTTATACCTAGATTGAAATGTATTAAATGGTATTGTTGCTGGAAAAGCCTCGAAACTCACTAGTTAACTCTACCTCCATCTGGCCAATAAGCACATTCCATTTTAGCAAACTGTTTAAAAATCTAAGCTAACCAGGGTCAGGTTACATCAAACACTTCAGCAGTCTTGAAAAGCTTCAAAGTATCTGTAATGAGTTTGTAAAAAAATAAAGAAATAAAAAATAAAATTGCACAGAAGTCCAAAGAGAAAATAGTTATTTTTAGGTACTTCAAAGTTGACCTAACCAATTACATGATTGCTAAATAAGAAAACCATGGCAGTTGACTCAGAGTTTAGAAATCAAATGTTCATATTGCAAACACATATGAGGATCTGACATCTATTTTATAGCATAGATACTACCCAAGACCTGACAGCATTTTTATTATTACATGGCTAAAGGCAACAGTTTATTAGCAGGAGTTCACATCCAATGACTTGATTCACACCAGTTAAAAGCAGATTGTAAATCTAGCAATATTTTACAAAGTAAATCAACTATTTAAAAAAAATGTTGTTCTAATCTACAATGGTAACTCAATTTTCTAAAATTTTGTATTAAATAAAGACATACTGTATTATAATTGGTGGTTAAAGTAAATCTAAACACTGACTGAATGGCATTTAGTCTGTCAAAGGATTGTTTATAAGTATATAAGTATATATGGCTTTTATTTCATAATTTTATGTTTTCACTCTTTATCATACATGTTTGTATTTCACCATTACTGATCAGCTGTTTTCAGCCAATTCCTGTCTACATGCTTATCATTGCTCAGTACAGAGAAGCTAGCCTATTTGCATTGTCTGTACCATCATATCTCTACCCATCCTTCCTGTAAAAATGACAGGTTGGTGCACAGCTTTGACCAATTGCTCTATCCACCGTTTTTTTTTTTTTGTTTTTGTTTTTTTTGTAATTGTGTTTTTTTATTGGTTAATTTTACCGAAAACACAACAGCGGTACATAAATTGAAAAAGAACATCTCAAAATACTGAGATTTTTAAACATAGAAAACAAAACCATAAAGAAAAGTGAGTATTCTGCAGTCAAAACACACAACATTCGAACAGGAATCGTTGTACAAGGTCTAGGTACACAGTATTGGGTAAAAGGGCTATACTGACAGCTGGATGTAATACTCTATAAAAAGGGGGAGCGCAGAGATGATGACCATGGAGATCATAAGGGTCAATCAGAGTTACGTAGTTCAAATAAAAGACTGTATTCATGGTGACTGGTCCCCATACTCAGACTGATCCCAAGGTTCCCAGATTTTGTTAAACAGTACGAGTAGCTTCATGTACAGTGGAAGTAAGATATTCCATTCTCCTAATTTCAGCTACAAGTTGTAGTAGGCACAGCTGAGACGGGGAGCAGGAGAAAGCCAACACAATGGGATGGCTCTCTTGGTGGCCAATGGATAGGGTCAAGTGGAAGGGGTATACCCACTACCTTCTGAAGTAATGATATCACATCGGACTAGTATGTCTGAATGAGGAGACACAGCAAAATATATGGAAATGTGTGCCCACCTCTGGATTACTACGCCAACACGGAGCTGAGTGGGAAGGATCCAGGTGATGTATGAGCTCTAGAGTCCTATACCAAAACATAAATATCTTTACCGTGGTCTCTCTCTGCACCACGCATTTGGATGATTTAACCTCGTCCCGACCACCTCACGCAGATTTACTGCAGTAGAAGGGCACGTACAGGCAGATTAACGTACCTGTTCGTTGCCCTTTAAGAGGCGGCTTGTGGGTGCTCGCGCGTGCCCACCGGAGGTTCCGTGAGTGTGATTGCGGGTCCCGCTGACTCGATGTCCGTGGGGATACTCACGATCGTCTCATGGAGCATTTCCCCGTTCTGCCTAATGACACTGATCACTGCTCCCTGTAATCGGGAGCGGTGATGAGTGTCATGTCACACATAGCCCATCCCCCCCACAGTTATAATCACTCCCTAGGACATACTTAACCCCTACAGCGCCACCTGGTTGTTAACCCCTTCACTGCCAGTCACATTTAAACAGTAATCAATGCATTTTTAATCGCACTGATCACTGTATAAATGTGAATGGTCCCAAAATAGCGCCAAAGTGTCCGATCTGTCCGACATAATGTCGCAGTCATGATAAAAAATGCTGATCACCATTACTAGTAAAAAAAAAATCATTAATAAAAATGCATAAAACTATCCAATATTTTGTAGGCGCTATAACTTTTGCGCAAACCAATCAATAAACGCTTATTGCGATTTTTTTTACCAAAAATATGTAGAAGAATACGTATCGGCCTAAACTGAGGGAAAAAAATGTTTTTTTATATTTTTTGGGGGGGATATTTATTATAGCAAAAAGTAAAAAATATTGCTTTTTTTTCAAAATTGTCGCTCTTTTTTTGTTTATAGCGCAAAAAATAAAAACCGCAGAGGTGATCAAATACCACCAAAAGAAATCTCTATTTGTAGGAAAAAAAGGACGTCAATTTTGTTTGGGAACCACGTCGCACGACCGCACAATTGTCAGTTAAAACGACGCAGTGCCGAATCGCAAAAAGTGCTCTGGTCTTTGGCCAGCCAAATGGTCTGGGGCTTAAGTTGTTAAGGGTACAGGACCAAATTTTGGCCCACATCTGTAAGGAAATGGGTCGCTGCAAAAGGGTGGTCCACTTACGCATGGGAATGGGAAATGGAACAAATGGGAATCTTCCGTAATCAAGGTAGTTTCATGCAGAATATGGTATGCAGAATATGGTAAATGGAAGACACCAAGTGTAATTGGTGTGGGCCTTCAGCACACATGCGTTCAAAAAGTGTAGGTTTGTCTAAAGTGAGGGACGGTTACTATCCACCTGGTTTTACTGCAGGAGCAAGAAGGTTGTAAATGGGCCTCCTGGACATCTACAAGGCCTTAGGTTACCTGGAGGATGACCTGGCTCTGAATCAACCCTGTGGAATAAACATCAATGTTTCCTGGCTTAATTTTTATGCCCTGTGCTTGGTTAGTAAAAGAAAGTTAAGGAGTCATGTTTTATTCAGTGGTGTAAACTAGGAATTTGTTTTTTTCAAACAATCCAAAAGAAACACAAAGCTTGAATCTCTGTGTTCCTGTTTTAATATAAAATGAAGCCTACAAGTCTGTCTTTTTAACCTTTATGCTACCCTACACTGTTCTACGGCTATTTCTTTGTTCTTCTAGCCTGTTACATGTTTTAGTCTATAGGGAATTGAGATCTCAAATAATGCATGAAATATCTGTTCACGGTAAACTCACTGGCACAGAGATGTCTTTATACATGAGATGTGGCCAAACTGCTAAGTTGCCTTTTTTTGCATCGTCTACACTTTTGTTGCTTTTAATCACTATATACTGTCTTTCTTCATTTATGTAACCATATATCAGCCTGAAATAAAGTAAAGCCAGCTGTAAACTTCTATAATGTATAGTAAAATTGTTACGCATCACCTATGAGCAGTCAGATCAGATTAATGCATTTACATCAAAAGGATGAGTGGTTAGTTCTGTGTAGGGTGAAGTTATAGAGAGGGATGAATGAAAATAGCTGTCAATTACATAAGGAAGATTCTCGCACATTTTAATAACCTGTAATTTCATGTTATAGTTTTGCATGATAGCTAGTCATTTGAATCAGACAATAGCTTAAAGCTTAAAGTGATACTAAAGTTTCTTTTTTTGTTTTTCAAAATAACAAACATGTTATACTTACCTCCTCTGTGTAGTGGTTTTGCACAGAGCAGCCAAGATCCTCCTCTTCTCTGGCCCCTCCCTCCCACTGAGTGCCCCCACAGCAAGCAGCTTGCTATGGGGGGCACCCGAGCTGAACTGCAGCTCTGTGTGTCCATTTAGACACAGAGCCATGGCTAGGCCCACCCCCTCTCTCCTCATTGGCTCACTGACTTTGATTCACAGCAGCAGGAGTCAATGGCGCTCCGCTGCTGTCTCAGACAATCAGGAGGGAGAGTCCTGGGTAACAACTTCGCTGGATAGAGATGGGCTCAGGTAAGTATTAGGGGGGCTTGGGGGAGCTGTTGCACACAGAAGGTTATTTATCTTAATGCATAGAATGTATTAAGATTAAGAAAAAACCTTCTGCCTTTACAAGCACTTCAAAGTGTTACTAAAGTGTATTTTTTCATTAAAATAACAAAGATGTTATAATCACCTGCTCTGTACAGTGATATTGCACAGAGTGGCCCCGATCCTCCATTTCTTGGGTCCCCTGGTGGTGATCCTGGCTCCTCCCCTTCTTCGCATGTCCCCATAGCAAGCCTCTTGCCATAGATGCACACAGTGTCTGCGCACACTCCTGAGCCATGCTCCATAGACTTACACAGTGGGACTTAGCCCTGCCCCCCACTTCCCCCTCATTGCATTTGATTGAAAGCAGCAGGAGCCAATGGCTTCTGCTGCTGCTCGAGTGCTGTGTGAAGAGGAAGAGAGGGGAGAAGAGATGCAGCCGTGCACAGCTCTGGATCTATTCTCCCCTCTCTAATCTGCTCACACAGGGAAGGGGAGGGGCAGAGAAATAGAAAGCGTTTTTGAACTTAATGCAAGAAATGTATTCTGGGTAAATGTTTTTAGCTTTAGTATCATTTCAAATATAGGCATGGTGCTTACATTAAATGAGAAGTATCCCCCCCCCAGCACCACCATAGTGGTAATATTCAGGTGCTTTGGGGGTTACCAAATGCCCTGGACCCATCATAGGCACCCGTTAAGAGTGCCAACCTCCCTCCTCAATTCGCAGAAGCTGTACTATAGCTTCCAGTGAGGAAAAAACTGCTATGAATGGAGGAAAGGCAGGGAAATGAAAGGTCCGCCTCCTCCATTCATACATCGATTTTCATTCATGGAAGAGATACTACAACTTCTATGAATGGAGGAAGGGGTAGAAAGGACTGATATAGTTGATATGCTTGATGAGTGCCTATGACAGGTCCAGTGACTGTATTAGCTTCTGCAGCTCTAAAGGATTACCACTGCAGAGGCTGAGGGAGGGGCAGAGAACCTCAGCTAAGACAGCAGCCATTTAAATCTAAGTACCATCTTTTGTGCTGATTAAAATAAATAAACATAGGCTAAAGGGCCCATTCACCCTGCTCACATGCTAAACACTCAGTTTAGGCATGCAGGCAGCTATCAGTTATTGGCTGCAATGAGCCGCAATGGCGGGGGGGGGGGGGGGGTGAAATGCGCATTGCACTGTTTCCTCTTTTCTTCTTTTTTTTTTTGAAGTGCACAAAGTGACAAATAATTCATGTTTCTGCACAGCAGCGTGGCACATTGCACTGTGGCCCAGTGACATGTGGTGCCTGCCTGTGCATTGTGATAAAATGTAGCAAGTCTGATTTATACCACATATCACTGCACCATATTTCTGGGCTGCATTGCAGTGTGAATGGTGCACAGAAACAATTTTTTTCCTAGTATCGTAGTGATGACAGGTATGTGGCTGGTAGAGTATGATATACATTAAGCTTAAACTGAAGTTGAAAATAAAATGTAAATATTCTTTAGTGCACAGCGTTCCAGTTTTTGAATGTTGGTAGCTTTTCTGCCCTTGTGATACTTGTGTTTTCTTTTCAAATGCTTTAAATGGATACAGGCATCCATTCCTTCACAATATCTCAGGACATACACAATAGTGATTGGATAGTTTTGGTAAATGATGCACATAAAATGTATGAACTTTTGTATGCACAGAAAAAAGTGAGATGGAGGTATGAAACAAGTAGAACACAATGTCAAAAAACGAATTTCTATTGCTTGAAACTGAAAAAGAAAAAAAAAAAAATGAAAATTTCTCAGTAAGCATTAGAATGACTGTAGACTATTTGTCCTTGTCTTCATTGTGTTTTCTTTTGAAACCCGACAATCAAGCAGCGTCTGCTTCATAACAATACATGATAAATAATATAAAGTGCCTTGAAAAAGTATTCATACCCCTTAAAATGTTCCACATTTTGTCATGTTGCCACCAAAAACGTAAATGTATGTTATTGGGATTTTATGTGATAGACCAACACAAAGTGGCACATAATTGTGAAGTAGAAGAAAAGAACGATAAATGGTTTTCAAAATTGCTTACAAATAAATATGTGAAAAGTGTGGTGTGCATTTTTATTCAGCCCTCTTTATTCTGATAGCCCTAACTTAAATCTAGTGGAACCAATTGCCTTCAGAAGTCACCTAATTAGTGAATAGAGTCCATCTGTGTGTAATTTAATATCAGTATAAATACAGCTGTTCTGTGAAGCCCTCAGAGGTTTGTTAGAGAATCGTAATGAACAAACAGTGTCATGAAGGCCAAGGAACACAACAGACAGGTAAGAGATAAAGTTGTGGAGAAGTTTAAAGCAGGGTTAGATTATAAAAAAAATATCCCAAGCTTTGAACATTTAATGGAGCACTGTTCAATCCATCATCCAAAAACGGAAAGAGTATGGCACAACTGCAAACCTACCAAGACATGAATGTCCACCTATACCTAGAGGCCGGGCAAGGTGAGCATTAATCAGAGAAGCAGCCAAGACCAAAACAATTTATCATTTCCTTCCACTTCATAATTATGTGCCACTTTGTGTTGGTCTATCACATAAAATCTCAATAAAATACATTTACGTTTTTGGTTGTAGCATGACAAAATGTGGAAAATTTCAAGGGGTATGAATACTTTTTCAAGGCAGTGTGCATTAGAGTCTGGAAAGGTTTGGTAAATGTGGGTATTAGCATCCAAGTAAATGGTACAGGTAAATGTCTGACACACTGAAAATCTGTGTTGGGTTTAGTGGCACCCACTTTTGTCTCTTCAGTAAGGTACTTGGTACGATGAGTTTACTATACAAGGAGATTGCCAACATAATATTATAAGAATCTCCACACTACAGCCTGAAGGCCACATCAGTCCTCTATGAGATTTTACCCAGCCCGCAGCGTGGAGACTTCTGATGTGATGGGTGTTTCTGGTGCGAAAGGGGGACTCTAATGCAAAAAGGTGTACTCTGGTTTGAATAAGAGCTTCTGATGTGAAAGAGAGTGGGGGGGGCTGATTTTTTTCTGCCCACAGAATTGTGCAAAATATACAACAGGACCCTCATACAAAAAAAAAAACTGGAAACCTCTAAATTATAGAAAACATAACATTTCAGCCAGTTCCAGGTTTTATTAGTGTCACAGACAGGCCTCTCCACCTACACAGCCACCCTAAACAGAAACGTTCTGTCCCTTTTAAAGTGACCTTGCCATAAGAGAAGTACAGGGACTGCCATTCCTGGCCACTTCTAAGAAATGCTGCCTGGCATCAATACTTTTTGTGTCATAGCTACAGAATGTACTGTGACCCAAAGAGCCCGGAAGCCAAAGGATGAGAATAACAATAAGGCAACTAGCATTTTCAGAATGAATGTTTCTTTCATGACAGCTTTCCTTTATAAGTTCACTACAGCTTTTACTGGCCAGGTGAAATCCTGGCATGGGCTGGTGGCCAGGGAACTCTTCCTTAGCTTCCCCGCCCAAGCACCTTCCACAGCCTGTAAAATTAAATCTGCCACAGTATGGGTATTACTAGTGCAGCGCAAAAGGCAAATAAGGGGAAAACAAAAAATCCATACGATAAACATATAATCAATTCCTCTTGACAAAGGGAGGCTGATCCATAATGCATCAATAATCGTGGGTTAAATCATGGGAATGCGCTTACCAGAAAAGGTGGACCTCTTCATTACAGGAGGTCATAAAAGCCTGGGTTATATATGGACTTGGTGAATGCTGTACTGCTAAGCTGGATCTCATTAGCGGTTGTCAGCCTTCAGATATCCCGGGACAAATCCATAAACCTGATGGAGTGATCGTGCCCGATGTGATGATCTGTACGAAGAAGACTTGATGGGATCGGAGACTGTGTGGCCCCCCGCGGTGGAGGGGGGTGCTCATCACCCAGGATCGCCCTCTGTGATCGGATGGTAAAATGTCGGATAGCAAGGTGAAAGTGGCCGTCTTTCCCAAACCAATGTCCAGGCTATCTGGGACAGTTTAACATATGAAGTATTCAAATAAATGTGCAAATTATACATATTTTATAAAAATGTAATCCAGTAGGAGGGCTTTATTATTATAGCAAGATCTAAGTTTTTATAGCTGCATTACAGATGTTTATGGTTTTTTGTTAGCCATTAGGCAGGCCATACATGGGTCGAATTTCGAAAGAATTTTCTTTAAAAAACGTATCTAAGAATTTTCATTCAAATTTCGCACCATTAGTGGGCTGCAGTAACAGCTGATTTTCATGCGGCCATTGAATTCAAGTAATCGGACATGTTGGAAATTTTTTGAAAAACAAAAATTTTCTAATCAATGATGGGAGAATCGTGTGAGAAATGTAATCAAAAAATAAATGTGCATGTGCAAGGAAAGAAAATTCCCGGAAAGAAAAGAAGATTCTGATTCTTTTCTGTAGCAACATGAGGTGATATTGAAGGCTTGGTTGATCGAATTTCTAAATTGGCACCATCGGATCACAAAAGGCTCAACATTTCTGATTTACAAAACAAAATTATTTCGAAATTCGACCATGTATGGCCAGCCTAAATCACAGGTGTGTATAAAGACACCACTAAGGCTGCATCCAGTTCACATTGTCGCTTCCTCTAAGGTGGAGTTTCAAGTATCTGTGGACCGGCCACGGTGCGTTTTAAAAAGAGTCCTGTGCATTTTTCAGTCCGGTTCAGGTTAAGTAAAAATTCATACCTGAATCGCGGTGAACAAAGCCGCAACGGACTCCTTTTAAAAATTAAGCTGAAACTGCTGCGGGCATGTGTGAACCAAGCCTTAGGCAGATATGGACAATTATTCACATGTATTCACTAAAGTGTGAATAAACCCTTTGGTGGCACAAAATATGGATTTTTAGAAATTGGTACTGAAAATAGAAAAATATCAATATACAGTATATCACAGTGTTGATTGGCTCTAGATGGCCATATGTGATTGACTATAAGTGCTTACTCCATGGCACTTCAGTCATGGTGAAATAGGAGAATTGCAGAGTTCCCTTGGAAAGTATATGTGACAGTACACATCTACAGTTCTAGTCAAGCTTTACCCAGTTGAGATATGTGCTTAAACCTGCATTATCTTACAAGCACTATCATGCAGGAAAATACAGTACCGCTGGGTGGTAAATTATATCTCAGCGTGTATTATAGACCAGTACGACAACTGGAATTTAAGTATGCAGTTCTTAAAATATGCATGATTCATTTAGATATACTGCATGTTGCACCAAACTCCCATTTTTATTATTCAGAATAATAATCAATAATATGAGATGTATATGATATTGAGACTGGTATATTAAAGCGGAACTACAATGCATCTAAGCACCACACACCAAAAACGCAATTTAATTTGTTTTTAATATTCAAAGCAAACTCCCTTATCCATTTATGTATCCATGCTTTATTTTGTTGAGAAATCACTTTGAAAAACTCCCCTCTAGCATTTCTAGCCATGGCCATTTTGAGTAAGGGCAGATAATTCATGTAGAATTTACTTCCCGGAATCCATCTGCCCTAAGGTCAGGTGTGCAGGCAGGAATGTGTGCTTACAAGCCAATTCTTCCTTCCTCCAGATAAAAGAAACAAAATGCTCATGAAGACTCCTGGGATGTATGACATCATGTTGGCCATAAACCAGGAAGCACTTGAAAAAAATGTAAAAAATATAGGTTTAAACAAGTAAAGATAATATTCCTTCCTATCTATTTACTAATGTTAGCAGCATAAGGATTAAAAATAGTTCATGTTAATTAAGAGAGTTTATTTCTGCTTTAATACAGTCCCCTGAAGCTTTCAATGTTTCAATGGTTCACCCTGTTGACCTCACAGGAGGAGGAACCAGTGAGATCTATAAGGGACTATGGAGATCAACAATACCAGAAGTGTTGGTTTCCCAGCAGACTTTAGGAGACCAGTTCTAGTGTTTGGAGAGTTGTGCAGTAGATCAAGCAGTGGGAGAAGTTTATATTTAATCATTTCTTTACAAGTATGTTCTTATTTACCAATCATGGAGTATCTAACAGGTTCACTTTAAATGAGGCCTTGTCATGGTAGATAAATATGGGCTCCCATTTGCAACTTTCTAGTTGCCTTGTGTCACTTTTATTCTGTAAATCACTTACCTAATACAAGTATGGAGTCAGTGACTTCAAAGTAAGGGTAGCCAGGTTCAAGCTAAAGCTGTAGGCGAATTCTATTGGTATAACAGTGAGGGGAGGATGCAGTGCTATTCTGCCATCTTTGAACTAACCTCCATAATCAGTGGCTTTAACAACATTTCTCAACACCCTGATGTGGTGGCAGCTGGTTCTCAATATTTATACAAACAAACCTGCCCCCCTCACTCACACACACAATCACCACCCACCCCCTGGGGTAAATGGATGGGAAGGCAGTGATCAGACAGTGGGCCGTGATCGTAGGTGGTGTGGGATCCTGGAAGCTGCCCCTGGCCCCCTCACTAGCACCTCCCTGCCCGGATGGGTCGGACTGGAAGCTGGCCATCCATGTCCTTACCTTAGGAGGTGGTGCTGGATCCGGGGTAGGGCTCCTGGAAGCTGCCCCTCCACCCCTCAACCTGCTGCAGCTTGCCGAGGGAAGAGATGGGCCATTTCTTCTCCTCCCTGCCAATCAGTAAGTGGGTCCTGAGACCCGAATGGCCAGGAGTCCTAAGACTCCCTGGCCAATCGAGTCTCAGGACCCGCTTCCTGATTGGCCAGGAGGAGAAGTAGGAAGACATTAGCAAATATTAATTCGCTAATGTCGCTCTGCCCCCCAAACCCACCATTTTTTTAAGCCAATTAGAGCCTCAGGCTCTAATCATGAGCTTCAAAAAGGAAAAAAAACATTAAAATCCATGATTTAGGGGCCGGACGCATGAATTAGGGGTCGGGGCCCCTGAGCCACTAATGGAGCGGCCGCCACTGCCCTGATGTCACCATTAGGCAGTCAGTCCCTGAGGGGCAAGCCTAGTGAAAATCTGCTTACACTCGCTCAGTATTCAAAGTGAAAAAGGCAGGCCAGTACAGGAGATGACATTGGAGGGGAAAGGATTATTACAGGAAAGGACATTGGAGAGAGAAGAAGGTTAGCACAGGAGACATTGGAAGAAAAGTGTGACAGTACAGAAGGGGACATTGGAAGGGAAAGAGGTGCAGTCCATGGAAGAGAACACTGGAGTGGAGCAGTACAGGAGAGGATATCAGAGAGAGAAGAGAGGAAATACAGGTGAGGACAATGGAGTATTAGAGGGGTAGTATGGGATAGCAGGACAGAAGAGCACATTGGAGTGGGGGGATGGTCAGTATGTGAGAAGACTGTGGAAAGAGCAGTACAAGAGAGGATATTGAAGAGGGTAGAAAGGCAATACAGGAGCGTATATTTCAGGGGGAAGAGGGTCAGTTCGGTAGAGGACATTAGAGGCAAGACAAGGTAGAATACAAGGTAGAGTAGAGGCAAGGCAAGTAGAGGAGAAACACTGGAGAGGGAGGTATGGGGCAGTACCAGGAATACACTGATAGGGTAGGAGAGGGGCAATATGTGGAGAGAAGATGAAAGTGAAGGTGAGCATTGTACAGTATGGGGGGGGCACAGATGGGGAAGAGAATTGAGGTATGGGGGAATACATGACAATGTACTGCATAATGCTGATCTTCCTTCAATGCTAGCCAATTTCATTGTATTAAAATATTATTGAAAAAGTGCATGGTTCAACCTAGTAACATTTAGTATGACGCAATTTAATGATGTCATATATCTACTTGGTGTAAAACATGGAGCTCTTCTCCCTCCTTTGGTATGCAGAATGACTTAAGTTAGAAAACATCTCATTATCTTTGTTAGCTGCATACTTGTGCCAGTCTCTACCTAAACTTTGCTAACCTCTTGCACAGGTTTATCTGCTGTTTAACTGTGTTATCTGCAAATTATTTATTATTCCAGTCTAAGATGATTTCATAGCATGCCTTCCTATGTAAGTATTCATGAGTAAGCCCAAGGTTGCATTTCCTTCACTTTGTAAAAACATATATTAAGTTTTGTTTCTGGTGAAGGTATAGGTTTGTCTCTTCATTACCTCCTTCTTCTTGCCCTCCTGTGCCTTGATCGGGATTCAGTGCAAGTAAATCTGCTGATTCTGCTTCCTGCATTCTGTGGAGAGTGGACTGATTTCAATAATTCTTCCACTGACTTGGAAAAAAGTAACTAAACCTCAGACACTACTGAGGCTCAGCAGAGGTGCTTAGCTAGTGGATGCTTTGCAGAACAGTGGTGGGAGACTGCATGTGATCATGTTAATATGCTTGTTTAAATATTTTATTAACATTTTCAAAGGGTATGTCTAATAAAGAAAAATAAATAAGGTACAGTTACACACATTAATAAAATAAAACCTTCTGGAACCCAATTGAAAATGTATTTTAAAAAATGCAAAGCTTTCAGTTTGAGACTATAATACAGATATACGTTATATATATACTGCTCAAAAAAATTAAAGGAACACTTTGAAAATATGTCAGATCTCAATAGAGAAAAATATCATGCTGGATATCTATACTGATATGAATTGGGTAATGTGTTAGGAGTGAAAGGATGATCATTTGATGGAAATGAAAACTATCAACCTACAGAGGGCTGAATTCAAAGACACCCTAAACATACTCATCTTTTCTAAAAGTTTTTTTACTCATTTTGCATTTGGCTAGGGTCAGTGTCACATACTGGTAGCATGAGGCAATACTTTGACTCTATAGAGGTTGCACAGGCAATCTAACTCATCCAGGATGCCACAGCAATACTGGCCATCACCAGAAGGTTTGCTGTGTCTCCTAGCACAGTCTCAAGAGCATGGAGGAGATTCCAGGAGACATGTGGTTAGTCTAGGAGAGCTGGACAGGGCCATAGAAAGTCCTTAACCCATCAGCAGGATTGGTATCTGTTCCTTTGTGCAAGGAGGAACAGGATGAGCACTGCCAGAGCCCTACAAAATGATCTCTAGCAGGCCACTGGTGTGAATGTCTCCGACCAAACAATCAGAAACAGACTTCATGAGGGTGGCCTGAGTACTCTAGTGGGCCCTGTGCTCACTGCCCGGCACCATGAAGCTCAATTGGTATTTGCCATTGAACACCAGAATTGGCATGTCCGCCATTGGCACCCTGTGCATTTCACAGATGGGGGCAGGTTCACCCTGAGCACATGTGACAGATGTGAAAGGGTCTGGGGAAGTTATGGAGAATGTTATGCTGCCTGTAACATTATTCAGCATGACTGGATTGGTGGTGAGTTAGTGATGGCCTGGGGAGATATATACATGGAGGGACACACAGACCTCTACAGGCTAGACAATGGCATCCTGACTGCCACTAGGTATTGGGATGAAATCCTTGGACCCATTGTCAGACCCTATGCTAGTGCAGTGGCTCCTGGGTTACTCCTGGTGCATGACAATGCTGGCCTCATGTGGCCAGAGTATGCAGCCAGTTAGGTGAAGGAGTATGCAGCCTGGAGGATGAAGGAATTGATACCATTGAACATACTCGCTTGACCTAAATCCAATAGAACATTATGTTTCGGTCCATCCAATGCCACCAGGTTGCACCTCAGTCTTTTCAGAAGCTCAGTGATGTCCTGGTCCAGATCTGGGAGGAAATACCCCAGGACACCATCCATCGTCTCATTAGAAGCATGTCCCGGCATTGTCAGGCATACATACAAGCACGTGGGGTCATACAAACTACTGAGTACCATTTAGAATTGCTGCAATGAAATTTCAGCAAAATGGATTAGCATGCTGCATAATTTTTTTCACTTTCATTTTCAAGGTGTCTTTGAATTCAGCCCTCTGTAGGTTGATGATTTTTCACTTTCATCAAACAAGTGGCATCATTTCATTCTTAACACATTACCCAGTCCATATCAGTATAGATATCCAGCATGATATTTTTCCCCATTGAGATCTGATGTGTTTTCAAAGTGTTTTTTGAGCAGTGCAGTTATATACATTATATGTATAGGTATCTCACAGTGCTGTGAAAAAGTATTTGCCCCCTTCCTGTTTTTGTTTTGTTTTGTTTTTTTTTTGCATATTTCTTACACTTAACCACTTAAGGACCGAGCCTCTTTTTGACACTCAGGTTTTTTCGGGAAGAAAATTACTTAGAAGCCCCAAACATTATATATATTTTTTCAGACACCCTAGAGAATAAAATGGCGGTTGTTGCAATACTTTACAATACTTTACGTCACACCGAAAGAAAAGTAAGGGTGCAATTAGGGCGGCTAAGATAGCACACGAAAGACACATAGCAGAGGAGAGCGGAAAAAATCTCAAGAAATTCTTTAAGTATGTAAACAGTAAAAAAGGGAGGACAGACCATATTGCTCCCATAAAGAATGAGGAAGGACATCTGGTTACAAAGGATGGGGAGATGGCGAAGGTATTGAATGTATTCTTCTCCTTAGTCTTCACGAGGGAATCGGGGGGCTTCAGTAACCAAAACTGCAGTGTTTATCCTCATGAGGCGTCACAGGAAGCACCTCCATGGTTAACAGAGGACAGAATTAAAATTAGACTTGGGAAACTTAACATTAATAAATCAGCAGGACCAGATGGCTTGCATCTAAGGGTACTTAGGGAACTCAGTCAAGTAATTGCCAGACCATTGTTCCTAATTTTTACTGACAGTCTACTGACTGGAATGGTACCAGGTGATTGGAGAAAAGCCAATGTAGCACCAATATTTAAAAAGGGCAAAAAATACATCCCTGGGAATTACAGACCAGTTAGCCTAACATCAATAGTATGCAAGCTCTTTGAGGGGATGATAAGGGACTATATACAAGATTTTAGTAACGAGAACGGTATCATTAGCAGTAATCAACATGGATTCATGAAGAATCTATCTTGCCAAACCAATCTATTAACCTTCTATGAGGAGGTGAGTTGCCATCTAGATAAAGGAAGGCCCATAGATGTGGTGTATCTGGATTTTGCAAAACCATTTGACACAGTTTCACATAAACATTTACTGTACAAAATAAGGTCTGTTGGCATGGACCATAGAGTAAATGAATTGGTGATAAATGGGGAGTACTCGGAATGGTCAGGGGTGGGTAGTGGGGTCACCCAGGGTTCTGTGCTGGAACCAATCCTATTTATTTTGTTCATAAACAACATGGAGGATGGGGTAAACAGTTCAATCTCTGTATTTGTGGACGATACTAAGCTAAGCAGGGCAATAACTTCTCCGCAGGATGTGGAAACCTTGCAAAAAGATCTGAAGAAATTAATGGGGTGGGCAACTACATGGCAAATGAGGTTTAATGTAGAAAAATGTAAAATAATGCATTTTGGTGGCAAAAATATGAATGCAATCTATACACTGGGGGGAGAACCTCTGGCGGAATCTAGGATGGAAAAGGACCTGGGGAGTCCTAGTAGATGATAGGCTCAGCAATGGCATGCAATGCCAAGCTGCTGCTAACAAAGCAAACAGAATATTGGCATGCATTAAAAAGGGGATCAACTCCAGAGATAAAAGGATAATTTTCCCGTTCTACAAGACTCTGGTCCGGCCGCACCTGGAGTATGCTCTCCAGTTCTGGGCACCAGTCCTCAGGAAGGATGTACTGGAAATGGAGCGAGTACAAAGAAGGACAACAAAGCTAATAAAGGGTCTGGAAGATATTAGTTATGAGGAAAGGTTGCGAGCACTGAACTTATTCTCTCTGGAGAAGAGACGCTTGAAAGGGGATATGATTTAAATTTATAAGGCCCCTTTCACACTGGGGCGGTAGGGGGCATCGGCGGTAAAACAGCGCTATTTTTAGCGCTGTTTTACCATGGTATTCGGCCACTAGCGGTGCGGTTTTAACCCCCCGCTGGCGGCCGAAAAAGGGTTAAAACCACTCGTATAGCGCGGCTATAGCCACGGTATAGCCCATTGATTTTAATGGGCAGGAGCCTTTTAGGAGCGGTGAATACACCGCTCCTTCACCGCTCCAAAGATGTGGCTGACAGGAGATTTTTTCTTCTCCTGCCAGTGCACCGCTTCAGTGTGAAAGCCCTCGGGCTTTCACACTGAACAAACAGCGGAGGCTGTTTTGGGGCGGTTTGCAGGTTGTATTTTTAGCGCAATAACGCCTGCAAACCGCCCCAGTGTGAAAGGGGTTTTAATACTATACTGGTGACCCCACAATAGGGATAAAACTTTTTCGCAGAAGGAAGTTTAACAAGACATGTGGCCACTCATTAAAATTAGAAGAAAAGAGGTTTAACCTTAAACTACGTAGAGGGTTCTTTACTGTAAGAGCGGCAAAGATGTGGAATTCCCTTCCACAGGCAGTGGTCTCAGCGGGTAGCATCGATAGTTTCAAAAAACTATTAGATAAGCATCTGAACGACCGCAACATACAGGGATATACAATGTAATACTGACATATAATCACACACATAGGTTGGACTTGATGGACTTGTGTCTTTTTTCAACCTCACCTACTATGTAACTAAGTATCCGTAATAAGACAACAGTAAAGTTAACCCAATTTTTTTTATATTGTGAAAGATAATGTTACACCAAGTAAATTGATACCCAACATGTCATGCTTCAAAATTGCCCCCGCTGGTGGAATGGCGATAAACTTTGACCCTTAAAAATCTCCATAGGCGACGTTTAAAAATTTCAGAGTACCAGTTTTGAGTTGGAGGGGTCTAGTGCTAGAATTATTGCTCTCGCTGTAACGATCACATTCATACCTCACATGTGTGGTTTGAACACCGTTTTCATATGTGGGCACGAATTACGTATGCATTCGTTTCTGCGCACAAGCTCGGCGGGGAGGGGTGGAGCGCCATAAATTTTTTTTTCTTGATTATTTAAGTTCTTATTTTTTATTTTTACACTGTCCTTTTAAATGTGAGCTCTGGGGTCAAAAAGACCTCAGATCTCATATTTAAACTTAAATGCAATAAAAAAAAATTTAAAAATGAAATTTGCGGTAAGTGGTTAAATGATTCAGAACATCAAACAAATTTTAATATTACACAAAGATAACCCGAGTAAATCCAAGATGCAGTTTTTAAATTATTATTTAATTTATTAAGGGAAAAAAGCTGTTCAAACCTGCCTGGCCCTATGTGAAAAAGTAATTGCCCCGTCCCATGCAGAATCATGAATGAACTGTGAAACAACCACAATTTTGGGGAAAGCTGAGTCAAATTTCACTTGCCACACCCAGGCCTGATTACTCGATGACCTGTTGAATCAAGAAATTACATAAATAGAAGCTGTCTGACAAAGTGAAGCATGCTAACAGATCACAAAAAGCCACACATCATGCCACAATCTAAAAAAATTCAAGAACAGATTAGAATCAAAGTAATGTACATGTATTGGTCTAGGAAGGGTTTCAAAGCCATTTCTAAGGCTTTGGAACGCCAGTGAACCATGGGGAGAGCCATTATCCACAAATGGAGATAACTTGGAACAGTGGTGAACCTTCCCTACAAAAATGACTCCAAGAGCATGACGACGACTCATCCAGGAGGTCCATATGCCGTGTACACACGATCGGTTTTCTCGTCGGAAAAAGATATGACGCCTTTTCCGACAGGATTCCGCTCAAGTTTGCCTTGCATATACACGGACACTCAAAAGTTTGAAATTACGACCGTCAAGAACGCGGTGATGTACAACACTAGGACGAGCCGAGAAAATTACGTTCAATGCTTCCGAGCATGCGTCGAATTCTTTCTGAGCATGCGTAGGGATTTTGCACGTCGGAATTGTCACAGACAATCGCATTTTCGGATAGGAACTTTTCCCGACCGAAAAATTGAGAGCATGCTCTCAATCTTTTGCTGGCTGGAATTCCTCCAGCAAAAGACAGATGGAGCATACACGCAGTCGCATTTCCCGACAAAAAAATCTCATCGGTCTTTTGCGGGCCGAAATTCCGACCGTGTGTACGCAGCATAAAAGAACCCAGAACAACATCTAAAGAACTGCAGGCCTCACTTGCCTCGGGTAAAATAAGTGTTCATGATTCAACAATAAGAAAGAGACTGGGCAAAAATGGCATCCATGGGAGAGTTCCAAGGCCAAAGCCACTGCTGACCAAAAAGAACACAAAGGCTCATCTCACATTTACCAAAAACATCTTGATTATCCCCAAGAATTTTAGACAAATATTCTGTGGACTGATGAAACAAAAATTAAACTTTTTGGAAGGTGTGCGACACGTTACATCTGGCATAAAACTAATACAGCATTTCATAACAAGAATATCATACCAACAGTCAGACATGGTGGTGGTAGCGTGATGGTCTGGGGCTGCTTTGCAGCTTCAGGACCTGGATGACTTACCAGAATTGATGGAACAATTAATTCTGAGCTGTACCAGAAAATCCTAAAGGAGAATGTCCGGCCATCAGTTTATGACCTCAAGCTCAAGTGCACTTGGGTTATGCAGCAGGACAATGATCCGAAATACCACAGCAAGTCCAACTCCAAATGGTTCAAACAAAGCAAAATTTAGGTTTTGGAGTGGCCTAGTCAAATCCCAGCCTTAAATCCAATTGAGATGCTGTATCATGACCTTACACAGGCTGTTCAAGCTGGAGAACCCTCCAATGTGGCTAAATGAAAACAATTCTGCAAAGAAGAGTGGGCCAAAATTGCTCCACAGCAATGTGGAAGACTCATTGCCAGTTATCGCAAACGCTTGATTGCAGTTGTTGCCGCCAAGGGTGGCACAACCAGTTAATAGGTTTAGGGGGCAATTACCTTTTCACATAAAGCCAGGAAGGTTTGGACAGCTTTCTTGCCTGAATAAATGAAACCATCATTTAAAAACTGCATTTAGTATTTACTCGGGTTATGTTTGTGTAATAATAAAATTTGTTTGATGAGTCATTTAAGTGTGACAAATTTGCAAAAAAAAAAAATCAGAAAGGGGGCAAATATTTTTTCACAGCATTGTATATGTATATAAATATATTTCCCCTATAACCCCTATTATTATATATTAGCTATAGGATAGAAAGTGAAAGGAAATATCTTCAGTGGGACACAAGTGGCAAAAAATAAACTGACAGGGGTTATTATATCTAAAATGTTTTACTTTAAACAACAGTTATGCTTACATACTTATATGATTTCATCTGTGTCAAGTCTCCACTACAGAGTCCACTGGTACAATAAATGATTAAAACATCAATGTATCCAGTTTTTTATGGAAAACAATGTTAATACATTTTAAAATGTGACAAGCATACCACTCTTAATTTGGCTTGGTATCAGCCTCCTATCATTCCTTGCACAGCAGAGAGTGACAGAAACAGAGAAGAGAGTCTTCTGCTGCACCTTTACTTTTTACAGTTACACAGTTACAGGCTTGGGGTAGATAGGGGGCCAGGCTGTATTGTTTAACCGCCATAGTGCTGTGTGATAGTGCTGTGAAATTTTTAGGAACCGATGAACAGAAATATAAATCCTTTGGCAGGTTAGAGCTCTTGCAACTATATTTCAACTGTGTGTTTAGTTCTTTATCTAAAGCCCATCTTTAAAAACAGAGTGTGCATGCACAGATTTTAAAATAGCCATAATGTGCATGGGTGACTTTATATTGCAGCTTTTATTAGGTTTAATGTGGTGGTAATTTGTTCTGTTCAGTTCTGTTTTTTTTTTTTTTTTTTTTTTGCAGATGATCACTCGTACTAACCAGTAAAGTTTTAAAAATTTGAAATTCGGAGAATAAAGAACACACAGCAGAAAAGTAAAAAAAGTGAACTTTGGCTTTAAGAGGTTGCGTGACACTGAAAAGTCCTTTTACTTAACTATTTTCCAGCTGTTTCAGCGGGTCATCACTGCCTAGTCGATACATCACCAAAATGGATTTTAAATATTTATTAGGTAGAAGAAATCTGAATTATTAGGGTCTTTCGATTTACATTTAATCTTTACCTCCTTTATTACTTTTAATTTACCATGTAGGAAATATGAGAGCACAGTTCATTATTGGAGGATCATTCGCCAATTGAAAAGAATGTAAGGCATTTTATCAAAGACACGCTCTAAAGTTCAAAAGTTGGTGAAGCTGCTGGATTCCCCTGCATTGCTGTAAGACTCCAGAAGAGTCGGTCAATATTATTCAGAATTAACATTTTATCTGTTACCACCTATCAGCTTGGCAAATATTCTACATTTTTCTTTTAAGTTACTGATGTTATTATGTTACACTTTGCATAAAGAGCTAGTAGGATTTTTCAGGCATAAATACTTAAATTTTTTTGTTAGATTCAAGCAAACCTTCTAATCCATAAAATAAATGCAGAGCACAAGTGAAGGAAGAGAGGGAAAAGCAGAATACCGAGACAGAATTTAGACAGTTTCACTGCCTCTTTTCCAAACTTTGAGGATGGATTACACCATAGTGTATTCAGCTACAGAGGTCAGGAAATGTTTTTATTTTTAATAATTATGATGTAAAACAGTATATGCGAAGTTTTTACATTAAAAAAACAGGAATATGAAATTGCCAAAATACATACCAGCATTGTCTTATAAATGTCAGGGGGTGCTTGCACTGAAAGACAGGGGGGCGCCTGTCCCCTGGCGCAGCTTCTAGGACTCATTCACACAAGCAGTGGGTGGAAAAAGCAGGCAGCTGTGTTGCAGTTTTACCACCCCCCTAGATGGTCATGCAGCCGCTCAGGACTGTACACATGGCGATGCTGTGACGCAAAAATGAAACAGCATGCAAATCTATGGGGGCGCCCCAAAAATACCCCATAACTACAGGTAATGCATACAAATGAGGGACAGTGGGGTGTCATTTTTAAGGCTAAATCATATGTTGACTCTTCTTCACTTCCTGTTACACACCTCTGATAAGTGAACCACTGTGGATTGCTTTCAGAGGAGCTTCAAGGACTGCCGCACATGTGAACAAGCACAGGTGAACAAGTCGATCTGGTGGCCCTAAGTGCCGGCATTTTAAAATGTGAACATTGGCTAGTCCAGGGGTAGGCAACCTCAGCCCTTCAGCTGTGGTGAAACTACAAGTCCTGTGAGACATTGCAAGACCCTGACAATCACAGGCATGACTCCTAGAGGCAGAGGCATGATGGCAAATAGGCTTTTTTGACTCCTGACTCCTAGAGGCGGAGGCAAATAGGCTTTTCAGTTTGTAAGGGAATTTGCCCCAGAGCTTAGTGAATGTGGTGAAGTTTCACTTTGCAAAGAATACCCAATCACTTTCAAGTAAGATAAAAAAAAACAGCATTTTTGCTTGCACATGATTGGGTGATGGAAGTCAGCAGAGCTTCACTTTATTCACTAAGCCTTTGCAAAGTACAAATTCCCTCGTAAAGTACACAGCCTACTTGCCCTTAGTAAATTAACCCTATAGTGTCTAATGATTACTACTATACTTACAGCAACCAAGCAGAAACATGGAGCTATGTGATTAATGATTACAGCTATGCCTGGCTTTAGAGCCATAATTTCTGAACACTATACCCCCAAAGATGCCTACGAGAGCCAGGGGTGAGAGGCTGTATGTATGACTGCTGTGTGCATAGGGAGAACAATATATCTGGCTGATGTAAGGGTGTGAATAAGTATAGATGACTGCTTTGGGAGTGAGAACCATGGGCATGACTGCTGTGGGTGTGAAAATTGTATATATGGCAGCTGTTGGACGTAAGATCTGTGTACATCGGGTTTTGAATTGATTCCTAGATTTGGGCACATTTGTCCAAGTCTGCATTGATTCTGAAAATGACTAGTTGTATTGTCATAGAGAACAATGGTCCTCCTGTTAAGGCATTTTATATGTGCTTGGGACACTGGACATGTATCTACAGATTTTTACTAATTTCGCAGTTTACAGTAAATAATTCTTCTCTTTCAGTTAAAAAAAGTGCTTTATTATGTGCATTTTAATAAGGCACTTTTCTTATAGTCTTTTTTTTTTTTTTTTGATAGTCACTCATTGATCTGCTTTTTGGCTAAAAGCCCTTTTATGGCAGTGAATGAACAATTTCACTTTGACTCAGAATTTAGTGGCAAAATATATGTGTTTGATGATCAGCTAATAGCAGACAGCCTGAAGGCTCAGAGGGGTTGACCCAGCGAGGGCGGCTGAAGCATAATATATTGACCCCGTACACTTCATAAAGTCTTGTCTGGAATTGAAAAGCTGTTATAGACTGAGATGTTTTCACATATCGATTGGAAACTATCATCTAAATAAGGTCTTATGGATGATACAAGGAAAAAAAGTTGATTTCTGTCAGACATCCCTGCAAACTGACAGCTTAATACACATTATCCTGTATGAGACTTTTTTTCCCATGACTACTGGTAAGGTTGCTGTTGAAAGTTTTTTGCTAAACTCCATTTAAGCTCAACTTTAGGTAGATAATAACACAATTAAAACAGTGACATATAAAACAATAAAGTTATATGTACTTTAAAAGTAACTCTGCTACTAAAATAAAATAGATAAAAAAAACTTATGAAGAGATGTTACAGTATACTTACCTATCCTGGCAACTGTTCATGGAATCTTCAGTTTGTTTCAAATCACTGCCCCAAAAAATCTTCACATCGGACCTTCACCTGTCCCATGTAGGCATCCGATACACCCAAAAATGTTTTAGATGTGAAGATTTAGCTTTGTCAGCTTTGCTCTGCAACAGAACAGAGATTTCACAAATCCACTTGCTTCCTTGTGGTGTCTCTGGGACAGGAAGTAACGGAAAATCTTCTTATGGGTGATAGACAAAAAAAGTCCTGCCAAGGATTTTAAACTTCCTGTACTGTATTCAAAACTAAGAAAAGTTTTGTCTATCGAAACACCTTATTCTGGGTTCACACTATAGAACGCAGCGGCTCACAGCAGGAGTCCAGTGCGTCTCTATTCACCGTATCAGGTCCAATTTCAGCCCAATTTTTTGGCTGAATTTGGACCTCAAGTGGACCAAAAGACGCACAGGACTCCTGTGCAATTTGCACTGGAGCCACTGCAGAGATGTGTGAACTGGCTCTATAGAGAGCTGGTCACAATCTCCTGCTATGCGAATTGGATGCAGGGGAACCCGCATCCAATTCACATAGGTGTGAACCCAGCCTTAAAGAGAACTTTTAAAAACATCCTAGAGGTCTCCAAACTTTGGCCCTCTTGAGAAACTACGTCCTATCATGCCTCCCTGCAGGAAGGTAGTTTGGTGGTCCCTACAGTTCTCTCTGCTGCAATGAGTCTAAATGCTTATAGCGGAGTTCCAGACCCTAACATTTTTTTTTTTTAAAGTCAACAGCTACAAATAATTTAACTGCTGATTCTTAATATAAGGACACTTACCTGTACAGGGATCCTTGGTTTGTCGGACACCTGAAGCCAATTCGTGCATCGGCTCACGTGCAGGCGCTGCCATTGCAACTATGGGAAACCGTCAGTGAAGCCTTCAGGCTTTACAGCCGGTTTCCTATTGTGCATGCTCGAGTCATACAGGTCCCAGAAGCAGCGGGGGAGGAGGAAAGGGCCATGGTGGCTTTAGGACAGAAGTACACATGTGTATGCTTCAAATGGTACCGAAAACAAGGGGGGGGGGTGGTCTTTTTTTTTTTAACTTAGAACTTTTTTATTGAAGAATTTCAAAGTATACAGTATAGTTGTAGAGCTGTATCATTGTGTTTCATAAGAAAGTTAACAATGATGACATGAAGTCCAATATGCCTAAATGAATAAAAGTTCCATAGATCTACGTGTAGCCAATTGTAAGTCCGTTCCAGATGGGGAGGAGGTAATGGTACTAGGAGATGAAAATGGGTCGCATTGTTACAGGTGAGGATGATATATAAGACGAGCATAGGAATGTGGAGTAATCCATGTTAATAAGTATGGTATGAAGTTAGTAGAGTGATGAGGTAATATCCAGTTGATTGTACTTGAGCCAGGGAGCCCAGTCTCTTTGAAATGTAGGTAGGTTTAGGTTTGCTTTGGCAAACATGAGTTCCAAATGTAGGTGTTGATGGAAGGTCTGAAGAATGAGTTGAGGAGAAGGTAAAGAGTCGCTGTTACAGTTTCTTGATATCGAAAGTCTAGCTGCAATTAGGACGTGGGTGAGGGTGACATGGTATTGAATGTCCCAAGCTTCCAACCTCAGGCCTAGGAGAGCCAGTTGGGGTGTGATATTTGTGGAATTGTCAGTAGGGTTGATGAAGAGGGTTTGAACAAAGTGCCATAAAGGGGAGAGTTTGGGGCAGGACCACCAGACGTGGATATTCGATCCGACATTGACACATTTTCTCCAGCAAGCAGGTTATTGGGAGGGTGAAAAATGGGCTAGTTTAGCAGGTGTTTGGTACCATTGGTGGAGCAGTTTTTGTGCCATTTTCCAGTTTGATAGGCACTTAGAAACTTTCAAGGGGAGGCGTGATGCTTGGTACCACATTGTTAAGTTTACCAAGAAGGTCAGGGTCTGTTTACACTTTTCAATAACTGGTAATTTCTTGTGGTTCTGTGTGTTGCTAATCACTTTGTAGGAGAATGAGGATCCCTTAATAGGGGAGGCAGGGCGTTCATAGGCTCTGATGATGTCGGTCATGAGAGGTTGGTCCGACCAAATGATAGAAGCCATGGCGTGACGGATTCTTAGGTATTTATAGAAGTCGTCGTTAGGGATGTTTAATTTTTCTTGTAGGTCTTGGAAAGTACACAAGGATCCATTGTTTAGGATATTCCTAATTGTGGTGGCACCAGCAGTTATCCAGTTATCCATGAAGAAAGTGACATATCAGTACATATAGTTTCAAGTGCTGATAGGGGGAAGGACCCCATAATGTCTGTTGACATTCCCTTTGTTTGTTGATGGATCGAGCTCCAGACTTTAACTGTTGCATTGACTGTGCTTAGGAAGGATGGTGCTGGGTGATGCTGTAGCCAGATGGCGGCTAGCAGAGATTTGGTGGGGGAGCTGAGAGAAGCTTCTTCTATCTGAAGAGTGGGTGGTCTTTTGTTTAAGACCTAGTTGTATTTTTGGCTGGAACTCCGCTTTAAGCACAGATATCAGCACCATAACAGGGTTCCTATGAGCAACATAGTCTAGCTCAGACTGGACAATGAAGGCCTTTCCTTAGTAAGGCAAGTCATACATGAGTCTTTTTTTTTTAAGTTAATCAGCTGGTTGAAGAAAATGACATGATTACCCCATCCACACATTTGTTGTGAATAGGGGAATCTTTCCCGTTGAACCTTTATATCCTCACAGTGGGGGGACTTTCTTCCCTGCCATCAGAATACTGATCAGCACTGCCAGAAATGGCCAGTGGCACTGATCAAGAGACAATTTTCCAACAGGCTGGTTGTAGATCAACTTGCATACAACCAGCGTGCCAATACTTGATCGAAATTTGTCCAGTCCCTCCTGAACCGACTGAATTTTGATCCACGTATGGCTGACTTTAGGTCATTCTTTTGCATTCTTAACCTGTGAGTATGTTCCTCGCAGCTCTATCAAAGCAATGATTGGCTAAAGCCAGCAATAGATGGTTTGAATCTTGGCCAGTTCAGCAGGAACCAGCCAAGATTTGATCCATCTATGGTTACAGGAAAAAAAACTGCATAATCTATAGCCTGTCCCAGGCTGAGTGCTGCTGTACAGAGGATTACAGGGCACAAATACCAGTTCAAAAAAGATGAATTTACTTTTAATATTTTTGTGTAAAAATATATTAAACTAGTTGACTATATAACTGGATTTTTAACATCTGCCTGGAGTTTAGATTTAACACAAACTTGAAAATGAATCAGCTTTGCATGTGTCAGATTTCAATAATGACTCACAATTATGCAGCAAGTATGGGATTCAGTAATTAATTCTAAATGATTGTAGAAAATACGCCTACCGCAAGTGTATGTATTCACTAGGAGCTGACAGTGTAAAGTGGAATGAACTGCAGTCCTATGATTAGCACGTCTCATTACTGCGGAGTAAAACCCACCAGTCATAAGTAGTGCAAACAGGGGGGAGGTTTGCCTTGCACCAGGCCTCTGACTTGCTAAATCAGTCTAAACTTGTTCAGAAGTACAGGGTATTTCTTTCACCTCACCACCCAGAACAGCTGGGAAGGGAGGGAAAGGAAATTCATGCTGAGGAGGCATGGAGTATTAAAGTATAACTAAAGGCAAAACTTTTTTGATCAGAATGGAGATGGAATAGAACCCGCTCTATTTTTCCTGTTTACCGTTATCATCAAAAGCGACAGTAAAAGAAAATCCTGAATTTTGGGTTGTCCCCATAATAGTAATAGAGGGGAAATCTTCCAATGGGGACACTAGTTCTGGTTAACCTGGGGAGCCCCAATGAATTCCCTTAATTTGCAGGGATTTCCTCTCACTTCCTGTTTTGGCTATGGGACAGGAAGTCAAGTTAAATCTCCCCAATGGGGCACAAATGGCAAAAAAGACTGATAACCCTCCCATATTCTAAAATGAAAAAAAAAAGCTTTACCTATGGTTCTACTTTAAAGTAAATCTGTTGATTTCAAAGTATTTTAACAATTATTTTTTGTTTGTTTCAATAGTCTTTGAGTTATTTTTTCCTTTTAGAAATGTCATTTTGCTGTGGTATTGTTCTAAACACGGGAAAAATGCGCTACTTTACAGGCATACTGAGGACACCCCCCAGGCAGGATATTTAAAGGAATATTTAATTTTTATTGTTTCACTTTAAGCATTATTAAAATCACGGCTGTAAAAACAGCTGTTTTTAAAACTTTTTTTGCATTGATAGATGTCCCCTGGGGCAAGGCCCGGGTCCTCAAACAATTTTTATGGCAATAACTTACATATAAGCCTTTGAAATGAGCACTGTCAGTGTCCCATAGACTTTAACACCATTTTGCGGCATTCAAATTTGCCATGAACGCCGCATATTGTTCGCTGTTCGGCGAACGGGCGAACTCCCGATGTTCGAGTCGAACTGACATTCGACTCGAACATTGGGCTCATCCCTAGCGACTTATAGCGGGACTGCAATATTGTGGCAAACAATCGGACACTAACTGACACTTTGCGGGAACCAGTGACACCAATATGAGTGATCAGTGCTAATCACTGTCACTGTACTAATGACACTGTCTGGAAAGAGTTTAAACACCTAGGGCAATCAAAGGGTTAACTGTGAGCCTAGCCAGTGTTTTTGCAGCCCGTGTGCCCCCTGCAGGCGGAAGTGCTGAATCACGTATATATATATACATGATTCTACACATGAGAGCCTCCCTGTACCAGTAAAACTGCTATGGGGTGGACGTTAAGTGTTAAAATTCTACGTTCACCTTTTGGAACATGTTACATGTTAGACCACAGCCACATCATTCATTCACAGACATCAGTGAAGGAATAAACTACAAGTCCCACCTTCCACAGAAACAGATGATCTTGTAGTTCTCGACTACGTGTTTAGTAATCAGTGCATTCATAGACAATTGACACTTCCCCCAGTTTGCTAACCAAAAACTTGAACAGATGTATGGGCAAAGAGCTGGAGGAAGAGTGTTCAGGAGTCTGACAATGCACCCACAACCCACTGATTGAAAATAATAGAGGCCCTTTTTTTTCCCTGCAAAAATATGTGCATATATTATATTTTTCCAAAAAGTGAACTTATCCTTTCACTAAGAGGATTGCATCTACAGAATGAACAGAAATTGGACATGATCTGGACAGACCCATCATGAAAGTGGGCATGATCTGGGCAGGGCCACCAAGAAGGTGGGATTGTTAAGTGTGGGCTGTGGACAGGAGTCACAGTGTCCCTGGGGACAAATATATTGGCAAGTATGGAAATGATTACTGTTAAAGTACATACCTTCTCATGTCTCTTATTGCAAATTAATGGCCTAAGAAGTAAAATCATATAATTTTTATCCAAGGGAGATTAGCAGAAATTCGACTTTAGTTGGATTTTTGGCTGTTAAAATATTTTTCTTGCAGTAACAAGCCCTAATGAATGAAATATGTCTTTATCTTAAGACATTCTGTATAGAGGGCAGCATCATGTATACAGATAATATGTCATTACAAAAATACTCAAAGCACCCCATAGTACACTACAAATGTGCGCATTCCTATTTCGTGGTATGGTCATAGGGACTGAGATCCACTAAGCTACTGAGATCACTATAGTTAGGCTTTTTATTAGAGAAGAACTACACTGCATCTAAGCACCACAAACTAAAAATGCTATTTAATTCATTTTTAATATTAAATGCAAACTTCCCCATACATTCATGTCCCAATAATTTTTTTTTTCCTGAGAAATCACCCCCTAGCATTTCTGCCTGTGGCCATCTTAAGTAGGGGCAAATAATTAATGTAGCATTTACTTCCTGGAATACATATGTCCTTAGTTCAGGCAGGAGAGTGTGCTTAGCTGAGAAAACCCATCCTCAACTCATGAAGACTCCTGGGATGTATGACATCATTCGCCTAGGCATAGAAACAGGAAGTAAGAGGAATGTGAAATAAAGGTTTAAAAAAAGCAAATATGATATACTTTCTTATCTATTTACTAATGCTCGCAGCATAAGGATTAAAAAAGTCAATGTTGACAGAGAGAGTGAAGTTCCGCATACTAAATGCTGCATTTTTTGAGGATATTCCCTGCATGTTTATAATTAACCACATCAACCGACACAATGGATGGGGTTGGTAGGCTTGAACATATCAGAAAACTACAGTTTGGATATTAACCAGTTCAGGTCTACCTGGTCGGCATCTGTGCACCGGATCATGTATATATACATGATCCAGCTCTTCTGGGTAGGGGGCCCGCATGCGCACCACCGATGGCTCGCTCCTGTTGTGATTACATACAGCAGAAGCTCAGTGGCAGGTACCGCAGACTGGATGTCTGCCGGCACCCACCGATGATCCAGCAGAGAGGCAGAATGGTGGCCTGTAAACAAGGCAGTTCTGACAGGAGGGAAGGTATGGATCCTGTGTCTCTGCAAAGCAGGAACAAGGATCCATGTCTTCCCCTAGTAAAAACACCAAACGCTGTTTAGAAAAACACTTGCTAGGAACACAGTTAACCCTTTGATCGCCCCTGATGTTAACTCCTTCTCTTTAGTACAGTGACAGTGCATATTTTTTAGCACTGATCACTGTATTAGCGTTACTGGTCCCCAAAAACTGTCAATTTGTGTCAGAATGTCCGCCGCAATATCGCAGTCACGCTATAAGTTGCAGATCGTCGCCATTGCATATATACTGATACTGAAGTAATAGCAGTTGTTTTCAATTGTTTTCTAGGTTCCCTGTTCACATATACATATGTGAACAGTGCTGGATTTAGACCTTGAGTGGTGGTCTGGCGCACTTCAAGTTCAGGGGAACCTCAAACTTACTATATATATACACTATATTACCAAAAGAATTGGGACGCCTTCCTTTACACACACATGAACTTTAATGGCATCCCAGTCTTAGTCCATAGAGTTCAATATTAAGTTGGCCCACCCTTTGCAGCTATAAGACTTTTGACTCTTCTGGGAAGGCTGTCCACAAAGTGTAGCAGTGTGTCTATGGGAATGTTTGACCATTCTTCCAGAAGAGCATTTGTGAGGTCAGGCACTATTCATCCCAAAGGTGTTCTATCAGGCTGAGAACAGGACTGTGCAGGCCAGTCAAGTTCCTCAACCCCAAACTCACTCATTCATGTCTTTATAGACCTTGCTTTGTGAACTGGTCCAAATCACATGGTGGAGGGGGGATTATAGTGTGGGGTTGTTTTTCAGGAGTTGGGCTTGGCCCCTTAGTTCCAGTGAAGGAAACTCAAGGTGTCAGCATTCCAAAACATTTTGGACAATTTCATGCTCCCAACTTTGTGGGACCAGTTTGGGGATGGCCCCTTCCTGTTCCCACATGACTGCGCTTCATAAAGACATGGATGAGCGAGTTTGGGATGGAGGAACTTGACTGGCCTGCACAGAGTCCTGCCTTCAACCTTATAGAACACCTTTGGGATAAATTAGAGCGTAAACTGTGAGCTAGGCCTTCTCGCCCACATTAGTGCCTGACCTCCGAAATGCACTTCTGGAAGAATGATCCAACATTCCCATAGACACACTCCTAAACCTTGTGGACAGCCTTCCCAGAAGAGTTAAAGCTGTTATAGCTGTCAAGGGTGGGCCATTGAACCCTACAGACTAAGACTGGGGTGCCATTAAAGTTCATGTGCGTGTAAGAGCAAGCACCCCAGTATTTTTGGTAATATAGCGTAAAAGGCTCCATGTACCCTAGCAGCTCTTAAACTTGAGTTTAGGAGCTGTTGGCGTTTTTTTGCCAAAGCTTCTAAACTCATCTCCATAAAAGCCTATGTGTCCATGTACACATAGGCTTTTAGGATCGTTTAGGAGCTGCTGTAGTTAGGGGAGGTTCAACCTCCCCTAACCTCCCTATCATGGATGCGGAAGAATCGTGTTCAGGATAGGAACATTTTGACTGCCAGCTGGCGGTCAAAGTAGTTCAAGTGTACATGAAGCCTTAGGTTACAAAGAAGACACTTGTCTGATTTATTTTTCTCAATTTTATTAAAACATCTGCCGAAAGCCCTCATCCTTTTCTTTGCCTCTTAAGCTAGGCTTAACTGTTCTAGATCATGATACCCGCACACACTTTGTATATTTTTTAAACAATAAAACTAGTTTTATAATTATTACATTTTTTGTTATAAAGGATGTCTAGGATCCCCTCTGGTAGGGGGGTTGCAGCAATTGCCACTTTTGCTCCCTTATAAATCCAGCACTGTTTGTGAACAAGCGCTAACAGTAGTTACAGTTTAAAATTATTACATTGGATAGACCATATATGTTGCTTATGCAATGATACAGATCTCCATAAAAACAGGCCAAATATCATTGATCATTTACTTAGAAAAAACAGCCCAAATTATCACAAAAAAGTTATTGTGCACGATATAATTCTCTGACAAAATAATTGTCCTTTTCATTTAGGCTTCTGTAATATGTTCTTTTGCTACAGTCCTATGTTATTGTACGTTGCTTTTCCATCATGAATGAGTTTCCTACGGGTTCAATCAACTGCTTTTCTCTTTCCCATCGATTGATTATAGCACCTTCAGTGGAATAGGAGCACAGCATTCTGTGCCATGCAATGCTTTGATGGTCCCTGTAAAACTAAGAAGTTAATCAATATAATTCCCTAGAGTTGCACATTAGCGTGACTGTGATTTACAAATCAAAAAAGGAGTCAGCTTACTCCATGTGGAGATTTATTTTCTTAACATTCACAAAAACCTAATCAATTATTCAAGTGTGATTTAAAATTATTGGGGCAGTATGATTGTGTGCTGCTAGCTAGATGTGTATGAATAAAGCCACCAGTGTATTGAAATTGACAGGCCGATACGCTTTGATATAAAGTGAATCCTATGCACAGCATGTTTCAATTCTTTGCTTTTAATGTATAGCTATGGAGCCTGTTACCCATAGCAGTAGGGCTTTAGGGTTTAATGTCATTTCCAGCACCAGAGAACCTAATTGATGAAATCAAAAGTGTGCAGTTATCCATATCGATCAATCCATTTTCAATTTTCACCAGTTAAGAGCTGTCAGAGTATTGTGCAAAGTACAGTCACTTACAGAAACTAATCAGCAAGCATACACTATGAGTTATTGCCTTTGTAGGTTAAGACCTATGGGTCATATATGTATAATACATGGACATATTTGTTTTTTTTTTAATTTCTCCAGGCTTTTTTAAAATTAGTCATCAGCAAACTAGCATCAGAAGTATTATAAAGTCCAAATGGCCTTTTAGTTGTAGCAGCTAAATACATTCAAGGTGAGTCAAAACAAAAGCTCTTCAATGTCGTAAATTAGAGCTCATTGACAGAGGAGTTCAGCCCCATGCTGCATGCAGAGCCATTTGTTTACTTATTTACTAGCGCTCAAAGAGTTGTATGTAGGCTGCACATATAAACTATAAGGATAGGATCTGAGTCCAGAACCATGCACCGTTCTTGCGTACCTGCCAAACCCAGTTGTGCAGGTGGGTGTGTACAGTGGATGTGAATTCATTGACTTTACATGGGCTGTCTGCACACACTTTAGTGCTAGTACATATAGTAAACAAATGGCACTGTGTGCTGCAGTGGGACTGAGCGCCCTAAAGCAGCTACAACCTGAATTAAAGAGCAAGTATCCTGACAGCATGCTGCAGAGTGGGACCTTTGAGAAGTCCTTGATGTCCTTGCAGTTGTATAACGTGGCCCATAATGAGTCAGAACTACAGCCCTACAGTCACAAAGCTCATGTTCTCTACAGAATGGAGAGCTCTGGGTCTGCAAGAGGCACGTCCAACATCTGCAAAGAGATCACTGGTTCTTTGCAAAGAGCAAAGGTCCAACTTGGCAGCATGTTGGCAGAATACTGACTTTTCTAGTTAGGCTGTAGCTGATTTAAAAAAAAATGAACTGTAAAGCTGGCCATATATGGGTCAATTTTTTTCACTCAAAGAGCGGGTTGAATGAGAAAACTGACCTGATTGCCCATCCATACATTCTATGCGGATGCAGGAATCCTCCCCTGTGCAGTAGTGGCCACTCCATAAGGGGCACAGGGGCGCCGCCTCCCCTAATCCATGCACCCGGCCCCTATTCTACATGCAGGGCGCTGGACGCATGAATTTCAATGTTTTTTTTTTTTTTTTGAAGCACGTGACTAGAGCCTGGGGCTCTAATTGGCTTCAGAAAGGGTGGGATTGGGGTGCTGAGCACTGCGTCCTGAGTCCACCCAGTTGTGTGACATTAGAGAATTAATATTCACTAATGTCTTCCTGTTTCTCCTCCCAGCCAATCAGGAAGCGGGTCCTGAGACCGGATTGGCCGGGAGTCTGAAGACCCAATTGGCCGGGAGGAGAAGCAGTGACCACCTAGGACATGGAGGAGATGGAGGGGGTAAGGGGGAAAGGGGGAAAGTTGAATCAGTAACCTGAATGGGGTAAGTGCTGATTGATCGGCAAGCAAGCCAGCAACCGGGGGGTGTGGCGGTGGGTGGCGGACTGGAGCAACCGGGGTGGGAGGGTTGATGTCTCATGTTTGTTCGCCGCACCCACAACTGATGGAAGCAGGAAGATTCCTACACCATCAGAATACACATATCGGCATTTCAGCCCATTGCCTGTGGTGCTGATCAAGTGAGTATATCCTGACAGGATGGTTGAACAGAAGTTTATCTGTAGATGGACTTCTGTTCAACCACAGTGGTCACACATGGGTCAAATCTCAGCCAGTCCCTGCTGAACCTACCAAATTTCAGTCCATGTATGGCCAGCTTAAAACACTGAACAACTTTTGTTTTGATGCAACCATATATGTAGCCTATTTCAATTAAAATGCCAATTAAGCTTTAAAGCTCAACTAAGGGCAGAATAAACAAAAAACACCCTTGCAAAGGGGGGGGGGGGGTACCCACACACTGCAAGGATTAAAGTGATTGTAAAGGTCAGTTTAAAAAACAAAAAATTTAATAAACATGTTATACCTACCTGCTATGTGCAATGTGAAATGTTCTGGGGTCCCCCCGCTGGCTCTTTTAGTTCCTTCTCTTCCCATTGTGCCAACATAGGAAGACACTTCCTATGGTGGCATACCTGCGGGCTTGATCCCAAGCCATGCTGCCAGTGTCCATAGGCAAAGACAGTGCAGCTTAGCCCCGCCTCCCAGCTTCAACATCACAGGATTTGATTGACAGCAGCAGGAGCCAGTAGATCAGATGTATAGATGGCCACTAGACAAAAATTTATCATTATGTTTAGAAAATAAATTATCACATTGTAGAACAGCAAGAGCAATTAAATATTAATTCTACAATAATGTCAGGAACCACATGGCTAAGAAAAGAAAAAAGCTTTCTTTAACATGAAAAGGCACCTTTTTTTTTATTTTTTTTGTATTACAGTTTTGCAGTTTTGTGGCATACACCCCCCACATGATAGTAATTGTTTGCAAAACATTCAGCAAGGATTTTTTTTTTTTTGCGAAATCAGAGCATATTTAGTTGTTTTTCAGAAGTTACGTGGGTTCTCAACGGTCTTCACCCTTTAGTCTTACTGCTGTATAATAGTTAAAATGATTATTGTGAATTCTTCTTTGTTATTATCCAGGTCTGTAATATCCATCATAACCTCTTGTGCAAGGATATAGACATCATTTGTCTTTCTGCATTTTTGTTCTGTATGGAATGTATTTGTGTGTTTCCTTCCCCCAAAAAAGTTTAATATATGTTTGTTCAGCTTACGATGAAACACTTCTTGCTCTTCACATAGCTTATCTTTCTTTTGATATTATTCCAAGAAAATGAAATTGCCTCTAGCAATAGCCAAGCAGACTGAATTTGTAATACTCTGCAGACTATAACCATCTTTCAGTGGTACTTGCTACCATTCAATGACCAAACATACATTTATCGTAATAAACTGCCTACACCCATTCAGCCCAATCTTAAGAAGATTTAGTTATCCACAGTTATAGCCGATGATATGACTAGTCCCAAAAGGTACAAACACCAATATCACGCAAGGGACAATAGATGCATGTTGTGATATCAGAGGATTGTCCAATATGGTATCTGAAGGTATAACCTGCAATCAGGAAAGTTGTCATACACATAACAATTGTTGACAGAGAGTTTCTAAGATGATATTTGCATGAAAATGTCTTTATGTTTATGGGCACAAGTAGCAGTCCTCTTTATTGTTGTTTATTGCTATGTCTTGTCTTTGTACATTCCACTATTTCCCCCCTCCTGGTATGCACAAGTTAGACTAGCACGTAGATGCCACTCTCTGATTCCTATACTTTGGTATTACTTTCATTGTTGCCATCATTGAGAAAAAAGCTCCTCTCACAACATTAGAAAGCATATTTTTCTGTATTGCTCTTTCACCTTTAAGAAATGCTTAAAAAAATAATTTTAACCTGACAAGCCTTGAATAAACTAGATCAGATTTAACTCTGAGTCTGCTTGGTGAGTTTAAAGTTGCTGTAAACCTTCGTGTTTTTTCACCTTAATACATCCTATGCATTAAGGTGAAAAAACACCTGGCAGTGACCGGCCCCCCCCCAGCTCCCCCCCCCCCCCCCCGTTTTACTTACCTGAGCCCTGGAACTTGACCCGCCGGGGACGCGCTGTCTCTCTGCCCAGGGTTCTTGGCTCTTGATTTGATAGATTGATAGTACCGCAGCCATTGGCTCCCGCTGCTGTCAATCAAACCCAATGACGCGGCGCCGGGGGCGGGGCCGAATCATAAATTCAGTGGCTATGGACGCCGAATGCTGGGCTCGGGAGCACACACGCACGCAAGGTAACCCCCTTGGGGGAGCGCTTCCCCTAGGGCAGGGATATGCAATTAGCGGATCTCCAGCTGTTGCAAAACTACAAGTCCCATCATGCTTCTGCCTCTGGGTGTCATGCTTGTGGCTGTCAGAGTCTTGCTGTGCCTCATGGGACTTTAAGTACTCCAACAGCTGGAGGTCCGCTAATCCCTGCCCTAGGGGGTTATCTGATGTGGGGAGGAGCTGCAAGAGCCACCGGGGGACCCCAGAAGAGCAAGTTTGGGGCCACTCAAGCTGCACAGTGGAGGTACTGTAAGTATGATATGTTTGTTATTTTAAACAACAAAAACCCCTTACAATCACTTTAAGCTACCTGTTTTTTCTGCCAAGTCAGCAAGTTGCTATATTGCCAGCACAGACTGGGTATTTTTATGCATCTTCAATTGCATATTAAGGTATTTGAACATCTATAGTTTTTGTGTTTCAAAATTTCCAGCTTATATTATATCTTTGGGAAGGTTATCCATAATTAATTGTTTGAATGTAAGTGACATCCTATATGTCTTAGGCATTATTTAGTAAATTATATAGGATATGTACCGTGGGGCAAAAAAGTATTTAGTCAGCCACCAATTGTGCAAGTTCTCCCACTTAAAAAGACGAGAGAGGCTTGTAATTGTCATCATAGGTATACCTCAGCTAAGAGAGACAAAATGTGGAAACAAATCCAGACAATCACATTGTCTGATTTTTGAAAGAATTTATTTGCAAATTATGGTGTAAAATAAGAATTTGGTCACATACAAACAAGCAAGATTTCTGGCTCTCACAGACCTGTATCTTCTTCTTTAAGAGGCTCCTCTGTCCTCCACTCATTACCTGTATTAATGGCACCTGTTTGAACTTGTTATCACCACCTGTCCACAACCTCAAACAGTCACACTCCAAACTCCACTATGGTGAAGACCAAAGAGCTGTCGAAGGACACCAGAAACAAAATTGTAGACCTGCACCTGGCTGGGAAGACTGAATCTGCAATAATCAAGCAGCTTGGTGTGAAGAAATCAACTGTGGGAGCAATAATTAGAAAATTGAATTTTCTAAATGCAATTTGTTTCCATATTTTGTCTCTCGTAGTTGAGGTATACCTATGATGACAATTACTCATCTTTTTAAGTGGGAGAACTTGCACAATTGGTGGCTGACTAAATACTTTTTTGCCCCACTGTATATGTATGTAGTATATTACTTGTGAACCAATGTTGAACCACTGGCCTACTGGGCACTTTGACTCCATTCCTGCCCAAGCCAATTTTCGGCATTCAGCACTGTCGCATTTTGAATGACAATTGCACGGTAATGCAGCACTGTACCCATATTACATTTTTATAATTTTTTTCACACAAATAGGGCTTTCTTTGGTGGTATTTAATCACCACTGGGTTATTTATTTTTTTGCTAAACAAACGAAAAAAAAAAAAAAATGTTGAAAAAAAAAGTTTCTCTTATGCCGTGTACACATGAGCTGACCAGAGTCCGCCGCACAATCCGATCGTGTGTAGGCTCCCGCTGACTTTTTTTTGCCCAAAAGTCTGCTGGATCTAGAAATAAAGCATGTTTCAAATCTCTCCGTCGTAAGTCCGCCGGACTCAGTTCCTGATGGAAAGCCCGTTTGTCTGTGTGCTGGTCTGACGGACCAGATACGAGGCAAGGGCAGGGTATTGCATCTCGCTCTTGCTGCAATAGGAAAAACAAATTTTCTTATTGCAGCGAGTGCGGGGCATACCAGGCCCTTAGGTCTGGTATGGATTTTAAGGGGAACCCCTTACGCCGAAAAAACGGTGTGGGGTCCCCCCCAAAGTCCATACCAGACCCCGATCCGAGCACGCAGCCCGGTCGGTCAGGAAAGGGGGTGGGGACGAGCGAGCGCCCCCCTCCTGAACCGTACCAGGCCGCATGGCCTCAATATGGGGGGGTGGGTGCTTTAGGGGAGGGGGCGCCCTGCGGGGCCCCCCACCACAAAGCACCTTGTCCCCCTGTTGAGGGCATGCGGCCTGGTACGGTTCAGGAGGGGGGGGCGCTCGCTCGTCCCCACCCCCTTTGCCTCTTCCCGACAACCCTGTCCATTGGTTGTCGGAGTCTGCGGACGGGATCTTATCGGAATCCGGGAGTCCCCTATAAAAAGAGGGGCCCCACATCCCGTCCCCCCACCCTATGTGAATGAGTATGGGGTACATGGTACCTAGGGAAAAAGTGTCAATAATAAAACACACTACACAGGTTTTTAAAGTAATTTATTAGACAGCTCCGGGAGGGTCTTCTTCCGGCTTCGGGGGTCTTCTTCCGACTTCGGGGGTCCCTCCGGTTCCTCTTCTCCCGGTGTCTGGTTGGTTCTTCTCCGCTCTCTCTGGCCTCTTCTCCCTGTGTTTGACCTCTGCTCCCGGTCCCGGCCTGGTACTGTTCAGGAGGGGGGGCGCTCGCTCATCCCCACCCCCTTTCCTGACCGGCCAGGCTGCGTGCTCGGATCGGGGTCTGGTATGGACTTTGGGGGGAACCCCACGCCGTTTTTTTCAGCGTAGTGGGTTCCCCTTAAAATCCATACCAGACCTAAGGGCCTGGTATGTCCTGCGACGAGGCTCGCAAGGTGTCAATCTCGCCAATAAAAGCGGCGAGATTGACTTCCTTTTCTAGTCCCGTCATACCCAAGTCACGTTGAAAATGAATGGACTTGTCTGTGTGTGGGCAAGTCCGTTCATTCGGAAAGTCTGCTGTAACTCTGGCGAAAGTCCGTCGGGAAGACGGGCGGACCTAGCCTGCCAGAAAGTCTGGACATGTGTAGGCAAGTCCGTCCGTTCAGAAAGTCCGTCGGTAGTCCGCCGAAAAGTCCGGCGGGAAGAACGTCGAACCTAGTTTCACAGAAAGTTTGGTCGTGTGTACGCGGCATTAGCTTCTGATATAAGATTTTGCAAACAGGTCATTTTTCTCCTTCACTGATGTGCACTGATGAGACTGCCATGATGGGCACTAATAGGCAGCACTAATGGGCACTTATAGGTTGCACTGAAGGGCACTGATAGGTGGCACTAATGAGGAGGCACTGATTGGCAGCACTGATGGGGCACTGATTAGCAATGATTGGCAGCAGTGATGGGCACTGATTGGCACTGATAGGCAGCACTGTTGGGGCTGCACTGATCATCACGACACTGATGAATAGGAATGGGCGAATAGTTCAGCCCGAGAATGAGTTTGGGCCAAACTTTTGCCTGTTCATGATTGATTATGGATTTACATCAAGGGAAGCGGCAAATTCGGGTGTTCGCCGGGTTTTTGTCCAGATGAACACCCTGCAATGCACTGAGCGCTGCAGTTTTTGACAAGTCCTTTATTAAAAAATAAACAAATAGCGTCCCTTGATGTAAATCCATCATCAATCGCAATGCCCGCTGGACCCCAAAAATAGAGGAAAATAAAAACACTCCACCTCCTGGGAGGTCTGCTGCCGACTGCCCACTTCGCCCTGATAGTTCTTATATAGGCAAGGGGCTGGGCCACCAAGCTACGTCACCCATTGGCACTGCCGCCTTCTGACATCATGTAACGTCACGTGATGCCATAAGCCTTTAAAATGGGGACCTTTGATCTTTCCTGTTCGGCTCCCATAGACGCCATTTGGGTTAGAACATTTCCCCTGTTTGGGAGTTCTGCTGGGAACCAAACAGCCCATCCCTACTGATCATCAGTGCCCTGAGTGTAGATGTCCCCTTTTACACTAGCCGGGGACTGGATCTCTCCTCTTCTCACGCTGTGACAGTGTGAGGAAAGGAATGCCGATAACCGGCAAGTATGTTTACATCGTGATCAGCTGTAATTGGACACAGCTGATCACGTGGTAAAGAGCCGCTGTGATTGGCTCTTTTCCCGGATCTGTGATCAGCTGTGTCTGAGAGACACACAGCGATCAGAGAGCGCATCGGGTGCGCACAGCAACGAGTAAGGGGGGGCTTGGTTTTAGGAGGATGTCAAGAGACGCCACCCAGAACTGGACGACTGCTGTAGCCATCATTCTGCTATAGCGTGGTCAAAAAAGTGATTAAACAGCCTATACCATATACATACAGTATGTGTATATGTATGTCCTCAGATGCAGATTTTTGGATTTGTATTAAAGGTCTGAATGCAAAGCATGTTTCCACAAATGTGTGAATGTCTCCACTGAAAACAATGCAGCTGTGTTCACATCTGTAAAATAAAAAAGTCTTGTAAATGCTTTCCTGTGTGCATAAAGCCTAAACATCAGTAAATTATTATGTCCATGTGCAATTGGCCTTGCTGTAGCTATTTTTTTCTGAACCAATTTTTCTTTTTTTATTTGCTCCTGCTCAAATAGTACCTTTCATCTTAGCTAGTTTTGAACGTTAGCATTGTATATACATGACTTCCAAACTGACATGGAGTAAACAGCATGAAATTTTTTCTTTTCAGTTTTTGATAATGCTCTGCAGCATATAGTGGAATATCTACACTGGACACTCAATAGAAAAAATATTTACCTGAGTTCATTTAACAATAATAAATCTGCTCTTTTTGGAGACAATTTGGATGACAAACAAATATTGGGGCGCTTTGTTGAAGTGGCTAGAAAATGTACCCATTTATGGACAGTATAAAAAGTAAACTTGTTCAGAGTAACAGATATGAAGACATTTTTCTGAGGTTTCCAGGAATTACTCTAGATTGTGGAAAAAAAACGCTTATGAAGGCATTGCGCTAAGAGCTTTGGTAAGGTCAGCAACAGTCAAGTTTTTATTTGGCAGGACTTGTCAGAATCATGCCTGATTGTTGCTCAAAGTATTCAAGCATCTGTCAGTAATTATCACTTTAATTGGGTTGAATTCATAGGAGAGGTAATATTTTTTTCACATCTGATCTGTGCACATCTGACTACATTACAAACATAAAGCCATAAAAATGTTCCTATATTTGGTGTTATTTTTCACATGTTCTCCTTTGTAAGCAACTACTAATCTACACAGTGGATTATTAGGCCTGGTTCTCACCTATGCCTTTTTTAGTGCGTTTTCAGTTTTGCAGAAACAAACTACAGTCCATTTAATATGGTTTCCTATGGATGTAGTCCACATCTATGCATTTTATGGAAAGGGCCAAGGACTTTTTTCTGGTGCTTGGTTCCATAGACTTCAATGGATCAAAAGCGTATATTTTCAACTAAAGAAAGAAATTGTATTGTATTTATTATGTTTTTTTTTAATTATTTGATTGCTTATTTAATTATATATTTTGAAGTTGAGCCCTAGGTATAAAAAGGGCCATGCCTGATGTAGTATACTTAGCTGAATACAATTTTCCAAAAAAGCTTTGTTCATGTGCATTGTACAACCTTTTTACAATGAACGTTTCTAGAAACTGGATAAGGTAATTACTGTATATAACGTTTGCTATAGAGATAGAAAATGTTTTTACATGGTTGCATGATTTATTGAAAATTACTATAAGTCTTTTATATGCAAGTACACATGCTGTCGTTAGATAATCTTTTGTCCTAAATAAACAATGCCCACTGAGCAAAGGTTTTTATTTGTTATTATAGGGTAGATACAGTATCTGTAAAGGTCTTGTTATTGTCCCAGATCAAGCTGAGGATGCAGTTTAAATATTAAATAATACAAAAATGAATGCACATCTCAGAATATGGCTTTAGTTTACTGCTATAGAATGCAGTGCACTGAAAGATTGATGGTCATATGAAAAGAAACCAAGCTTTTTCAACTAAATTATACAAATGTGTGTGTGTTTAGCCATATTTTTAAAGGTCCCCTCTTTTTTTTTTTTTTTTTTTTCTTTTACATCTGGTACTCTTATTTCAAGGACTGTAAGAACAGCTAAATTAAAGGCAAAGGACTAATACTCATATGAGGGTTATAGCTATCCATATAAAGACCTAGATTTACAAGATATGATACATTTTTCAGTAAAGCTATTTAAACATTAAAATGTTCCCCTTAATGACAGGCAAGTATAAGTTGTTACCCTGTTATATAGACTCAGTGTACTAGTCAGATGTTCCAGAGCTCACCAGTATATATATATATTCTTTTAACTGAAATGACAAGATGAGAAAAAATACACTAGAACAACTGTACTTTGCAACAAATCAATAAGGTGATTAATTCAAAATCAATTCTGGAGCCCAAGACCTGCTGGAGAACCTAGAAGATAAACAGATATGGATGAACCTTGCTGATCAACTTCTTACCTCCTCCACCCCCCTCCTCCGCTCTATGTGGTATTTCTCTCTGTTTAATTACTAAGTGACTCCAGTGTCATGGTGATAGCTACATTCAGTCTACTTAGTTACGATGACAAAAGATATCCATCCCTTAAATCCAACATTTCCAACCATAAGGTCATGCAAGAAAATGTCAATATGGTGGGTGCATATTTATAGTTGGCAGAGAAGTCTAAACCTT